>NC_133821.1:69552776-70178745 GCF_047830755.1 Zonotrichia albicollis | reverse complement strand
AAGTATCTATCCAAAGCTATCAAGAAACTGATAAATAAAAGTCTCAATCCTGGGCCCACTGAGGTAGGAAAGAAAATGATTGCCTGTAGTCAGAGTTAAGACAGTGTACTTTTACAAATAGCCAAACATACCCAAGCACTGAAGTCAGGGGTCTTTTTGAGTCAACCAGCACAAGGATCAGCTGGCAATTATGTAATGCAAGTGCTTTGTTGTTGTGGGACTGTTGTCTGTGATCCAGGGCTGAAGGTAAGGGCTACAGAGGCCAGCACCAGCCGAGTGTGAGCAGCGTAACAGAACCTGCTCCAAATTTCCCATGGCTTGACCCAAGCTCTGCAACATCCTCTGGAAAGAGAAGTAATATTTCAAAAGGACAAGTTAATCTTCAGTTGCTTGCCTTAAAAAAGTAATTCTCAGTTTTGTCAGTGCAGTGCAGCAATGAACCCTTGTGCAGTGGTGACAGCTTCAGAGTGATGCCTATTTCCCACTCACCAATGCCACCAGCAAAGTTTTTACTGAGCTAATGCAGTAAGAAAACTTATGAGAGTTATTTTAATCAATAACTTATTGATAATATTTTAATCACCTTCCCAAGCCTTAATGTTGTTAAATTTAAGAAGTCATTAGAATGCTGGCATGAACAGTAGCAATAGTTACAGGTTTTAATATATGCAAATGTGGGGAGGAACTCTTTCTCATCTTTCAAGAAACAGAAGGGATTAATCTAAAATGGCACACTTAATTACCCAAATCATGCCTTCTTCAGTGAAAAGCAATAAAAATTAGAGCCTGTGATAATTTCTGTATTTCTGAAATAAAATGTTGATGCCATTAGCTA
Source organism: Zonotrichia albicollis (assembly GCF_047830755.1). Lineage (NCBI taxonomy): Eukaryota > Metazoa > Chordata > Aves > Passeriformes > Passerellidae > Zonotrichia > Zonotrichia albicollis. The sequence goes on along the minus strand of NC_133821.1, from coordinate 70,177,910 downwards.
AGAAATACTTTAGTGACAGTTTGAAACAAAAGTCTCCAATACATTTTCAATATAGATTTTAAGGGTTCATTATTCTTGGTTTGTTTTATGCCAGTTGAACATTAAAAACAGATTTTCTGAGGCTTAGGAAGCATGCATCCTTTACATGAAGGCTAATCCTCAAACAAACATGCCTTCAACAATCAGTCAGTTCACTCTGTATGTATAGCCAAGAATTCAAGTCACAGAATCCTCCTAAGATGCTTATTTTAAAGTACTATAATTTCCCTGCTTATCCTGTACTTTCTTCTCTAATTCAGTGAAAAACCGATTATTACATAGGCATAAGAAATGTTTCTAATTTGGCTTTTTCCAGATCTCCTCTTAGCAGATATTACTTTCTCACAGATTGCCCCAGTTTTATATAGAAACTGCATAAATGAGGTGTCAGGAAAAAAAAGAAGTCAGAAAGAGAGAACAACTACATGTGAACAGATACATGTTATCTGAAAGACATAATTCTACCCTGAGACTAGTGGCAGCTGATTGAGGCCTAAAAGGTTCAGAGTGGCCTTTCCAAAGACTGGAGGCAGATTAAAAATTGTCTAGTGTCATGTCAGGGAAAATGTTCTAGTGCAGATTCATTCAAGGACTCACAAACAACTGAAGCCATTTAAATGGGTTGTGTCAAAACAAGTCTTGCTACAAATTTTCTTGAAATTTGAAGACAAAAGGAGATTAAAAACTCCAGATCTCAATTTTGTAGTTCAGTCAACCTTCTCCATTTTCTAAGTCATGGGTAAAAAGTGCTTTCAGGTAGAAGCCCTGTAAAAACAGTCATGTCATCTTAAAATAAAAACTTGCCATTCTAGCTTAATTTAATTTTGAGTTCTTGCCTTTATTTTAAAACAAAATTAAAATCAAATTAAGGTTTGACAACATAAAGAATTTAGTCAACAAAACCCTTAGAAGAAAAGCTATCCTTCCCTGATTCTAATTCCAGTCATTTTGTGAGATGGAGTATTCCTTCTCTCACTCTCATACCAGTGTATCATCCATGCAATGCTGGTCATTTCAATCTCAATTATTTATGCTTTTTCTGAAAATGTGAGATATTTATGTAGAGCAATATATATTCGGCTGTACTTTTATTATTTCAAATATATTTATATATCGACACCTTCCAGCATAATTTTATAGATATGTCATATTCTTCCTGGCAATTGGAAGGCTTTCAATCCCTAGTCAGCTATATGTCTAAATAGAGAGGAAGGTAATTATTACTATATTGAATGAGGTAATTATTGCTATATAGTATATATTGGAAGGTAATTATTGCTGTATCGTCTTCTGTCATCTCTTCTGTACAGTCTATACATGTATTCAATATGGAAGTAATTATTTTTGTTTTCATTTTCATATATTTCAATTACTTTAGTTATATAAATATCTTTGTATCTATGTCCCCTGATCCCTGTAGGAGGGGAAGACCACAGCATTCTACACACCACTGAACTATTAAAGAACTGCATGAAGGTAGAAAGGAGTCTGCTGGCAGGGCCAGTGTGTGAGTTGTCCCAGCAGGGTTTGGTATAATCCATCTGACTGTACTGCCTTTAAAACCTGTTAAGATACTGGTAGAAAAGTGCCTAGAGGTTAACCCTAGAGCTAAAATTTCTGAGAATCAAGAGTATTATTGTAAAAAATTTGCAGAACCTGAAGCTTTTGTACAGCCAGGGAATGAGTTCCTGGTTTCCTTTAAGGCAGCAAGGATTTTGCTAGTGATGCTACCAGGTATACCTATTCAGGTGAGATGCAGGGCTCTTCCTTCCCGCAAACTTTTAGGTATCAACAGGTCTAAAGAAGAGCATTTTTTTTCTCATCTAGGGAAATGTAAGAACTCTTCACAGCTGAATGATATGTGGGATGTGGGGCTAGAGACAAAAAAATAACAAGCCAAATTTTCCCCTAGACTATTTGCAGTCATCTGTAGTTATGTTGCAGATCAAGAAAACGACATATCATTTTTTGCCTGTCAGTTTTACTATAAAGGATCACAGGTTTATCTACAATAAACTACCTCACTTTGCCTTTCTTTCTTTTCCTTTCCTTCCAGAATAGCTCAGACCTGAGGTTCTCCAAACCATGGTTACTCACAGGGTGTTGTTTTACCCAAGCCCCAGGGCCAAACAGCAGGTGTAGCACAAGGCTGAGAGTAAGCCTCTCGGCAAAACGCTAATGGTCAAGCTGGACCTACTCTGCACAGCTGACCGATGTGAGCTTCCTCTGAGGCTGTCCCTGCTACAGGGAAGGTCTGGGCTCTCCAAGGGATGTGTATTTACAGCTGCTCATGGGAAGTAGAGGAATAGACCTTTCCTGTAAGCAAGTTGTCTTATTCATCCTGAATTTGAGACTGACCTTTTCTTTTCTGGTGGAATCTAAGACCAGGTGGCCTTTTCCTTCTTGAAATCAAGATCACGTACAGGGCTCATGTGATGATATTAATGATTGATGATTAGTAGAAGGAAATACCAGGCACATGGCCTGTTCTGTAGGGGGTCATCAAGCTAGACATGGTAGCTGTATTTCAAGAAAATGCCTAAGAGCCTAAAGGCTTCCTAATAGCATTAAAAGTTTTATGATCTGGAGTAAGGTAATCAAATCTCATGCTTCAGGGCACATGCTGATCTCCACAGGAACCAGGAAGGCATTTCCCACCATGAGAGCTTTATGCAGTTGTCTGGGTGGTTTCCATCTTTCCCCAGAGTGATGGTAAATGGAGCCTGTTGGAAGCAGGACACTTGAATTGCCTGGAGTGACCCCCACATATCTGTGTCCCCATGTAGCTCTTAAAGAGCGAAAGATTTTGAATCCTATAGAAATGAATGCATTATGACAGGAAAGCTCCTGCAAAATACCTTCAAAGTGAAACTCTAGGCCAGCTTTCAGTCTCTATTAGGTAGGTGCAGTGCTCATTGAATGCACTCCCAGAACAGAGAACAATACTTGGCAAGCTGCTTCTGGTGAGGAAAAATGATTAATGTCATATGTCAAGTGCTCATAAAATGGTGTGGCACTTGTACACAGTGTCTTTTCTCATCTTAGGTATGAGGCTAGTCACTGCATCAAAGCAAAACAGTGTTCACAGCATCGTTTTTGTTCTCCAGCCCCTAATGCACTGTCATGCCAGCCAGATTCTCTGTATGCCCATCTGATAAAATCTGTGCTCAGTTTTGGCTGCCTCCTGCTCCTCTTCTACTTTTAATTGTCTCTGTGGCTTTCTTCTTCCCTTTTTTGTTTTTCTTCTCACTCTCTTCAGCTCAACTGAAGGAAATAATTTGTCAGTTGTTGTTGAAATTTTTACTTTGATCTGGATAATGTAAAATATTTTAATCTGGAATGAAATATGATGCTATCACGTTGTCATTAGAAAAAAAAATCTCATGGGAACATTTATATAGGAATGTATATATACACACAATTAACAGTAGCATGGACAAAAACAAATTGCTTCAGCAAGACAGTATTTACCATCAGTTCAAGCCAAGACTTCTTAATTTTTCCTGCTTGGAACACAATGTTTAAGAATGTTTTTCTTATGATGACACAGTCAATGTCACTTTTGGGTCCAAAGTTAATATCCCTTTTGACACCTCCGTCAGTATTTTCCCCTAAAAATACTCTATATTTTTGTCATTATTTTTCACAGCCTCGTAAAAGTTGTGATGATGCAGCCAAAGAAGAGCTTTGAAAAGCTACCTCTCAGACACCAAGGTCAAGAAAAGCAATTGGCTCCTCATATGTTTTGTGAGTTTAATGACCAAAAAAACTTGAGTTTTTGTAAAACTAGCCCTCTGTGAAAGTTTTTGTGAAAGCTAGCCCTCTGTCTGAGAGAAAGAAGACAAAGTAGTCAAATTACTCCATCTTTTCTTTTTTATTTACTAGTTAATAGTAATAGTAATAGTAATAATAATAATAATAATAATAATAATAATAATAATAATAATAATAATAATGGGGGACACACACCCCCCCTTTTCACTGGAAAATACAGAAGTAGTAATTAAATAGGTACAAATGTAATGGAGACCATGACAGTGTTACAGTTGTCATTCTGCATGGAAACAGCAGAACAAGGTGAAACAATTCAGAGAAAATACTACTGCTGGAGAAAAGCCTCCAGTGTTCATCCTGGGATCTACCCAGAAATGCTGGAGCAGACACACTCTCAAAACTGTGCACCTTTGAAGCAAAGCAGAAAAACAAGGACTGACAACATGTGTCACATAATGGTCACTTGTACCTACTCCTCTCGAGGGGGCCCAAGATGATTTGATATGGCTTTACCCACCCTTGTGAAGTTGTTATGATCTCATGGTTCTTTCCTAGGGTTTGATACAAATGTCAGACTTGAGAAGTCTGAAGAAGATGAGATCTGTGGATTTTAAAAGTGGTTTGGGGAAGGGAGAATGATTAACCTGAAGTGGGAAAATACTAAAACTGTGAATTGTGATGCAGGAGGCTTTGCCTTGGACAAAAGGACAAGAGCTGTTTTCCTGCTGCAGGAAAAGAAGGAACTCCAGTAGACAGAACATGATCAGATTTTTTCTTAATGGTTTTGCTTTTTGTGAACCAGAATGTTTCAGTACTAGAAAGCAGTGGAAGCAGAGATTATGAGAAACCCAGCTGCAGATATGTAGGGCACAGCTGCAAACAGCTTCTAGAACATGTTTTTTTTCTTCTTTGCTTCAGCAAAAGACCACCTTACACTCAGTGAGAGAGACTAGAAGTGGCCCACAGTCATCAGCCAATCAGTCAAACAAAGCTCTTCTAGCCAGATTAAGGGAGAATACACAACCTGCAGTTTTTTCAGTGAGTTGGAAGGTAAGAGGCAGAGTGTCTGGGCAGGAGATGTGAGAAGGTGAGTCTTTTTCACCTAGGAGGTTTAAGGAGCCAGTTTGTTGCCATTACAACATCACTTACAAAACACAAGCCCAATCCCTATGAGCTTATCTTTTAAAATGAGAGAAACTTTTCTTGCCTCAGAGTACTTGTTATGTGCTCAGAGTGTGCTGTTCTCTTTCCAAAAGCTTTTCATCTTAAAGTGAGCTCTCGCCAGCCGGTCTGAGACGGAGCTCTGTGAAACAGAATGGCAAAAGAACAAGGCTGCATGCCATTCAACTTCAATAAGTCATGGGAGAAGATATTGTTTAGCCTTGCAGAGTTTATACTCTCAGATTTATAACTGTAAGTAATTAAAAGGAAGCAAGCCATCTTGGACCTGTCTATGCTCCAGCTCTTACAGGGCCCAGTGTCTCGCGTCTGGCATGGCTCAAGGGTCTGTGTCCTTTTCTAAAGAGAAGGGACTAATTGGGTTGGCTGCTCCTTGCTAATGGTGCTGGCAGCTCTGTGGGCATTGGGGAGAGTTCATGGGGTCTCCAGGCTGGCTAGGGAAAAAGAACTTTGCTAAACTTTTCCCTTCTTACAAAGCAGACTTTTTGGACTATTGCCATCACAGTGACTCCAGTATTTGGGACCTTTGTACAAAGCTTTGGATCCTGAAGATTTGGGCTGGGAAGTGGGTGCACATGCAAAGCCACAGCAGAGCTGTGGTTCCATGCTGCTTCTGGGAGGCAGGTGTGACCAGAAGCTGGGAGCAGGTTGGGGAGGAATGCAGAGGTGGCAGATCTTCCTAGGAGTCTGGACTGTGTTGTAAAATGCACTAGGAAGGATTCTGGAGTTTAGTTCTCATATGACCCAATCTCTATATTCCACTGCATAGTCATTCAGGCCTTCTCGGAGGTGTGTGCTGTCCTTGTGACCCACTATCTAAGCTCTCTCCATATGATTACAAGTGTACCTCTTGCCACCAGACCTGTATACTCAAGTGGTCATGAATATTCATTATCAGCTTTTTTTTATTTTGTTTTATTTTTTTAAGGTGATAAAAGCTGTAGTGAAAACTTGTGCCACCTGAGAAGGTGTTTTTTCAGTCATTTTGACTGAAAAAACCTGGGGCAGCACATACTATGCACTGTTATCTAGCTTATAATACATTCAGAGACAACTACAAAAGACTTCCATTGTTCAAGAGCTTTCTGTAGCTGAACATATGTGCTGAAGCACAGTGGAAAAAATACTAGCAAAAGTGCCCAGTGTCTAGAGAAGTTTAAATACACCAATGGCAACAGCCTGGTTGCTGATGCACAGTCTTGCCTGCTGTCTTCTGGGGTTTGGATACAACAAAACACCTGGGCTTGGAGCCACAGACCTCAAAATATCAGTATCAGAGCAGAGGATGATTTATTTTTCTTAAGTCCTGAACGTAGACATTTGCACAATTATTTAAAGATGTTAAGTATCAAAAGATGCAAGTAAAGATGTAAGTATTATCCTCTGGAGGCATGCTGGTTTCCTTTTGGCAAATTTGGGACAATAAGTAGCAACTGTGGCGAAACTACTTGAAATTCAGAGGGACCACTGAAATAAAACATAGGCCTAGACTAAAAGAGCATCAAAAGAAAGAAAGGCTATCTTTTCATAAGGAGAAAAATGTTCATAAGGGGAAAAAAGAAAAACAGGTAGTATCATCATGACAGAAGGAAGTATCTATTGGTCATAGATACTATAAGCCATTCTGCAGCAAAGAAATAAAATAAATGATGGAATGAAAGGAAGTATTGACGCTTGGAGACTTTTGTCACAGAGATGGAAACTTTCTTATTACATTGAAGCATTAGTCTGCTAAACTTCTGGCTGAGACCAGTGGACATGATGGTTACTGCCTTTGCCAGTCAGAACAGAGAAAAGGCTGAGCTGCACTGTGGGTGCCACTTGTCACAGAGGATCCACGACCAGCCGGAGTTTATGCTTTTGGCTGGCATATCCTTCCCCAAGCACTACTGCTGCCTCTGGCTCTGTGCTCTGGAGCAGGCAGGATTGATGATGAGCATATACACAACAAGAAAAAGAACAAAGTGAATACTTCTGCCTCCTTCAGGTCCACTGAAAGTGTTTCACAGTCTTGCTTCTTGCTCAGAGGATTTCAGAAAGCCTCTTCACTGTCCTCCTACAGTAAGGACCCCAAAAACTTAACCACAATAACAGATCATGAATAACTTTACTGATGCTGATAGAATATTAAACATTCTACATATATCATTTAAACCAGTTTACTGGATTGGATAGTCTATCTCCATTCTAATAAACTCTTTCAGATGGCAAAATAGAGGATTTGCATGCAAAGTCTCCACTGAGAATGATCCTGGGAATGTTCAGACCACAGATTGTAGCTAGGAATTCTTTGAGTGTGCTGGCTGGCAGAGACCTAAAGCCTACCTGGGAGGCCTCTAACAGGAGCTGAAGAGACAATTGCATTCCAGTGCACAGGACTGTTCTGGGCACTGTGTAATTTGCTAACACAGGCATAGCCTCACTGTCTGAAGCTCTTTGCTCCAGGGAGCTTCTCAACTCCAGAATCTGGATACATGTTCCCTTGCCTCCCAACCATGTTCTGAAGTGAGAGAAAGCCAATTTCATGCTCTTGGGAAGGAGACTTGAGTACACAAGTAAGAAGAGTGTGACTATCCAGACAACCGTGGGACTAGAGTGCTCTGGCACACATTTCATCATTGGTCACAGTCACTCTTATTAGAGTGACTTCTTATATTAGAAGGTATTTCTTCATTTTGTGCCAGTCCTAGACCTACTTAATGTTTGTGGCAGCAGGTCTTTGTCTGCATCTATTTTTCTTCTGCCCCTTTTCAATGGAAAATGGCTATGTTAGCTCCTGAATTCTTTCCAGAGCACTATCTGGGCATGAACAGTTCTGTAATTAAACCAAACTATTTTAGCTCACAGGAATAACTGAGTGAAATTTATCTGAGAGGAATGATGTATATGATCCCAATGGAAGCCTGGAAAGACTTTATCAGCATGTCAGAATAATTTCACAGCTTAAGTAGATGGGCCGAGAATAGACTTATGAGATGCATGTGTATAACTAAGATCTTTCCTATATTATTTTCATTGCACTTGCTTAAAAACACTTTGTATGGAAACAAAGAAGATTTTATTTTTAATTACACATTGGGCAAGCACTTAGGAGTTATGTCTTGAGCCCAGCAATGGGCTCTGCTGCTCAGGCTGAGAGCTTCAGAGTTCATCAGAACTGCTCGAGTAATGGTAAGTGGAGGTTCATCTTCTCCCATTGTTTCACGCTACTAGAGACTTTAGTGGTGTTAAAAGAGGTCAGAAGGGGTTTTGAATCTCAGAACATCTGTCTGTCAAGACCCACTACTGGGGTCATGACCCCACTTTCAATTATACTGGCAAGCTTGTGCATAAAAGTAAAGTTGTGACCTTTGTTTATGAACTAGTGGCTTAAAATAGGTTCTGGGAAGAGGGAATAAAAAAACATTTGCAAAGCAGTGTATACTTGGAATGCATGTCAAGTGTAGGGTACTTTCCAAAGAGACAAGACTAGGGTGAGGTCATGCACACATGCAAAGCTTTGTATTTCTGTTTAGGTCATTCTTTTTCTCCATAAAAAGGAAAGAACTAACCATTCTCAAGGAGGAGAGAAATATAGCAGCAGCTGAGTTTTGTTTGTAAGGTGATTTAGAGCTCCTTCCTGAATTTAAATCATCAAAGTGCAGGAGTTACGTACCTGGAAGTATATAGTAAAATTTTCCATTGGAAACTGGGGGTTCATTTGTGTGAAATCAGAATAGAGTGTATGCTACAGCAGATTAAGATATTAGCCAGTCAGAGGATGACTGTGAAACACAGACAAGACCAGTCCTGAACAAGTCACATGTCATCCTAAGATTTATCAGATATGATATTTTCAGCATAGTATGGAGATTAGTCCAAAGCATCACTGGGAATTTAACCACTGGATAAATACCTTTCAGCAAAGTGTATTTAAACAAAGCATGCGGAGATGACGATTGAAGTGGCCAGTGAATGACAGTTCTGTCCTGCAAGGTAGAGACTGAGAAGGACAGTGAAAGAAAGCACAGGTTTCACTTCCTAAGTACAGTGGTGAGTAAAGGAAAGCAGGGGAAAGAACACTCTGAGATTAAAGACATGTTGCACTGATTTTTTTTTTTTTAATATGACTATGAATCACTCTGGGTTAGAAACTGAAAGAACTGGCAGTACTGCAAAGTTTTAGCAGACTATGATTAGTCTGGAGCAAGGAACCAAACTGGTTTCAAGACACATCTTGCTGAATGGAATTGTACGGTTAGATGTATGCAGTATCAGGAGACAGGGACCAATTATACAGACATTGAACAGGTGACATTTCTAGTCCTCAGGAACAAGAATATCCTTCTGCCAGTAGTGCATCCTGGATATGGCATATCACCCAAAACTCTCCTTAGCCTGACACTGGAACACATACAGAAAACTAAGGTGGAGTTAGGTCTGCTGCTCGACTGCAGATTTTCTGATTAAGAGGGTTGTTTTCCAGATATGTAGCCAACATTGTGCATTGCTCAATGTCATAACATTGCTTGCAGTTATATGCAATTCTTCTCACTCTACAGTGTTTACCACTTCTAAATGTGGGTAGTCAGTCATAATAGCATTCTTATAGTGTTAAGAAATGTCTTCCTACCCCACTTGCTAATTTCATTTTATGTGAAACAAATGTGATTTTCCCCAGTTCTTAACTGTTTCAATTCCATATATTCTTTTCATGATCAACTGAAATGGTTTTACTGAAAAGTTTGCACAAATTTCCAAGTAAATGCTTATTCCTTTTCCTCCATCTGTGATTCAGGTGATAACTTCATAAGGATTACCAAAAGGATTAAAGAGTGACAGATGCTGCTGCCTACCTTGTGCAATTTACTGACTTTTCAAACCAGATTTATTCTGGAGAAAGAAAAGACAATTCATACTCTAATTCTTTATAGAGAGTGCAAGCCTGTTGTTCACACAGTTCAATTATGCAACAGAGAGCAGGCAACACTCTTAGTCTTCCAACAATCCACAACTGCATTGAAGAGCAGGTCCTGATTGGAGTCTGATCACTAGGACTCAAGCTCATCAGCTTCTTGTTTATATATACATATACATATACATATACATATACATATACATATACATATACATATACATATACATATACATATACATATACACATATGTACATGTGTATATTTTCTTTTTTAAAAAAAGAAAATCACTAAAGGAAGCTCTTCCAGACCCAGGACAAAGAAGACTCCCCTGGAGGAATATGTACATAGAAAGATGATCAAATTGAAATGTCCTTTCTTCTAATAATGAGAAACCTTCCCTAATCACCAAGATCTGTAAAGGGCAAGTACCCTTGCATTGACTCTGCATAGCTCCCTCAGCATTCATGGGTGTATCCCATTAGGTTCTGTGGAGTTACACTTGTCCAATTTGTTTAGAAGTTCTCTGATTTGATCATCGTCCTCTAAGGATAGGTCTTCCTTGCAGTAGACTTTCCCACTGATCTCAGGAGCCTGGCATTCCTGAATGCTGCTTTTACCAGTAAAGACCAAAGTGAAGAAGACCTGAATACCATGTCTCAAGACGCTTTTCTGTGTCTTTCAGCAAAGGGCAGGTCCTGTTCAGCAGCAGATCCACATTTTCCATAGTGTTTTTTGTTGTCTTCATGCCTCTCACCACAATCAACTCCAGGTAGGCTTTGGCTTTACAAATCCCATCCCTGAACAATACAGCAATGTCTCTGTGCTCCCTCTGTGTCACCTCTCCCTGCCTTGACCTCTTTTATATTTGCTCTCTTCTTATATTTGAGGCTGATCAGGATATTCTTGTTCATCCATACAGGCCTCCTGTCATGATTTCTTTCATTTCAGAATGGGTGATTCTTGATATTGGAGGAGGTGATCCTGGAAAACCAGTAAGAAGCATGAGCACAGTGGAAGAAAACCAGTGAGAAGCACCATGGAGAAGAAAGAAGCAAAGAGCACAGAGCAACAGGCAGCAGCTGTTATGAACACAATCCGACTTCCAGGACCACCCACTGCTTCACTGAAGGAATTGGCGTGGACTGAGTATATCCTGCAGCAAGAATAAGGGAAATTGAGACTAAGAATTAAGGAGGATAGGTGTTTGAATTAAGGTGGGCCTGAGGAAGAAGAGGAAAAGATGTTTTCTTGAGTGTTTAATTGTTTATGCTATCTTTTTTTTTCTGATAACTGCATCAGTGATTGAAAATTTCTTTCAATTGGTAATTCATTAAATTAAGTAAAAGTTGCCCAGTTTTTACCTTTGAAGCTGGCAAGTGCAATAGCCAAACCTTCACTTCATGGACATCCTTTAGCATATTCTGCTTTGATAAAATGGACATGCATTAAAACCTTTGGAAACTACAGGTAAGATTAAGAGTCTTTATCCTGTCTAAGTACTCTGAAGAGAAGAATATATACAAAACTAAAGGAAGCTTTGACTGCATTAATACTAGGCTGACCTAAAGGTAATTAATGTTACCAGCTGATACACTGGTTTGAATTTACTCCTGTACTTCTGTAATTGCTCAGCTCCCAGACTACATCTGGTTTATATCTGTTTTGGAGTCATGGAACAGACACACAAAAGGCTGCACCCATCTCTAGCTATTTCCTATTTCTTTGTAGGTTAAAAATGCAAATTCTGAAATTGAATGAACAACAATAAAAGCAAAGAAACAGTGTGAGTCTTTCTTCTAATAATGTTTCAAAAACTTATTTTATGAGATTCATAACAAGCTTAAGAACTCTAAAAGGGCATGGTTGGTCAGAGGACCCTCTACTATATGGCCAAGAAGAGTTGCATGTGAAGACATCCCAATATAATTAAAAGGAGTATTCTGTCAGATCCTCACTAACAAAGGACTAGAGAGCATGTCCATGTCAGCATGTTGTACTCTCAGAGGGTATTCATTCTGAGTTTAGCATCCTAAACATATGAAAATAAGTGGGAGTTGGAGTGGCAGCACCTTCTAGGGGTAGGTCAACCTTTTCATCCCCCATTGGAGCAAGGTCATTTAGGAGCCCAGGAATACTCCTGTTTCCCTTTGGCTGGCTCTCTTGCCTTTTTGGCTTTTTTCTCCCCAGGTGCGAGGGTGGGTGAGAACTTGCTGAGTTGGTTTTGAAAATGTAAAATGTGAAGAAAGGGAAATTAGACCCTGGCTGTGGTTTAAATTGAAACAGAGATCAATGTCCAGCACTTTCAAGCATAATGGGTGTGTACACAGTTTGGGAGCAGTTCTGTAAGTTTGATGTAAGTCAGTCTGCTTGTGTAATTCTACCATACCTTGTCCAGATTCCTGTCTGCAGCTATGTTTGTTTTAGAAAATGTCTCTTCTAGTATTAAAAAAAAAAAAAAATCAAAACAAAAGTTTTGTTGTTCTAGCACAGTTCGCAGTAAAATCAGGATTAGAATTCTGCTTCTTAAAAACAAAGGTCTGCTAGCTGCCACACTGACTAAGCCACTTCATCCCTTGTTACTCTCTGAACTCTTAAGTGGACTCAGAGATTTGCCTACTACCCCAAAGCAGTGCGTGGAAGCAAAAGCCCTGTAGAGGGCTGGGTGGCTTCTAGAGTAACTAGGTGATTTCTGATTACAAATGAAGGTGGGAATTATGTCCAAATAGGTGCTTCTAATCTTCATGCTGAGGCTGCTGCATGGTCCCATGTCTCCTGCTAGAAGTGGGAGAAGATGTGCTAGATGCAGTTTCAGCATATAGAGTGAAGAGCATTTCCTGTTGCCATCTATCTCGTTTGTATGCGGGACAGTTATCTATGATTGAGAGATCCTTTTTCACTTAATAATCCCTTCCTCTGCAATTGCACTGAACTTGAAACCAGAGCAGTTTTTTACAGTTCCTGTTGAGATCCAGAAAGAGTTCAGTGGTACTAGTGGAAGAAAATAGATCTCCAACATTATTTGTTTTAATTTCTAAGGGGATGGCTCTAGCAACTGACTCAGGAAGCACTGAAAAGGATGTAATCTAGAAAATACCATAATAATGGCCTGTTTTACAGAACCCTGAGCAATGGTGAGTATCCCTTTGTCCTGGATACTTACTGCATTCATAGCAAATATGTTATTGTACTAAGTTTCCTTCTGGAAAGCTTTGTCTTGTGAGTAGATGTCTGCCAAACTCGCCTGAAGACAGGGTCTGAGCTGTGTGTTCTCAAAGTTTATAATCTTGGAGGATGCAAGTCTCTCAGATACATTGGTGTTACCTTGCCAAAACAAGCTGAGAAATATCACTCTAAAAATAGCACTGTCTTTTGGCTCTGAGCGTGCTTTAGGTAAGACATTCCTAAAACGTAAAATAATTAATAAATTACTCTGCAGAAACAAACTGTAAAGCTGACGAGGATTATAATTTTTTCATTTTTTATTTGTCATTCTTTACTCCCTTTAGGGTCAAGTCGTGGCCACATTTTTTTATATACAATGGTTTGATGGTTTGGGTAAGTTTTTTATTTGTGTTTTTTTATTTTTCTGGTTGGATGTTTTGGTTTTTGTTTTTTTTTGGGTTTTTGTTTGGGGTTTTTTTTGTGTGTGTGTTTTTTTTGTTGTTGTTGTTTCTTTTTTTTTTTTTTTGTAGTCCTAACATCTCTGATGATAAAGATTCTACCCAGGAACTCTGAATAAAGCAAAATCAATTTGATTTACGTGCTTACTGTATTGAGGGATGAAAGGAATGTGTCTCCAAAGAGATAATATTAAAATAAATTTATCCTCCTCTTAAGTAAAGTTCCCTGTCTCATCTATCACTTACAGCTGCGGCTGAACTGAAAACTCTGGTACCTTCCTTCATTGGAAGAACCTGATGAAACATTAATACTTCCTGCAGCATGAGCAAAACAAGTGTCCAATTGTTGCACCAAAATGTTTTTTTTTTGCCTAGGGATATTCTGTCATCCTTCTCATCATGACACTGAGTCTGTGAAAATGCACTTTTGATACAAATGTGCTATGCACATGTTTTGCAAGTCAGGAAATGTGAACTCTCCACTGAGAGGTGAATTGTTTTGTCAGCTGAATAAGTCTGGGAATAAAACAGAGGGCAAAAATCTACAAAAGAATTTAAGACTGTAACTCTTTTTCAGGCACCAGTGTTCACCGGGAAACAGATGAATGATAGGAACCTAAATACCTATGTGGATCTTGGCCTATATCTTGTTGATCCTTGTCCAGTGCCTTTTCTTGATGGCTTCTCTTTCTCTAATCATCTCCATGTTTCCTGGAGTCCTGGTTTATAGCTATTTTGAGATTCACCTTGCAATACAAGAATGAAGGATGATAATTCTTTCTGGGCTTTGAGTTGGTAATATGAAGTCTGACACACCTTGCAGTTTATATGAGAGGTCCATCAGTGTGCTGGCTTTGAAGGTGCCCTTGTAATGGTTCTTATGTGAACTTGGCTGCCTGTCAGCAGCATGACTGCACAGTTTGGGTAAGCTTGGAAAGCTCCTTTAAAGGCTTGCAAAAGGGAAAGGCCTCATTTCAGCACATTTTTACCAGTGACATAATCCTCTCTTAATATTTTTGTATTTAAAGCATCATGTCATTTCCCAGGTCAAGAAACTCATTCCCAAAGAATGTATGCCTCTGACTCTGGGAGAGAGTGTTTTTAAACGAAAAATTGTTGTTGCTGTTCAGCAGCTTTCCTGGGTGTCTCATTCTTTAGCTGATCCACATTCTTTCCCAGTGAGCAAGAAGATGATAAGGCATTAGTGCCTATTTATAACTTGGCAGAAATGCTTGTTTAATGATGCAGTACTTGGTGAAGGAAAAAGAGAGAAAAAGCAGCCCAGTCCTAAACACTTGCCCTGAGTTCTATTGTAGGTTATACCTCTGTGTTGGCATCCTTGTTGGTATGTGGAGGACACCATGTGTGACTTGGCCTTTGAGAGCAAAATAAAACTACATGTTCAGGGCTGCACAAAATGAGTCACCAGGAAACCATGTGTTCTTTCATCTCCTCACAGTTTTGTGTTTGATTTTTGTTTCTCTGAGAATGGGCTATTTATATGATGGTAGTACCTAGAGGCCCTGATGCAAAGTGAAGCCTGCATTGCTAGGCTGTGTGCAAACACATGGTGAGAGACAGGCTCTGCCCTTAAAAGTCAGTGATCAAAGAGACCCTGACAACGAAAGATAGGACAGGAAATGAATATGATGTGACTGTCCAAAAATTATGTCATAGTTCAATCACTTGCATACTAAAGTATCATTTACTTTTCATCTTTTGCCTCCAAACAGTCAAGAATTAGTTAGAAGGTAAAACAAAACTCCAGAGGGAAGAATTCAACTTCAGTGTACAACTCTGGTCTTTGCTTACTGCTCCTTGTTTGCTGCCTTGAGGTAGATGAGAAAAAGAGGGATCTTGGTTCTGTTTTCTACAGATGTCCTCACCACAGTGGTATGAAGCTGGCTATTTTCCAGCCTTGTTGATTTTGTGACTCTTTTACTTTCAGTTTAAATCTCCCACATTGAATATATATGACATCAGAAATGAATCGTCATCAGCTCAGAAGTAGCCTCCATACAGAACAGCTTTCTTTTAACACCCTGTTCAGATGGGATTTTGGGAGAATTGACAAAGAATCTCCTTTTTGCCAGGCTGGCAGTCCAGGGTGCTTGTTTTCTAATATGGCAGGGAATGGATTGGTTATTTTATTATTTTTCTAAGAGGTGGGAAAAGCTGAGTATTAGGAAAGGAATGTGAGGAACAGACAGCACAGCTTTAGCAAATTTTCAATGAACATGACATTTTTCTTTCTGTGAGGTCTATATCCATATTGTTTCACTCAGCAGAAGAAAAAGCAAGGCACCACTTCACCCACACAGGCTGTCTTCTTGGATGTCATTTCCTGGTGTGTCTGGTGTGCTAATATCTGTTATAGAAAAGATTTATGAAGTATGATTTGAATAAAACCAATCATTTTCTAAAGATATCAGAGTTCTACTGGAATCACTTCAAAGTGTGTTGACTACATCAGTGGCTGACACCCTTTTTTATGACTTTGGTAGGATGATCTTTTAATTCCCCACATATATTGTCAAATTGTACTCTTTACTGTAACAAGATTTTGTTATGAGCTTTGACTAGGGAAAGCCAGTCTCTGCTTGCACCTGTAAATATTTGAGCTAGAAAAATTTGAGGAAATGACAACCCCATTTATTTAATATATTAATCAATTTATTGCATTTTTTAATTATTATCCTGAGTCATGAGGAATACTTCTCTGGAAATTTAAGCATGTGATGGACAAAAGGAACTTCCTGAATGCCTGGGCCAACTGTAATGGAAAAGTGAGCTATAAACCCCCTGCCTAGTACTTTTACTAAAAATATCTTTTTGAAGTGATGCCTGCATTGTGTTTAAGAGCCACAGTCCTAGACTATCAACATAATGTGGATAATATTGTCAGGCAAGGTCAAAAAGGAGTGACTATTCCAGAAATTTATGGTATCTTTAAGAGAAGATGACAGACCTGGATAAGACTGGTTACAGGTATGTTCAACAGTTTTAGCTGTGTCAACCCTACAGTAGCCTAAATTTTGTCAAGTTTTTCTCAGGCATCATATCAAAGGAGAGATTTCAGTAGGGATTCAAAGACAACCAGTAAAATCACTTTGTTTTAGAGACCGTATCTGAAATCTGAAACAGGGGGAGTTATGTGACTGTAAAAGATGGAAGTCAACTATCAGTATGGGTGAAATAGGAAAAAATATAGGAACTAAATAGTGAGGAGCCTGAAGTTTTCCTCTGATGTGAAAGAGTGAAGAAAAATAGTTTAATTCCAAGAAAGTGACAGTAGTCTAAGAAATGGATTAGGAAAATTATTGTATTAACTTTCTGGATGGCTAGGAGAAGGGTGACCCAGTATGAATAAAAGCAGAGGAAAGAAACAAAAGAAACAGATGGCAAGGTGACATGGCTAGGCAGCACATTCATCTCATGGAAGAGTAGCTCTTTACATCCTTTTCTCACAGAACTGAGAGAGGCTGAGGAACTGTCTTGACAAAGTGCTCCCATGCAACTGTGACTTGTAAAATAAGGGTTTCTTTGGCTGTGAGAAGCCAAAGCTCCTACTTACTCCCTGTAAAATTACCCTCTTCTACTGTTTCATTTGTCTAAATAGAAAACACAGAGGAAATATTAATCTGTGCTGTTTTCCTTTACTGCAGGGTATGAATGTCCAGGAAAGCAGGAGGTGACACAGATGTGAGGGACAGATGGCAGAGCTCTTCCTACAGCTCCTGAAGTGGCCAGAGATTGCCCAGGCTTGTTCCACAGAAGTGAATCCCTCTGCCTGGTGTACATTCATTTTTTATAATGCAAGATGAATGAAGCAAACCAGATAACTTGGCCTTGAGATGCTGCAGTTGTAAACAAATTGTCCAGAATAAAAATATTCAAAGACACAAGCCTCACCATCCTCCCAGACTGTGGATTTTCCTTTCCCCATGCTGAATCCATTAATTTAGATATTTTGAACATGGCTTAAGGAGGGCCTTAACTCTGCAGGTATTGACTGCCACCAGTCCATACAGTCACTCCATGGGTGGGATTTAAAAAAAAATACTCAGAGGTAGCCCACAACAGAATTCCATTTCCTTTGTGTAATTTATTGGCAAAAGGGTGGAATTTTCTTTTCCCTACTCATATTAATGAAGCAGGCCAGGCTGTAACAGATAGCTGATGTCCCCACAGTTTAGGAAGCATATACTTAAAGGAAAATATAATGCAGCCTTCTTACAAACTGTGAGATCGGACAGCCTGCAACCATTCCACCTCTGAGACATTGTGGGTAGGGACAATGTCATTTTTTCTGTAAGAGTATTGCTCTCTAACTCTACTCTGACCACAACAGAAAGACCCTTCTCAAGTCAAGTTTTACTCAAGTTTTCAAGTGCATGTGAAAAAAATAAATGCTGTTTCTAGTGGAAGATAAAATATTCACAACTGTTACATCCTTAAAACACACCCCATCTCTGCTTGTACTAGTATGGGCAATAAATGCTGGGCATCTCAGCCCTACCTCCAAAAACTTGAAGTACATTGTTCAAGATTAAATACAATATAGACTTAAGTGAAAACAAACAAACAAACAAACAAAAATCTGGAGAGATTGAAAGCAGTGTACAGTGAAGTTGCATGCCAAATAAATTTCCCCTGAGCTGCCAGTGATGGCCCAGGTGAGGACCTCTAATTTAGGTAACAGCACTACTTCTTCTAATGAAAACTTGAGATCAACTCCTGTAATTGGTACTCCCAGTCTAGAAAATATTGGTGGTAACTCTCAGTTTTTTCTGTTGTTCTGTAGTAACTCACTGCAGTAATATTGTATAAGACACATCTGTTTTTTCATTGAACAAAAGAAGAATTTCAGTTTTCATTGCATTCATTGCTACTAATGCACGTCTTCAGGGCCAGAACAATCCAAAGAGATTGATTTTTCCAATCAATCCAGCTCAAATTCTAACCTTGGATCAAATGAGGAACTTGATAGTCTTCTCTCAGCATTTGTTTCTGCTGTCCCACAGGCTGACAGAACAGATGACTGGCAGTTTCTGGTCAGAATATTTCCTTACCAGTTTTCTAAGGGTGTGTTGGAGCTGTCTGGGAAACCTAACATGAGGATTGCTGTCACATCTTAGTGTTTCCCAGGAAAAAGTCAAGAATGTAATCAGTTTAAAATATGTGTTTAAGTGTTGATGGAAATGGGACATAGGCATATGTATAGTGTTCATCTGAATAAAGCCATGTCTTTGAAAGTCTAGCCAAGGTGACTGCTCAGACCAGCATCCTGCATTTAAAACTAATTTATAGTTTTCTCAGTCCAGAAAGACTAATTTCTGTCATGATTAGAGCTAGGCAGAGAAATACTCAATTGCAACATCAGCTCCTCTGATATTCATTGACCAGTGAGAATGGAAAAGATGTCAGGCATTTGGAAATGCTTCTGGCTGAAGCCAAGCAGGCCAGGCTGCCTGCAGGCCTCTTTCCTGCTCCCCTGCCTGCTTGGCTTCTTGTGCTTTGGTGGCTCTTTTGCTCATTATTCAGTTTCACAAGACTTTCTAATGAGACTGTACTGAGATATGGAAATGGCAAAGTCCACTGTGGGAGAGAACTGCTGTTCTTTCTCCACACCATTTTCTGGTGTACTTGAATTTCTGTAATTTAGTGAAATTTAGTTGGGCTATAACTTTCTAATGGAGAGGTATTTTTAATAATTAATTCATTTTATAGTCAATTACCTCATGGACTATTGTAGCCAGCACATATGCCAGTATTGATGGCATAGGAACTGATGACAAGATAAGTGTGTCTCAGAAATATGATAGTCTTTGGGCCTAAAATAGATTGAATTTTGCTTCACTGAGCAAGAAAATTAACATTGGTCATGCGTGACATGTAATTCAGTTTGCAAGGTCTTTCCAAAGGAACTCTGTGCTTTCACTGCACAGTGAAATCTGATATCAGAAAGTAATTATTTGTACCAACCTGCAGGGTGTGGACAAAGCACTCCCTGTTTTGGATGCATTTCCAGGCTGCACCAAATCTCTGGGGAATCACTCTAAATCTTAATTTTGGCATATTTTTAAAAATATTATTATAAGTACCTAGCAAAATAGACAGCATTTTAGTGTTTTTTTCAACAATCTGATGAATCCATAATTTTTCCATCATGGTACATCATAGTCAGATTTTTTTTAAAGTGTTAAAAGTTGTATTAATTTTCAAAAAAGATTATTTAAAAAAAAATAGCCCTTTCCCTCTGGCAACATCTTTCCATTTCCCTATAGAAGAAATTGCAATATTATGAAAGGAAATGTCAGGAATTATGTGTGAGAAAACAGCAGTGCGCTAATCAAAGTATTGTAAAGTAAATAGTGTGGTAGTCAAAGAAGTCTGCATGGGTCTAATGAGTAAAAAATACCTGTTTAGACTCTGACTTCATATTTAATTGTGAGACAGTGTCTCACTGAGGAATCAACATAGCTTTGATATCCTGATTATTTTCCTCAGCCTTTTGTACTACAACCCCTATTTTACTGATGAAAATGGACAAATTATGCTTTTGTGTCCGGGATCAGTAGAACAGTTACCTTCAGCCTCCTGGCAAGCCCAAACACAGGTGTAATAGAAGACCTGCAGAAATGCCAGAGGCTCTTTAAGGATATGCTGAGCAGTACAAAAGAAGTGTAAGGTTTGAGCAGCTCCTCCTTTCCTCACATTTTCCTTTGTTTATGAAAACATTGAAACCTCTGAAACGTGGTTGTCACTCTGTGGAAGGCAGTGCCCTAGGTCAGTATTGTCACAGATCTTTCATATTGTCAAATCAGAACTTTGGTTTGGCACAAGAACACAGGCTAAAAAAAGACAAAGTGGCCATCAAACAAGCAAAGGTAATGCAACCCTATTCCATTTTCATTTATTAGGATGAAGAAAAATATTTTCCTATTCTAGATGGATTATTCTGTATTTCAGCACTTTTAGTTCCTTTTTTAGCTGCTTAGAAGACCTTCCTTGAAAAGGTACTTGGCAAACACAAACCCTTGTGAAGAGACCATGTTTCATTCTGGCCTTGAATTAGACTTACTCTGCAGAAGTTTATTTTCATGTCTGAAATGAATTTCCTATTATTTTTGACAAGGGTGGGAACTTAGATCTGTCTACCTTTAGCTATCAGGCTTATATCCCATGGCTTGATTATTTTACTGGGTGTTCTTGGTGTTTATTAACCTTTAAAATTCAAGAACAGTGCAAGGAAACCAGAGTTGTACAATTTGAAGAGCTGTAGTTAACTACCAGATTTTGTTTCCTTTGCTTTAGGGATCCAATGGCCAGATTTTGAAAGAGCATTTAGAATTTCCCTTGCACTTCCAGTAGGACTGTGTTTTCCTGTCCCTAAGAGATCCACTTCTGGAAAGACATAAAAGAGGCCACAGTTTATCTCCAGGATCTCGGCTTTCATTTAAAGCAAAAAAAAAAAACCTAAAGAAAAAATATATTTTAAAAAAATTATTTGGAGACTACAGCAGCAAATATTGTGATATCTTGCTTTTACACATCCAGGTACCCTGTGGATTGCATAGCAGCTGTCACCCAGGAACAAGGATAAGCATCCTCCCATGGAGGGAGTACCTTTGCCAGTGTCATTGCAGCAGGGACCTGCTGTGTGCTGGAGCAGCTTTTCAAAATAAAATGTTTATTTACACTATTTTTTATGTCATTTAGCACTGCATTAGGTATGATTTTTGTATGTCCCATTGTGCAGGGAGAGGGACAATCTGTTTTGTGGGTACTTGCTGTACTCATGTGTGAGTTAGGCATCAAGTTAATGGAATTGTAGGATAACTCAGGTTAGAAGGGACTTCTGGCATGTAAAGAAACAAATATAGACAAGCTGGAATTTTTTATGCTATGAGAAGATGTACATAAGACTTAGTTTATGCTAGGACTTGTTGATAGCTAAAATGAGATTTCCAGGAATCTCTTTCCATGTTTCTATTATTTTGATACTGAAAATCCCATAGGAATTTACTTTTTCCCAGAGTGGTTTCTTAGACTGGTGATACAGGGGTTCCTAAAACTGAATTCTGATCTTTAGAAACTTCAGAGCAGTATTTCTTTCGCATTCTGTCAAAGTGGTGACATGCAATAACAGCTGAAGAAGTTACAGACTTTGGACAAACCTGTGATGTGCAAAATGTTGTAACAAGTTCCCATAGAAACAGTTTTTTGGGAAGTTTTTCTACTAAAACATAAATGTGTCAGTAACTCTTGTGTAGCCATGGGTCTGCCTGATAGCCCTCAGTGGGAATTTTGCTGTTTATCCTCATGCTTGCAGGCACAGGAATGTAGGAACTAGGACTGATCATAAAGATACAAGGAACTTTAACATGCAACAGTAATTTTTTTCTGTTTTCCAATGTAATAAAAATATATATTAGCGTCTTATTGCTATTACATGATGTATGACCTATCCTCTTCTTCCTTTATCTGATGCTGTTTTACTCAAATCTCATCTATTAAATGGGTTCATATCTGTTTGTAGACACATATGAACAGACTACAAACAGAATGAAACCGCAGCTCTGTGATGTGAATTGCCTAGCTAATTTGTAGGATGCTAGCTTTAGTTATTCATTTTAACGCTGCAAATATCTGTTTGCTTAAGATTTTTAAGGTCAGAAGATTATATGGGCTTTCAAAACTGTGGAAAAATTTATACTAAAAGACTGTCATTTTACCCAGACAGCAGACATGAAGAACTCTAAAAGCACAGAAAACAGGTAGAAAATGAGTAGTTCAGAAGAACAGTCGTATTTGTGGAGTATTTTGCCTGACTTAGCCAAAGGAAGTTAACAATTTCATTAAAATACCCTTCAAAGCCAGACTACTTGCACAGAATGAGAGAAATGGACTTACAGCTTTGACATGTGACTTTCCTTTGAAATTCTCTATATGTTTGATCTGACACATCTCATCATTACATGACCTTTAGTAAATAACATATAATTTAATCTAAATTTTATGGAGAAATGCTAACGTACCAACATGTTCTAAACAGGAGTAATATGCAATATACAAAAGAAATACCCTGCAAAAATATCATTGAATTGTAGCTGGTCAGACTCTTCCAGGACAACCTGAAAATGCGTGACAGCACGTAAGTGAACACACCTAAGCAAAGGGCAGTGATCCCTGAGAAGCTTTCTTGTGCTTTTATCCTGTCCAATGAAAATAACCCCCAAAGCAATCCTAAGTGTGTGCTTCAAACCTTTGTGTTCACCTCACAGAAAAAACACATGACTCTGGGATATTGAGATCCTTGTACTGCAAATGTGCTCACAAAGGTGAGGAACCACAAGTTCCATTAAACCAGCTGCCTTTGGGAGCTCTACTAGAGTTGTGGCCAAGCAAAACCATGTAATTACCAGCAGTTAATGCCTTTTCCTAGCCAAGTATTATTTTTTAAATACTTTTTTAAAGGGACTGTTTTTTAAAGGAAGTAAGGAAAAACTGTGGACACTATTTTGATCTAATCTTATTATAGTCACAGCCCTTTCTCTAGCAGTCTATAATTCTCTTTCTCAATGGGAAAATAAGCTCTGCTGTCCATTTCTGTGTCACAACTTCAAGGTTCACCGTGTTATGATTCAGAGGGGGTGGCAATTCTCTCCTGGCTTCATCATAAGAAAGAAAAAGGAATCAGCATTGCAGATAAATAAATCTCCAACCTGGGACCAAGAGCAGAACTGAAAAATTAGCTGTGTATTTACATGGTTTTTCTGCACTGCATTCAGCAGAGAGATATTGGCACTCGCACTAACTCAGTCAGTGACAGTCTGGAAGCAATCTAGCTGTCCTAAACCCTCATCTGCTCTCTTCAGGGGATGCTGACTGTTCTGACACCCAAGTAAAATTTTTTAGGCATTCCCATATTCATTCCCATATTCATTTCCATCTTCACATATGGTTATTTGATTCAGCACTTGAACTCCACTCACAGCTGGACTTTCAAAAGCATTTGGTTCTAAAATTAGGAGTTAAAAGCAAATTAAAAAGAAAAGCTTCTACAGGAATAAGGAACACTGTAGCCATCCCCTTGCACCAATGCTAATGGTTGAGGGGTGAATGACACAGGGAAATACTAGGAGCAGGTGCGAATTACTCTGCACCCACATATTTGGTAGAATTGCCTTTACATAGCTGTGTGTATAGAGAGGGACAGGAGGAAGGTAGGGCCCTACAGTGTTTTGTGTAGTGCACTTTAGGCACAGATATTGAGCTGAGAGACACCTGTATAATAAATGCTAACTTTTACTGTGGTTCTGGAAAAGTCCATGACCAAATTTCTGCTTTTGCAGATTTCTGATTCAGTACTGACCTTGCCAGAGCCAGAGTAGACCAGGAATTGTCTAAGTGAAGTCAATAGAGTCAACACATGTGGGAGTGAGGACTCTGTGTGTACTCGTGTTTCCCACCAAGAGAACTAGAGTAGCACTGGCTGCCTGAAATCTCCCTGTTTGTCTGTAACCACAACACTAAAATCTGTTCAGGGACTTGAATGCACACCTCAGAATTTTAAACAGAGGAGTACAGTTTCAATCAGTCTTTTAGGATAAGAATTGAATCTGATCTTAGAAAAAACTTGGATCTGTTGACCTTAAGCCCATATTAGGAAATTGCTATGTTATTATTTTAATCTTTCTCTGGGATGGTGGGTTTGCATGCTGGAATAAGGGTGGGGCCAAATCCTGAATTTTATTCAAAATAGAGTGTTTTTCTATAGTAGTTTTAAATTAAATTAGACTAAAGACATGGACAGACATGTAAATGTGTTTTCAAATTAAAATTTGAGATATAATTGTGTATATTAAGAGAAACAGTAAGGTAGATATATAGATATGTAGACTGAAGTCTCCTTTTTCAGAGAAAGAGAAATAGAGGCAAGAGAAGGCACAGGAGTGGTGGCAGTTTCATTTCCCCTGTCACTTAGCATTGCTCTAACAGACTTAAGAAAGTATAGAAAAGGCAACAGGAGTAAGACCTATTGGACAACAGCTCATATTCAGGAGAGCATTAAAATGTGCATAAATCCTTTATTGATGTATTTGAATCATCCAGTATCAATCAGAGTTCATTTCTTTCGTGCTGTGCAAACACAAGTAGGGATTTTTCTCAGCAAGAACCTAGTTTTATAGTGGGATTTTTGTGTGTGTGTGTTCTACATTGTTCTATATTGTTCTCTATTATTATCTTACCCAATTGTGGGTCTAACAATTTCTGCACACTTTTTCAAACAAAAGGGTACACTGTGAAATGTCTGAGGGGAATCTGCAAGGCACAGTTTCATGTAGATGCGTTAATCCTTTATTAAGACAAAATCCTTTTGCTCATTCTCCTAGAGTTCAATGACATTTCAAATTTGCTACAAATGAGTTCATATCATTTGCCATTAAGAGTAGATGCACTCTTTACCCTGCCTTTTTCTGAGTGAGCAGTTCCCTCCGATATTTGTCAGGATGTGGCAAGCCAGGATAATTTCCTTAATTTTCTTGGAGAAATCTCCACTCCCATTTCCGAGATTTCATGATTAATAGTCCTACATGTTGTGAAACTTAAATAAAGGAAGGGACACCCCATTTTTCTCTTGGACAATATCCTGTTTTGCTGAAATAATGCAGTAATGGCCATCAATGAGTTGCCCCAGGTACCAGCCCTGGGCTCCATCTTCCCCCTCACCCACACCTCATTCATGGGCTGCTGAAGCTGAGCATCCATCCAGAAGCTTTGCAAACTGGACAGGTAGACACAGATCTACAAGTGCATGTTCAGTCAATAATATAAAGTGCTTGTCATCCTTGCTTTACATTGGCTGACATTTTTAGCTTTCTTGGACCAAAACCTCTGGGACTTCCATGGCTGTCCTCCATCTGCAAAGAGAAAATCTGTTCTTTTGTAAATTCCCCCAAAAGTGTCTTCATCTAGAAGGCATTATCTCAGTGGACAAGGTGCTCAACCTCATTTCTACAGGCTGCAGACTTCACCAGTGTAGGCTCATGTCTGTGGCTGGTCACAAGACAGACAATTAAAGAGTGAGATTGACTGAGGGAAAATATGTAAGTGTACTGGTGCATCATTTTAAAAAAAGAACCATCACATCATATACCAGCCTTAAGGAGATTATAAAATATTATTGCTATTTTAAACTTACCTTTTCCTATAAGGAGTGATTCCACAAATATGAACATATTTCAAAGGTTAAATGTCTGATCTTCAGATCCCTGCTCACAAGTAATCCTCATTGTTGGGTTTATTCACACTGGTGTCAGGTGGAAAAACATGAGTGAGACTACATTCTTACCTAGATCAGCAAAGCACTTAAAAATTTATCTTTATTATTAAATATACTCTGACTGCCATTAAGATGCTCAAGGGTGGTTTTGAACTGAGATTTTATATATTTTAAATGGAATAATTCACAAATAGGTAAACATGTAGTCAACATGGTAGCAAGGAAAAAATTGTAAATGTGTTGCATGGATTCTGCTATCATGATTGTGCATCTAACCCAAAATGCTTGGCAGAATTAGTTCAATGGCACCACCAGCTCCTTAAGGCACTTGTAACTCAGACTGGAAAAGTTTCATTCTTCCTCCTGTTTTGTTGCAATCAGTTTTGTCCAGACTGGGAAAAGCAGGCTATCCAGGAAAAAGGCAAGGTCAAAGACAAAAACCTGCAGCATAAGATGGCTGTAATGATCTCTATTATCTTTGCAATTACTACAGCAACAAAAAGAGGTTTATTTCCTGTCCTGATAATGCTTGTTTAAGTGAGATAGCAAGTTGTTTTTCTCTCTTATCTTAGCAAGAATTTAATTTAATTTTAACTTACTTCAGAACAAATTTTAACCTTTTTCTTGGAGGTTGGAAAGGTCTTCAAGGATTTATAGGACTTTCACATACATAAATTGAACTAAGATTACATCAGAGGCACTATTCTGAAATGCGTAAGGTTCCACTTCAGGAAGAAGAGCTATGGAATGGTTCAGAACTCTCTGGAATCTGTATATAATCCATTAATCTCTGCAGGAGGTCTCTATAACTGTGCAGCTACTTATTGATTGATTACATTATTTTATATACTTGTATTAATACCAGTTATATGAATCTTTGTTCCTTATTTTTCACTATGTTATACAATTTTTTATGTTCTTTTAATTAAAGGAGGTTCTTAATGGCTCAATGTGAAGCACATGACCTGTGGACTTTGTGTTGACACGTGAAACCTACTTTGATGGTTTGATCTTACTCCAGCTACCAACTCCTATACACATGTTCCCATAATTAATATTCTATGTCCTACATCTGCTACTCCTTTTACCAGAGGGGGAGTTCAGACAAGATCTTATCACACTGGGTACTCTGAAAATGCACTATTTACTTATTTTAGGTATTATCATTATTAGAATTAGGACTAACAAAAAGCCAAAATAAGGACGCTAGAAGCATACATCTTCATATACCAATGCAACATTTTCTCCAAGAGGATTTAAATCAAAGCACTTGCCAGGTACTAGCAACTTTCACTGATTAATTATGAAAAATATTTCATTAGCATGGCAGACTGGCAAGACTGGAGCTATGTTGAGCGGGAAAAACCTGAAAGTTGTTGTAAGTTTCTTTCCAAAATAAAAGGAGAAATATGCTAATGACCTCTCCTATAAAACTCTTGTCCCCTTCCACACATAAAGCTACCATTTATACTGCATTTGGATTTTAAAGTAACCTCCTCTTATTTAGTCTAAATAAGCATGTCTCCTTAGCAACAAATGTCACCTAATTAAAGTATGTCACTCAACTTAGCATCTCAATGAAAGACTGAAGTAGAAAGGGCACTATGAAGCAGCTGAAAGTAAAAGGGAAAAAATGCAAGGAATGCCAAGGACCCTTCAGGAATATCAGATAAAAAAGTCAGTAAAAAATGAGCTCATTAAAGGAATAAAAATATATTGAAGTGGCACTTGTTTAGAATTGCTTGTAAACCTGATTTTTATTCTTTGCAGTTTTTTCAGGTTATCATTAGGTACAATTTTTAGGGTCTTTTTCTTTTTTTTCTCAGAGAGGAAAAACATATATCACTAATTTCCTTTAGGTAACTAGATTAAAAATGTCCTAAAAGCTTGAGGTAAGAGACCCTCTTAATATTGTTCACCACTGACAAAACAGTGTGGGAAAGTTCAAGTTTAAGAAAGAAAAATACCTTATCCCAATATCACAAAAGTAGGATTGAAGAAGGACCTTTGGAAATGCCCTGCACTTTCTTGAACGCTGCTGACATTTCTTTGAATAGAAGTAAGTCTAGGGGAGTGGTGAGGACTTCTTGTGAATCCCATTTTCATTAGGCCTTTCTACAGCAAATTGGTGGATGACTAAACTCTGGAACCACTGAAATCCCAGTGGGACATGAATTACAGTCCAAATGACTTCTGAGGCTTTGAAAGGACCCCTGTGACTGTACTGGAATTGTGTGTCACTTCCAGATTGTGCCAGGGCAAGTCTTTGGGACAATTAAGCTTTCATACGTGAGATGGTCTCAGCCTGCATATGTAAAGCCGGCTGAGTGGGTGTCTGACCACAGACTATTTTTCATGGCAAGGGCTTATCAGAAGAAGGAACACAACAGGAGAGCCATCCTGAGCAGTCAGGTGAGATGGATAATCTCAAATATCTGGCTCTACATCATTTGTTTAGAGTCATAAATGCGTGTGGACATAAATGTCAGGGATTTGAGTCGCTTGTGGCTCTCCTCTATAGATGAAGTAAGTGCTTAATCATGGCTGAAACTCAGGAGAAGCTAAAGGCTTTGCTGTCTGAAATTGGCCTAAAGCTGGTTGTGCTTTGAACCCTTCCCTCCAGACTTCTCTTTGCTCACAGGTTTCCTCTTTTGTGTTATTTTCCCAGCCTACAGCTTCAGCTGCTGTCCCCTTGGTACAAACTCTTCCATGTATCAGTTTCAGCTGCAGGTAGCCTCAGCGCCAGCAAGGAGCTTTTGCTTCAGCAGCAGCTCAAAGCCTCTCATCTCTGCCTAGCTTCACTCCTGATGCCAGTTTGCTTGGTTTCATGGAACCCAAGCACAAGGATCAATACTAACCCTGTTTAAGGGGCCAGGCTATGTAAAGCTGCTCTTGGAAGTTTGTAAATTAAGGTAGTATCCTACAACAATGATGATGTCATTCTGACGTGCTGCAATTTCCTCTATGAATTCTAAGGCTGGGTGACTCAATTCAGGCTGCACCTCAGGAGGACAGAGGCAGATGTTAGAATCTAATCTAAGCATAAGTGATTACTGACTTCATGCTTACTGGATTAGAGCCTTCTGGGGGAATTCGTTCCTCTTTCCCAGTTCTTTGTAGAAAGCAGCTAATTCCTAAAAGTGGAAAATGGCATTATGTCCATGTACCTGGTCGATACCTTTCACTGTTAATTTATTACAACATATGGACTTAGCAGGGAAAAATCCAAATGTGTGTAAATCATTAATTTCTGATGGGATGTCTGGCCCAGCACAAACAAATCAGGTTAGTGTTTTATCCCTGTGTGGGAGGAGCACATTGATGGTGGGTCTAGCATCAAATCCTCCAGTTTTATCTTCCTGTTCTCCTCAAGGAACTCACATGAAGGAAAGTCTCCTGAAAGTCTCATAGGATACACACTTCTTCTATGCATGCTTTTTTCCTGAGCAGTAAGATGGTAAACCCTGCTGGCAAATGGAGGTTTCTTATTTCTGTGTTCTTGCTTTCAGTGCTTCTTGCAACATGCAGAAGCATCTTCTCCCTCAAAATTACAATCAGAAACTCCTCTCCTTCATCGTACAGTGGGTCATGCAAAATTGTATTTTGAAGACAGTCTTACTTGCCCATGAAGGCACAAGACTCTTTTGAACAGGGATTTGGAAACATTTAAAAGAGTTGATTCATGCAACTGTAATTTAAGAAAGCTCTATTACTTCGTTAAGTGGTTTGCAAAAAAACATAAAAGCTATATCTATGTATTTATATTTAAAGCTGCACTTCCTCAGTGTGGAAAGGAACAGGAGTACACAGCTGTTCTGACTGCCCACTGCCTACTTCTATTAACTCTCTGTCACAGCTCTCTTTCTCTGTGCGGTATCTGTTCATCTAAGAATCTGTCCTGATAAATGCAGGAAGAAAGACTCTGCAAATACCTTCTCATACACACAAACAGAAGGGTATTGATAATTTCAAAGATCAAGTCATGTCCTATTTGCTGGCTGTAGGGAGGATCATAGAAATTACCTTCAGGAACCCACTCCTGGTGGGATGAGGAAGAAAATTGTAAAAGTGAGAAAACTCATGGGTTGAGATAAAGAAAATTTAACAGGTAAAGGAAAGGCTGTGCACAGAAGCAGAGCAAACAAGGCATTGATTCACAGCTTCTCATGGGCAAGCAAGTGTTCAGCCATCTCCAGGAGAGCAGGGCTGCATCACACAGAACAGTGAGTTGGGAAGACAATCATCACTCTCAACATCCTGTGCTTTCATTCTTCTTTCCCCAGTTAATATTTTGAGCATGATGCCATATGGTCTGGAATATCCCTCTGGTCAGTCTGGGTCGGCTGTCCCAGCTCTGTCCCCTCCCAGCTTCTTTGGCATCCCCAGACTCCTTGCTGGTGAGGTAGTATAAGAAGTAGCAAAGGCCACGAAGCTGTGCGAGTGTTGCTTGGCAATAACAAAAACATTTCCATACTATCAACACAATTTTCAGCAGAAATAAAAAACATAACACCATATGAACCACTATGAAAAAAATGAACTCTACCCCAACCAAAACCAGCATTAGAAGGCATGATGTGCAACAAAGCTGGAATCATGCAATTCTAGCTTTCCCCTGGTCATGTCTTTTTTGTGTATAGGCTCTTCTCTCCCTTGTGCAGAGGAGATAATATGTTGCACCAGTGATTTTATTACTTGATGGTCGTATGTAGTGTCAATGTTGAGATATCATTGCTGTAAAGGTACCTTGCTTCTTCCTCCCTGCCCTTGCACAAGTCACTCAATGTCTTTTCCACTCTGACTGTGACTATTACCCTGACCTACTCTGCAATGCAGGCTACATCATCTTGAAAAGTTTTTTTTTCCTTTTACTTTACAATTCCAGTCTAATGAATTATATGTATCTTGAAAGAGAAAATCTGAGCTGAGAAATGTGGAATGCAATGTTGAAAAGAGCCTTTCTTACTTTTTTGTTTAGCTGTAGTTCAGAAAGGGACAACAGCAAATGCTTGAGAGCCAGCCAAATGGAAATTACTTCAAGTACTATCTCAAGTGTAATGGAACTGAGGTACTTTTAGCATACCGTACTCATTAGGTACTTGTAACATCCAGCACTTCTAAGT
The DNA here is from genome assembly GCF_047830755.1 of Zonotrichia albicollis. Lineage (NCBI taxonomy): Eukaryota > Metazoa > Chordata > Aves > Passeriformes > Passerellidae > Zonotrichia > Zonotrichia albicollis. Next base: position 70,146,988 of record NC_133821.1, on the reverse strand, counting down.
GCAGTAGTCAGACAACACTTCTGCACAGTGCTCTGAAAAAATCTGCAGTGCATTCTGAGTCAATGAAGCTTTAGCAGTAATTAACCTGTGTTTTTTTAGACATGCATCACATTAGCATGGGAATGAAAGACTAATGAGTCACTAACTTAGATTTTAGAATAGAGGAATACTTTTTATAGCCACATTTTACCTCTGAAAGAATGTGTCTTCCACAGGTTTGCTTTCTCACAGTCAAATTAAATAAATAGAAAGGCTTTTGTTTTATATTGCAAACCAAGCCATATAATCCGCAAGGCTTTTGTGGCTTGTGGGTCATACTAAACACCACACCTGTTGACAAGAGGCAGAAGTTGTCTAAGTTTTGGCATGAATATAAACAAGTATTCTATATTTTGCCTGTGACTTGTACAAGTTATAAATGTGAATGACCATGTGCTGGAGCTCTTTAAAAATTATGGTGCTTATCTGTGAGATAAGGAAGTTTCATTCTGTGTGTTCTTAGCTCAAATTACTGAAAACATCCACTTCACTGGAATCAGTCGGTATCTTAACATCTATTCCCAAAAAAAATATACTTATATTAAACCTGTAGTAGGACATTTAATTTATAGAAAATGCAGGGGGAAACCAGAAAATTGGAAGGAATTACAAGAAGACCAGTAGAAAAAAATTAAAGTAAGGAAAAAATTATTTTGAGGGATCTAAATTTATAAATCATTATTTTGGAACCAATTTATTAAATCCAAGGTAATGCTAGGAAAGCAAAGGATATAGATCTCATTTAAGACCAGTACATAACTGGGAGAACATATATACAGCACAGAAACTACCTGTAAGGCCTTTGAGAGTGTAAGCAGCACAAAGATATGATTTGAGCATGAGTAAAATTAACAACATGAGCTACAAGAAAACACAATAATAGCACAAAACATTTGCTGATTATATCTATGGGGAATTTTCTGGATCTGGAAATAACCTACTGAGAAAACAATAAGAGTCTTCTATTGTCTAATTCCTTTAAACAAAACTGAGAAAGAGCACTGGAAAAACATCGCTCAGAGAACAATCGTTTACCAGGAGAGGAATGGAAAAACAAGTGTATTGTCTTAGATCATTTAATCAGTCTTTTATGATTCTGTGAAGCCTTACAGCTGCCTTAAAAAATGTTTCTGGAGGCCTAATTCATTGCATAATATACACCTACAAAGAAACATGCTGAAAAATACTTAGAGAGTCTTTTTCTTAGGAGAGAGCAATGCCCTCCCCTTTCCTAGATAGTTTGTGTAGAGGACACTTTTGGAAGAAAAGTAAGAGTTGTGGGGGTTTTCCACCCTATACAAATCTTCACTGATTGAGGAAATAAACGTGAAAATTTTAGAAAATATTCGGTTTGCACTGCAGGAAAATATCTCTCTGTTACTCGTCAGATGAAAATTCCAAGGAAGGGACAATTTAAAATTTATCTCCTTACAAGATACAAGACTAGGAAACTGAGGCACAGTTCCTGTAGTGACAGGGAAAAAGACTCATTATTTGAGGTCAGATGCTAATCAGTCTCTTGTTTTCAGGAGGCAGCTTGAAAGACAGCAAGCAGAAGACGCTAAGTAATAAGAACTATTACTTAGTTGATATATCAGGCCAAAAGCCAGGAAGGAATTTCCTTTGCTGCCATCATAACATGGGTGTAACCTTTTGCTGACTGAAAACATCACATCTCCATTGGTGATAAAAAATATGTAGCAAAAAAGTGAGACTGCATGATGCCCTAGGGTCATGAGTGAGAGTGAAGTCCCAGAGAACGGGGGTTTCCAGGCTTTGCAGGAAGCTTCTGCAAAGGAAAAGACCAGAGGGATGGGAAGGTGATGCACTGACCCCCAGGGCCCTGAGCTGGGTGAGCACTCTCTCCCTTGAAATACCAGGGCTAGACTATAGATTCCCAGCCCCTGGCACTGGCAGTCTCCATTGTAGCATGAGGGGAATGTGCCAGCATGCCCACCAGCCTCCTTCCCTCTTCTGCTTTGCCACTGCACATCTTTCACCCCCCCTCCGGGACTGCTCGCGGCCCTTGGCATTCACTGGCAAACCAGGAGTTACCTGGTGGTTAACCTCTCACTGCCACAGTGAGATATAAGGTTGGACAGACTCTAAAATGTGTCACACCTTGGCCTGGAGCCATGGGTAATAATCCAAAAAGAGACTATCACTTGTGTCCTGGTTTTCAGCCAGGACAGAGTTAATTTTATGGCAGCAGCTGTGAAGGGGAGAAGCCTGGAGCCATATGGACTTGTCTAGGTTGTTATTCTATACCACCATTCCATTCACTGCTGTAAAGGCTGTAAATACTTCTACAGCCTGGGTATTCATGTATATGTGTGTACACAGGTGTATGTATAGATATACACAGAGGTGTATCCAAAAAACAATGTGTGGATATATAAATTCATTTATAGTCTCTATAATAATATACCAATGTATGTAATTAATGCAGCAACACTCACATTAACAGAGGAGTATTAGGATATTAATATATTGTTTATAATTAATAACAATGTGCAACATATACATAAGGCTTATGTGTAGCATATAATACAGTACTTTACATTGTTGTAGTATAGCACAATAGGAATACAGCATGATTGAGATACATCAGATATATATAATCTGGTACTGAGCAGTACAGCAGACTGAATAAGGAAATATCTCTTTTGCAAAGCTATTTTGGACAATCTCAGCAAGTCTTTCTGATGGAAAAATCTTTGCATGACACTTTATAATCTGATGTTAGGAAATTAATTCAGGTGATCATGATACTGTTCTAACATCATGACAGATGTAAGTTACAATTCAAGGAGCAATTTCTAAACATAATAAGCACTTGACAGCTGTGCAGGCTCATCCTCTCAAACTAGTCAAGGTGCCTACACATCCAGATATGAGAGGAAAATGGCAACTCAAAACTGACATTCAGCAAAAGACAAGAATAGGCTCTGTAAGGAGCTGAAATTACATTTATCCCATGCTTCTCAGTATTTTTGATGGACATGACAGAGAACTATGCTGATGATGTATTGGTCCTATGGTTATCAGTTTGTCTCATGAAAAAAAAAAAGTAAGCTGATTTACATAAAAGATAAAGGAGCTGATAGGAACTGATGGTCAGAGTTAAATCTGCTTCAACAGAAACAGAACCGGGCACTGAAAGAATAACAAATTCTGTGCAGTTTGCAAGCAATTTACTTCTGAAGTTAAAGCACTTGCATCAACAAAACAAAGTGAAATAGATAGTTAAGGATCTACTTAACTATCAGGATTTGGCAGCTGGTAAGGGAATGACCAGAAAATCAGCAGGGACAAATCTCCACATTGATGCCCTAAGTTTTAGCTTTCACATTTTTCAGATTCTTTACTGCTCTGAACTTCATATAAAATGTTAGCAAGTTCTCTTCACAGTTAATTAGACAAAGCAATCCTTTTCCAGTCTGAGAACCAAGGCCACCATTACAGCTTCAGGCCCAAGAAAGTGTAAGCAACAGCGAACTGAGGAGAGAAAACTGGGAGGATGGGACTTCATTACCTGAAGCTGTAATTGGACAATTAACTCCAATATGCAAATGGACTAAAACTCATAAAAGCGGAAAACTTGTAACCCAGTGTCCCTCTTGGGTGTAGCCTTGTCCAGGCTCTTGTAGCACCCAAGGTGTATCCTTTGAATGCCTTTTAATAAATACCTACTTTATTCCTTTGACTCTGTCTAGCCTCTCTTCTAGGTAGCCTCTCAAGGCATCAACATTACCTGCACAAAACCTTTTTTTCTACTTGTATGATGTCAAAGTAAAGGTTATTATTGGCAATAAAATAAGAAGCAAACAAATTAATACGATTGCTTTTATGATTGCTATTTTTGGGTGACACAGCACCTATGTGGACTTCAAATTTTTTCTATTGAACCATCCTGCCTGAAAACTCCAGGAAATATATGAATGTAGGCATGAACTATTCAATGTTTCCAGCTATGTAGCTGAAGCCATCAACTCTTGTGATGTGTACTTAAAATGTCACATGTAATGGTGAGGTTTACAAAAACCAGGCCTGGGCAAAAAGTCTGCAGAAATGGTGAATACTTCCACAAAACAGCAGATTGCAATGTATTTACTACACACAGAACAGAATCTTTTCTGATTATCAGGGCCTACACAAATAGCTCAATACCTATGAAGAAAAACACATCTCATTTATCTTCATGCAATCACCATCATGATTTGCAATAATATGGATATTGATATAGAGTTATAATCAAATACTATTTTTACTCCCTTTTATGTAGCACTGCTGAAAAAAAGGTCAGAGGAATCATACTGCAGTAGATTCTTTGTCTCTAATATTATACCTATCGTAGAAGATTCAGACAGAGCACTAGATTTTGTAGCCTTAAAATTTTGTCACATATGTATATTTAAAAAAATTATTATCTGTACATGTCCAAAACAGATAAAAAAACTATGCTTGGTTTTTGGAAAATCCATTGCTCCAGAAGCAAAATGCAGCCTACGAATACCTCTTCCCTTTTCAGTGTACCTGTTAAGGTGGTCCCAAGATAATACAGCCCATGCCCATTCATATAAGATGAAATAATGCAGTACATGAAGGCAGCATGTTGCAGAAGATACATATATAAATAAAAAGATAGAAATACATGCTCAAAAGCTTGTAAACAGAAAGACTCAGACCTTGTGCCTTCATTTCAGAGTATTGGAATTTAACATGACTCTGTACAGCAAGATACTAGGTCTCCAGCATCTGAAATTGTGTCTCATCCTCTTCCTGTCAGACTTCTACCTGCCTTGTGAGAAGAGGTGAGCACCGCCTGGAAAACTTGTCCTGTTTTTCCACTTTTTTGATGCTGAACGTATTTGTTTCTCTGATGCTTAGGAAACACACACTCTGACTGAACTTCCTTTCTTATAAAAGACCTCAGTGTACAAGTTATCCTTTCCTTCCTGTTCCAAAATATTTTGACTTGTGACGATTAGGGTTGCTCAGAGAAAGCAACAAAATACTCGCCAACATTTTATCTTTCTTCTTTCACCTCCCTTTTCTACCCTTTAGGAAAAGAAGTTCACCTTTCTTTTACTGTTGATGTTGAAAACTTGGAATCTGGCAATATTTCCAAGCTATACTGAAAACTCAAAATACTGTCAATCCCTTTTTAATCTTTAGAAATGATCTTGTACACTAAATACTACCTTGAATTTTATATGTTATATGCATGATTCACTACCTGTCCTGGTCTTCTCAATTTCAGATGAAGCTTGACCTACGAAAGACATAAATCCTCCCTTCCAAAATGGATATGAATCCTCCCTTCTCCTGCTATTTGCACAGCTGTGACCTGCAGAGTCTTTTGAACAGAAGATCCCTGTCTCCAAGGGAATGGTGTTGACTACAGCAGCCTGCCAGAGTTCATTGATTTCCTGGGTGCCCCTGCTGATCTCCCAGGTGTAGCCCAACTTGGTGTGTAAGCATTTAGAGACAGTTTGTGACCTTCTGAAGTACAGAAATGTAGTCACTCCTTAGGGACTGAATTTCCATCATTTCACCGTATTCCAGAAAGGTCAGACATCCTTGTTTACCTAGTTTGACTTTTCAGTGCCCACATGGGTGACAGGCAGTTTGGGACCCACTCAAGTAATTTGGGACATTTTAAGGGCTCTGTGGTACCTGATATGTCACAGCTTGTATTTTGAGTAGGCCAATGTTATTCTGAAACAAGAGGTGGATACCAGGTAGGACACCTTGGTACCAACCTGTAGTTTAGATGTTGAGGTTCCTCTCAGTCACAAAGACTTCTTTTCTTTTCCAGAATAGAGTAGTTTTTATTAATCTTTTTTCTTTGATGAGCTGATAATTTTTTTACCTCTGCACCATGCTTCTGAGATGTCATGGCACTTGGTCACTTGCGTTTAGTTCCAAGTTTTGCTGTTCAGCCCTCTCTAAATGAGGACCACAGACACTTTGGGACCTCTGCCATGTAGGTCCAGACTTCATATTTTCCTCTAACAGTTTTATTTTACATCTTTGCCTGCAAAACAATAGCTGCATCCCAGCAGCCTCATCTATCTCACCCAGCATAGCTTCCCAGGCCTATCCATGAGGAGATTGTCAAAATATCACACAATGCCTGTCACTTTTCCATCTTAAATTATGACCCTAATTCCATGTCATGGTGTGCCCCAACTAGATGTATGAGTTACTGAATGGACAGATCTCAAGTTTCTGAGCCCTAAAAGAAGGGCTCAGAAAGGACTAATAGAATCCCGTGCCCAACCTCCAACACCTTCTCTGTAAAAGCAAGAGCTCACAGATGTTCCTAATCAGAGCTGTCAGACCAGCACAGTCCCCTTAGAGACCACAGGGTGTTTAAAAGTGCAAGAAAGCTGGTTGCTTAGGTACCTACTTGGATCACATTTAGCTTCTTTCACCTTGATCCTTTCCCTTGAGGGGATGGGCACTGAGTAACCTCATCAATTCTTCTTCAGTCTCTGAAGTGATTGAAGTGATTTAATGTTTTCTATCTAAATGTATTGCATGACTTTGCACATCCAGCTCTGGGCATTAGATCTAGTCTTATGTTCAGCACTCTGAAGAATATTGCTTAGCTCTACAGCTCAAGTCTTCTGGGTACATTTGTTTTTGCCGGGAATTTAACTCTGTGACTGGCTGTTGTGTTTTTGTCTTTGTCAGGAGTGGTAAACTTGTTTATTTATCTAATACTGAATTCTTGGGCTCCAGCACTGTTCTTGACTTAGTTCTTTGTGAGCCAAAATACACATTATCAGTGGCGGGCGAGGGTTACTCACTGATTGTGTCGGCAGTGGGGGACAGCCTAGTGGGAGAAGGTGAGAATCTCGGTTATTTAGGGTGACTTCCAAACCATTCCTCTGCTTCTCCCACCAGACGGTCCACATGGGAATGGGTGCACATGCAGAAGCACGCTGGCACATGGGACAATATCAGACTGGGACTACCTGAGGGCAGCTATTTTCCAGCCTTCATTCTGATTCACAGCAGTCTGGGCCAGGGAAAATATGAAGTTGCTTGCAATGAAATATGTGCAACAGTATGCACCTCCTCAGATCTCCTCTGCTGCCCTCATGGTGAGCCTCAGGCAATGCCATCTAGCTGAGAAGAATAAACAAACCATTCAAGACCTTTGTTTGCCCGTGAGTCATGAGGGGGCTACTCACTAGAGTATTAAGAAAGATAAACATATGGCAAAACTCTAAAAACTATTTCTGGAAAACTTTACTGAAGGGAACAGCTAATCCATTGTTCAGAGCCTGCAGAGAATTACAAGGCTGGGGGGAGGAATGGAAGCAGGAAAGTAGCAAAAAAACAAAAAAAAAGCCAAGAGATCAAAAATTCAGAATGGTTGTAATTACCACTGCAGGCACAAGGGTTTTGTGGGAAGAGGGGGGTGACTGACAGGGGACTCACAGGAGGGGTTGGATCTGTATGCAGTCATAACAGGAGGGAGTTGTTATTCGTCTCCTCAGGAAGTAAACAGGGAGTATCATGCATTATTTGATTGTTATTCTAAAGGGAAAGAATATTGGTTAGAAAGAGTCATTATGAAGAGTTATTTGATGATTAAAGTTAGCATAAAACCAACAAGTCATTTCCCCAATATGCTTCAGCTGAAAGGCCAAAGGGAATATTAAACCTAAAAGTCCAAATGTCTCTCTTCTCTTTTTGCCCCTCTGTTTTTTTTTTTTTTTTTTTTTTTTTAAGGCATCTCTCCATTCCCAGTTTTATTTACTGCTATTTTAGTACTTATATTTATTACTGTTAATAAAAGCATCCCAGATGTATGCAGAAACTTTCATGAGGTGTTGCTAAGGAGAAGCCATGCAGCAACCTCAGCGTTTCCTGAGGTGCAGACATGCTTTCTCTCCTCAGGACAATCCCTAAGAGTCTCTGTGAGGCACCTCTGGTTCCACCTCCGGTGCAACCGAGTCTCTGTGCTTTTCTCTGCAGAATAATGTGCAGCTACAGGAATTTAATAAAGTAACTGCAGGTGTTCAGTGGATAAATATAACTTCTATTTTTGTTTTAATGATATTGGTCAAGCTGTCTAGCATGGAACTTACCCATGGCACTGTTTGGCATGAAGACCTTAACAACATATTTCTTTAGACTTAGCTTCAGATAAGTACTCATACACACTGGACAGTAGCTTTTCAGAGCTCTTGATATAGGCAGGCACCTGTGAATTTGATTAGGGTTGAAGCCAAAAGATAACACTGAATAAAATTCTGATTACTTCCTCTGAACAAATTTGAATGAGTTGGAGTTCAGGAAGATAAATAGCTTAAGGTATTGGTATAAACATGGCTTGAGTTTGCATTGAGGATTGGTAAACAACAACATAAAAGATAAATCTGAGTATTTTGAGGAGTGCAGTTCACAGTCTGATTTACTGGATTTAGTCCTAACCCCAGCTCCAAACTGCCTGAGCACTACTGCTGAGGCACTGACTGACTCCTAATGCGCCCCTTGCTCACAGACACCTACTGCCTCTAACATCATTTGAGGGAAAAAAAACCAAACACCTATGCCAATATAATTGTAATCCAGCCAGTGTCCATAGTTGAAGGAAAACCACTCCCTGGGCCTGAGCCTCATATTATTTGTTGTGGCCTTCCCCTGCAGCCTTTTACCTTGTGCAAAGTGCCTGCCATGCCAGGTCCCACTCAGGCTCCAGGACCTCCACCCTCTGGAGCTCTCCTTGGCCTGCACAAGCCACCTTTGATGGTGGCTCTGGCACTAAGGTCTTTGCTGACCTGCAGCCCTGCCAGCCCTGAGCTGCACCCTGACAGCACTGCCTGCCAGCTCTGGCCATTGCCCTGCCTGGAATCTTCCACACTAGCCTGTTCCTGTGGCAATGCAATCTCACCTAGAGCTAGTGTTGGGCTGAGTACAGTCACCACCTGCACTTTTAACTCTGCGAGAGAGATTTGAGAAAAGTCAAGTACAGTCTGTTGTCTCCAAGCTTCTTATTAGTGCAAGACTTCCTAATGGCCTCTCCTCTTGTGCCAAAGAGGGGTTGTTTCCCTGTTCCACCCACAGCACTGATTTGACTCAACCCCAACTGTAACACAGAGCTCCCTAATTTACCAAACATGTACTGTACATTGTACATTGGATTCATCCTCTATGCCATCCCAAAGTAATTCAGTAGCCAAAACCCTGAACCTAGTCTGGCATGTATCTAGCCCAGCTACTTCACTAGTTATAAACTGACTCTCAGCTCTTTGCTTCCTTCTAGTTCTTACCTAACCTAAGATAGTCATGGGCAGTAGGCATTTACTAAAACAAACCAAAACTATCCTGTGATAACTCCCTACAGTTTAAAAACTGCCTTACATCTAATCTTAGGTTTCATACTAGTCATAACCAAAGATCTAATGGCGTACCAGTAGGCCACTTGTGGTTTATCTCTTTGCTAGTCTGCCATCACCAAATGAGACACATCATAAACCTTAGCTACATACTGCCATTGCCAGAAAATTTACACAGAGACTGCCTACTGCCTCCAAAACCCAGGGCAAGGTTATTGTTAGACATAACTATATTCCGAATTCTTTGCTCTTTATTGTCCCAATCTTATCTGCAGCTTCATCTGTTAACTACGAAATTTAGTTGCCATCTGGTGATTCTGTACTCTGTCTCGACTCAACTTTTTGGCTTGTCAAAGTGTAATGTCACTTCAGCTCTTTGTGGAGAACAAGATTTCACAAGTGTCATTTGATTTGAATTATATTTTGATACAATTGCACAAGAAGGCAGTACACAAAGCTGGACAAAAATTTCTGTTCAAAACGGAATTTAAAGTAGGAATGTTTAGGGAAACTTTGCTACTGTAATAATTTGGTTTTGTTCCTAGTCTGAAATGGAGTAGCAGGAGATTAAATATTTCCTCCCTATCTGCAAGAATGGTCTAGAAATATTTTTGTTTGCTTTCCTAAGGAAAATAGCATATCATAATTTTGACATGGCCAGTCTATTTGACCAAGTCTGGCATCTTTTGAATGCATTCACTAATTTCAACCTGACTTGCCACAAAGTTTAAATATTTAAAGTTCTGTGAAATCTGGTTAGATGCAAGGAAGGAGAATGAGGTCCTTCCAGGATGAGAAAGAGGCACCGATAAGCCTTAGGAGATTTTGCCTGTCAGCATTTGCCTGTTCACTCAGAAAAATGACCAGACAAGAAACCATCCTTTAGGTGTGTCTGAGTGACCTGTAGTCTCTATGGTCTGAAGTCTGGTATGACTATCATAGATTACAAAAAAGTGATTGAAGAGTAGCAGGGAAGAATGGTGGAGAGATAACAATGATTACTTAAGTAGTTTGATTTTGCTTGTGTTAAAGCTCGCAGTAAGACCTTGGGGAAAAGGGAGAGGAGTTTCTGTGCATGTAAATCAGGACTTTTGAGTAATTGTGATTGCAGAGGCTAGGACTTTTTGGGGAAAAAGTTATTGAGATAATTATAGGAGGGACATCAATGAACAGGACAGCAAAACATTTGGGGTAAGAACTGGTTTTGGTTTATACAGTCCTACACAGTGGCCAGCCTCTTTAGGGCTTTTATACGCAGGTGTTAATAATAACACGGTATCAGAAAAGAAGTAGCAGTAGAAAGGAACAAGCAGATCTCTTCTTCCACTCTCATTCTGTGATTACTAAAGTCTTTGGAAACACAGAGAAGTGAGCAGGTTGTGTAGCTGCTTTTGCAGCTGAGGTTCTGGCAGGAAGCATTTCATGGCACAGCATTCAGTTATCCTGCCTGTGTGAGTGGTGTTCCTGACAAAAATAGACAGACCCTGCTGTCTGCACTTTTCAAAGAGCAGCTGAGGAAAGCAAAACAATCATCTAAGGTGGTCAGCCAGGAGTGGCCAAGGGCGGCTGAAGGTGGTGGAAGTGCTGAGTAAAATCTTTACAGACCTGGCAGAAAAGTCAAGCTGTCAGCGTCCCCTTTACTGATGTTCAAGACGTTTACTTTCAGCTGCTTCCTCTCTGAGCAGGGCTGCAGGCAGGACTTGCCTTCCTCCCCCAGTGAAGGTGGATGTTCCTGTGTTTCCATTGGGCTGCCTGCGCTGGCGTCCTTTTCCTGTGGAAACAGAAGATATGGGCAGGAGAAAAGACATATTTGGTAATGTTTCTCCTCAAAGCGTCTTTTTCACAAGGCTGCCTCAGCTGCAAAATGTTAAGGGGAAAAAAAAAGAGATCTTGGAACTAACTCCAGACAGACCCTAATGCCTACAAATTTGTCTAAGCAAGCCAAGTCCAGAAAGGCAAAACATGAAGAAGGCTCATTATTTGACTGCTAGGGACACTCGAATAACCAGACATGCCAGTACTTATGGTCTTCATATTTCAGACAGCTGGTCTTTCATATCCTCCCTCACCCTGCACTCCCACCCTGCTCACTTCTTATATTTCCCTTCATCCCCACTAACTCCATTTCATTTTAAATTGTTTATAGAACATATAAAATATAAAAATATTATTTATAATACCTATGGGGAAAAAGTCTGCTCCTCATTTGTTTGATGGAGCCATTCACAGCTCCTCTAATTGCTTCAGCTTGCATGATAATATTTTTTTCTTCCTAGAATGTTCAAAGTATCTTGGCAGGCTTCTTTTTATTTTATTTTAATAAGAAATCACTGAAGAGGTGCTATGGGGCTTAGAGCATTGGGTGTCTCTGACTCGTGGTTCTGCTGGAGCTGTGGCTCAAGACAGGAGGTGGAATGACTGCATTCTGAAGTCTCCTGGAAGGTTACTGCTCCTAGAGATGTTTTAGAGCATCACAGGACTGCTAAATCGTCAGTCACCATCCCTGGCCAGAAGGAGGGGCAATTTACATTCCCTACATTCTGTATCTATCCAATATATCACTGGAAATCTGTGTAAGACAAAAATATTCATGTTTTAAATGAATTAATAAAATCGCTACTGCCAAAAACCCCCACAGATTCAAGCAAAATTCCTGTTCCTTTAGGCAGGTCAAGGATTGTATTTCAGCTACTCACAAATGTACAGATACAGAAGTAAAGGGAATATTGATCTAAGAATTTTTTTTTCATCTCTGAGATGCAAACTGAGTATAGTAGTGAACAGAAACGGGTATTTGCTTTTGAAATTGAATGCAGAATTATAAAGATTTTTTCCACAGTTCCGTCAAATCTAGTTATGATGCTTATGGATTCTTATTAGAATGTGTTGATTATCATCCACAATCTCTTCCAGCCTCTAGGAAGCCCAAATTTGTCCCCAAACTATAAAGTATATTCAGTATGATGACTGACTCCAATAAAATGCAAAAACTTAAAAGGGTGCACACAGACACTTTGAATTTGTATTTAATAACATTGTTTATGATACTGAAATAATATTTGTTTTTATAGCTTTTAATTCCAAAAGCAGCTATTTGAACATCTCGTCTGACATCTGTATAATCCCACCCCACAGCATTGGATTATTTGATTAACAAAAGGTAGATTTGTAAAGCACAACTGAGTAACTGTCTTCAGCTGCCTAAGTTACATAAAACATAGATTTTTTTTCCTTTCTTGTCCAGTGGACTGATGAAGAAACTGTAGTCTTGAAATTATTTGTTAAGAATACTGTTTATAGTATGAGTAGGACAGACAGAAATACGAGAAAAGCTCTGGGACTGCCAAAAATCTCATTTTTTGGAAGAGCAGCCCTAAGGCCTTGAGAAAGTAATGTAGGAAAAATGTTATTTAAATGAGACAATTTCTGTCTCAGTACAAAATAATTATTCCCTGACATAAAAGTTATTTTGTGGAGCCCCTCCAGCACTCCTTGCTAGGGGCAGGCGGTGTGGCACTGCCTCTTCTTTCTGGCTCTGCAAATTCCTTTCTCCAAGACAGATTCCAGAGTTTGGGCAGCAGCTGAAACTCATAGGTTGTTCCAAAAAACTGGCAGATTTTTTGGGCCTAAAGCCTACCTTATTTCCTACCTGTATGCATTTTGCTCCCCAGGACAAGCAGAGTATATAGTATTTTTTCCCTTTTATGTCTTGAAGTTGAAAAATGACCTTTTAATCCATGCAGAGGATGGTCTATGATGGTCTAAGGGGTGTTAATGACAGCTGTGCGTTACACAGCAGTGGCTGTGACAAATTTTACTCCCTACTCACTGTATGATTTGGCAAAAGATCTGTGGATTTACTGCTGTTGAAGTCAGAGACAAAATTCTCCTTTCTTTCTGAGGTGAGAAGTCTGGACCAGCCCCTATTACTCCTTGCAGCTAAATGTTCCCAAAACAGTGATACTTTTATAAAAGGGAATTAGTCTAGTGGAAATAAATGTTGATACTTCTTACTTTGTTTCTTCATGAATCATTGTGTTACGCATGATGTTACACTACTCTTCTTCTTTGCATCTCATGCTCTGTCCCACTGTGTTTTTCAAGAAGTTGATCCCCTGAAGAAAAGGGGAGCAGTCAGCATTTATGGGGGTGAAAACCACTTGATGTCTATTAATGATATGCACAGAAAATAAACCAAAGTGTATAGGATGGGATCTGGTTCCCATGTACCCACATACTGATACCGGCACAGGAAGAGGTCATGTGAAAAGAAAGGGTGAGGGATCAGCAGAACCTGGTCTTTGGTGGCTGTTTAAGGTCAGAACAGACAGTTAAGACAAATGATTATTTACTTCTCCATGGTAGTTGTGTGGCTGCGCCTGGAGTAGTTTTGGTCTCCACAGTACAAGACATGAACATGCTGGAGAGTCCAGAACAGCTTCACCAAACAGGTCAGTGGCCTGGACCTCTTGATGCACAAAGAGAGGCTGAAAGAGATGCATTTGTTCAGCCTAAAAGATGAAGAGTTCAGAAGTGCCTGACTGATGCCCACAGTTGCTTAAAGGGTGTTTGGAGAGAAGATGGACCAAAACTGGACATGCACAGTGACAGAATAAGAGTCAGCAGACACAGGTAAAAACAAATAATCAGATTTACAACACACATGGGATATTGTGAGCATTGATTGCCCATGTTCCATGCAGTTGAGCACTGCATTAATTTAGTGAACTTCAGAAGACTCATCAACTCAGATATTGCTTAAATGGCATAAAAGGTTAATTTACTTCTGCAAACATGGACCCATTAAATTTCAGTATGGAAAACCTAATAAAAAATTTTAAGCATACCATTACATTTCTACAGTGTATTAATGGAGAGAGATGTAGTTCAGGGATTTCCTCAAGGAGAAGAGGGAAATCCATCTTTGAAGGAAGAGCAGAAGAGATATAAGCTGCAAGAACAAAGAGTTCAGTGATTTTTTTTTCTCAAGATCTAAGAATAAACAATCCAGGACAATCTTTCTTAAAATATTAGTGAATGGGAGATGTGGGTGTTCTTTAGGTGCAATCAGTGCATGCCACAGTGGAGCAATTGATAGGACTGCATCCATGAAACTAATTAACACTTACAAGCATTATTAAAGCACAGCTTTCCAGAGCCCTTATGACACATACATTTCCTGAGACTGCATTAGAAACTGTGGTTCCTGAAAACAAGACCAGTATCTAGTGAGTGCTCCATTAATGTTTTCATGCCAATATGAGGATGGGAAGCATATTGTTTCCTACTGTATGCCCTACACTCCCTGTAGGGAGGAAATTGAGACTTGCACTCCAGATGAGAGTCACTGGCCAGGCTCCAAATTCAGCTGAGGGAGGAGCAGGATGGTGGGGAGCTGTGGAGTAAACCTTCCCATTAGTCCAGTTAAACATATGGCTTACCCAATTTTATCTCAGTACATGTAGACATAAGTAGAGCTTGCCATCAAATGATGCATCCTAATATGGACTTTCCAAGTCACAGGAAAGTAGATTGAATCACTGAACTATGACTTCTCTGTGTTTAAAAAATATCTATAGTGGTGAATATTTTTAAAGGTTTTCAACTTGGATCTGGCCACCTATCTGATTGAAGCTGTGGGAGACAACAGGACATGAGCCTGGGGGTCTACATGAGGAATGTTTCAAGTATCTGGATACCATACAGCACCATAAGATAATATGGGGACACCAGGCAGCAGCTGAAAACCAAACAGAAGAGATTCTCCCATCTGGTATTTGTTTAGTTGAATGAAGAAATTTTGAAGGCTTTATACATTTATTCCACAGTTTGGCAACGGTGGGCATAACAACTGGAATAAGCTGACCTTTACAACTTTTATCAGACAAAGACAACCTCTGTGCCTTGCCTGCTGTCTCCTTGCCTCTGGCTCCCACTCCCGAGACCAACATTTTTCCTTCCATTTTTTCCCTTCCTTCAGTTTGTTGCCTTTACTACTCTGCTCCTGCTTTTAAAATGCAAGCTACAAGTGAAGTTGTTTCTTGCTCCTGGGAGAGACAGATGGACTCTGGGAACCAGAGCCATGGTACCTTTGCGTAGGGTGACAGAAATATCTCCCATGAAATACACTGTGTAACTAATGGCCTCTTCATGATAGAACATGAAAGGTAAAAATGATGGGAAAAACATACAAAGCAAGTAAATTGGAGAATAATAATTCTCCTGTTGGCTTTAGCTACATGGAAGACAGCTTCTGTGAAAGCAAGCTGTGCAGGCAGCAGTCTCAAGGATGCCATATAACTGTGAATCATGCTCCTTGCAAACTTCCGTTAGGTAAATTTGGAAGAAGCCACCTAACTTATTGCAGACCTTGATCTGCTTTGACTTCCTAACGTTCTTTCCAAAACTCTTTCTAGAACCTTCTATGTGTGAAATTGAAGCTGGTTTCATAATCTAGGATCATAATTGTGAATAATACCATGAAGAAATCTCTGTTGTGTTGTCTGCTAAAGTATGTAGCGCTTTGACAGGAGTGTACGTAGCCTGTCTTCTGTTAGACATGTTGCCATACTTCTGCAAACATGGATTAAGAATTCAAATATACAGAGCTGTGGAGAGACATTGTAAGCACCCTGATTAAAGTGATGAGCAATATACTTGGAAGTAGCTGGGCATTATTTCTAATTCCTTATCATCCAGTAGTCACTTGGACAGTAGTAATTTGCTCAGCAGCCACATTGACTGCTTTCATTATAAAAATATTAAAATATTTCATGGCTTTCATGAAATGTTTACCAAACCTACTGAAGCCTCCTTTTGTGTTTGCAGAATTTAAATGTATAACATTATTTGGAGTTTTTATCTCTAACTCAGTTTCCTGACAGGAAAAGTTTAAGTTGCTGGGAAGGCTGTTCAGATCTTATCAGATGTTACCAAAAAGACAAATAGTGCAGCATCAGTTCATGGTTAATTAACTACTAGCCTAAAGAAGGATATTGGGCAACATAAAACACAGTAGGCTGAAAAGACTTTTTAATTGTTTTTCTTTTTCTTTGATTGTTATCTGCAAAAAACACATGGGGGGAGAGTGGCAACATCATTATATTTACAGGAGTAGTTTATGGACAGCAGAGGCAGCCTGAAGGGTTTGAGTTTCCAGTTTTATTATATTGCACTGGCTCCAATGTTACACTCCTCAATAAGCATTTTTGAACCAGCAGAAAATCTATGTATGCATGTAGCTTTTGATTCCAAGACTGGAAACTTACCACAAGGTTTTTTAAGTTTTGGTTTAAAAATTGTTAACACAATTATGCTTTCACATGCTCCTGAGTATTATTAGAAATTCAATTGCCTTCACAGTTTTAAGATACTGCAAGAGCATATGATCTTGGTGATAAAATGTCGATTTTTCTCTCTCATTTTGGACATAATCTAAATTCAGTCGGTCTGTTTTCCTGTGTTGCTTGTGATCATTCAATAAGGAAAATAACACCTAAATTTTGTTTAGAGCAGGTAAATAGGGACCACAGTTTGGATTTTTTCAGACTGAATTTTCTCACATTCACAAATACATATCCTTCACTAAGCTGGTTCATCTGTCTATCTGTCTGTATCTATCTATCTATCTATCTATCTATCTATCTACCATCTCTCATTTTTAAATGTGAATTAAAAAGGCTTCAGATACTCACAAATGTGCTACAAAAGTAATGCAAGCTCAGAAACTGTGTTGGGATCCTCAAATGAAAGGCATTAGAAAATCACAAAGTATTCTTTCATAGTACAATTCATAATGTCTGGCAGGGTTTTTTTCACCTGCCAGATTCAAATGCTATGATATAACAATTCTGGTTTAAAAGAATAAAATTACTTCCACTTTATTATATTATAAAGTGTATTTATCATATACAAAAATCTGAAACATGATGCAGCTCTCTCAAGTACAATCTAACAATCACAGCTAACTGGAAAAGTTATTTGTTCTGTTGTCTCCAGAAAAGCCATTTTTTATAAAATGGAGGCAGATCTGATGATGTTTTCAGTGCAAATGATATCTGACACAGGACACACACATCCTGAGGTAAAGGTCATTCTCTGGTGTAGCACATGAGTCTTTAATAAACACCTCTTGAACTTGGGGATAAATGTTCCTTTCATAATAAGGTAATCCTATTAAGCCATCCTGAGCATAGAAAAACAGCCTAAGTATCCTAATAAGATATCAACAAAATGATTGTGCAATGATGCATCCTTGTTGTTTGTATAAATAGAAAAAGTTTCTCACATCCAAAACCTCCATGTCAGTTTAGTCAGAGCATGGAACTGGGGTCTTTAAGTAGCAATCAGAATATTAATAATCCTGATTGTGTTTATTACATGGGGAAAGCAGATGGAAACAAAGGTGTCTACAAATTTTTTGCACTCCTTTTACAGCTTTTCTGCAATACACTATAATTTGTCAGTATTTGAACTTTTGACCTTTGATCATCTTGAAAAGACAGCAATAGGCTTTGGAATATGCTGAAGCAAACGGGCAGAAGGAGATAGGTATGGAGGGAAAGTCCTAGAGCAGATGGCATGTGGCCTTGGAGCATTCCAGCTGTGAGAACCCTTGACTCAACAAGTGATGAAGAAAAGGCAGGAGCAGCAGTTTCTGCAAGTAAAAATCAAAATCAAATCTCCTCAAATTATTCTGAAGAGGAACTTACTAGAATCTTGGACCTAATTTGAATGAAATCCTTAACTGGAGGGACTCATCCATGTTGAATACATTGTCCCTGTGGAATGGGCAGTTGGTGCAGGTGGGCTATTTCCCACAGTATTTCCTACAAATTCTACAATATGACTTGTGAGGAAGAAGAGAGGAGGATTCATAGCTGGCCAGACATGTGACCTCATTTCATTGCATGTAATGTGGTCCAGATTGGCCACTCTAGCTCACTGACAAAATCAATTCATGAGCATATTTTCAGTACTTATGTGATTAATCTTTTTTACAGCTAAATTGCAAAAACTCCTTTATAACAATGGGACTGTAAAAGAAAAGGAGTCTTGCTACTTGGAGTTCAATCCATATTTTTTTCTTGCTATCAGGATATCGGACAGGACCAATGGAAAAAGTCTACAAGGCTTTTCACGACATGGAATATAAGTCCCCAGAAAAGAAAGACTTTAGTGTGTATTAAATTTTATTAATTATTGTAAGGCACAGAAAAGCATTTCCACTATTTGGGAGTGACATCCCTGACTAACCCAACTAACCCCTGCATTCATATAGTGCTGGTAAACCTAACACGCGCTTAACAAAAAGGAAAATAATTGAAGGTTCTTAATTACTGAATTCAACACACGTGGTGGTTTCCTCAGCTACCCTTGCTTCAGACTAAACTACACAGATTCAGTGTTTGTATTCCTTGTCAGAATTACTGAATGCATCATTCCAGCCCTTGACTGAGCACCATGTATTGTTACTCACACGTGTTATCTCCAGGAAACAGTTGACTTCTTTAAATTCCTTCTGCAAGGTGCCAAATTAGCTGGTCTGAGAACTCAAATCCACAACTCACCCACAGAAAAGACACAGTCTTCGTCTTGGCAGTCAGTACTTCCCATATTGCCTTCAGATGTATGCCATTCCTGGAAAGAGTAATTCCATAAAAAACTCCAGCACATGTTTAAATCCCTAGCACATGTTCACAGGTATCTCTTTTGAGGAAAGCACATGCTTAAAATTAAGAATGCGGCTCAAGTATTTTGATGAACACCAGTGCTTTCCTAACTGGTGGCAGTAGGAAGGAGAGTCTGTTCTTCATGCCCAAGCAGCAGCTGAGATGCTCTCAGTGATGTGGGTACCACTTGGCCCTGTACCAGTGCTAACAGGCTGTCTCCTGTAAATCACTAGGCAGCTGTCAATTAGTGCACCACTTGTTTAAAATACATTTACTTTCCTCACTGAAATTTTGCTTTTGGACCAGGTTCTTTTTTCTTGTGGTTTTTTTTTCTTTATAGTACAGGATTGGTCAAAGGCAAGTGGAATGAAAGAAAGTCCTTGGCTTTTTGTAAGATACTCAATAAGGTTATAGAACTCGCAGGGGAAGTTTTAGTTTGCTTTTTGTTTAATGTTGTTTTCCTAAATGTTTCTTAGACTCAGGAAAATGAACCTCAATCCTTTAATGAGTCTGGGCTTCCTGAGGTTTCCCCCTTCCTTGCATCTGAAATACCTTTGCCTACCTCTAGCCAAAAGGGGAACTGTTTTGCTTTTTGTGGTTTCACCATAATTTCAGGATTTTATTCATTGACTGATGCTTATAATATTCCACCAAGGGCCCGAGGAATCTTTTCTGTCTGTCTTTTCTATTTTTTTATTTTAGAAACTCAACATAGGGAACTATCTTAACAGAAAAATGACTTCTTATATTAATCAAACTATTATGATTAACCCTGATTGTTTGTTCATTAAAAAATGAAGCAGAACAATCAGTTTCTGCCAAATAAAACACTCTCAGCTATTTCAATTACTGTTTTAATTGGCTGGGCCTGCCTGTCAGATTATCCTCTAATCTGTACAAGAATGTTGTTTGGAACAGATGAGGCATGCCTGACTTGTAGACCTCAGTCATCATTCCAGCACATTTCGGTCCAAATATTGTTCTGTTCGTGCAGTGGAGCTACATGACCAGTGACTTCTGGGTCTGCTTCCTTCTAGAGATCCAATGTAAGACACTTTGGCTGTACCAGTGGAAATGCCTGAAGACACTGATGTGAAAGAAAAAAGTGAAAGTGAAAGCTAGAAAGCTCTACAAACAGGCACATTTGGTGTGTTTACGTGTTATCAGAACTGCTATTAGGATGGGTTTAATAACAGTTATAGGAAAAAATTGTGGAAAAGCAGTCTTGGGACCTGTGAACCCTCACAGAGAGGCATCTCCATACTCTTGACTCAGGATTTACCATTTCAGTGAATCTGTGTTGTCTGTGGACATTAATATTCATTAAGGATCACCACATACTCATCCAGTTCCTTGCATCCTTCCCCTAAGCTACTACCTTCTACTGGAGAGGATACATTCTAGGCAGGTCTTTTTTCTGAGAAAACATGTATCCACTTTAGAGTTCCACTGAACTGTACTTTGGAGGTGAATATGATAGTCCTACTCACTTCTGTGCTTAGGTTTGCATAATGGAACTGGTTTAGGATTAATGAACTTGTTTTTTCTCACAGCTGAACTATGGAACCACGGCAAGCACTCTCTAGCACAAGTGAGGCCTGGTGCCAGGCAATAGTTAGTCTGAAGACTGAAAAACCCTGACATCTGTCTGATTTTGCATCTAGATCCTCAGCATCAGTTAGATAGCTCTGCAAATTGTCTTCTGTTTATCTGCAATGCATACTAATTCAGATGCATACACAGGTTGCAACCACCATAATATCAAGTCATCTGCATGGACAATAGAAAGCAGAGAAATAGCAAAATGCAGCTCATAGAGTAGCAAGTGGAATGAACTGGGAGTTTAGGATGCCCCTTTCTCCCTCTGCCTTTAGGGACAACAAAATTCAAGAGTCAGTGAGTAGGTCAAAATGCACTGGCCACATGTAAAATAAATACCACCGTTGTTTTTGCAATAATCAATTAGTGCAAGCTCACAGATCAGGAAAATGATGATGCTCAAGTAGAGCTAGTAACAGGCCAATAAATCAAGCCATCAAAAGTCCAAAGCTTCATGTTTAACTTTGACCTTGATAGTTTATATATTTAATTGCTAATGTAAAACATGAAGTTATATTTGCAACCCAGTAAACTATGGAAAGGCAACTTTTTATTTTCTACAGCTTATACAACCTGGGCAAACCAAATCACTATAGGGTGATTGTGGTGAAAAAAAATCACAAAAGAGACACCTAATGAAGGCTCTGCTTCTGGCAAAACCAACAGTTCTACCAAGTAGAACTGGGTTTGTACCTTGTACTTAGTTTTGCATCATGAATCTCACTTCTTAATTAAAGTTTCTTTTATGTCAGGGACCAGAACTGCAGAAGAATGAATGCTGAAGCTCTAGTAATGTGAATTTTGTACTCAGTTCAGAACAACTTCCAATATAAGAGAAGTAGCAATATCTGCTCCTGAGTTTGTTTTGATATCCTTAGATAGAAAAAGCACTCAAAAAGTAACATGAAACTTAGTTTGCTTTAATGTCAAGAAAGGTTAGGTCCAAACTGAGGTGTGGATTTTTCCTCTCAGGAAATGGGGACTTAGGAAAAAAACAAAAAACCCCAGGTGAACTATGAAAAATGAAATTGCAGCGAGCTACCGTCCGTGCCCTGACTCCCCTTGTTGTTACTCGAGCCACTGAGAGCGGGTTTGTTCATACAACACTTTCTCAGCTGAACAGCCCTGGGGAGTCACTCAGGCAGATATTCTACAGCAAAGTCTATCAATCAGGGCCTAACATAGCTGCAGTTTCACCTTTTGACCTGTTCAATCTGACAATTAAAAAAAAATTGATTTCTTTCATGAATCCTTGTAACACATGTTTTAAAGCTGGTTCAAAAGGTGTTTATGTTCCCTCCAAAACAAAAAAGCATTATGAAGTCAACAAAACTGTTCCCACAACAAGCACAGATCCTCTTGGCATGGTGACAGCACCAAAGAAAGATGTTAACCACCAGATGCTAACCTGGCTGCCAAAGAGTTTCATATATTTTTTGTATTTTCACATGCGCACATATTGCCAGATATTTGCTGAAAAACAAGAAAGGCAGTGTGCATGACCTGAACTTTCAGCAATTGTTATTTCTAAATACTTACTATGTGATAGATGGTGATCATGAGGAGCAAGAGGATGAAGATGGTAATAATACTAATACTAATAATAAAGGGAAATGTGTGTGGAAGAAAAGGAATTATGGAGAAGGGTTTGGAAATGCTATGCAATTATGACATTATAATAAATGCATTAATAATGATGGCTAAATCTATATAATGATGGCATTGTTATAGTTTCTGTTATAGTAAAATCTTTTAAAATAGAACTTTTTAAATTGAACTTTATGAATAATTTTACTTAAAGGTAAGCTTTTAAATTAACCGCAAGAGTAAAGGAGACACTTCCAAAATTTAAGCAGGAGAGAGCTATGCACAATTTTGAATTTCAATAAATGATACTTGTACCCTTTGCAAATATAGACAAAATAATTTATGTGTGCCTGACTGTTTACTTATAGTTAGTCTCTGAGGAAAGATATCAAAAAAAAAATCAGAGATTGTTTGGATTACTAGGAAAAGATCATTTTGGCAGCCACAGAAAGTGCGAGCAGAAAGGGTTTTGGAAGTAAGATAAAAAGGATTTGTTTTAGTTAGACTACACTTAAGCTGACCTTAAGCCACTCAGGATGCAAAGCTGCAGGGGAAAAAAAAAGAATCTAAGCAGAAAGAAGCTGGAGAAGGAAAAAAGGAGCCATTTTTTGAAGCAGGGTTGTTGACTCAGAGTTAATAGCTAAACGTATACCAATGGTGACAT
Organism: Zonotrichia albicollis; assembly: GCF_047830755.1. NCBI lineage: Eukaryota > Metazoa > Chordata > Aves > Passeriformes > Passerellidae > Zonotrichia > Zonotrichia albicollis. The sequence continues at coordinate 70,124,069 of NC_133821.1, read as the reverse complement.
ACAAGTGGTGAGTGGTGGGGAAGAAGAGATGAACTACAAAAGTCTTGGAGGATGAGCATTCACAGCTGACCATGGCACATGATGGGCAGACATTCTGCTAAGGCACAGAAATATAAATGCAGAAAACACATTTAATTTAGGAAGTAGTGGGATTTTAGACTCAGACTATCAAGTGGTGTGATGAAGCAAGTTCATGCAGTGAGAGCAAAGGTAGAATACTTTTGAGACTATTTTGAGAAAATGCAGATTCAATCACTGCAAATCTTAAAAGAAAAGGGTAATTTAATGTACATCTTGTTAAGAATATTGAGAATTCAGGGTAAGTAGCTATTAATTTTAGAAGAATATTTAATTGCTTTGTGCACACACCTTTAAAACATATTTTTAGATCATCAATTGAAAAATGGTAAAGTAATGAGAAAGCTTTATAAGCTTTATAAGCTTTATAAGCTGTATGTGTAATCATTTTAATAGAACAGTAACTTTTTCTTACAAAGGAAAAATAAGAACATTATTAGATTTACACATACCTTAAAATTCTATTTGATTGAAGTACCTCTTAAAATGGATCATTTTGGGATATTATCAAACCACCTGAATTGTCCTTGAGCTTTCCATGCCTAAGAGAACTAAGCATATTTTTAAGAACCATTCAAAGAACTTACATGTTAAACAAAATAGCAATTACAATTAGCTAATAAGAAAAACCAGGTACAAATATTTAGCTAAAATACAATACTGTATTTATACCCTGTCTTGAAGACAAACCTGTTTATATCTTCATCTAAGTGCTTCCCTAAATCTAGGAAATCTATGCTCATAATTAGATATGAAATTGGTTATGAATTACCACATCGTATCAACCACATTCTCCCAAATACTGCTTTAATTAGCAAATGGTCCTGTTGGACCTTACTGTGACTATTCTCATCACATTTTTAAAGCAGTAGATGACAAAAGCATTTGGGGCTAGTTTATTAGTGTATTGTTTATAGTCCATACTACATGTGCCTTCGAGGGGATAAATGAATATTTTTTAAACTTTTTTTTTTTTTTTTAAGCTAGAGTGGAATATTCTACCACTATTTATAAAGCCACACATTTTAGCATGCAGAGCAGTCAGAAACATTCCATAGGCATCTGCTGGGACATGGACTAGTACTCTGCCAACTTTCTGTGGGCAATATTTTTTTACTGCAATGAAGAGAATTCCTTTGAAAGAACAGGCCAATATATGTGTAGTTTACATACTTTTGTAGTTCACATATTTTGTGACTAAAAATATCCAAACTCCATACCCCACCTTCAGACTGAGACTTGGAAGCAGATCCAGCTGCAGAGTACAGCGCCTGTATGAGGCTGATTTTCTTGTGTGTGAAAATAATTCATTAAAAAAAATAAAACAAAATGAAAAAACTCCCACTGAAACTTTAAACCTTGGAATCTGTCATGGAATGAATATTTCTTTCATAATTTTATTTGAGAAGATGATTGGTCCAGCTGTCTCCGTAAAAGGATAAACTTGCACTCTCGGACAGCAGCAGAAAAAATAAAATACAAAGACTTCCTCAAATCTGATGTTTGGACTGACCAGTCTGAGGGAAAATATATCACTTGACTTTAAAGACTTGCAATATCACAGCAACAGACTGTCCTAGATTTTCTATCAGGTTGACACACTTGTTTGTAGTCTCACAATGACTTTCTCACATAAAGCAAACAAAACTACTTTTACTACTGAATTTAAGCAGGATGTTGATTACGCTTCTGCAGTATTTCTACAAATGAGGATGAGCTTCACATGAAGATCAAGACCCTCATTGTATTTCTGCATCTAGATAAGATGTGGAGAGTGGGAACTGCTCCTACAAATTAAGATAGTAAAGGTGGTCTTCTTACTACTACTATGCTACATTATTCCATGCCAATTTAGCATCTAGATTTGCAAAAGCATAGCTGCAAAAATACTTAAGGTGAGAACATTTATTCTGAGCAGTTTTCTTTTAAAAAAATTATATCTAAAATGATAATCCAAAGGAAACTTAAGAATAAATTATTTATCTGTTCTGGCAAGTTGACCTTGGCTAGATACCAGGTGTCCATCAAGATGGTCTCTCACACCCATTTTCAGCTGGACAAGGGAGAGAAAATAAAATGAAAAACAGCCCATAGTTTGAGATAAGGCAGTTTACTAAAGCAAAAGTGAAATGTTGTGCACACATTACCAAAGGAAAAAATGGAAGATTTTATTCTCCAGTTCCCATTGACAAGTGTTATCTGTGCACTTTCTGGGAAGCAGAGCTTTAGCACCTGTAGCAGTTGCTCCAGAAGGCCAATGTTTGTAAAGAGTAAATGCCCACCCTTCCTCCTTCTTTTCATATTTTTCTTTTCCTGCAGTGGGAAAAATGAACTCCATTTCAGCTAGACCCATTACAACTGGACATTTGTGCAATGATGTGAACATAAGGGCTTTTTGTGTGTTTTTTCTGTGTTTACAGCAACTACTTATCTTTCTTCCTGTGTTATGTTCCCTCTTTTTAACCCATCCCAAAATGTAATTCAGTTGGTAAATAGGGATGTGGTGGTTTGCCCAGAGGGTGGAGGGGGTGTCCTGCTGCCAGAGCCGACAGCAGCAGCAGCTATCAATGGGTGGCTGCGTGTCCAGACACCTTGGACCAGTGCCCGGAGCAAGCTGACTCTCCAGACACGCCAGGCTCCCCGCACGTACTTACAGGAGTTAATCTTTGCATCTAGCCTGATGCGCCTGAAAACACTCCTGATCACATATGCTTGTTGTCATTTTATTGCAAAGGTTCCATATTGTTGTCTCCCTGTTGCAAGAGTTTCGTACCTCCTTGCTGTTTCTCATAGGCAACTCCTGTAAGCACTGACTCTTCCTTCTTCTCACAGCAGCCAACAGACTCCAGTTCTCCTGAACCCACCAACTCACTCTTTTATAGCATTTTTCTTTTTATAGGTTACAGCTATGGCCTGTTAAAGTCAGGCCTGCTCCTAATCTTTGATAATTGGCTCAGCTGCAACTCTTTAGGGGTGAGATTACTTTCTATACTACCTTTATTTTCTTATATTCTATCCCCCTACATATGTTAGCCATCTGCGCAGTGCAGGCATGCATCTATTCCAGTCCAGGATTTCCCAGATGAAACACAGGAGCGCTGACTGCACACACACTGGGGCAGCCATTGTTAGGCATGACCTGAGACCATGGTTGCATTTCTCAGCAAACAGATAGCACACCAAATCAGGTTTCGTTCACATGGATGCAAGTGCTCATCCAAACACAGAGCAAAACCTTTAATTATTTCAATATTGCAATAGCTTCCTGTCTTCCTCACAGGAACTTACTGTCAGCAAAGAAATGTATTGGCTATGAGAAGAGGGCAAAAAAAATATCTCAACTTTTTTAAAACCAGAAATGTCATTTAAGTTGTTCTTAATTTAATTTTTGTACTATTCACTCTCAAGAAGTACTTGTTTGACCTGAGGTTCAGTTTCCAGGGTACAACTCACATCTGTTGTTTGCATCATGGGAAATAACTTTCCTTTCCTTTGACAGATAAGTAACATCAGAAAACTGCTGTTTTACTGGCCACAGTTGCCACCAAAAAATTCCAAACAAGCTGTAAAAATAGAAAAAATATGTTTCTTGTTTTCCATATTTCTTGTTCTCAATAAGGTACAAGATATCTCATTTATGAGATATCTTGTACCTTATTATGGTATCCTTTGCCATCATTTGTCTCTAGTTGAGAAAAATATGTTTGTATTTCACTATATCCTTCCCTCACCCACTCATTAAAGAGTAGCTCAGACTTCCTTAGCAAGTTAACACCACAGGTTCATTGATCACATGCAACCAGCAAAATGTTTTTTTTTGAGATCAGTTATGTTGACAGGAATGCCTTTGGAAAGAGATAGACTTAGAGCTAGCACATCATAGGAGTAGTCAAAGACTGGCTAGCCAAATCTGCCTGGAGTATCACTTGTTGCCTTTCAAAAGATATGGAGTCCAATGAGCATCTAATAAAATTAAGCATATCTGAAATAGAATGAAGATTGATACACAGGGTTTGCACCAAGGTAACAAGGGATGGAAAGGGACTTACACAGTAATGAGTAGACGTCTGAAAGAACATTTGTACCCTACATGTATTGGAAGTGGAGGTAGTTGAAATACAGCCACTACAGTGCTTACATATTTCAGAGCTCAGATAGGCATCTGTGGCTCAGTATTAGCCTGATTTTGTGTTGCTGAATTGTGTGCCTTAAGGCTGAGGCTGATGCATGTCTGTCCATAACAAACCCTTAGCAGAGAGTGAAAACCCAGCATAGACATACCTGGCACCACAAATGCAGTGAGTTCTTGCTGTGTTCATTCATCTTGATTCCTTCTGTTTCAGTTTCAGCTCTCCTTCTCCAGCACATCTCATTCATACTGAAGCCATTTATTTTGCTGATTCTAACATCTATTGCCAATAGCAATGTTGTAAACTAAAGAAGTCTTCAAGTGACTTCTAAGGGCTGATTACTGCTGTTCTCAGTAAATGTGTGCATGTGTGTGTTTGGCTTGCTGGAGGTCTGAGCTCACCACTCCTCCAAGCAGCTCGAAATGCACCAAGACCAGCAGAGCAGCGCCTGCACTGATGCAGTGAAATGCTGCTCAGTGAAGAATTGCAAATCACAAGCAGTGCCATTTGTGCATACCCATAAACTCTGTAGCCAGAGTAGGCATCAATTCAGTGACACTGTGGTCACACTGATACCATGAAAGGATATGATTCAAACTATGAGATTTTAATTTCATCCACAGAATCCCCCATTCCGGAACAGAAAAGGTGTTCCAAAACCATGGCAAACCTTTCAAACTCTGCCTCTGTTCTTTCTTTCTTGGAATAAGCAGAATCAATGTGGTTAATACATAAATCAAATGACTCTGTATGTAAATAGGTTCAGTCACACAAAGAGCACTAAATAAAAAATATCTAACAAAGGATCTTCACAATTTATAGTCTGCCAGACTTAAAGTTATGACAGTGAAGTTTCTTATTTTCTCTAGAAAGGTCCTGTAGATTATTACCCAATTAGAACTGCACCCCATTGAGGAATGCTTGCCTGGAAATCTCACACAATAAATGTTATATTTCTTGCCTGATCTTGCCTGATCATATAACAAAAATGAACACTTCAGCAGAGGGTCAAGGGAATGACATGCCATTACTACAGAAATTTTCTCCTATGGCTACTCTTTATTCTCCCAGTGGGATTCTTCCCAGGATAATGATGGAAAGCTGTTTGCACATGAACTGCTTCCCTTTTAGATCCAGCAGGCTGACAGGAATCATTCCTGCTCTAAAGACCCTGAAGTCAAGTGAGCTGAACTCTTTTGGAGTGGGGCTCCAGTGCTTACAGCTTTTCTATTGAAAAATGGCTCTCTATAGGGTGAAAGAATGGAATCTTCATAAAATCTGTTCATCTTAGACAAAGCAAAACTGAACTAGAAAGAATTCACAAACATGGGAAAGAAAATGTAGGCTCAAGGTGCTCTGTTTTTAAGGGACTGTGAATAAGCAGCTTAATGATACTGACAGAAATAGATGTGTGCACTATGCAGAACAGAAATGGATGTACCACTCCCAGAAAGCAGCATGTGGACAACTGAGCAACAAAAATGCAACAAAAAACATGTATTTCATGTAGCAGCTCTAATGCAAGTTTGGCCCAGATAAGTTTGAAATGCAGGTTTGGGAAAACAATAATTTGGTGTAATGAATTTGTTGACAAAAAAAAAGCAGGAAGCTCCTGTTTTGTCACAGGGGTATGCTGAAGAGAGAAGAAGTTTTCTGAGTCCCCAGTGGCTTCACTCTCCCAGAGGTACATGGGAGGAAACACTGAGAATTGCAAAGTATGACACACCCTACCTGTGTTTTTCTTGTAGAAAGTTTTTGCTACTGAGCTCTGGAGGAGGAGGGTGGAAGGAGGAAGGCTTTCTAAACCTCTTGCTGTGCACCAAACCTTTGTCAGAGGGGTCTGTGTGAAAGACGAAAACTACACTCCATCAGTAAGATGTGCAGGCACTGCAGTTCAAGACAATCTCTGCTTCAGGAACCTTGTACTCCACCTACAACCCCAGCAGGACCCAACAGCCATTAAACATACCTGCTGCAAGAGGGGCTGCTGCTCTGCCAGTTCCTACTCACCCTGCTATGTCCTGTACAAATACCTCTCCAAGGCCTTAAGAGCACGTCTCACTTCACCCTAGAGACACAGCAGTTCTTCTTTCACCCATGCTGTCTACATCACCTCACCTAGCAAACACACTGCACCCGCCTTACACCAGTGTTAACAGCCACACTCCCTGTGCTGATGTGTCCCTGATCTCACAGCGTGAGTGAGAACTGTCAGAACTGAGGCATCCTTGCTGCAATCTCTAGCAGCAGAGGAGCTGGGCAGTTGGTTGGCTACAGGTGATCAGCAGTAGATTTTGAAGTGAAAAAATAGAGAAAAATTCCCATTATCTCAAATTCAATAAAACACTGATAGTTTTCTTCAGTGACAAAATCTGCATGTCCGCAAGTAAACTGCATATCATATTATTTCTGATCTTTTATATCTCTTTATATCACTATTATCTAATGAATTTCTGATTATTATACATGTGAAGAGGAATGAATCCGCCCTCTTCTTTAAAATATGCCTCACAATGTAGAAGACACCGAAAATGCCAATGCTCTCTATTACCTACACTGAGCTCTAATCCCCACTAAACTCAGCTCTGAGAACAGCTGCACAGTGACTCTGGCCCTGAGGAAAGAGGAGTGCTCAGGAAAGGGAGGGCTTTGGGCAGGGGGCTGTGCTGCACCCAATGAGCAGTGTTTGGCACAATGGACAATTGTCTTCCAGGTGTATTCATTTGTCTCCACCAAACAACATTCCCCAGAGCACAAAAGCCTTCAGTGTGGGGACAGCTAAGCATAACAAATGACATACCAGACTTTTCTGAGGTCTTTGATGATTATAAGAGGTCTCTGTTCCACCGTTATTGACTTTGCTGTCTTTGTGTTATTCCTTTAGAATGGCCTTAGTGTGTTGCATCATTTCAAGTTCTAGTGCAGGGTTTGTACTGGAAGGTAGGGAAATCAGAGAAGGAAGAGGGACTGTGAAATAATTATTAGAATGGCACTTTCTAAAGTAGTCTGTTAGTTTGTTGTCTTGCTGGCTACAAGTTTTGTTGTCTCCACTCTTTTTTTTACAAGGCACACATTTTTACAGAGTGAACGATCTTCATGCAACTCCAAACAACCACTTATTTTGGTAAAATTTATAACACCAGATTCTACTTTTAGCCAGGAAATGCAAACAAAGCTTGGAGACAGCTTGTTCCCTGACCCCAAATTCATTCCATGTTGCTATAGCATCACCCCCTGAGAAAATGGGACCAGCTCTTTTCCTCTCCTTAGACCTGCTCAATGGGCTTTTGTCAGCTGTTGAATTATAGCATTAAAATTCAAATACTAGGGATTTAATGGAGGATTATTATGACACCCTGGTGCATTCTTTGTGTTGCTCCTGGCAACAAACCCAAGGAATGAGTGAAAGAAATAAAAACGAAGAGCTGTCTTGTTAAAATCATGCTGGTGCTATGACATATTTAGGAGAGAGAAAAATGGTTCCCTAACCTTGAGTATTATTGTTGTACCAAATTGACTGAAAACTCTTTTCAGCCAGTAAGCACTGCTTGCAGCTGAACTCTATTTCAAAGCTGTTATCATTTTCTGAAAACAGGTTTCCTTCTACCTTGTGCACAAAATAAATGGGATCAACAGGAGAAGGGCATTGCATCTGCTTGCTACTTTCCCTTGCTCACCAGAAAATAGCAATACTTTGTAATATTCTGGCATCTTAAGAGTGCCTGAGGGATTACTTTAAAGCAGAAAGTGTAATCTGTCTCTCTCAGAATATATGTGTAGTGTTTAGTGTATACATACTGCATATGCATGACTATCACATAAATGCTTAAATTGGTCGTGTTTTTCACTAATGTCTTTAGATTGGAGGAATGTTTGTGCAAAAAATAATCAGCTGTTTCATAGAACAGAATAGGATTTTGTGTTGGGCTTTAAACAGGAATTGCAGTCTGCACCATATAACCAGACTGTGGGGTGAGATATCCAAGGATTTGTGGAGGGAGAATAGTCTGCTGCTCAGCAGTTTTCTCTGGAGAAATTGGGCGCAAATTTATCTCCAATGTAACTGCTCTAATTTCTTTATAGGTGTATTTCCACTCTTTTTCTTGATTTTATATGTATTAAACATACATAACCTCCAAATTTATCTGGAAAGATGGATATTATATTGATTTGAACAACCTAATACCACAGGAGCTTGAATCCTTGGAAAGCAGCTTAACGTGTCTTTGGCGAAGACTATGAACACAATGTATTTAACATGGTGAAATTAAGATGGAGAGCTGAAGCAGAAAAATGTAGGCAGCTCTTGTTGAGTTGACTAAGGGGGTCAGTCACCCTGATCATCTTTTTCTGGGTAATGAGAACAGACCAGGGCAAGCCTTTTACACATGACCCTGCACGCCTCTGGTTGTGTTTGGCTGAGAAGACTCTGCTAACAGTGAGCACCTGACTGGTGAGCACAGCTGAGACAGAAGCAAATGGGGCAGGAGTTATAGACAAAATGAGGTAGCAGTCAACTAATGACAGCAGCCACAACAATAAAATAATCTCATCTCAGACTTGTTCACCTTGGCATTTCAATCCAAAAAAACCTTTGAGTGAGGAAAGGCAACTCCAGTATTTTGTTTTCATTAATAGAAAAAAAAAACCCCAAACCTGAAAGCATTCTATTAAATTTTCTCTGTAGGCTACAGTCTGCCCCCCACCAAAAAATAAAAGAAAAAAAGAATCTCATATAGGTGGCTAGATTTTGAGATCTGCCTAGCCAAAAACACAGAAGAAACTGGAGAAAAGTGTTTCTTATACCCTAGAGAAATCAGTGGTTGTGGCTATGTGTTCCTAGGGTTTTGTGTGAGCTTGACTTACACAGAAAACTTGTTCTGTTTCAGGAGGGCTCAATACACAGGGTTTATCTGGTCCCAGGCTGAGGATCAGAGCAAGTGACATCCTGAGGTGATTAATTAATGTGATCTGTCCTCTTGAGGGCTTCAAATAGGAAACTGATTAAGCCCCAGGTGCATCAGGAACCATTGCAAGCTTAAATTCACTTGAGGCATGCCCACTATGTCTGCAACCAGAGTGCAGTTGTCGAGTGAAATCAGTGGCAGGAACTGTGCCAAAAAAATAAATCAGCTGCTGGGAACTTCTGGAGAAAACCTACCTTGCTTACTAGAAGGACAAAGAGAGAAGAGGGGCCTCCAAGGAGGCTCAGGGAATGGTAAAAACATCTGAGAGGGAAGTGTAGCAAGTGCAAGGCAAAGTTTTCAATGTGCTTTTCCAGCACATGAGATACCTTTTATTTTCACTGTGAAAACATGTCTTCCTAAGTACTGATCTTTACTGATGTCTTCCAATGTCTAATGAAAATGTGTCAAACATGTTAGCCTAAAATGTATACTAACATGTCCCAAATAACACCTTGCCTGGCCACACTGTAAAAACTGTGTGTAATGAAAATTATGACTGTGTAGAATGAAAGCAATGACCAGCATAATGTGTGGAAGAAAACATATGATAACCAGGTGCAGAAACCTAAAGAGTGGCCTTGCTTTTACAATTGATCTGTTTGCTCTGATGGAGATGCCCCCTCTGCTAGAGAAATAATGCAAAAGTTTCTAATTTCCATTATGCCCATTTTAGCACCTGGTGTTTTTCTTTTTTGTTTCTGTGGAGTAAAATTGCTCCTCTACTCTCTGCTGCTCACTTTGCACAGTGCAAACTGGGCATGTACAGTAAAGAGAACTACAAAAACACAAACACACCACAAAACGCAGCAGCTACCCCATTATCCCATAAATACCTTCCTGCTTGTGTTTTCAGACTGTCAGAAATGATTGTCTCAGAGTATTGTGTGGCTGGAACACCTGAGAAATTTTCTTGACTCATTCCCACTAAAAGGCTTTAAGATGTGACTGAAGCTTTTCTTATAAGTGTTACTGGTTGCATAAACATCAAGGACACACAGTAGTTGACTGGCTCTGGATTATAATTTTTTTTCTACACTAGAAATTATTAAGTCTTGATATATCCATTGATAGAATTTAGTTCCTTTTTTTTGAACAAGATTGATTCCTGACATTTGTAGATCTGTATTGCAAATGTGCTTTTAGTTTATTGGTAAGCATTTTAGAGCCCGCCATCAAAAGCTAAACTAAGACTCTGTGCAAGGTTTTTAAAGTATTATTTACTAGTGAAAAAGTACTGTAGGCTCTAGACCTATCTCAGGTTACTGCAAATGGCATAACCACTTTACCCAATTAACAAAAAATTAGGGAGAATCCCCAATTGTAGGAAATATGTTTTTCTCTGTAATTTTTTCAGCCTTTTATTTCTGAGGCACTCCAAGTTTTCACTAATTTGAAAGAAAAAAACTGTTTAGGACACTAGTTATATTACAACTTTCAAAGCAAATTAAATTCCTACCACAAAAGTTAACATTTCCTATCAACAGGAAACAAATCACAATACTGTGGGAAAAACAAAAAGTCCCACATACCTGGCTGACCTCAGAGAAAATCACCTACTGAGAAGGAAATTTTTTTTTTTTTTCAGTAGGAACCCTTTTTATTTTTTTCTTTATATATTTTTTTTATGTTCTGATGATGGGCCATGGCCACACTGAGTCATACATGTGGAACAAAGAATTCTGTAAATAAGAAAGCCTTTCTTGATGATTGAACTTTGCTCTTTTTTGATCTTTCATGTTCAAGAATTACAGATAGAAGTGCTACATATGAGCCTGTCTTTTCTGGACTGGCCTCAGAAAAACTTGGCAAAGAAGCCAAATGACAAAGCAAATGAAATTATTCTTTAGACAAGTATTAGACTACAAAACAATCTCAGGGTTTCCTGTGTATTAACATAGGTATTTTCAATGGCTTTTGGTTATTTTCTATTCTGTCACTGTCAATGAACACAGGAGTAGCCAGCTTCTTGCCTGTTGCTATCCAGAAGCTCATCATGCTCTAAAAGCTACTTCTTCCCACTGCCTTGATAAATCCTGAAGGGCTTCCTCCTCATGGCTAGGTGTGTGGTGTTGTTCTTCTGCAATGCCAGTTGTGAGAAACACATCTGCTTTTCAGAAATGAATGAGTGTTTACACTGAGTTCCTTACTGGCTGTATTTGACATATTCCACAGGGATTTCAGAAAATTTGTTATGAGGACAACTGCAGATGACGATGCTAGTAAAAGGAAATATCTTATTTCAGTGTTTGTCATTGAACGCCTGATAGTTAGCATGTCTAAGTATATTAAAATATGTCTTTCTTTATCCCTCTTTATTGATCTGCTGCTTTTAGATTTGACTTAATTTTGGAGGTTTTCTGTGACATGTCATATAAATTCATAAGGATCAAATCCTGTCTCAGACCATATAATCCATATTCAGAACACAGAAAAGAGGTGAGAGAAGAAGTAATCATGGAATGATGATGTGACTTATTGAACTTTGGGAACAAGGTAGTATTTCGGGAACAGAATGCATCTCTTGTTTGTCTGCCTAGCAGTTTTAAAGTTGTCTCCAATTTCCTACTGCTTAAATGACCCATTTTACCTTCCTGTAACATTTTATGAGATATTTGTTTACATAGCTCCTAAAATCAGCTCCAAAATTCTTTTGCAATTTTCTTCCAGACAAAAATTACGAAAAAAAAAAAAAAGAAAGAAAACTACCTTTCCAGTTAATAGTTTAATGTTCTAAAAATTTCTAAAGGAAAAATGTGAATAATGTTTAAAGTGCCCTGAATTTTATGAAACAAAGTAAAAAGTGGATATGAAAACTAGTTTACTTGAAAATAGCCCACTGTTGTTTTATTTTCATTCCAAACTGTGTAACCCATAGCCCATCATATCCATCAGTGTAGCTTAGAAACTTGTCAATTCCTTTGGCCTGTCCCATCTTTCTCAAAGACAATAACATAATCTTTGTAGATCTTCATTTGTTTTTCTGTAAAAAAAGTCTCAAAAATCAGGTTGCAAATTGATCTTTACTGTGTTCAGATAATCATTTGTTTTTGTTTCATCACTGCTTCTTTCTCCAAAATAGCATCTTTTTCTTTAAAATGTTGAAATATATTTGTCAAAAGCAACCTTCTCATTCTCAGGCTTTGTGACCATTTTGTGATGCTTTTGAATTTTTTCAATGTCTCTAATAAGTTGCAAGTTTTCATATCTTTTCCTTTCAATAATGATGTTTCCTTTTAATTTATTTATTTTCAGTTTTCCAGCTCTTGCTCCAAGGTCGTCTCCAAATTTGGTAGCAAAGTCATTGGGATGCTTCCTGGCAAATACACTGCTTGCATTTTTGTTCTGTGATTGCGTTCACTGAGTCCCTGCTAATATCCCGAGACCTAGTGGGGGCAATAAAAGCCTGTTTTCTGTTGCAATAATGTTTTTGTGCAATCCATTTCCTTCTGCTGAATTAAGAATGACTTTATCTGAAAAAGGTTCTCAATTATTTTTATAATGGGGCTGATGTAATGGTAGCAATTTAGAAATAGTTCTGGGCAATGTTTTCCTTCATATGAACATATGGTCTAATCTACAAACAACATGTAATGGTGATTTATCAAAAGGGCTTCTTTTTTCAGTATTTTATGTTGTACTAGGCATTCATCTAGACTGGAATAAAATTAATTTTTTAGCTCATATGTGGGTGTGCTTTCAGAAGAACAGCTGACTCTGTTGCACTGGCTGTGCAACAACTCCATATCACTTTTTCTTTGACTTGATGACAGTCACAATATTTCCAGATTTCAAAGCAATTTACTCTATAGGGTTTTCTTCCCTTACAGCGTGTGTAATTTATTCAATTCCTCATTTCTTTGCTTTACAAACTATAATAGCACTCTTCTATTTTCACAGGTTGGCAATTCATTTCCTGTACTCTTTGTTGGCTTTGTCATTTGACCTACAATGTGTCAAATGATTTTTCACAAACATGTTTTTGATCATTATTACTGAAAGGTTCATTACACTGCTCCTTTGGCTACAAGACCATACCATTAAAAAGAAGACTTTTCCCCTAATCTTTTCTCGATTTTCTGTTTAAGGCATGTTTATGTTTGCTAACATCTTCACAATTTATTGGGAGGTTTCATATCACCCTTCCATTTCTACTGAATACCATAATGACTTTCATTTATTGGAAGGTATTTCATTGCACTTTCATGTTCTGTGTACATCAAAAATTAGTTCCTTATCATATTAATGGGACTTTCTTGAATCCAATCTGTTCCTCAATCTTAACTAGGGAAAATGGTGGTCAAAATATTTTCCTTATTTATATCCAGTTCAAACCCTTTTCTGGAAGAGATGGCATGGGTACAACTGGTTTTAAAAAGTAGTTCCCAGAGAAAACAACGGCAGGGAAATTGGATTTTTGCTGGAATCATACTAAAGCTTTACTGGAATCAGATTCAGTACTCAAAGTAACTCCAGATTTTAAATTCTGTTCTTGCCCAGCTGGTTTTCAGCCAGACTTCATTATTTTTGGTGAGCTCATTTAAATTTTTACTTTTTTCCTCAATCCGCAGGCAGCTGGAACATTATACATAGATTTCAGCTCTTGTTTTTTCTTAAAATTTTAGTAAATATCTGTGCAGTTAGCAAGCCCTTTAATCTATCTTAATGTAAGGGATAGCAGAAGCATTTGTCCTCTACCTGAAATACAACAGCATTAAAATAAGGGCTACCCCTAGAAAATCAGAATAAAATTTATTATACCTATTTCCAATGAACCTTTGATAGCAAATCTTTTCAGCAAAGTTCTGAAAAGTGTTGCTGCAGAGAGTTTTTAAATTTTTCTTACAATTTTTTAAAGAAAGTTTTTAATCCTAATTGAAGATTTCATTCTGCACACGTTACCTTGATTTTATTTATTTTGAGAGAAACTTCTTAACCAGTTTCGTCTCAAATACCAAGTGAAACAGATGCACTCTGCAGAATGGGGAATCCCTAGAGCTAGATGTGAGAATAGCTGCCAGGGTTTTCACTTTTTTCCCTTACTGGCCTTGGTTTAAGCTGTTGACCTCAGTGATGTCTAGTGTCATTGAGTTCCTCAAGTTAATCAGGATCTCTGAGAACATTTCCATTTGTTTCACATCTGCTACCTTTCAATTTCATTGGCACATCATATTTCTTGTATTATGAAAAAGGCTAAATATATGAGTCCACATGCTTTCTCTATAACTTCACATATTTTTGGAAGCAACCATCACATCTGCTCAGTATTCCTCCTCTTTTCACTGTTTCATACAAAAGATGCTGGCTCTAACAACAGTTGTCACGAGTTAAGGACTCCTTTCCATGTTTTTGTCTTTCCCAGAACTGCTGAGGTGCTGTGTGTGAGAAGGTGTTGACACGTCTCAAAAGGAACAATTTGCAATTTATAGAAGGAACAACTTGCGATTTACAGGTCTGTTTCATGTGCTCTTGGCTCTCTATTGGGCTGTTGATACAGATGGAGATTTCTGTGGCTGACCTCAGAGGAATTCTTCTGATGGGCAGGAAGGCTGGAATGTTTGCCTGGTGACTCATCCTTGTACCCTCTTTTCCTGTCCTTGCCTCTTATATTCGAGTGATATCAGATAACATCCATTAAAAACAACGCCACAAAAAGGCCTCTCAAAGCTTACTGCTCTTCATAACTACGGCTTTTACTGTTAGAATAACTTATCACAGGGAGTTCGACCAGGGAAACTCTAGATGGGCTTTACATCTATTTCTCTGGTGGATCCATCTCCTAAAAGTCCTGCTACTGCAAAATCAAAGATAGCTCTGACATTAGGTGGATGAACCAAAAATGTTTTAAGTCTAAACACAGTAAAATCAATTCTGGAAAAAATAGGTGACTGTTTTACCAGGAAAAAAAAGCAGTAATTTATATTTAGATCTTGATGTTCGGTTCTAAGAATTCCAAACGTCAAAACATTAATGCCAAAGAAAACAGAATCAGCCATATTGACAGTTCCAACAAGTGACAATATAAAGTTACATACTTGTGAGCTAATGAGTGATTAACAAGTCACTCTTTGTAATTACTTTTCCAGAAGGACTTCAAAGACTTCAGATGAAATTTCAGCTGAGTTTGGGTAAGTATTGGCAAGAGGTAGTCTGCAAAATTGGTTGGGCAATGCACAGGCACTTTGGTGAGATTTCTAGTTCTTCCCTCTGGTCACTTGGAAATCTCAGAACTAGGTTCTAGCTTGGCCTTTTTCTGGCATTTTAAATGCAGCTTAAATCCAGGAAATGGAACAGCTAATGAAAACCAAAAGGAAGGCAATTCAGGATGCTTATGAATTTCGATTCTTGATCCTTCTAAAAAACATTTTTGCTACTACTAAAAAAATTAATTTCAAAATTTTCCTTGATATTAAAGAAAATGCTGTTGCTATTTCTGTGGCTGAGCAAAGAAATAAGAGTGTGCCTGATTAAGGCCCTGAAGCAGATGGAATAGGCTTAGATCACTTTTCTCAACAGCGTAGGTTTAAAAACACATGAATATTCCTAATTTCTAAGATTTAAAGTCACAAAAAAGCATCAAAACCACCACCAAATTTGAATTTGGTCATGGGTAGCTCAGTAACTGCAACCAATGACATTTAATAGTAAGTTAACAAGACTCTAGTGGCTTGCTTTTGGCAGTCAGCAGTTTGAACCCATGCACACAGACACAGATAAAGGCAGACTGAATAGAGCACTGACTATGTTCTCAGTTTTGGATCATGAATTAGGCTATTTGGAAAACAAAAATATTAAATGTAGTGTGCCTGATAAATATTGACTTTCTGGAAGGTCAAAAACCTACTATGCTAAATAAAATGTGCAGTTTCCTTCTGACACTTGACTTTCTTAATGACACTTGATCTATGAAGTCATCTCCAATAATATTATAATACTTTGAAACAGGAACAAAAAACAACTTGGATGTCTCTTGGGGCCAAATGACTACAACAGCTTTTGACTAATTTTCTTAATTTTACCTCCCCATGCTGTTTGCCACCTTGAACTCAAAGTCTGTTTCTTATGTAATGAATGCCTGTTTTGTAAATTCAGAAAACATTAGGTTAAACATGCACATCAGATAAATAGTTACAATAAGAATGAAGTGATTAATAAAACATTTTGCAAAGGCATGGAAGGACATAATACAACAGCATTACAGAATTACATTTTCATAATGTAATCCTTTATATGTTTTTGGTTAAGATAATGGTTATAAATTTATTCAACTCATATAAACCTGAAGCATCCATAATCTGATTTTGGATAAGCGTCCAGCATCACATAATCTCCTCCCTGCAACACTCAGTAGCCATGTTTACAAAGCTCATTTTGTTTTTAATAATTCTCAAGGACAAGAGCTAAAACTAGCCAATTAGCCATCTCAGCTCAGCTGAAACATTGTATGCATGATTCTAAACTCTATTTTACAAAATCATCCTGGAAGAAGTACAACTAAATCTAATGAGGCTGTCTAAGAAAGGGGGGAAAAGTCCAAATTCTTTGTGTTAGACTGATGAATTCTTGCATTTCCATGTTTTACAAGTGTTTTCCATGCAATTCCATAGATTAGCAAAAAAACAGGATTAATGAGCTCTGTCTTTGGTCTTGACTTTTTTTGTCCAGGCTCATGGCTATTTTGAGAAGAGAAGCACAAAGCACCCTTTGGCCTATACCTTGACTACATCTGATTTTCTGAAATGGTGCAATGGGGGTAGGGATGACAATTCAGCTTCTATTTCTGACTGTGCTACACTGTGATAGACCTATTACCACGAAATATGTGTTGTGTGCCCACAAGACATGGCACCCTTCACTTGGGGATGAGCTGTCGAGCCTCACCGCACTGATTTGCCCTGCAACCATGCCGCTTTGCTCAGGACCACAGGCCAGGCGTAATCTGCCTGAATTTAGTCATTGTCTCGTATATCCAGGTATGTGATCATAATCAAACAAATCTTCTCTTATATTCTGCTTTACACAAGATTGCCATGCTCATGCTTTTACTGTTGAGTAGATGCCAATTATGTAAATGATAAAATTAAAAGTAATTTATAAGAAGTAGGTTTTAAATTCAGTTCATCCTCAAATGAAGCCTTTCCATGTATTTTAGAATTTTTACAACTGAGTGGACTATAGCAAAAATCTCTGGGTAGATGATAATTACAAGTGGAAAATCTTGCTGCAAAGTGATCGTTAACACTGTTAACCAAATAACCTAAATGGAAAAGATACTGAAGAAACAAGAAAAAAAGCAATTTGTCTAATGAAGCAAAGTAACCTTATGCTTCTTTCAAATTTTCTACCATTAGGTATTGAGAACCAGGACTTATGTTTCAGATTAAATATAAACAAATTGGATGTAAATTAAATGTATATTAAGCAGAGCAGTAGACTAGTGCTAGGAAAAGGAAAAGGCTTCCAGTACAGTGAGTGACTTAACAATTCATGAGATATAAACTGAACCCATGTGAAGACAGGAAAATATAAGCTTAAAACCTTCAAACTGCTTTCACTGTTTTGAATGACCTTGGTCTAAAGGAATGATAATAGTAGCTAGAATTATATCATATTTTTATTGTTATCTAATCAATTTAAGCTTTTTAAATGGAAAAAAACCCATAGTGTCTATGCCAAGCTTTAGCCTGCTGTGAATTGAAGTGTCTCGGTTCTAAATTAGATGCAGAAAGAAGGTTTTAATGGGAATAGCAACTGACCCTTGGCAGTTACAGTGTTAAGAATTGCTGCTGTAGTATTAAGTTACATCTCTGTTCCCTGGGCACAGTTTTACAAGTTATATACCAACAACCATTGTAGGATTACTCAATCCCTTTACCTAACCCTCAGTGCATGGTGAATTTGTGGTTCCTGTAATAGTTCTCCAGTGCCATGTTCATAGAAGATGTAAGTGACACCATCAAATCCGGATCCTGCCCAGACCAATAATGTTCTGCTTACTAGTACCACCCACCCTAAGGGACATTATTTTGTTTTTCCTTCTCTCCTTTCTTAGTTGGCAACCAATTCCTGCCCAAAATGATCTACTTCCGGAAAAAGTCTGCACATATAATAGACACATAAGCTACAGGTACAGTACATACTGTAATTCATTTCTTGGCATTTGTGTGAGACAACCACCCAGCTGCAGAAGGAAAGAATAAGACATATTAAAATATGTGATACAAGTGATTTTTTGTTGGTTTGTTTTTTTTTGTTTGGATTTCCTGGAAATCATCTGTACAATAACACCACATCTTGAATGTTTTTTTGTATTTTACATAGGCTTGAATAGGCATAACTTGACAAATTTCAAGACAACACTTTCAAACTTATTCACTTGCAGTTAGGCAAGAAAAAAGCTATTTTAAATTGTGTCAGTGCTGTGAGTTTTCAGAGAGCAAGTTATCTGATAGGTTCCCGTTAACAGCTGCTTGGTACTACCTTTCAAAGATACAGGGGGGCTGTATCTCATTGTCTTAATAGTCTGGAAATTATGTAATTACTGATTACTAGTAGTAGCCTCCAAAGTCCTTGATCTGGCACAGCATCCCCTTTTACCAGCATGATGGCCAAGCAAGTATCAAGGAACAGTTTTCTTCTGAAGAAAAATAATGGTTTCTCTTCAGGGAAGTCTGCCTCATTCCTTTTAGTTCTTCCTGTTCTCCCTGTAAAACTTGGGGGTAAAAAGCAATCTGCTACCAGACTGCCCACTGTGAAGTCAGATCATCAACACTGAAAAAACAAGGATTCAAGAAAGAACAGCCTCGCTGCCATCCCATGGACCTGTGTTCATCTATTCAGTGGAAATGCACCTGCAGGAGGAATCCAGCCCACACAGTCTCACATCTTGTCTGCAGAGTCATCTCACTGGCAAGTCAGACTGGATAAGGGATTTATCTACTTCATGGCATTCAGGATGTCATACAACAGATGGAGATTTCTGAGAAATCTCTTTGGCATGGTTTCAGCATGAAAAACATCTGTGTGAAAGGCAATAGATACAGTAAGAAATGTATCTATTTAAGGGTCTCCTTAGTGGTGTGCTCTGGCAGATTTGGTTGCTAATGAGGCAAAAGGCAGAAAAAGGATGCAGTGTGCTGTGAGCATACCATTACCTCTCCTGATGTGAAAACTTAGCCTAACTCAGTCATTCCTCCTAACTTGTAGATGGGTCCCAGAGGAAGCAAAAAATTTGTTGTGGAGATAGGCAAAGAAGGATAAAAAAATGTTTGCTCACTGATCAAAAGCTTCCTTCCCAAAAGCATTTTGCTTGAAAATGCACTTCCTGTCCCTCTCTTCTCAATTTTCTTCTGTCTTAATGTTACCGCTAACTTTGCTACTCCACTCTACATATCACCTTTATTGTTTTTTTCCCCCATATTACACTCTTCTGGTAACAAGTTATGCAAGTGGCAGGACCCAGGAGGAGCAGCTGCATATATTTTTCAGTGTTTAGCCTGTGAGGCAATTCAAGAACTTAATCTTTTCTCTGGTGTCTTTTGTAGGAAAGGACTTCTTGTTTCTGCATACTCAATACAACAAACAAAATGTCTGTACAGCACTGTGGTGATAGCTGCCCAGTTCTACATTAATCAAAAGGTGAAAAATTAAATATAAAAAGGAGTAGACTCTAGGAAGGTGAGGCTGATTGTAATGGAGCGATGTGTTAATTGGGAAACCTGGGTCAAACAAATAGTATCCTATGCTTTTATTTGGTTCCCTCTGTCAGCATTAGACACTCTAATGAATGATTCCACATTTCGTCAATTTTTTGAAAAATAAACTCTCATAAAGCAGAGCTACAAGATCTTCGTAGGTGCAGTTGTATCAATAACCTTACACCTTGATCTCAACTCTCACTATCTGTGTGATATCACTGACATGGGATGCAAATACTGTAGTGGATTTGTATCAGTAAGCATATTTAAGGGACAGCCTGTATTTGGAATGAGACGATCTGCACTGTCTCTGCTTCCATGGCTGACTCAATGCACAAAAATTTCAAGATAATGCTTGCCTCACTAGTAAGATGGAAGCAGAAGAACATGTTCTGTTCTATTTAAAGTAGTGGTATAATAAATAAATTAAATAAATTTAAAATAGTGGTATAATTGCATAATATTTGTCTAAAAAGTGTAATGGTAGTATAATTGTCCAGACAATTATAACCATCTGAAAGCATAGCATTGTCCATTTACTGTGTCTCCAGTAATTTTCTGCATTGGCCAGGCAAATTACTGATTTATTTGTTGCTAACACTGTTGCCTGCTCACAAGTTGCCAAGACAGGCTTTCATTTCACCAGCAAGCCCACTACTGAAATTATAAGACACATTCATAGGCTGCAGAATATATTTCCTTGAAATACACTGCTTTCAGCATTTGCTATTCATAAGCATATCCTCCCGCTTAGCAGAATTCTGTGACATTACTTCAGTTGTTGCACTGAGTACTTACTTTTAGAAACAAGATGGAAGTGGAATAAAAGTCAGAGAGCTTTAAAGTTTTCGCTAGCTGAAACACTAGCCTTTGCATGGAAATACACCTTAGTTACAAGGCTTTAATTCTCTATAAAACATTATAGAAGTAAAACTTTAGTGGAGTGGTGGTAGTTTCCATCGAGCAAAGGTTCATACCATTTGAGCTACTCCAACACAAAGCAAAGGCACTAAACTATTGAGCCAGTCACTGAAAAAAATGAGTGGAAACATGGATAGTAATCACAAATTACTCTTTGCAGTGTAACAACTGGGGCCACAAGCTTTGCTGTATCACAGTGGGGCCTGGATCCCAGCTGAGATCTTCAGGAGCTACCTGACATGTCAGACCCAGAGAATAAAAAGAAATCTGGATTGGTACTACAGAGTGATGGTGCACAAGCAGTAAGTGATGTCTGCCTGCTGATGTAAGCCGGGTGCTGCAAAAGTCACTGCACCTGCCCCTAGAGAGAGGTGTTTGCTCTGCCTCTGTTTGGAGGAAGAATTTGTAATACAGAGCTCAGTAGGTTAATGAGAAGAGAGGCTAATGGGAAAAGCAGTTGAGTTGAAAGGAGAGAAGGGTTTTGAACTAAGCCGTCATTACAGTCAGTCACAGGTGTCAGTGGTGACAGCCCTCAGATAAGTACAGCAAGATGCTCAGATTCTTTGTTCTCATTCAGACCAACTCCTCCTGGTTCCAAAGGAAGTTTGAGTGGAAACTGGATAAGGTGCCTGGTACTCATCTTAAAGCTATTAGAGCTGGAAATAGCTCATCAGGGTGTTAAGGAACACTACAACATGTCTATGAAGGTTATATCAAAACTACACAGAAGCAAAGGAGCTACAGGAAGATACTTATCCTTCATGAAATGTTAATCACTACCAAATATTTCAGAACTTGCTTGTACTGTTGATTTCATGTCTGCTGTCTCTGACTAAGCTGCAAAAAGATTAGTCAACTCCTGTGAGACAGTAGCAATCTCCATGTCTATATGCTTCTTCTCAGCAGCATGACTTCATAGCCTAGGTATCTATCGTCCAAAAGCACTGGCCAGCCCAAGAGACAAATACAGTAGCCAGTCACTAGCTGATTGCAGACATCTGCCGTGCTCAGGAGCAGCGTTTGGCTACAGTGTTTGTATTTAAAAGCTTTTGTGGCGAGACAGCAGGACTGACTCGCTCGGAGCTTGCTTATGGTAACAGTCCCCCAAGGCAATGACGCACGCTTGAGCGAGGAAACAGGTTCTCTGATTTACAAACCATGCTCCCCCTCCTCTCTGCCAATTCACTACACTGTCTAATTGCACCTTAAAGAGGGAGTGAGTGGTAAGCAAAACCAAACTTACTTATGAATATGTGTTGATTGTAGCTTACACTCCTCCTGTAGTTTTCTTTTTTAGGTCCTACTTGTACTTTAGCCACTACTCCAGGCAGAGGAGTGTATGTATCACCCCAGGACTGATCCTAAAAGGCAGTGGGACTCAGGGAGGAAATGATGTCCCCAGTCCTCTGAACAAGCAGAGTGTCGTGGTGGCAGGATCCTCAAGCATTGTATCCTCCTCGACAGCACCATGAGCCTTGCCCATGGAGGGGTTGGTCTTTTGAGAATTGGTATTTCCCTAACACCACCTTCTTTCTCAAACAGTAGCAATATCAAATGAGGCTTCCTCAAGACTACAACAAATGGCCCATGAAGTAGTCCAAATTTCTAATATAAGTCTAATTCATGGAAATTTGAATATTTTCACCACTGTCATTGGCTTATTTTGCTTTTGAAGCGTAAAGAAACTTTGCATCTGGTCCATATCTTTCCAGGCTGGTGCAATTAAAGCTGAGAAGCTGTGGTTCAGTCCTTTTCCCCTGGTATTTCTCTAAGGATTTGATATGGTGATATCAGAGAATGCCTTTCCTGGCACATAGGAAAACTGGAAGATATAATCAGTTCTCAAAAGATAAGTTTACTTTGAAAACCAAAAATAAAGTGGAAGGGCAAGGAATGGGGTTCTGCAATATGATCTAAAAGCTCAGGAAACTGAGCTTAAGGACAGTCACCATTTAAACTTCCATTATCAGTAACACTTCGTGCTCTCAGTCTGAGAAGCACTAAAGTGGGTCTGAATTACTAAAAATGGCAAAAACATAAGAAAAGTTATCTGACATATTTAAACTTTTTGACCAAAATCTACTGTATCAAGCTTTCTTTCTGCATTCCAAATGTTCATAGTCTAGCCTGTATTATTTGGATTTTCATGAATACTAATTTTGCCTCTTTGGCATTCATTGTTAAGGGGGTGGGATCTGTTCTCTGCATTTTGGTCTCTGACTGGACTGTTGAAAGTTTCTAAACAAAATAATTATTTGTGCATAATACCCTTTCCCAGTTATAGACAAAAGTGAAGAACTGCCTTTTTTTTAAATAGTGACATTAAAAATAAAGATTTTCTGTGTGAAAATGGTCAGGGGAGAGAATTGCAGACAAATTGAATGCTGGAATGTGAGCAAATATTCTCCAAGTCTGTGTTTGCAGCAATCAGGCATCTCTCACTACAAGAAGGGCAGTCATTCCAGCATGTAGTAAAAGGCTCTCAGGTTTAATCTTTCAGTGTTTCTGTGCCAAGCAGGTTCACATAGTTTGGACAACATTTGAATAAGCATCAGTCTTCTGAATACTTATCTAAGACAAACTTCGGAAAACTTTCAACTGCCTCTATTGGAACTAATTAATCCTTTGAGCTAAAGCCAGTGCAGCTGGGTTTATTCAATTTTCCAAAGAAGAGAATTATTACATAAAAAAAAATTATCAACAAATTTTTAAGAAAAAAGATAGGATGCCTTATTTAAGAAATAAGTCCCTGGTTTTGAAATCATAGTCATAACAAATACTATATTTTATGGAGTTAAGTATTAGCCTAGCAGATTACTGTCCAGAAATCAACCTGACCTTTTTGAAATCAGAAATACAAGCCCCAGCTCTCAATTCACCTTATCTAAAGTTACACAACACTGGCAAAAATAATGTTTTTTTGCTTTCTCTTGGAGCCTTTTCTCAGAAGAAATCCCATCTTTCTCACTGCCTGAGGAGCCAAAAGGAGGTGATCATATCAGCTTTTTGAGAATGCCAGTGCTCCATTTACCTTTTTTCTGCTGGTGCCAGTTGATGGTGAAGGACTTTTTCTCAGAGACTCTGACTTTAGGTTCACTTCTACATTCATCAAAGCCTACCTCATTATAAAAGTGTTAAATAATTAATTTACTCAGTGCATGAATGAAATTTGGAGCAGCAATGAAACTGTTTATGTGGACTGGAGTGCTCCCTCCAAAGAATAAATGTGTTTTCTTGACATCTTCCCCATATTTGCTTTGCTTGTAAAGCCAAGGAATGGTGGCTGTAAGGCATCATAACATGCAGAGTTGTTCACAAAGTACCATGTCTTATTATATAGAAGATACTGCTTTTCATTCTGCAGTAGAAAGATAACAAATCTTCCCCCTATTTCTGACAAAAGTGACTTGTTGCAGTCTTTGATTTGCTCTGAATTAGATTCTGGCTAAGTTTCTCATCTCAAATGCATTTAGGTCAGCCAAAGAATGGACTTTAACCCCAAAATTATCTGGCTAATGCACTTTTTCACCAGGCTGTTTTTCTTCATTGGTCTTATTTCCATGAAACATACTGATTTAAGCATGTGTTCAGCTGTTCTCCACTGTCTCATTTTCTTTTGAACTGGTGATTATTATATGTGCACTTTTTTGTGACATAGTCTTTCAAATCTTTTTGCTCTACTAAGCTTACATAAATGCATACTCATGTCACTGCCTCCATAAAAAAAAAAAAAGAAAATAAAGAAAAAAGAAAACAACATGCTACTTGAAAAATTAATAATTTAGAAAACTTTTTCAACTTTGTGAATTCCTTTCCTCTGTTGTATGACCTTTGATTGTCTGTTGTCATGAGGTACATCATTGTCTATCACATTTCATTTCCCTCAGGAAAAATTCTCATACTCTTTTTAATCCACTTTGTTTCATGCAGAACTGATTTTTTTTAACTTGCTCTGGGCAAGTGAAGGTCCACCTTGATGAAAGCATTTCCTCAAAGTTCCTGGCTACTGTTGATCAAGGCCAGAGCAGAGCTCCGAGCTGTCTCAGACGTGGGCACGCAGACCCTCTTGGGGGAGAGAGAGGGTGTCAGCTGGCAGAATACACCTCTACACTTGGCATCCCTGCACAGCCATGCATCTCCCTTTCCCATGTAGGTGTCCCAGGTACTTCCCAGTGACCTCAGTGTGAAGAACTGCAGACTGATGATGGTGAGTCACTCAAATTCTCTCAGCCTGGGGCTCTCCTCCTGCAACACCTCTGCTCTCCCTCCCAGGCTCTGCTGCCTCCCACAGGCCACTTCTTGTGCCATTCTATTTCTCTTTCACAGGTTTTTTTCAATTATTAAAATCAGGGATAAGGGTTTTGTTTTAAAATACATAAAAGCATACCCTTTGAGACTCCTGTGGGGACAGAATTTTCCAATGTTCCCTTGGCACTAGAAGCACTTGGTTGTTACTATTTAGTAGTAAAGTTTGGGGTTTTGTTTGCTTGCTTTTTTGGGGCATCTATGGGGGTTTGTTTATTTGTTTGTTTGATAATATACTAACCATTGTATTCAAAGACAGATTTGAATTTCGAAACAGGAGGTCCATGGATGCTTATCTGGAGTACCTGGATATCTCTAATCCAGAATTATTCATGCATCTCTATCTATCATGCCTCATTTGATGTGGGGATTTTATCTCAAGATTGCTGAATGCTTCAGGTAGGAAGATAGTTTGATACGGTCTGAAAACACTCTAAACTTCCAGACATTAATCTCATTCCAGCTCCAAACTTTTCACTCACTTCTTCTTTTATATGGTTTGTTTCCAGAGTTGCAGTGAGTATTTGTTTCCAGAATATGTTATGGAAAAGTGAAGGTAGGTCAGAAAAATCAAATACAATTCTGGTTTTAGCAAAGACCTTTGATCACAGGCATAAGAAAAGTAGAAGATTGAGATTAATGGAGATTAATGGAGATTGAGATTAATGGAAGTTACCCTTTCCTTGGATTCACCCTTTTGAAGCCGCATGACTTATGCAATATCTCATATAATACCTGCATCTTTGCTATGAACTAATAAGACATTCACATGACAGCAAATCTCAAATTTAGCCCTCCAAAAGCTGCTTGCTGAGGTCTGAGATGACGTGGGGGGAGTAAAACCTCTCTAATGCTTAAATCCTCCTGCTGCTTCAGAACAGTCAGCACCTCATTAGCCTTAGCTCTTTGTTTGATAGGAAATGTCAGCTCGCCACAGGAAATCTTTTGCACCCAATGGCAGGACCATCTGTCTCCATCTAGTGTTCATCCCTCTGTGTTTGTAACTCAGCTGCTCCATGGTGAAAACCGCAAGCTGAGAAGACTTGCCCACTGAAGTGTCATCCTTTTACACACAAGAAGTCAAAATTACATGGTGATCACAGTCAGAGGTAGAGGATCACATATAAACCTGATTGTGAGCTGCCCTGGCATTCAGGACTCACATCTGCCTTGCCCTAAAAGACTATGAAGTAACAAAAAATGGTTGAAAAATCTTTCCTTTCACAGTTTTCCTCTACTCATGACCAAAGTTACATTCAGGGTCTTTCTACTGATTAATGTTGAGGGAATTCTTAGTAAGAGAGGTGAAATGTTTAATTAAGGAAAAATATAATGGAAACATTTATAGGAATACTTTCCACTGTCATTCCCAAACAGTAACAGTTACTCAATTTGCCTCACAATGTGACTGTGAAGGAGAGAGATGTCATACCCTTTGTGGGTTGTGAAATCAAGATAATTTTCCCCCAAAACCTTCTGCATAGTTTAAGGGCATTTGAAGTGAAACCAGGGACAGACTTCTACCAAGGCACCCCTTGGCTCCAGAGACCCAGCTTTCTGATTAATATCTTGCCCAAACACTTTTAAGGAGAGGAGAAACCTGTGTACAAAGTGCAGGACAACCATTTTGTGCTGGTAGAAGTAGAACCTGAAGAGAATGGTGGGCCACATAGGCTTTTTTGGAAAGAGAGTGAGTCCCTTCAGAATATCATTAGAGTCCCGGAGGATCCTTCAGGCTACCTAACTGGAATGGGACCCAGGCTGGAACCACTACTGAAGAAGTAGTGCTGAGCTGTCAGCCACAGAGACAATATCCTGAGAAACCCAGGATGGGTACAAACACAAATTCTTAGTTTTAAAATGAGAGGCAGAAGATAGATTCTGCAAGATCACTATGTAGTGGATTGTATTAAGAGCCTTTGTGGGAGCCATGGTCTTTATCAATCACTCTTTGTGAGATCTTTGTTAGTCCTATAATCACTAGCTGAAGGCAATTAAGCCCTAGCTCAATTTCTTAACCCTTCCATATTTCAGTAAGTGGAAACAATTCCAAAATCTCAGAGAATAATCTAAATGTCAGTGGGGTGAACCCAAATGACTCTGATGAAAGCCAAGAGAGGCAAGCAAGGAAACCATGGAGCTCCATCATGCAGTTAGTGCTGGTACCAGCTTCCAATGCCTTAGATATTGTCTCAGGACAAAACAGGGCTGTGTAAACAGGTTAACAGCAACTGTTAACACATATACACATCCCAGTTTTCCTGTCTCACATCTGAAAGTCTTCCAAAAACATATTTACCCACTGACAGACAGAGAACATTGAGGGCTGTAAAAGTGTGAGGGGTCTATTGCCTTTCATGATGGGGACCAGAGAAGAAGGAAACATAGAGGATTTAAATGAAGAAGGAATTTAAGACAGATTGTCTGGTCTGTGGGAACCTCTTAGATCTTCAGGGAGTTCTTGAAGTGCCAAGATATAGGGAAGTGGCACACAGGATGGTCCTGGAAGAGGTGTGGGAATACATGGAACTTCAGCTCCAGCAACAATGTGAGATTCCAGAAAACCTTACAATTTCACATTCCTTGTTTTTTTGAGAACTAGATTTCTTCTGTTCATTCTGTCTTCTGTACTTCTTGATCACTTCTTCCTTATTCTGAGGGCTCGTCTGAATTGTAATCTCCACCACTGAGTTCTTGCTGACCTCCAGTTAACGAGAACAAGACAAAGACCACCCATGAAAATACTACAAGCATTACTGATGTTGGAACTCTCAGGGAGTGAAAATAGGTTAGAGCTCTCTGTAAGAAGAGAGGCACCAGCATGGCAATATTCAGCATTTGGTATAAATTTTATTTTTGCATTTAACTCCTCCTACCTACCTTGCCATTCCTCAAGCTTAAAAACTAAATGCTTTTTGTTTAGCTTTTGAAACAGATTTTGCTGGATTACTTTCATTTTGAACATCTCTAGTTAGCATTATGAATGTCAGGAGATATTGTTTCCCCTAGATGTTAAAGCTAAAGAAGAATAATGTGAACATGAGTTTTACAATGTACAAGGGCTGGGTTTAAACTTTATAATAAAGCCAGATGAGTTTTCATACTTCTGAGTTTCACAAGGACAATTTCATATGGTATCAATCACAAACAGGCATACTGCAAATGAAGTTGTTTTGGTTAAGCATCCAAAATCTTGGATGCATTTAGAAACCTCGCTGGTTTGGAAATAGGCAAACATTTTCATCAGATTTGGATGTCTTGATCATATTCCAGGGATCTTCTGCTTCAGTCAGCTCAGAAATGGTACAGAAACTGTCACTGAAATGTTTCTATAGTCATGTAACTTGCTGGCAACAGGCAGATACAACATACGATGGGTTTTTTTTTTATTATCTGATACTAATATTAGTAATAATAATCATTATTAGTATTACTATTACAGCTGGTGTTAGTTGCATATTTATGTGTCTTCCCACATTTCAAAATGCTTGAGCTCTGGAAAGAGTTTGGGGTTTTTTCTGACCTACATTGCACCTCTGTAAGCAGTAACAATAGTTCTGTTGACTAGGTAAGTACAAATTAGTGGGTATATGTACAACTTAAAGTGAAGTAGTACTCAGGAACAGGAATTAAGTCCTTCTTAATGTTATTCTCAGGATAGTAAAAGCACTTGTAGTGGCACTGCTGTCTCATACCATGGACATATCTCAGTCTTTTCTTGTGGAAACATCCTCAGCTATGACAGAGTCTAGAGTCCAGTTTCTGTGGCAATTCAACTCTCAGCTTCTTTGCTGAAACTGCCAAGAAAGTTTATCTGATGTGGTTTTGGGTGTGAAAAATGATAATGGCAACAATGGTAACAATGTTAGTTTTGAGCAGTTTGGGTACTGGAAATCTCACAATGCTTCTTCCCTCAGTTCCATCAACATTCAGCATACCAATGTGATGTTGTGCCAACTTATGCAGACAATCTTCAAACAGCTTCTGTTTTGAATAAAATGAAGTTCCAATTGCTTGAGTAGCAGGAGTACCATATAACTGCCATGGGTTAACTAGGATTTTAGGACTTTGGTAGGGAGACACCAAATTACAAACCTCTCCACAAATGCCAGACTTTTCTTAATCAATATTGATGCCACAAATCACTAATCTGTTTAGTGTTTAAGGATGTCACATATGGCTTTTACTACTTTAATGGTAACTCTTCTGCCCTGTAATGTAGGCATGAGGCCCTGAGTAAGCTTATGTGTGATATAAGAAGGCAGACTGACTCAAGAGCAGCTCATTAAATAATGACTGGAAAAAACAATGATCTGTGGGAATTCTGCCCAGATCTATGAGAACTACTAGGATCACTTTTCCCAGACTAATGAGCCTTGGGCAGAAGCAGTTTGAAATGTTGAAACCAAGAGCATTTTTGAGGGAGGACATTTTAGAAGAATGTCTTGAAACTGCATTTTGTAACAGTTGAGAGTAAAGTGGAAACTGTGTGTGGGTTGAGACTGTTGGAATCAGGATGCATCTCACCTAACTTCAGATATCCTCAAGGAACATACTTAGTCTAAACTGGTCATTTGTTTCCTCTGTCAGCAGTAGATAGAGACAAGTCTATGTTTAACCCATATGAAAGACTTCTTGGTGACACCTGTTTTAGGATATGGAGCACTGTCCTTATAAGTGTCAACCATTCCCCACTCAATAGCACCTAGAAAACTGGATTAGACAGGATATTTATCTTGTAAGCATCTTGACTAAAGTTAGGAGATACAAAGTCCCCTTTTCCATCTTCCAGGAGAGGATACTAACTCTTGCATGCTGTGGACCTGGTAGTTGTAATCCAGCAGTACAGACTTGCTTCTTGCTGGTACTTGGCCCTTGTCCCCGTGATGAGCTGAGGAGGTGAGGTGGTGGACAGGCAGGCTGTATCCATAAAAATGATGCTGTGATCTCTTCCAATCCTAAGAGATGTTGCCTGCCTCCTTCTCATGAAAGACCACAGGTCTTTAGTCCCCTGCACAATATACCCATGAAATGAACCTCACAAGATATCTCTTTATCAGTGCTGGGACCCCCAACATTGACACTATAGTTAACTATGCACAAATATTTTTTTTCAATTTCATTGTCATTGTCCATGCACTTCCCAAAGACCCGTGTCATCTTCCATACCTTAGGTGCAGATCTTCCTACCAATTACAATTATTTGTGCTAACTCCCTCAGCCATACAAGGATTTAACCAAAGCACCTGAATAACATGGACAAAGAAGCTGGGTCCTACAGTCTAGGCAGGCACGGTTCTGGCCAAAGCAGCTACATTATTTTGATTGTAGGAGGGGAACAGCACGGAATATATTAAGAATAGGGTTTTCTGTTTTCACTAGACAAATATTTTGAGGGACTTGTATCTTCAATCTTTAGTTGGACAGGCCATTCAGCCATGACAGTCACACCCTTTGGCACTAACCCAAACCATTGCCTTTTTGAAGACTGCTATAGTTTTGGACAGGGGGCAGACTACCTTGGCCAGCTTTGGAAGGTGATGAATAAAGAGAGGTTTTTGTCCAAAGACTCTCTTCTCTAAAATATAAAATAATTTCCTGTGTCAGTAAAAAAGGGGGATTAATCTCAGTAGTTTTGTACTCAGTACAGAGAAATAGCCATTCCCTGGAATCTTAACCTAGACAGGCATCCGGCCTGAGAAGCTGACTCTGAAAGTTGACTCTACTTTGAAGGTGCCAGTTTCTGCCAGGATGATGAACTTAAGTGGGATGAAATAACTTATATGAGATGATGTGACTAGCCAAACTGGGAATAAGATTTCCCGAACTCTGACCAAGTGGTGATATCACAAACCCATCCTTTTTGATTAATTATTATTTAGCTTTAGAAGAGTTGCTGTTATCATCTATATCTATTTAGCTGTGTTTATTTTAACAGTGAAGGCACTAAGCAGATTGTCTGAATTACTGTTTCTAATCTGTCATGCACAATTGATTTTTCAGTTCATTGGAACTAAATAGAAACAAAAATAATATTTTCAGTAAAACCAAAATGACAAAGTATCAATGTAAAACATTTGACAAATAAAAAGTGTAAATGAATTTCATGTTAAGTCAAATCCAGTATCTCAAATGTTTTGAAAAGAAAAAGAATACTCTAAGCCTTTGAATACTTTTAAAATTTAACTTCTTAATTAATTTTTTTTAAATAAACTTTTTCAGGAAGTTTTTTGTTTTCTTGGCAAGTATAAATTGGCAAACAAATGGTTGTTGTGCAAAACAGCTGAGCTGTGGCATCAAATTAACATTTTTTCTGAAGAAAAGAGGTTCAATCAACTCTAGCATACTGGAGCTGGAGAAACTGAAAAATGGCAGCTGTCCCTAAAAAATTAAATTCAAAATGAATGTGCATATGAAT
The DNA here is from genome assembly GCF_047830755.1 of Zonotrichia albicollis. Classification (NCBI taxonomy): domain Eukaryota; kingdom Metazoa; phylum Chordata; class Aves; order Passeriformes; family Passerellidae; genus Zonotrichia; species Zonotrichia albicollis. Next base: position 70,092,556 of record NC_133821.1, on the reverse strand, counting down.
GTGCATGAATGTGTATTACAATGTTCAAACTAATATTCAGATGAAGCCTGTACCTTAGTGAGGATCATTTAATGCAATGAAAAAACCACTTGCCCTAAAAGAAACATTGGACTTATCACATGTTGTGGCAGGAAATCTCCCAAGCAAGTCTGCAACAGACTTGTCAACAATTTATTCTGATTACAGCAGGTGACTTAGACAAAGATGAGGGAAGAAGGCTAAAAAAGGTGCCAAAACCCCTCAAAGATAGGGGCAAAGCCAACAAATTCCACCTGTATTTTTTATTTCAAGTGATTCTTTTTTAGTGTCAAGAATCCACCAAAAATTACAGGACCTATCTGGAGCTACGCCTGAGCCCTTGGGACACCAGTGTTCCTACAGCAATAAGTTGCCACTGTTTTCATTCTTTCCCTTTCTTCCCATGAGGTTCAGATCATTGATGCTCTTCTTCCTGTGCAAAAGTAGTACAACAGCCTATCCCCAAAAGCCAAGGAGGTTCTGACTACCTGTGTAAATCTACATAAAGTGAGTGGTATGTTGGATTGCAAAACTACCCCTTGTTCTTGGACCAAGCTCCACCTGTGAGCTGTAAAACTGTAGCTTTTGTACAAGGTTGCCTTGTAAGGACTCTGGATCTGATCTGACAATCCACTTGTTAAAAAAAACAACATAGAAGTGGAGTTGCCAATTTTTCTGGTTTTTTGTTGTTTTGGTTTTTTGTTTTGTTTTGTTTTTTTTCCTTTGAAATAAATTCATTATCTTTGGAATTGTGACAGCAAATGTGAGTTTGATGATGTTTCCAGAAAAGTGCAAAGAGCATATGGATGAGTGTTTTGGCATTACATACAAACTGGAAAAGAAGATTGCATATAATTATCTGGATGTCATCATCCTTGGGAAAACTTCTGGCATCCTTTCACTCAAAATATTTGCTTCAGCCTGACCTCCTCCAATGATTAGAACACGTTTTGTGATGCTAACAGATTGTTTGTAGGAAGTTTGTAAAGAAAAATATAATTGATGTAAAAAAGGGAAAAAATCCCTTTTAATCAGTTCCTCATGCCAAAGATTAGCAGTGATGTTGACGTGTGCAACATAATCAGTCATAATCAAATCCTAGCTGGAATAGTACCTCAGATGTTGTTAATTGTATTCCTATTAGCCTAAATTTGGTTTACCCACTAAGTGCTGATGGAGGAGACAGAAACTTGTTCAAGATACTGCGTATTTTCTGTTAGCAGCCTAATCAAATTGATGGAAACACAGGGAATTGTAGCACACAGTGGTAGATTGGAAATGCCCATAGGGGTTGAATTTCTGCCATGGAGAGTTTGCTTTATCCTCCCTGCTTCTGGGCTTAAAGACTTCAGAATATAACTGAAAATAATATCATCTCTACCAGATATTTGAACTATCCTTCCAGGATTTAACCATAAATTATGGAAATCCCTACATCATTCTTATAGTACTTCATTAAATTCTAAGGCTTTTTCCTAAAAAGGTACAGACTCCCTGATATTTCTCTTGGCTTTTCCACTGCTCTGAGATTTAAGCAGCCTGCTAGCATGTGCAGTTCAATATTGTTTCAACCTACAGGATTCAACATCTCTTTTTGAAGTGAAAATATGCTTTCCTGCAACCTCCATCAAACATGCCCTCTCTGAGACCTCCCACTGTGTCTAGGAAGAATTTTTGCTGAAGTTCTCAGAAAATACTTTCCTTTCTTTGGTTCACAATACTTCTTTCACCATTTTGTCCTATGCTCCACTTGCTCCTTCCCCATTTTAACCTTTTCTGAAATGTTCTATCAATTGGACTACTTGCCCAAGATTTATGAAATAATGTATAGGGAAACAAAAAAAAAAAGCTAGCTGTGGTTTTAAGAAGGAAGGCAATTTGGCAAGAACCCTTTTGAAAAAAGAGTGTTAACAGGGAAGTTGCAATGACTTCAAATATACATTTTTCAATATTTGAGGCTTACAGACCTTAATACAGTGTACATTCATGGTCATAAAATAGTTCACCATATGCAGGTATTGTACCTGGCTTCACACTTGCATTTCTCCCTCCTTTGGTTCAAGATAACTCCATGAAAAATGGACATAATTATTCAAGGAAGGGCAGTTTCAATGTTTTTGATTCTCTTCCACAGGTGGGTTGCTGATAAACTACATGAAGATTATATCACGACTAAAATGAAACTTTCTCAATACATAATGTTAAAATATGTTTCTACACACTTCCTTCCCAAATCCAAAATATAGGGTGATTGTGCATGTCTCTTCTACTGCCAGATTCTGGAACAAGTAGCACCTGCTTCACAAGATTGCTGGGTAACTAATGGCAATAAGTTATTTTGATCAGCTTTATAAATGCAGAGGCCTGTTGCTCTCCCAGAAATGAACGTCTGTTGTTAAAGATGTATCATTTGACCATTTCTTCCAGCTAATCGATTTTATTTTGGCCTTGTTTTCCATGGCTGTGATACACATTTTGCCTTTCTCTGAGATTAGTAAACTACAATAGGAATGTTTTGCATCATGCTTCTTACTGCTGCACTTCATGTGATCTAGACAGAACTTGTATGCATCTTATCAAAAGTCCCCATAGTCATTGCCCTTATTCAGGAGGGGTCAATCAGGAAAAATAGAAAAAAGTATAAACATAGATGAAGAACACAGAAGTATTTTCCAAGAAAATCTGCCTTCCTATGGCAGTTTGTGGTGAATGAAAAATGCTACCTTTGTATGTAATCCATCTCTTGACGGGTTTTTCTCCCAGATTAGTAAAGAAAACATCTGAGTTGGGAAGGAAAAGTTCTGTTAAATCTAGCACCTTACCTCTCTCAAAAGTAGTTTGTGGAATTTTTGACCTTGCTACTACTACATATAGTAGATATTACACCATGTGTCATGACAAGTACCATTCCAAGTAGTGATTAACAAAATTGATGACACTTTTCTCTCAGCTTGTTGTTGTGAATGTTCTTTTTGGTTCTTACAGTTCAATTTTAAACATCATCTTGCATAAAGAGGGATCACTAGAAAATTATTTGTAATAGATATTCTTTGTTTTTAAAAAAAGTCTCTCTGCAGCAATCCTTTGGAAACATATTTGTCTCAGTTCTGCTCTTGAAACATGGCTTGAGTCTGGTTGCCAAGTTGCTCTTTCCTGACACACATTTTACTGATTCTGCAGCTAGACTGCTGAGTACCATCTTCTATTTACTGCTCATGTGCCAGTGTACTACAACAAAACCCATATAAGTGTAGTTTAACACAATTCATTCTGGCTCAGCAAGCAGCCATTGTTGCTTTGGTGTTCTACAACAGCAGTTACTTGAAAAACCTCAATGTTCACATGTTAAATCTTTTCCTTTTGGTTCCAAGTCCATGAGGTCTTTAAGACTGGTGACACCAGAAGCAAGCCAAGAACCTTCTATGCAATCATGCCAGAATGCCCAAGATTTTCTTGGATTATCTCAGTATTTAGGGATTTAATTATTTATTTGTTTGTTTGTACTGTATGAACACAGTCATTTCTAGTAGAGAAATGGTGATGCAGAGTAGACTTACATATTAGTCTTAAATTTATACCATCTACGTCAAGATGTGTTTAGACTACCACAGTATATGATGCTTTTTATCTGTACAGATCAAAGAACTCAAATTCCCAGCCCTCTATCCCCAAACACACTGAGCTGTGGCAAAACTCCAGCATTATTTTAAAGTGTTCACACATTGAAAAAGAAAGTCCCTTCCTATCTGCTAATATTTTTTCTTGATGCAATCACTTCTACTTGCTACCAAAATGCCACTTACACGCTACAAGAAAGGAGTTGAATTATGATGACAATTTCTGTTGCGGTGTGTTTTAAACTTTCAGGTCCCTTCCCCAGGTGTGCCAATACCCGTCTCCCTTCCCCCCTCGCCCCCTTGCTGAGTGAGTCCTGTCAATCAAGCTTGACATTCCAGCAAAGGCGTCATGTGGTTGGTCGAGTTCAAAGGATGCCCCTCAGGCCCAGAGGTCATTGGCCTGTCCAGGTGTCCCTCGTCCCTTGAGACCCCGCCCCTCCCACCTGGTTGGTGGCTCACCTGTCCCCTCCCCTCCCCCTGAGTTTAAAAGGTGAAGCAGGCCATGCGGTCGGAATTCTGTTGGAGCTGTTGCCAAGATTCAGACCTGTGTCACCGTGGAATAAACCTCTGGATATTAAACCCTCCAACAGAATCCTCTCCTTTTTTCTCTTCACCTTCACCTGAAGCCTTCTTCCTGAGGTAAACGGAATTCCTAACAAGCCTGGACTTGCTTAGGGCCCAGCTGCAACCACCAGCAAGCTAAAGGTGTCTCTGGGATGATACACCACAGATGCCGCCTTTGGCCTAGCAGCGAGGGTCAGACTGGCCCAGGCACAATCTATCTGGTAATATTGGGATTCATATTCCAATAAATTTCTGATCTGGTTAGCAATCTGTCATTAGGTATTTTGTCTTTCCTCCCTAGTTCTTTACTCTGCTACCAGGCAATCTATGGGAAATCTACCTCAGCCAGTGTTGACAATAGGTCATTTATGGTCTGTGGAGCAGTAGGCAGCATTTCTTAGGAAAAACCAGTATATTCTGTTTTGTTCATTGTAGAAAGCAGAAGTCATGAGTTCTTGAGTCATTCACCAAGGAAATGGGATATCATAATTATGTTAGTTACATCATCCTTTCTTCTGCCACCACATTCTACCCTATCTACCTCCTCTCCCGATGTTGCACACTCTCTCTGAGGACAACAGCTGCTGTCCAAGATGTTAAGAAAGACTTAACATCTCTACTTTGTAGCTTTATTTTTGTCTCCTGTTTGTTACTATGGGGCACAGAATTTTGCAGACTTTATCACTAAAGTGAATCTGACAAATGGATTTCCTGTCAGTAGGCCTTTTGTCAGTTTGGCATTGTCAGAAATGGTTTTGTTTTTTTTTTGGTTGAATTTTACACAGCACAAAGATTTTTATGTGAAATTTTTGGAGTTAAGATAGGTTGTGTTTTTCTCATTCAGAAACAAAAATAGAAGACAGAAAACTAAGAGAAAAAATAACAATAAATCCTTTAAAAATGTTTATTTTGTGACATCAATGAAACTTATACTGAAGGAAATAGAAAATTCAGCTTTTCCTTAATTAACTAAGATCAGATTTCAAAAGGATCTGTGGAAACTGAACTGTGAATCTCATTCTCTATACTCAGTTGCTGGAATGAGACAGATGCATTTGCAGGTATTAGGAGGACCTACACAGACTGCTTTCAGTGCTCCCCCTGTGCCCTCTTAAGCAAGCCAGTCTGCTTGTGTGTCTACCACTTCCAAATGAAAATGGTAGCTTCTTCTGAGCACCTGACATCCAATGGTCCAGCTATTACTTGGTCCAGCTACTACTCCAAGATAATAGCACAGAGTCCTGGCTTTGATGTGCTGAATCTCAATTCTGTGGCTCCCAAAAAGCAATCAATAGAGATTTCAAACCTAATGAAATGGGTCAAGTGCTTAAGTATTTCTGAAAACCCAAGGAAAAGTCGGTTACACAACACCTTCTGAAATCAAGCCTCTGGTGTGCCAATGCTGGTGGTGGTGGCATGCAATATTGGGTGATATTTTTCCAGCAGCTCTTCAGGATCAGACACTTCCCACACTTTGTCAAGTCTGGCTTTGAGGCATTCCTAAAATGCAGGGGGATCATGAAAAAATCTGTGCAATGAGGAACTTGCAATGTGGTGAAAGGAACTCAAACTAGGTCCCTCCCTGAACAAAAACAGATGGAAAAATACAGACAGACCACATCAGTCCTCCATGACCTACATCAAACCACCCTCCCAAACATCTCCTAAACCAGTACAAGAACCACATCAGAATAAACTTCCTATTGCTGGGATCTGTCAAACCAACAGCTTACAAGCATTGGGGCATGACCCAAAAGTGGGTCACCAGAGGACACCCAACTGGGTTTCATCCCACCAACTGAAAGGGCAGTAAATCCCTGTGGTTGCTAAAACCAAGTTGGAATTTTAAGCCCAGTGAGAAGGAGCAATTCTTTCCCTCACCCGCACCTTCCCTTCCTGCTGTAGCTGTGCTTGCCCTGGATTCCATCTTCACTTGTCCACAGCAAAGCAGATGACTCCCTCTCTCCACTGAGTAGCAGCTCTTCAGTTGCCCTCTCAGCTCCCAATTGTTCCTGTTTAGCACTGACAAAGTTCCCATGTCATGCCACAGTACTGTGTCAGAGTGATGTTACCCAGGTGCTGAAGAGCACAGTAACAGCCCTATTCCATCCCTATGATTTGCCAGGAAAACAGCCTCCAGGGCTGCTCACCTTGCAAACTCAGGCGTAGTGGTTTCTGGTTTTCAGCTCATGTTTAAGATTACCAAGCCCACTTGGTTACATGTTATTATTCCCCACGTGAAAGGTTAACTCCTCATAAAGTTGTTGTTTATATTTTTACGTTTATATTAGATATGAAACTTAAAATCGTTATATTTTTGTTAAATGGGAAGAGGAACAGCAAATGCAGTCGCACATGAACGTAGCAAGAGCCTCCCAGCCAACTCATTCCCTAAGAGTGTATTAATAAAAATTTAATGAAAAAACTAAAAAAGTTGCTAGGCCACCAATCAAACTGTAAAGTCCAGCATTAGAAGAGCCTTTCAGTATTTAACAACTATTGCTGACATTTCTCTAGCTGATAAAGGGCTCTCTCAATGGAACAGACAGGAGATTTGTCTTCCAGACTTTTCTGCATAGGAGCAAGTCAAAATGCAGCCATTTCTACTTTATCATAATTATTTTAATAAATACCAACGAGAAAAATGAAAAAAAAAAATAGAAATAGTAAAATGTTTACTTGCCTGGAGCACTGTGTCCCTGTGGTAATTGCAATGCAAATAGAGAGTGAAAACAGTGTTCCTGCTTTTGTTTATATCCCAAAGAAATGGGCAGGTAATGGCACATGAGGAAACAAGACAGCAAAATCTGAAGCAGGGTTTACAACATATAAACTGCTATTATGTTTTTCTCTGAATATCACATTAAAAATTCCAAGGCAAATCTCACTGTATCACAACTACTGGCACTCTACAATATTTCATTAGGGCAGGGACAGTTAAGGGTATTTGTGTTAGAAGCACAGAAGGCACTGTTAGTTCCCTAAAGTGAGAATCATATCTAATGTTGCATTAATACTGCTGTTTTCACTACTAAAACAGCTTTAGGCCTTAGTCTCAAGGTTTTATAGATTTTATGGTGTTAACTTACTGTGACATCCCTCAGCAGCTGAAGCACAGATAATGCTATCTTGCAGATAACAAGCGTGCATGTGGGTAATCCATTTAAGTTCTTTCCTAGATTATCTCTCAGTAGTAAAAGTGCTTAAAAATTAATAATTCTTTCTGTTGTGTTTTGCTCAGAAAATCCATACTCTTCTTATCAGGAGTCAATAAAAGCTTTTCCAAACATTAAGATAAGTATGGCAGGGAGTTTTAAAACATTGTCTTAAAGGAAATTGTAGGTATATACTTTGCATCACTAAGTTTCCCTGTTTCACTGCTGAGCTCTGGATGGCAACTTTGATACCATATAACTGTGGCTCAAAACCCCCCTGCCCCTTGTCTGACATATCTCCTGCTGTGTACACAGGCTTGATGTGGATTTTATGGCGTTCACAAGATATTAATGAGGTCTTGATGTGTTTTGTTGCATCAGTAATACAATTTGCTCAAGATTATATGAATGTTTTCATTCTCAGGGAGGGCTCTGGTTTGAGTTCCTGTCAGTTGAATGCATATATATTCATCATTGCAGGGAACAGCTTATGATTTCCTGGGATCCTGGAAAAAGCAAGAAGAGAAAATCCAAAATATGTTCTGTCTTTGGAGAGTAAATTGAAAAAGCATATGATGTTTGGATTATTTTATCTGAAAGACATTATTTTTCTTGGAAGAGCTCTAGAGTAATACACAAGCATAGTGACACATGCAGTTCAATATGATACAGATCTGCATGCTACACACTCACAAGAGGTAGACAGCTGCTGTGGTGATTTGCCAAGTGCACCAATCATCTTCCTGTCATGGGATATATAAACAAAACAAAGAAATTCAGTGGAGCTCATTTCTCATTCTTTGGTAAATTCATTTCAGATCTCCGATTTTAAAAAATCCTGCTTTTTGTGGTGGTGGTGGTGATACAAATAAAATCTCTGCTCCTCACCTTCTAACTCCCTAGAATAAGGGGGGAAATCACATTCCTTTGTTCTCTACTCCATTTCTTTAGGTACTGGAGAATATTCCTCCAGTGTCTTTTTGCAGCCTGATTAGACACATTTCATCTGCTTGGGGTAGTCACTGAAGATTAATTTGAGCTGATTTAAATTAAAACTACTGTTACATTATGCTCAGTTGAGCAGATTTTTACTGAACCGTGTTGATGATATTTATTTGTCTTCAACAGCCAGCTCCGGTTACATACAACAGAGTTTAATCTGTAGAAGGTTTACTATGGCAAGTTTAAACCCTAGAGGACAACAAAACTCTACATTATACTGACCATGCTCTGCCATGCCATGCCATGATGCACAATCCTAAGTCCTTTGTCTCCCCTGGTGTGCTCAGCAATATCTCTGCATTTGGCTAAAATCAAGGGGTCCATTGCTCCTCTTAGAAGCTGGATATAAATTAACCACAGACACTGTTCTATGGGGTCTGTCTCACCTCCCTTTGGTCTCAGCATTCACTCTCATACCTCACCTCCCCTTGAACCTCTGCAACATAACATGGATGGAAGAACCAAAGCTAGACACATAAGTATGATATACACAGTGTACTTTCAAAACTCTTTGGTGCAAAGCCAGCAGTGGGTTGTTGAAAAGCATAATAGAAGGCTGTTACTTACTATATTCCAGCTGCTGTCATAAAAAAATCATACTGCTTTAAGTAAATGCTAGTAAAATATCACATTCCTTCCTTCAGTAATAAATTAAATAGTTTATGAAAATATTACAGAGTGAAAAATATTTGGGAGGGTTTGGTTTTTCATAAAGCAGCTGGACCTAGAAGTTTTGCAATGTACAGCACCATCTCCACATCTTTTGAAATAAGCATAGTGTTTAATACCCAGTTGGCTGTTTTTATCCTTGCTCAATTCTCACCACAGGAGCCTACTGGATGGATAACCTTAAGGAGAGAAATAGAAGTTATATAATATAAGATATAATACAGTTGATAGAATTAGAAACTAATTCTAAGGAGATCAGTGATCTAATGCATATTCATAGAAAGAGGCTCCCTTCATATATTTCAGATATATGCACTAGTTTCTGTGCTGATCCAGTGCTGTGGTATTAGATATTTCAAATGCATGAAATCCTGTTTTGTTTTGCCTTTGAAGTTGTGATATGACTTCAAGGGGGAAAGGAAAAGACTGGTAGAGCTTTTGAAAGGCTTACTGCAGGATCTGTAAAATTAGTAATTATTAATATTAATTAATAATTTCATTTCTAAGTACAAAAAAAAAAAAACGGACTGAGGTCTATTGCAGAGGGAATGCTTACTAGAATTCTAGCATTGGTCTTATGCTTTACACATACAGGTTAGGGTAGAAAAGATATTAAACAAGGATCTATTAATTCAGAATCCATCTTCCTGAAAAACAAGTGATCAGGCCAAACCGAAATTGATGCCCGGTGACTTCAATGATTAGATCATAGTCATATGATATGAGGCACATCACATAGTAAACTGAGCTAGTGCCAAGAATAATGAACAACGATCTCATTAACTGAGATTCTGCAAGTTCTAAATTTTACTAAATCATTTTAATGTCACCTGTCACCACTAAGTGGCAAAAATAATACAGTGAAAACACTCTGTATTTGCAGTACCGGACATGCCTTGCATACTCCCTATGAGTCCACAGAGATTATAAAAATACAAGGAAATGTTTTTTAATCAGATCCAATTAATTTATTCTTGATTTTACCAAGTTTTTTTTTTTCTGAGTAATAATACTAGAGCTGTCCCTGGAAATTTTTTATCACACGCAGGACATAATTATTTTTAAAGCTATGGGAATGCACATGCAAACATGTTTTGCAAATGTGTGGAAAGTATGGGCAAGTTTAAAATTCAACATGGACTAAAAGGAGCACATTCTAATCATGCAGAATATTTAAGCTAAGTCACTGTTCTGTGTGACAAACGATTTTGGAGTGCCACAATGCTTCATCAAATGATAGCTTAAAATTTTGGGAGCAGCAGAGTTATGGTGATCAAAAAATAACTGTGGTAGAAAATCTGTGGCTATGTCAAAGAACCTTTTCACATTGCTCACCTCTATCTGCTGTCCACACTTGCTTTGCTGGTATCTTTCCAGTCTGATCCTTGTAAAAGTAGATCCACCAAGGAGAAATATCACACAGAGTTGGAGAATCCTTTTAACAGGAAGGGGCATCATGGAAATATTTAACAGGAAAATGGAGTACATCATTCCAGTGCTAATGAATAAAGGGAGAGCAAATTTATGTAAATACCATCCAAGTAACAAAATTTATAATTTCTGTCTCTGAAAGCTGCATGAAGAATGAGCTGTAGACTGAATTATGATCTAGCTCACCATTAACCATTTGGCATGATAGGTAAAGGTACTAGTTATGCAAAACTGCATAAAATTCAGTCTGCTTTTAACCACAATTTATCAAGACGTCTTTTACTTTAGGGATATTACTTCTGGCTTATCAGGCATTCCCATAGACTAGAAATTTTGCTGTATTTCAGGGACAAGCTACATCAGTGATGACTGGGGTGAGACTAAACCCAGCAATAGCAGCAATGATAACAATGAATATTATACTCCACAATCTGGATGACTACCTGTTCAAGGATTATCTAATTTCTTAGACCAGGAATAACACCATGATAGCCTTCCTGCAGAATGTCATTTTGTTTTAAGCATGTTGACCATTCTTACACAGACCTTTTTTTGGAGGCCAACAAGGTCATCCTCTACAGCAAAGGAGAAAGCGGATTTCAGTTGCTGGCTCCTTCCTCTTAGGTGACAAAAACCTATGAAGCTTAATGTAAGCATTTCCTTCTTTATTTCTAGATAATTGAACTTGAACTAAAAGAGAAGGTAAAAATCCAACTGGAAAAAGCAGTATATTTTAGTTTGGTCAGAATTTTCTTGCTTATGAGCAGTATCCTAAGCCACTGAGTAAGTGTGGATCATCTTCAGAAATCAGGAATAGCTTTTCAGCTCTTCTCTTTGAAGCTGACATCTCCTCAATGACTTCAGGAGGAGAGAGGAATTCTCCTTGGGCGGGATTGCTGGAGGACAATATTTTGTGTTTGGTGTTTCAGGTGATAAGTGATCTGTGATGATCCAGGGAGCTTATTCCATCCAGACCCCTCCTGACACTACCACTTCCTGTAAAATTTCTGCTGGATACTGTGACCACAATCATATTCCATAAACACTTTGAGCAACTCTAGACCAGCTCTGCCAGGAAATTTATGATGTGCCTTATAGGAAATAAATCTTTTCATGTTTGGAACAGTCTACCTCAGTCATGAAAATCAGAAGAGTCTGGAAATCAGAAAGAACAGCAGACAGAACCACAAGCAATTATCTTGGCTCTTTCATTAACTGAAACTGCTGAGTTAAGTAACAATTAGTGCTTTATCTTCTGTAGCAAAATGAGCAGACTGTCAGGTTGCCTGTGAAATTTCTGTTATTTAATGAAACTATACCCATGAGATGCTCTTTGGCTGGTGTTTTATGGGCATGACCCTCTGCCCTCACTGCATGCAGAGCAGGAAGGACAGGCCCACGCTCACCAACCAGGGCCCTAAGCCAACAACAAATCCCTCCCTGGCACACAGAGACCAGCCCCCAGTTAAGGAGACTATGAGTGGGAGGTGCAAAGATACCTGAGACCTTTATCTGCTTTTGAAGTCACTGAGATTCAGAGGAGAGCAAGATGCCTGTGGAATGGAAGGCACTCTCTGTATCTTGGCATGTGTCAATCTATAATCTATTTTTCACGTACTCATTCAAAATGTAGTGACTGCAAACAAGAAGGGAAAAGCCACTTGTCCATTTACAGCACATCAGGCTCACACACCAGGTCTGATAGAATTTTACCACAAAATACCTGCATTATCAGCATGGCAACATATGTAAAACAAAACTCTTTAATGTATTTTTAAAGAAGTGTCTTTTGTTCTTTGCAATTAACTGATTTTTGTGTATGTAAATTATGTACACAGTCATAGACATTAAAATCTGATTATACATTTCAAATTCAGTTCTTTGAAATCAGTGCAGCCACTGATACTAGCAAAAGAAATGAAAATGTTCCTCCTCTTGTGAGAAAAAAAACCACATCAAATGCACGTATGCTGCATTTACATGGATATCTTACATTTGAACATAGAACTCAGAGAAGTGGCAGTCATAATAATCATACAGATAATTGCATCACACTCACAATAAAGATGTTACTTGGAAATAATTCAATTTTTTGACAAAACCATATGGCATTTATGATCTCATTATTCATAAATTAATGTCAAGCCTTTGATTCAGTATTGAAAGAGCCATATGTCCAGATTTGTCTCTTACAGATCTGGTGATAATCAACATGGATATTCACAGTAATAACATCAAAATTTGAGTACTTCAAATGTCATGAAAAAAATGCAAAATCTGGATGTTTATCTTATGTCTGTAACAAAACCATCTGAACTTCATTCATTTGCAAAGCTGGTCTGGAAATACAAAGGAACCAATATTCACATAGAAGCAACAAATTGTGTTATCTTATAAACTGTTTGCTGCAAGATATCTTTCTCTTACTTTTCCCTCTTTGAACTATGAAGTAATGTTAAACTAACCAGTCTTTAATCAATGTGTTCATTACTCCTAACTAGTCATAAAAAAATTAAAAGCAATCAATAACAACAGCAGAACAAGTAGATTCCCTGAGCTATTACTTCTCTATTCAACATTTTTTTCGTATAAAATTATGGTACTTAATTAGCACCTGTTACGACGATCTTGGAAATATGCATGTATAAAGTTTTGTTCATATGTTTGTTTTGTAAATTGCTTCTGAGCTCTAATTTTTCAGTTTGAAAGAACAGCTAAGTTTATGCATACAAGAAGAAACATCACCATGTGATTTACAGGTGTACCAGCAGTTTTTTACATTGAGAACTGTCAAATCATATAATAACAGTAAATATGATATTGTAGACATTACTGAATAACTTCATTCCTGGTACCAGATCAAAAAATTGATTGAAGAATCAATATATTTTCTTTTTAAAAAATCCTTAGGGAGTTTAAGTATTTCATTGGAAGGGTTTTAGTATTTTGCACACATTTTGTGCCCTCTGTAAATCCTCAGCTAACAAAGCAGCCTCTCCCCAGCATACTCCTTGTCCAGCCGCATACCTCTGCCTGCTCCCCAACAACATTGATCAGCTTCCAGCTTCCACTTTGCCAATCAGAACTGCCAGTTATTTGTTGCTAATCAAATACACATTTTCTTATGACAGCAGTTGTTCCAATGGTCCTCAAACGGTTCAGGTTGTTCTCAGGCCACAGTTTGGATAGCCACTGATGGAAAATTCCCTGAGGGCTTTAATTTACAAGGCAAAATGTTCATGTAGAGGTGGAATCAGGGGGCAATTGACAGGATTCATGTGCATTGTGTCTGCAAGTACCTCACAGCATGACCCAGACCCTGTCATGCTGCACTCAAACTACATGACCCAGACATCAGTTCGCTTTAAAATCATGGCTCTTTCAGAGTGCTGCCTGTCTCTTAGTGTCATTACTTATCTGTTGGGAACTTGACTCCCTCCCTGTACAAACAGAGAAGCTGACAGCGACATGGAGGATCACAGTCAAATTCACAGGTACAAGTTATTCTTAGTCAACTTCAACAACACTAGACATTTTGTAATAAAGCTGGGCACCAAGTTCAGACTGTGCCCAATAAAAGTTCCTGCAAGTGAAACAACCATGGTCTGGGGGAATCAGCCTTGCCAGTAAATTACTGTATGACACATCTTCTTTGTAGAAACAATTTTCGCAATAAAAATGGGCCCAAATTCTCGCCAGGTTTGGGCTGAAAGGTTTGCTGGTCATCATTTGGTCAGCAAGTCAGGAATGCTTCAAGACAGTCTGTTTTGCTTCTCCTTTGCAAAGCAGATTGTCCGCTCTGGGACACAGACGTTTATGGGTTGTCATACCACAAACCAAGTCTCCTATCAAATTACAGCCCTTAATCCACAGAGTGAGTGTGCCACTCTCAGTGTGTTTTCCATGAAAACTGTGGTATTTAAATTCGGGTCCACCCTGAGGATCCTAACGGGACATAATTTAAAGGGTTGTGTCTTGCCTGGGGTCCCACCTCCAATGGCAGGCTTCAGCCTTTCAGAGTAGTGTTTCCAGGAATCTCTTTGATGTGATTTGCACTCACAGAGGCACATAGTGTGAGTGCAGAGGTTCAGACCATCTGCAGTGTTTGTGCAAGTGGGCACAAGGATAAAAAGTCTCTTTGTTTCCTGCCCTCATCTGCTCCCACACTCGGCTTTCAACTGTGGGTGCTGGATTCTGATGGCACTTTTCAGCACCTACAAGGATGTGTCTGATGCACTTTAAGATTAAACTGTGTAGCCTGTTTGCCAGACTGAGATATTTTGTGTAGAGCCTCATGTTTAAAAATTCATCAGATGTTAAAAGTTCAAAGTTGTTTCAAATTATCTACATCTCGAGAAGGAATCCATAAGTGAGTGTGTTAGAGTTTCATTTCTTCCTATGCCACCACCAATGAAAGCTTCTTGTTTAAGTTTCCTTAGCTAGAAAAAAGCAACAACTTAATCAATCACTGTATCAAATGTGCTAGGCACAGCATCATGGTGCTGAGTAGTCTGAAGCCCTTATTTTGTTATGATGCTGTATTTCATTCCAGCATTTCTCTCTGCTGCCTCATAACCAGGTTTCACCTGAAGATCAAAAAATTTTTTTATTTGTGTTAGTAGTGTTAGTAGCCTGGAGTGAATGGTACTTTGTTTTCCTTTCACAGTAAGGTCAGGAAGTGCATATCTGCCCCCCCATCAGATTAAAAGTTAACTGCTAAGGCATTTGATGCTCACAGGAAACAATATATTAGTGCAAAAATCACAAAGGTCATTGCCTTCACTCTCCAATTTCCTAATATTTACTCTTAATAATCTCTTCATCATCAATATTTCAGCATTTATATCTTTCCCCCTATCTAAAGGACACAACTGGGGGCAAAAAGGCAACCTACATTGTAGTAAAGCTCTTACTCAATGGCTTTCTCCAATTATCAAGTGTTAATTGATTTTAAATTAACTAAATAAGCTATCATTTTTGTCTCACCAGGAAGAAGGGAGGGAGAAATTGCGCCTCTTTAGCTGTAGTTTTTTGTTTCATCACAAAACACACATCCTCCCTGTGTCTCAGTGCCAATAAATTTAGGTTCTGCTCTGCACTCAGAACCTCCCACAAAGGGAGTGCTGCACCATACCCGGCAATAAGAGCAGGGGGCAGGGACAGGCAGGTGTAGGAAACTTATGGTTCAAACTCTCCTGGGTATGAACAGCCTGGAGGAAAGGGTGCAGGGAGGGGTGTGTCTGTTCCTGGGGAGCTCAATGATATTTGCTTTGAATGTATTTGGCTTGAACATTGATTTTATGTGCCACAGCTGTCTAACCTTAGCAAGGTTCCTTAGGCAGGACAAATTTTAAGACTTTAAATCAGTAACTTCGTCTTTCCATATGTTTCTCATTCAACCTAATATGCAATTTCCAGTTAAAATAAACTTGGCCTTGGGATAACAGAGATAGATAATCAAGGCAGCTCACTATCCCGCATCAAACTCCTCCATTCCTCTGTGTTAACATTTTCTGGCTTGGGTCTGATGCCATTCTAAGTGTTCCTGTGTTCCTGCTTTTAAATACTGTTTTCTTTCACTGTCTCACACTCCTGTTTCCCTAATAATAAGGTTGTTTTACTTGTTCTCATGTAACCATAGTATTGTTCTGTCACTTCACCCATAAAAAAAAAAAAATCCTTTGCAGTAGAAAGAGACGCTGCAAGTGAAAAGCAGAAAGGAAAAGGCAGCAGAAGGGTCCTCAGAGGAAATTCATGAGTTGGCCCAAACACATAAATCCAGAGGAAGAGCAGACCACTCTTCATGAGTCCCTCACATGTAAAGGAGCACGTGCAACATTTCTGTTGGAGGGAGCTGACGTGGAGGACTGAAGTGCAGAAGCTCTGTACTGATTTGGGTTGTAGTAACAAGCTCTACAGCACAGACAGGGCCTTTATATTGCCCAACCCAACACTGCTGAGGCCACTGGTTTGCATGGTGGGCCTATCCTTCTCCCAGAAGCAAGTTTTAACTATTTTTTAAAAAAGATTTAGCAGAAATCCTTTCACTTCAAAAGAAACTGATGCTGACCACAGCAAAACACGAATGAGTACTGGAGTACTGTCTGGCTGTAAAATAATGATGATGATGATGATGATGATGATGATAAATAATAGTAATAAATTTGCTAACTAAACACATTTGCAAGGTGAGCAAGGGTCATGAAACACTCATGAAAAGGTCACCTTGTAGCGTGGCCGAGAATGAGGAATTCTGACCTTTAAGACTGAATGTAGCCCTCTAAGTAAGTCTGCTTTTTCTAGCCCTGAATACAACACAGACTCCTGATAAACGGGCACTGACTAAGGAAACAAAGAGATCCTGAGAATGAGACTGCTGCCTTTCTCCCAAAAAACCTCCTGTTATCAAGAGAAGTGAGTGGTCTGGAAGAAAATTTGTTGATGTCTGTCTTCCCCGAAGGTACTTCAAACAGTAAATGAACACGCAAGATCCCATGTTTATTTTCTTTTAAATATATTTTTGAAAATATTGTGTGATCCAAAATATGTGTTTTTCAATTTTTCATGGCCTGGCTGTGAGTGATGTATTTTATCCATATTCATAACAGTGTACAAACTTTCTATTCATAGCTCTCTCCACAGAATAAATTTGGGTGGGCATGCTGGAATTTCCTTCTGTGGCATATGGTAATCCTTTACCTGAGGGCTTGCTCCAAATAAATGTTTACATTCCTCTGACAGCTCACTTGAAATGTAAAGGAACAAGGTATGTGAGTCTTCCATAAAATAACTGACTGCATTTACATGTTTGGGGGAGGAAGGAAGGCACATAGCGTTCCTACACTGGACTGGCTGCAGGAATGTCCAACCTTGTTTCCTCTCATAAATATTTCATAATAGAAAGGACCTTAAAAATATGCCAATCCAAACTGTGGATTGACCCTTCCAACTCCAGGCACCATAGCGAGGAGGGACTGAAATAAACACCACAAGCAAGCAGTGCCTGCAGTGGGCAGTCATCTGTGGAAACCACAGCCTCCTCTTTGGTCCTGGGGACCATCGTTTCATTCCAAGGCTATTCCAGGGAGGGCTGGCTGAAAGGGAGGGTGGTGGGTACCAAGGGTCACACATCAAAGGTGCAAAGAAAGGTGGAAATGATCTGGAGAAAAACTTCCTAGTCTTGGATAGGGTTTCATTTTATTTCACACAGTTCAAGCAAATGATGTTTTTACTGATGGAGATGAAAGAATGCCCCAGCAGCTAGGGATAAGCACACTGAAGAAGTAAATAGGAAAAATGTCCACACATGGTGATTATATCCAATTTCAGAAGTAAACGTGCCACTGTTTGCTTATTAGAGCACCAGGCCTACTCAAGCTCCTGTGATTCCAACTAGTCATATAGGGTTTCTTTAACCTTCTAATCATTTTTCATACCACCAGAGCTATTCACTTGGCTGCCCTCCTTTAAGCTACTACCAGACTGGGGTTGGCAGGTTACCAACACATCCCCAAGAGAAAGAGCAGCACAGGAAGTCAGGAGTTTTTTATTTCACAGGAATCCAAACCCACAGCTTTCTCTGGTCACTCCTGCCCACCTTCCTTGGCAATTGAGTTCTAATAAGATATCCTTCAGCTGCCTTTGATATCCTTTACTGAGGGGACATGATGTTTAGCCCTGGCAGGAAGGTAAAATACAGAGGCTCTTTCTCCTCTGTTACTCACATTCCTGCACAGTGAAAAATGTCACTTTTCCCAGTTACAAGTCTTCTGTTTCCCGTAAGTGCTCATTGAGAGGCCCACATATTTGCTATTCCTCTCAATTGCTATCAAGATCACTCTTACGCCTCTCTAAAAGGGCACAAGGAGCTTGTGCAAACTGAGTAGAAAGAAAATTAATATTGGTCTAGACTACAACACCCCTCAAAACCTGAGAAGTGCCTGAGTGGCACCTTCTCCAGGACACTTAGAGGCTGATTTTCTTTAAATGAAGAAAAGCTTCATGGATGTTACATGATTTACACTGGTATAATACTAGGGGAAGCAAATGGACCCTACTAGCTGCAGTAAACGATAATTACCAGAATAATAAACCCCTGTCTCTTCTCTGAGGAAGAAAATTTCCTCTGCAACCTTTAATTAAGTTGGGATCTGAGCCTTTTGTGGGCTAATTTCCTGCACAGTGGCCAATTTACAGTGTGGATACCAGCTCTCACATATGTAAAATAACTTGTCTGAGTGTGACAGAAGAAGTCAAAGATACAGCCAGGGGTGGAAACAAACCAGACCATAATATGAATGTGCACAATTCCCACTAGAATCTGATAGCACATTTATTCAATCCTGGATTTTACTCTTACTTCACAGTCCTACACTGGTCCAGTCCCATAGTAGCTCATTCATATCAGTCCAACCTTAGGATCAAAGCCTCCCAGACTACCCTTACAGGATGTCCCTAAGGTTGGCAGTCTGAGATTAACTTATTTTTCTAGTGATGGAGATACAAATATTGACATCTTAGGATTTCAGCTGAGTTTTTCAGAGGGATTTCCTTATATTTGGAGAAGTTCCACTGTGTTTAGCTGGTGAATTCTAAAACTCATCCATAGTCCTTTGCCAAACAGGTTCAGAAAATCATTGCAAAAGGAAAGAACAACCGTTAAAACTGGGCTGAAGTGTATCTCCATATTTGGTTTTGTAATCTTAATGAAGATGTTGAGACACACCTCCTAAATAATCAGGGCATTTCAAGGCATGCTCCTTGGTTTCGGCACACTTCTCACCATATGATCAGTTTCATGCAGTTGTCTCCACAAAAGTGGAATTTAGAGCCCTGTCATTCTAAAACATTCCTCTAGTACATGGATAATCTTGTATATCTACAGCCTGCCTGCGTCACCATTAAGTCCCATTAGAACTGCACATTGGGCTTCCATGTAACTCTTGTGTGGCAGAAGCCAAGGGGAGGGGCTGCCATTTTCTGCTCTCAGGAAAAAAAATTCCACTCTGGGGACTCTGCATTTCAGTGAAAAATTGTCACTGCACAGTAACACAAACACCTCGTCACACAACTCCCATCCTTAAAAGAGCTGGGCCCACCCCCCAGACACACAAGGGAAGCTAAGTAGTCTTATGGCAAAACTGAATTACAGATTAAAAATTCCAAAGCAGCAATCAAATAATCTCAGTGAGATTAAAGATGGGAAAACAAGGACTTTAAACAATCCATGTAGACTTTGAAATTATATTTCTATTGTCACATTATGAAGGCAGCAAAATCTGGTTGTAAAGTGCTTTGTTCCTCCCAAGCAGCAGTGGTAGCTGTTTGCATCCAAGTATTTAGTATGGGTTGGGGATAGGCTGTTTAAAGGCTTTGAGAAAAGGAATTTTATTTTCATTCTTCTTTACCAGAGTGGAAAGTTACTTCACAACTTTTAAATATTTGCAAATTCATCCAGGTTTGAAAAAAAGAGCCCACCCAAAAGACTCTGTGAGTTGTATAAAACCACAAATTCCTTGAGGCTTGTTTATTCTCAAGTTAAGAAAACAAAGCATTTTGATGGCTACCAGAAGGACAGCAATGTGCTTTTGAGCTGATTACATCAAATACAGTTTCCCATTGTCTGGAGAACAATTTTCTGTCAAGATATTCTTTTGACTGAGCTTTGCGTGGTAATGAGCTTTTACTATTCAATAAAGTTCTGCTTATCACTATAGACCCAGGCTCAGACTGTGAACCACTTCCTTTCGGGTTGGGATTTACAGCTTTCTGTGAAGGCAGCAAACTAACTCACCTCTGTAGGTATCTCACAAAAAACCCACAACAACATCTGCAAAACAAAAAGTAATTATTAGAATAAATATTCTAGAAACATCCCTGGTTTGGTATATTTCAGCTTTTACTATATACATACACACACACATAGCAAGCTTTGCCTGCATTTGTGTACTTTGGAAATTATCAGAAGGAGCACATGACCACTTTGGTGTATAATTCCAAGAGGCTCAGTCTGCCTGTACTGGGAAAAAACAAAGCCGTCCACAAAGGACTGAGAGCCTGCGTATTAGTTGTGCATAGGCTGACATCTGTGCAGCATCAGGTTTTCTGCATTTTCTGTTTTTTCAGTATTAGTGGTGTTTGTCCTCTTTATTATCACTCCATTATCATTTGGGCTTTTTTCCTAGACTCCCCAGTCAGATGCTATTGGTAAATATAAGAAAAAAAAAAAGAGCAAGCAAACTGTATTTTTATGCACTTTGGTGTTTTAAAATCTGCCCAAGATACAACTCATGAGCATAATTTAAAAACCATCCAGTTAAAAAAAAACCCAACCCACATGATTTTGAGTGGTGTTTTGGACCCTGAATGGGAGACACACCCACAGAAGTACATTATACAATCTCATAGCTTCTGAGAGTTCAGTCAATGTGACCTCAAAACACTCAATGCTTCAGAAATGTGGAAGTTATGATATGTTCCTTTAAAAAAATCACGTTAATATCAGAAGTCAGTGCATTGCAGAAACAACAAAATAATAAGGTTAGTAAGAATATCCAATTAAATATTGCTGCTGTACACTCTATTTTATAGAAAGTATGTAAGGAAAATAAAATTTCAAACAACCCATATGTTTATATAGTAAGTAACATCTTGAACTACATCTGTTAAAGCACTTGGTTTCTGGATAGATTACAGCTAGCCTTCACCAACCTCTTAAGTGTGGGTGAATGTAGAAGGGGGAAGGCCAAGTGCAGAAAATATCTTTTTTTCTGTGTCTTTCCAGGACATTGTTCCAAAACACAGGGCAATGTATCAATAGTGGTGGTAACAGCTCCTGGAGCATCCCTTTATCTCCTCGGGGATGTCACAGGCTGTTTGCAGCAGACTAGGAAATAAAGAAGAACCTTAACAAAAACAGGAACAGAAACTAATCCATATTGCAGTCTGCTTCTAACAAGTCCTTCAAACCTCTCTGTGGCTGTTGGACACAAGCAGGGCCAGGCCCTCACTCTGCCAGGCAGCTCCCTTGCAGACATACTCAGCAGCAAAAGTCTTGTCAGTTATTCCTAAATGCATTCATCCTTCTTTGAGCTGGAGGTCTGAGGTCAGGGATAATTAAAATATCATGGTATGTCCCATAATGCACTCTTCTTTGTAGAGGCCTACTGTCTGTGACACTCTTCTCTCTGACCTCAGCAAGTGAAAGAATAATTCATCCTTTGTGTCCTGCATTATTTTTTGCCTCACAAGGATGCAGAAACTCTTTTCAGGGTTGTCTGAAGAATCATGCCCACAGCCTCCAGTAGATCACCTCTAAGAGGACATGCTCTTGAGATTCAGCCAGCTCTCTTGTTCCACAATTGCCTCTTTCAGATGCTCATGGGGAGAAGAGCTAAATATCAGCCCTGAATGCTGCTTTTTAAAACAGCCTCGTCATGACTCATTTTAAAGTAAACAACTCTTGCAATGCACAATAGAATGAGCTAGGTGTTTCTTGTGCTATCTATAAATTGGTGGGTTTTTTCTGTGTTTCGTGGTTTATTTTCTATGTATAAAGGTCAGTAAAATATGAAGAAAACCTTATTTATTTGTGCACATATTTGTTGTAAAACCATTTTTCAACATTAAATCACATTAAATGATGTGTGTAAACCTTATCACTCTCTTTTATTAGAGCAATATTTGAACACAGTCAGGCCTCTGTTGAATACATGAGAAGACATAATCTGACCACAAATTTGTTTCACTGGATTATGTTTGAAGGTTTACCATTTTCTTCATCTTCCCTCAAATTTCTGTCTTATTTTCCCCACTTGTCTCAATTAAAAGTTCTGTTGTTGCCTCCCTCCTCAATGATTTTTTCAAAATTCTGCTTCCATGCATTTTTCCTCAACCAAGACAGCTCAGCAATGTCATCTATTCTTTCATCAGGAAGCCAAGAAATGACAGTGACGGCAGAACTCTAATCGCCAATTTAAACAGCCAGGAGTTTAAATGGGTCATAGATCCTTTTCATAGTTCATCCAGACCCATTCTATGAGCTGGCAAAAGAGAGGAGCTTCTGCAGGCATCATTACTGGTGGTATTAATGATCTCATCTCCTCTGACGTAGGAAACACAACAGCTAGTGGTCAAGGTGGCTGGGAGTAAGGAATGTACTGTATTTTTTACACTGAAAAAGACCAAATGACCACACAGGACTGCTGCTACTTTAGAAGGAAAAAAAGAGAAAAACGCTTTTTTTTTCTTGAGTTTCCAGCCTATCTTTAGAAAAATACTATTACTATATATGTTATATTTAGAAGAGCCAAAATATCCTGGTTCCTTGTGACAATTTTCAGTGAGCATTCAAAATAAGTGACAATGGTTCATGGCCTGAAATATATGCTTTACTCCCAGACAGCCATCTCTGTTTGAGGTGCTGTTATTCTGCAAAGTGTTAGAAGGACCATCAGAGCACATATCCTGTTTGCCTTCTTCATAGAGGTCCATACTTCTACCAAGACAAACCAACAGTATGTTTGATTCATGTCATGCAAAAGAGGGTGAGTGAGGACACATTTAAACATTATATTACACTGAGCTGCCACAATAATGTCTCAGGTCTCTGAATTTTAAGAAGCAACTCATGTCAGATGTGGATCACGGGGTAAAAGAAAAAAAAGCTGATATAAGATGCAGGAAAAGCAAATCATAAGATGCAGGAAAAGCAATTCCCCAGGCCCTGTGTTTTCCATGCAGAGATTCACTTCTTGGTGGCAAAGGAACATCTGAGCCCATCAATTGACTGACTGTTGTAGTATTTGTCCTTGTGGCACTTACTTGTTTTGCTAAAGGAAATGCTTTTGCAGGGAGCACACACACAGCCTGGCACAAACCGGAGTGTGCCCACATTCCTGACAATGATGGTTTACTTAGCTGTGCAGAGGGAGGCTGTTTTCAGTTGCCTGGGTAGAGTGCCCATTTTTTTCCTGAAAAAGGGAAACAGAGTAATACCATGAAGAACTGTGGACTTGAGCTGCCTGATTTCACCACCAGATCTAAATTCTTCCAAAACAAAATACCTCAAATCTTCCAGTGGGCAACAAGGTGTGTATTTGTACACTGCTGTGGCAGGCTGTGGAGTGTTTTTTTATGGTGACTTTCAGCTAGCTCAGTGCTGCAAACCAGACACAGTGGCCTTAGGTAACAATTGGTCTCCCTAATGTTTATGTAGCATAAACTTTTTTTCTCCGAAAACGCTGCTTTACACTACATAAGGGCTTTGTTCTTCATGCATTTAACCCCTTAAGTACTGGAGGAGGATATTTGCAGGTCATTTTAGGGGATGAGATGGCTATGAGGTGCAGCAGGCTGAGATGGCTCACCTGGAGGGAACAGTATGGGTAAGGTTTGTACAATGAGCTAGGAAGTAGAGAAGGAGAAAGTGTTCATCCACATTCTCCACTACTAGAACAGGACTCAGTTTTAAATAGATAAAAATCACTTTGCAGAGGAGTGCAAAGTGCACTTCTGAAACATGATGCCACAGGAGCCACACTGAGGAACCAGAGCAAACCTCTCAGTTCAAAACAGGATTAGACAAAATTTAAAGCAAATTAGGTCCAAAAAATAGATGCCATAAGGAATGGGAAAGGAGGGATGTTCCCTGAGGCACCACCGATTTAATAGATATTTTTTGTGCATTTGTCAATCTAGAAAAGTTAATCTCCCCACAATGGTTTCTGCAGAGCAAGTCATAGGGAATTCTGTCTCTTCCAGGTCGCTCCTAGTGAGATCAAAAGGCTGCTTTAATTTAGTCTAAATTATCTTAAGTTTAAATCTCTCCCAGATAAAGAAAATGTAACTTAATAAGTCCATGACAAAACTAAAAATGTCATATGGTAGAAAAAAAGAAACCAGCACTATGAGTTATTTTTAGAGTAAAATAAATGTTCAAAACTCAAAATACTCAGCGTCAAATTTTTCTCCCACCATGTCAACCATCCACTGATAAAAAGGCAGAGTTCTGACACAGTGGCTCAGCTACATTTTTGTCCTGTTTTGGCAATGGGATTTGAGAAAATTGCACAACTTAGGCAAAAATGGTCAGTATCTTGAGCCAGGTGCTGTGTACTTTTGACTGCTAGGAAACAGCACTGGTAGTCCTTCTTTAGCTGGTGAATGGGAACTAAGTGAATAATATTTTTTTACATCAGTTTCAGGAATGAGATTATAGCCTTGGACTCAGAAATTACATCCAATATTAATTTTGATACATTTTTTTTAATATATCAGGACTGACTCCTTCAGCAGTCATTGTTTTTCCCCACTAAGCCCACACTATAAATTATTTTGGTATATTGCCTTTTGGTTTATCTTTGCTTACAGTAACTCCACATTCCTTGATGAATGGCAGTCCATGTGTAAGCTGTTTGAAAGATAACTTTTTACTGGAAACTGTACCGTACATAGCTATGACTCAGTCTCAACAACAACAAAGACTTCCTCGGTGTTTTGATTTGTCAGCTCCACTCCATGTTAACCCATTTGATAATCCAGGACAAAAACCCAGACTGCCTGATTTCAAGTTTTCTTTGTACCGTATTTTGCACCAGAACAAGCGAAGTTGCCCCCATTGAAGATTACATTAGGTAAAAAAAAAATGATAGAAAACAGCTTTACTCCTGGGACTTTCTTCTGTCTTCTGATCCTGTGAGAGATCAAATCTTCCCCCTCTCCTTCTGTAGAACCCGGTGTTTTGGGCCTCACCTCCTTCCTGGGGAAGATATTTCATTTGGAATGATGCCTTCTGTATTCAGGTTCAATTTTATTCTTCCCAAGCTGTAGTGTGCAAAGTAGTCTGTTGACTTTCTGCTTCATGCCTTGCTCTGAATTCCAATTAGCAAAGCTTTCTTGTAAATGCCGGAACTTATTGGTACAATGCATTTCACCAAGTTTACATTTCCAAGAAGTCTGTCTGACATATTAAGGGGGAGTGTAGGAAGAAACTGCACATGAAATGAAAAATGTTCTGTTGACAACCGTAGGTATAAACTGCAGTTTAATTGAAACTCATCACAAAAAGTGGTCCAGAAAGGATCCAGAAGTAAAATTACTCATTGGCTTGGTGTAGCAGTCTGTACTAAGTCCTCTTTGTATTTCCCAACAATACACAGAGTTCAAAAATAATAGTCACTGGAAACCAAGAGAAATATGACGGATGCTGACTTGGTTTATGTATAAATGAAACAGCTCAAAAATTTAAAAATATACCTCAAAGATAAACACATCTGTTTGTCTGGTAGCCACCTCTCACATTACAGCAACCCTTTTTATTTCTGTTTCCGTTCTGTTCAGCTTCACCATCCCAAATGGAATCCTGACTTGCTTTCATTTAATTTTATTTAATTTAATAGAAACCATTTATTTAATGGCTTTTCTTTATTTAATTTTTAGAAATCTAAATTAACCAGTAATACCATATTCATCAGTCTGCATTAATATTTATTGCAGGAATTTATTGGGCCTTACAAACAATTTTGCTGCCAGGATGTAGTGGTTCTTGACAGCTATGGACTCAGTTTGCAATTGCATGTAGGCTGTGGTCATGCACCCCCATGCCTGTGGCTGCAGCAGCTGAACAGGTCACTGAAGCAACACCACCTCATCCCCATGTGCTCATCGCCTTCTTTCTGTGGCCCCTATCCAACCTCCATCCAAAACAGAAGGGACAATATTAAGAATTTAAAGGGGACCGCCCCTGTTATTTTGACTGAAGCAAGTTATTTGACTGAAAGAAGTTATGGGAAGTCACATGCAGAGCCTGGCCGGCAGTTCAGAGGGGCTGGTATCTTCCAGTAGCAGAGGGGGGAGGAGGCTGTGGCACTCATCTTTTTGTTGGCACAGCTGCAGCTGGAACAGGGCATGCATCCATAGCCTTGCGCAAACACCAGCTGCAAGGCAGGAGATGACAGAGCCAGAAGAAATGCCATATGGGCATGTCAACGTGCATGCAGCTTGAGGCAAAACATCTTGGGCTTGAAGTGAACTTATTCCACTCCAGACAGCGGGAGCTCTGCCATTTACGTCTGTGGCAGAAATAATTCTGAGTTCTGAGGATGACTTGAACTGCATTAAGTGAAAGGACTGTTTATCACACATTATAAGGTGAGTGTCAGCTTGCTAAACCACATAATTAGATCATGTATCTGAGCCCTGAATTCTTACTTATGCACCTAAAGAAATAGATTGAATTTCATAAGCACTGGGAATCCAGGCATCTCCTGTTGACATAGTCATTCCAAGGGCAACTGTAAGGCACCCAAATTCTGGGAAAATAAAACCATTTATATGGCCATGGAACCTACTTTTGAGTGTATTTATGTTAATCTTTTAGACTGCAAAATTGAATGTAAGGAAATAAAGCCTTTTTGGGAAGGCAAATTTTAAATGATGCCTCAATTATTTCAAAATACCACAAAATCTGTATGAATACTCATATAGACTAGAGCAGCACAATTATAGGGCTTTGGATGACCATGTTAAGATCTTAGTTTAGTATCATCATGGTTAAATTTCTTCTAGGTCCGTAATTACTTTTCTACAGAATATCAACCACTTATTCCCATCAAATACAAATCAGTCTCTAATTTCCAAACCTAAAAAGCACATCAATCACTTCAGAAGCTGTTATCTTTCAGACATATGTAAGTAGACTTTACAGCTTCTATGTTTAGCTATAAAAGAAAATACTTAAGTAGCCAATAGCAACCTCTGAACAAAGCAATGACATTTTGCCTCTTCACTGATTTTACTGGATCTTTCACAGTGTATTTAGAGGTGAAACTGCCCCACTGCCAGGGATGGAAAGATTTACAATGGTCTTGTGCTCTAGACTCATGAGAGTGAAGCAAAGAAATTATTCTCACAACTTGGTGGTTTCTAGATTTGAATGTTCTTGGTAATGGAGACCCAGCTGTGTCTGGCCATAGCAATCTCTTGTCCAAGTTCAGTGTGCAGTTGGTGTAACCAGAGTGTGCTTCAGTGTAGAGGTGGTTCTTGACCTTGGAAGGGACAGACAGGAAGAGAGACAGAATGGGGAGGATGAAACTCTGAGTAATAGGAGATACAAAAAAGAACGCCAGGTAAAGTCGCTGTGCATACTGCATGTACTTAGTTTTTTTCATTGCATCAAAACTATGTGCAATATACCATAGCACACTCAGTTTTACAAGCAAAGTTTTAGATATTGCAGTATCTCACTTTCCAACCCTTCTTTTATAACCACTTTCCCATATGTTAGGGATGTCACAGTAAAGAATCAGATCTACTGTACACAAAGTTCATGTATCAGGCACCTGAGTATAATACGTGGGAAAGTCAGCTCTGAATTGCTTTTATAATTTCCCAGACCCAGTGTCTCAAAATGTCTGGAGAGATGAGGGAGCAGTTACTTGTCTTTCCTCCTTTATGCTCTCTGCAGAAGCCTTCTGGGGGAATCTGTGTTGGCTGAAAGCTGGAAAGAATTATGATGTTGTGTGCATTGCCCAGACAAACACTGTCCTGACATGGACCAGGTCCTCCTGGTCCCCATGCCCAAAGCTTTTATTCTCTCTCCAATTGCCATATGATGTCATCAAGCAGTCAAGCCCCACCTTGAAAGCATGCTCAACCCAAAATACCTTTATTCAATCCATAATTTAACCTTAACACACCTATACATGTAACAATCAGTTGCTGACTTTATATATCAACCAAAGGGATGTAATTACCAGGGACATGTCATCTCAGGGACTCCTTGACACTGGAAATGTATGAAAGCAGCATGAGGTCCTTTCCACCCTTCACCCTAATCTCTTTCTCATACCTTGACGGACCACTGCTATCCCCTGTTTCAGCATGTTCATGCTGTGCTGGGATACTGCCCAGGTCTGTGCAGATCATGTTTAAAGTGGACACTTTTGGAGCATCATTAGGCAAGCTCTTCCTAACTGAGCAATCTGACCATGCATTTGGTAGTGTTTTGCCATGCTAGGAAAGCTGGTGTTCTAACATGAATAGACCAGTGGCCTTTCTACATGCCATTGTCCGTGTTTGAAAATCAAACACTCAGTCTCTGCTGAATCCTTGAAGTTCAGATGGAGATTCAGGAATGAGAAGCCTTCCCACTTTTAAGTGTTTTGATTGATTTTTGCAAATGCTCAAATAAATTCAGCATTAATGAATCAATAAGGTCCTGAACAGAATGTCAGTTATGGATAAATTTAACCCAAAATGTATTGTGGTTTGATTCTATGCTGAACGTATTTATATACGTGATTGAACTGACTCAAGAACTACTGTGTTTAGCATGAATTAAGTTAAATACAGATATTAGGACCTGCCAGGCTGAAGTCTAAGACTTCAGTAGGTGATCTCCTCAGATGAGACACCATCATTGAGCATGATAGGTCCCAGCTTAATGTATCAAATAGGTCGCAACTTAATGTATCTAATGTCTGACCCTGCTATCTGAAGGGTCAGACAAAACATCCAATTTTGCTTAATATTTGCATCAACTAGGTGTGCATATCTGGCTAGTGACTGCATCTCATCTGACTCTTGACATCATTTTATGTTATCATTCAATTTCTGACTCTGTGAGCATTAAGGTGTGTTCATAGGTGCAGCAAGTCACTGGTCACAGCAGGTCACAGCAAATAAGTCCAACCTAATTGCTTTGGAAGTGTCTAATTTCCAACCCCTCTCAGCATTGACTCATCTGCTTTCAGCCATTGCAAGCACTTCCATTCTGTCAGATTTCTAAATATTTGTGCAACATATCTCAGGCTGGTCTGCTTTGCCCATCTGATCTGGCAGGTGCTCTTTCTTCTGCCAATGAAGTATCACCACAGTAGAAGTGCTTCCACCTTTTTGCCTTGGATAATATTCAGCTCTATCCTCCTCTTCCCACTAAACTGCAAGAAAAGTTCTGAACTGCAATGTGAGAGGTTCAGTCTCAATTCCATCCTCTTCTGAAAGGCCTTTTCATGTCCCAAGCATTTAGAGGTGAACACCATCAATTCCAGTCAATAGACTGCTCTGAGATCCTCCTTGATGATTTGAGTAATAAACTACAGTGAATAACCACATGTTCATTAGATCAGAGAAAGACAATGAACAATTTTACAGACTCTTGGGTCTGATATTCCCATGGCCAGGGAAGCATCTCATCTGCGATAGTTTTTGACAGCTTGACTATATTGCTGGAGGTTTTACCTCTGGGAGACGAGCACCTCTTCCTTGGTTTACAGGTCTTCAAGGCTCTGCCCTGTAATATGCTGCTTTTTGCCACAGATTTTCTTGGAACATCTAATACTCACAGTGGTTTAATGGTTATCTGGAAATACTGCATCCAGTTTTTAAAGGCAAAGGAAAGGAATTAATTTTCACATTCTTGTCTCCTCTGGTCCTGTTTTTGTTAGCCCTCATATTATTGAAGAAAGCTCAAAATGGCCATAATCTGTGTGAATTTAGCATAGCACAGGCAGGATAGGGATTGAAGAGAGCTGAGGATAGTGAATTCTGATAAAAAACCTCCTCCAGTTTCCTGCAGTCTGAAGATTGTCAAGAAGTAGAATTTCAGATAATATTTCCTCTGGTTTATTTATAACCACACTAGCTTTGTTTTGATCCAGGTGATGAGGGTTTAGAGCTCTCTGTGTACTGTGAAAGGAGGAAAGGATTCCTACCTTTCAGGCAGTGGAGTTAAGACATCTAAAAGACTAAAGCTGCATTACAACATTGAAAATTCCATCCTGAGCAGCAGATTTTCAGTTTAATTCCCATTGATCCACATCAGTCTGGGTGCTTTTTTAAAGTTTATCTCTGCAACCTTAAGTCACAGGCTCTTCAGGGCAGGCACCAGCCATTTCACGTGTCTGTAGAGCAATATCTATTCGTAGAGTTAAGAGCAATATCTATTCGTAGAGTTAAGAGTAATAGCAAATGCAATGGCAATCAGCCACATACTATCAATTTAGGTATATGAAGTATACCACCTGGCCCAGAAGCATTTGTTTCTCCTGCCTTTCCCCTCTGCATGTACTGTTACACTTCATCGGACAGCAAAAGATTCATCACTATCTCCCTCCAATGGTAAAGTTTGGTAATTTCTTTTGTGGAATGAAAAAAATATTAAAAGATATTACAGTACCTATTATTTTGAGGATTTTTTTTTCTAGTATGATGAATAGAAAGAAAGACTGATGACTTTAAAAGTCAAATACCCTTTACAGCATGCAGTCACTTCTGAAGAATTATTCGCATTTATTATGTATTTATTTATATATTATGGAATCAAAATGTTGAGCCAGAGGCTGAGCAGGAATTTCCGTTCCAAACACCTGCCCACAGCAGGGCCAGCTGTATCCTCAGACCAGGATGCTAAGGACTCAGATGTGACAAATGCCCAAGGGGTCCCATTGTCCTCAGCATGAGAAAGTTTCTCCTTATGCCCATGCTGGATCTCTCATTTCACCTCAGGCCCTTTGTCCCTTGGCCACCTCTCGTGCAGCACAGTGGAGCTCGTGGCTGCCTCTTCTCTATCACCTGCGCACAGATGCAGATTCCTCTCCCAGGCTAAAACAGCTCTGTTTCTCCAACTCTCTGCACAGGAAGAATGCTTTATTCCCAAAGCTTCAGAGGCTCCTGCTGAGCTTGCTTCAGTTTGTCCATGTCATTCCCACAGACGTTCCAGCTGAAGGCAGCACTTACACACAGTCCCATGAGTGCTGAGCTGAAATTCCATGTAAACCAGGGGCTGAGCTCCTGTTAATATAACAAAAATATCAACCTGAGAAAGCTCTCATTGTCTTTCTTCCGTGCTCACGAGTGGTTGGATGTCTCTTTCCAACCTTTGGATGAAGGCCACTGACAGCATTTAGTGGATGGCCACCGGACAGTTGTCCTTTCCAGGCTCTGCCCTCAGGGGGAAAAATTCATATGTCAGTCCTGGCCCCTAACAGGATATTTCTATTCAGGGTGTGAAGAGGGGATGGGCCAAGGCAGAAACATTCACTCATAGCATCTGTCTTTTGTTGGAAACATGGAAAATATGAATGTATGTCAGTAGAGAATACAGATTGCAGAAGTCAAAGCCGGGCCTTGCTGTGGTTTCACTGTTTCCAAAAAGAAGTTGAAGAGAATTTTCATCCTTTTCCGATTAGAATTTTTCTTGGAATGTATGAAAATGCCTATTTCCATTAGAAATTTCAAAGGAATTTTCATTTCCTTTCAGGAAGGGAAAAGGAGTCTTGCGATTTCAATGGGCACCAATAGAGGAATCTTTGGTGCATGTCCCTGCACTTGATGGCATGCCATGCCTTTCGATTGCTTTGACTTTGGGAGAGAATTTTTTCTCACTTTTTCTTTTGCTATTGCAGTATCCGTTCCATGTCCTTCATATCTCCCTCTCCAAGTTGTGCCTTCCTCCTTGGCCTTTTCTCCTGCTTTTGCAACATCTGTGAGCTTTAATTTTGGCATCTTTTGGTCCTTGCCACTGCTCCTGATGCAATCCAGGTCCATTTTCTTATAGTCACTAAATGTCCCAAATTTCCCCAATATTTATTTTTCTTTAATTGCAATTCTTTTGATGGTATCTCCATTCCAGCATGTTTGTAAGTCCTTCTTTACTGTTTTGGCATTTGGTGGGGATCAATTTTGACAACGTTTGCTGCATGTGCCAGCACCTTATGGCATATGGCCTGATTTTGATTGCTTCGATTTAAAAAAAATCTCTTTATTTGTTCTGTCTTTTTCTTTTTGTATCCATGCCACGTCACTGATATGCTCCCCTTCAATTTCTGTCATCCTCATTTTTTCCAAGCTTTTGCAACTTCTGCGAGCTTCGTTTTGGCATCCTTTGGTCCATTCCACTGCTACCGATAAAATTCGGGTCCATTTACTTAGAGTCACTAAATGACCCAAATTTCCTCTTTTATTTTCCTTCTTTAATTGCAATTCCTTTGATGGTATCTCCATTCCAGCGTGTTTGTCAGTTCTTCTTTTCTGTTTTGGCCTTCCGTGGGGATCAATTTTGGCAAGCTTTCCTGCATGTGCCTGCACCTGATGGCATATGGCCTGATTTTGATGGATGTGACTTGGAAAAAAATTTTTTTTTTAAAGTACCAATGCCACATCACTCATATCTTCCCCTCCAAGTTGTGTCTTCCTCCTTGACTTTTTCCACTGCTTAAGCAACCTCTGTGAGCTTAGTTTCGGAATGGTTTGGTCCTTTGCAATGCAGCTCCTTTCCTCACAGACCATTTCTTGAAGACACTAAAATTGCCGATTTTCTGGGTATTTTCAATTGCATTTCACTTGATCCTATCTCCTTTCCAGAGTGTTTGTAAGCCTTTCTTTTGCGGTTTGCAAGATTCCTTATCCCTTCCCAGAAGGAAATGAAATTTCCTTTCAGGAAGGGAAAAGGTATCTTGTCATTTCAATGGGCACCAATAGAGGAATTTTTGGTGCATGTCCCTGCACTTGATGGCATATGGCCTGTATTTTTATGGGCTTCACGTTGGTAATTTTTTTTTTTTTTTTAAGTATCCATGCCATGTCCCTCATATCTTCCCCTCCAAGTTTTGTCTTGCTCCTCAACTTTTCCCCCTGACTTTGCAACTTCAGTGAGCTTTGTTTGGGCATGTTTTGGTCCTTTGCACTGCAACTCACTTCCTCACAGACCATTTTTGGACGATACTAAATCTGCCCATTTTGGGTGTTTTTTGAAATCCAATTCATTTGATCCTATCTCCTTTCCAGAGTGTTTGTAAGGCTTTCTTTTCGGGCTCGCAAGATTCCGTTTCTCTTCCCGAAAGGAAATTTTGTTCGGGTTAGGGTTATGTTTAGGTTTAGGTTTTGGATTAGGGTTAGGGTTAGCATTAGGGTTAGGAAATTTCATTTCCTTTCGGGAAGGGAAACGGAATATTGCGATTTCAATGGGGCCCAAGAGGGGAATCTTTGGTGCATGTCCCTGCACTTGATGGCATGCCATGACTTTGCATGGCTTTGACTTTTCAAATACTTTTTTTCCTTTTTTTCACTATCCATAGCATATCCCTCATAATTTCCCTCCAAGCTGAGTCTTCCTCGTGGACTTTTTCCCCTGCTTTTGCAGCACCTGCGAACTTTGTTTGGGCCTGTTTTGGTCCTTTGCAGTGCGCTGGATAGAATCCTGGTCCATTTCCTTGTAGTCACACCATTTCCCAATTTTTTTTTTTTTCTCCTCCAATTCAAGTTCCTCTGATGGTATCTCCCTTCCAGAGCGTTAGTAAGTCCTTCTTTTCTGTTTTGGCCTTCAGCGGGGGTCGATTTGGGAAAGCTTTGGTGCATGTCCCTGCACTTGATGGCATATGGCCTGTATTTTTATGGGCTTCACTTTGGGAATTTTTTTTTTTTTTATCCTTGTATCCATGCCATGTCCCTCATATCTTGCCCTCCAAGTTGTGTCTTCCTCCTCAACTTTTTACCTTGATTTTGCAACTTTGGTGAGCTTTGTTTGGGCATGTTTTGGTCCTTTGCACTACAACTCACTTCCTCACAGACCATTTTTGGATGATACTAAACCTGCCCATTTTGGGTGTTTTTTTGAAATCCAATTCATTTGATCCTATCTCCTTTCCAGAGTGTTTGAAAGGCTTTCTTTTCGGGCTTGCAAGATTCCGTTTCTCTTCCCGAAAGGAAATTTCATTAGGATTAGGGTTAGGGTTATGTTTAGGTTTAGGGTTTGCGTTAGGGTTAGGGTTAGGGGTTAGGGTTATGGTTTGGGTTTAGGGTTATGGTTACGTATAGTGTTAGGGTTAAGGTTACGGTTAGGGTTATTGTTTGGATTAGGGTTAGGGTAAGGGTTAGGGGTTAGGATTACGGTTAGGGTTATGGTTAGGGATAGGGTTAGGGTTAAGGTTAGCGTAAGGGTTAGGTTTAGGTTTAGGGTTAGGGTTAGCATTAGGGTTAGGAAATTTCATTTCCTTTCGGGAAGGGAAACGGAATATTGCGATTTCAATGGGGACCAAGAGGGGAATCTTTGGTGCATGTCCCTGCACTTGATGGCATGCCATGACTTTGCATGGCTTTGACTTTGCGAAAATTTATTTTTCTTTTTTTCACTATCCATAGCATATCCTTCATATCTTCGCCCGCAAGCGGAGTTTTCCTCGTGGACATTTTCCCCTGCTTTTGCAGCATCTACGAACTTTGTTTGGGCCTGTTTTGGTCCTTTGCACTGCCCTGGATAGAATCCCGCTCCATTTCCTTGTAGTCGCAACATTTCCCAATTTTTTTTTTCTCTCCTCCAATTCAAGTTCCTCTGATGGTATCTCCCTTCTAGAGCATTAGTAAGTCCTTCTTTTCTGTTTTGGCCTTCAGTGGGGATCAATTTGGGCAAGCTTTGGTGCATGTCCCTGCACTTGATGGCATATGGCCTGTATTTTTATGGGCTTCACTTTGGGAATTTTTTTTTTTTTTATCCATGTATCCATGCCATGTCCCTCATATCTTCCCCTCCAAGTTGTGTCTTGCTCCTCAACTTTTTCCCCTGATTTTGCAACTTTGGTGAGCTTTGTTTGGGCATGTTTTGGTCCTTTGCACTACAACTCACTTCCTCACAGACCATTTTTGGACGATACTAAATCTGCCGATTTTGGCTGTTTTTTTGAAATCCAATTCATTTGATCCTATCTCCTTTCCAGAGTGTTTGTAAGCCTTTCTTTTGCAGTTCGCAAGATTCCTTTTTCCTTCCCGAAAGGAAATTTCATTTCCTTTCGAGAAGGGAAACGAAATCTTGCGATTTCAATGGAGACCAAGAGAGGAATCTTTGGTGCATGTCCCTGCCCGTGATGGCATGCCATGCCTTTGCATGGCTTTGACTTTGCAAAAATTTTTTTTTCTTTTTTTCACTATCCATAGCATATCCCTCATAATTTCCCTCCAAGCTCCTGATACCATCCCGTACTCTTTTCTTATAGTCACTAAATTTCCCACATTTCCCCTTTTTTTTTTTCTTCTTTAATTGCAATTCCTTTGATGGTATCTCCATTACAGCATGTTTGTAACTCCTTCTTTTCTGTTTTAGCCTTCCGCGGGGATCAATTTTTACAATCTTTGCTGCATGTGCCTGCACCTGATGGCGTATGGCCTGCTTTGGATGGATGTTACTTGGGAATTAATTTTTTTTTTTTTTTAAAGTACCTATGCCCTATCACTTATATTTTCCCATCCAAGTTGTGTCTTCCTCCTTGACTTTTTCCCCTCCTTATGCAACATCTGTGAGCTTAATTTTGGCATCTTTTGGTCTTTTCCACTGCTTCTGATACAATCCCGGTCCATTTTCTTATAGTCACTAAATGTCCCATATTTCCCCATATTTTTCTTCTTCTTTAATTGCAATTCCTTTGATGGTATCTCCATTCCAGCATGTTTGTCACTCCTTCTTTTCTGTTCTGGCCTTCTGCGGCGATCAATTTTGGCATGCTTTGCTGCATGTGCCTGCACCTGATGGCTTATGGCCTGATATTTGATTGCTTTGATATTGATAAAATTCTCTTTTTTTGGTTTTGTTTTTTTTTTTCCGTATCCATGCCACATCCTTGAAATTTTCCCCTCCAATTTGTGTATTTCTCCTTTTTTCCCTTCTTTTGCAACATCTAGGAGCTTAACTTTGGCATGTTTTGTTCCTGTGAAAAGCAGCTCATTTCATCCTGGCCATTTTCGTGTAATCACAAAATTTCTCATTTTTTTTTTCTCCTCCAATTACAATTCCTTTGATGGTATCTCCATTCCAGCATGTTTGTAAGTCCTTCTTTTCTCTTTCGTTCTTCTTCGGGGATGAATTTTGGCAAGCTTTGCTGCATGTGCCTGCACCTGATGGCGTATGGCCTGCTTTGGATGGATGTTACTTGGGAATAAATTTATTTTTTTTATTTTAATTACCCATGCCACATCACTCATATCTCCCTCTCCAAGTTGTGCCTTCCTTCTTGGCCTTTTCTCCTGCTTTTGCAACATCTGTGAGCTTCGTTTTGGCGTCTTTTGATCCTTTCCACTGCTTCTGATACAATCCCGGACTATTTTCTTATAGTCACTAATTGTCCCAAATTTCCCCTTTTTTTTCTTCTTCTTTAATTGCAATTCCTTTTATGGTATCTCCATTCCAGCATGTTTATCACTCCTTCTTTTCTGTTTAGGCCATCCGCAGGGATGAATTTTGGCAAGCTTTGCTGCATGTGCCTGCACTGAGACATATGCACCTGATGGCATATGGCCTGATTTTTGATGGATGTGACTTGCAAAAATTTTTTTTCTTTTTTTTAATGCACCCATGCCACATCACTCATATCTTCAGCTCCAAGTTGTGTGTTCCTCCTTCACTTTTTGCCCTGTTTGTGCAACCTCTGTGAGCTTAGTTTTGGCATCTTTTGGTCCTTTGCAATGCAGCTCAATTCCTCACAGACCATTTTTTGAAGACAGTGAAATTGCCGATTTTCTGGTTTTTTCAATTGCATTTCATTTGATCCTATCTTCTTTCCAGAGTATTTGTAAGCCTTTCTTTTGCGGTTTGCAAGATTCCTTTTCCCTTCCCTAAAATAAATTTCATTTCATTTCCTTTCCTTTCTTTACTGGCTTAGTCAGAAACTCATGCTGAGGAAGACAGGTATTTTCCAGAATTTTCACAAATAATAAATCCTTCATAACTCACTCAAGAGTTCCTAAAAGAGAGTTTTGACAGCATATCTTTTGAACATCCCAGTGTGGCATAGCTACTGCTTGTCTCAGCTCAGCATGCAGCACTGGCGGGCTGTATGAGGAACAAAGAGCTGTGCTTTTGAACTACAAAACATCCTTGTTAATAGCTGTGAATTTTCTTACATCCTTTATTTTGATACCCTATCCTGCTCCTCGCTGTCAGCAACATGGTAAAAGAAATATTGAGTGTTCAAGTGTATGCCTTTTATAGAAATTAATTCAAAGACTGTGCTCACAGAATTTGCTACCGATTTCAGGGATTGAAATTATGTGTTCAGCATGTGTGTATATATGTGTAGATAGAGACATTGAATAAAATTTGAGAATAATTTACTCACAAAATCCAATTTGGCAAGACAAATTTTCAGAAGCAGCTCCGAGAACTTCAAATCTTGGTCATTGTCACCATCAATGAAACCAAAGTGTTACTCCACCTAGTTAGTCTAGCAGAGACTTGTCATCCATGAGATACTTAAACATTGTCACATCTTAAAAGGTAAATATGCAAAAGCAGAGAGAGGAAAAAAAAACTACTGCAAGCAGAGTGAAAGAAAGTAATTTTGGTGTCCATGGTGGAATATAAATTAGCTTTTCCTTCTTCCCCAATCCTCAGCTGACAGCAAGCAGCACACATAGCAGCATCAACACATCCGAAGAATGAGGCAATCTTGGAGAGGGGATCTGATTCTATGAAACTCACTGGAATTAAATTTTTCGTCTTCTGTTTGACAGAAGATGGCTGAAAGCTTCATTCCCTCTTCCTTAGTAATTGTACCTCATGGAGGCTAGGATCCTGGTGAAGGCTGTCAGCGAGACAGCCATGCCTGCTGAGAGGCACTTGGAATGGTTCAGTGTTTAGTCTTTCCCTGGTACTCAACACAAGGGCCACTCTACTCTAGTATGCAAGCCTGGGTGATGGTTCCTGTTCCCTTACCCTCCTGGAATATTTACTTCCTGCTGGCAAAAGAGCAGATCTGTCTTCTGGTTGATCCATACTGTGATTCTTTGTCAGATGATCCAAGACCTCTGGGGACACAAATCAGGGCTTCTTACAGGCCCATCACACTGAGCTGAATATTAAGCATGTAGAGAACTAGATGCTGGATTTCTCGCTATCTCTTTTCTAATGCCTTTAATCTGATGATGCCATTGCCTGTCACATTTCTCCTCACCTCTTTCTATGATAGATCAAAGTCCTAGGAACAGAATTAAGCCAAATCTAAAGGATGCCATATTTAAACTTCTTATCTGAAGAAAAATTCTTATCTCGATCTGAAGATCTATCTCCTAGTCTTTCACTGTACAGTCATACCATTCAAAAGGCTGAACATACCAAAATTACATTATTTTACAGATACATAGACTGATTTCAGGAACAAGCCAGTTTGTTAAAATGAAAAAAAAAAAAAAGGCTGAAACATTATTTAATCATCAAACCATCATATACTGTGCACCCCTAAAAAAAGATTATTTTTCCTGCTATTGCTTACCATGATTCCTTTTCCCTTCCTGAATGGTAAATGATAAGTTTTAAACAAGTAATAATAGGAAACCCTAGATTTATGTCAACAGTCTGAAGAATTGTGTGATTAAATATTTATGGTAGGTTAAAAATTCTTACTAGGATAATTTCATACATTGTAGAAAGAAAAAGTAAAGCTGTCTCAAGGTCAAAAGTAAAAATGCCATTTTCAGGGGAGGAGGTACATACAAAATTCAAGCTGGGACAAATATTTCCTAGTGCTATGATTTTCCCCTCTGTACATTTCTTATGATCAGAATTGCTTCTTAATAAGCTCACCTGGCAAAATTTCACTCTCAGGAACTTTCAAGTAAAAAATATATTGTTCTTAAACAAGAACACAAAGAGTTCTTGGAAAGAAAACTTGCTCTCTTACTTATAAAGTGGTCTTAGTGAACTTACCTGATAATTTGACATGAGGTGATGTGGGGACATTTACTTCTTTGATATCTTTTAATGACACACAGTTGGGATTGCATGGGTAACCAAACACTAACAATAAATTTTCTTAACCATGCAGAACTTGCTAAATGGAGAGGTGCTCACTCATTGTCGTACGTTCCTATCTCTGTTCTAATCTCTTTTTTCTCCATCACTTCAGTTCCTAAATATTGCTGAATTTTATTGTTTCTGGGCTACGATTCAGTTTGATGTGTCTGAGTACATTTCAACACAGTAAGGGTCCAACCTTTCAAGGACATACATTACACCTTATTCAATATAGTAAATGACACATTAACAGAAATACATTCTAAAGGGGTTTTTTTCCAAAGAAGCAGAGAAAATGAGAAGAGAGTCTGAAGGAAATCCTGCACTGAGCAACCAGGGAAAGGTCTGCCCAAGTCCTGCCATGGGTGTCTCTTAAACACTTTATAGCACATAGAGTTCTCTATGGCAGGATCCCACAGACATACAAGAGCACAAATATTTATTTCACAAATTTGGACTCTGTGGTAGAACATAAACATTTTGTATGTTTCCTGCAGCTTATTATCACAGATCCAATGTTACATTTCTCAGAAATCAATCACCTAGAGTGCACTTTATACTGAGATCCAGGGTAGGCAAAGAAAAATAAGGCTATGTATTTCAATGATTATCCAGATGTAAGTATAGGAGTATCCCCCAGGAGCTTGCTGGAGAGCCCTGAGTGCCTTGACTGTGGGCCAAGGCATCAGTATTGTGCTGTTCATGGTCCTTTCCTCACATCCACAGCCAGTCGTGGAGCCTACTCTGCCTGCACTCTCCGAGAGAGCTGGTGTTCTTGGCCAAGTTTTTCCACAGCTGGGACAGGAAAGGCTCAAGTGGATACCCATGAATGGAGGGGAGTTGGACGGGTCTCTGCTGCTGGGAGGAGGCAACTCCTGGTCAGGGGCAAGCTGTCAGCAGAGGAAGAGAGGTATGCACACGCCTTTCATGGAAGGAAAGACAGACACCTCGGTAGGAAACACACTCATTTCTCCATGGAAAAGTCTCATGTCTGAGATCCACTTGGAGGTCTCAGCTGGCAGACATGAAGGGTCTTTTGTCTTACATGTTTCCACAGATATTTACATACTGGGGGAGAATGTCATGTGTGATTTTTAAAAGCATTTGAGATTCACTGGAGTGAATCACATCTAATCCAAATTAGTTGACTCTTTTTTATTTCCTCAGTAATTAGAATAATAGAATAATTAAAGGCATTACTTCTCCACCCACAAGACACAGTTTGAACCATCCCTCTGCTGTATCAGATATCTGAAGAATATTCACTCTGGCCACAAGAAGTATGTTTTATGAGTTGAAACAAAATATCTGTCAGTAGTAGAAAAATGCTATCCAGCTGACTTTAAACCCATAAGTGCATTGGACTTTTTAAAAATGTATGGCATGACTTATATAAACTGACTACAAAAAAAATTCCATGTTTGTTCTTAAATTATTGCCCAGGGATAGCTACAAATCTCTTTTTGTGTTATGACACAACATAACAGAGGAGCTATGATTTGTGATTTTGTTTTCTACAGACCAAATTCCTCTCACCTTTTCTGAACCAGACATGAATAAATGATGAAGTTTTTCGTGGTCTGCCGTAGCTCACCAGATCACTCTCTCTGTTTCAGTCCTATTCTTAAGCCATTTTGATTCTTGCCTGCAGTTGTGGTACCCACGGCACAAATCTGGGCAAATTCACGAGCTGCTTTAGCATGCAATCTCCCACCCATGATATTACCATGCTATTACCAGACCTTTCTATTACCCAGAACTGCCCAGGAACAAACCACCCTTTCTCACTTGTATGCCATGGGCCTCAGGAGAGGTAGAGTAAGGCACTGAAAGACCAATTGTGCTAACTTTATAATGCACGTGAGAAATCCCCTGAGGTTATATTTGGGAGAAATTGAAGACTGTTGGTGTTTATGCAGGCATGCTGAGAGGCATTGATGTCGCTGAGGACTAGAACCTGGGTTTCTATTTCCCTGATTGTGCCGAAAGCCCAAAGAAGGAATTAATGAAACTCCTACTGATCTCTTATGTCTCTAGGACCCTGAAGATTAGAGAATAAAAAGAGCCCCATGTTGTACCTTGATGAGAAAAATGGCATGATGAGATGAAATCTTCTATGAGGTATCAAAACTAAAGTTTGGATTAATGCCCATTAATATAAGGATGAGTCAGGAACTGGCTCCTTAGGTCTCTCATTGATTAAGGGAAGTAGTAAGCCTATGAAAACATCCAACATTATCAGAGATTTGAGT
This sequence comes from Zonotrichia albicollis, assembly GCF_047830755.1. Taxonomy (NCBI): domain Eukaryota; kingdom Metazoa; phylum Chordata; class Aves; order Passeriformes; family Passerellidae; genus Zonotrichia; species Zonotrichia albicollis. The sequence goes on along the minus strand of NC_133821.1, from coordinate 70,051,074 downwards.
AACTTTTTGGATACCCGTTTCCCTCTGACTATAGAGGTAACCTAATTGTCTGCTGCAGTCCTTCAGTGTTCACTCTGAACTTTACCACCCTAAAAACTTTTGCCTATTATTGGCAAATTCTGGCACTTCGCTTCCCAGCCACTTTCTCAGTACTTCTGGATATGCTGAGCACAGATGTTTGCAGAACACAATGGATGGCATCTTCTGTTGTGAGAAGCTGGGACAGCTCTCTTGGCATTAAAATCCTCTTAGACCTGCAGAGACACCAAATCTAAGTACACAGCTGTGGCTCATCCCAGCAGTTACACCCCTCTGTCATGAAATAATCACCAACAGCGTCCTAAAAATATGTGTCACTCCTTAGATAGGTGGAGTGAGAGAAGGATAGAGATTTAGAAATCATGAACAGTGCAATAGATTTGAATAAGAAATTATATTTAGAGTCTGTAGGCTGATTTTTAAAGGTTGCATGAGTCGGTAGTCATCATGAGGCCGAATCATAATTATTGCTTCTGAATATAAAGGAAGGTATGAGGAATTTTTCAAAAATTATTTTAGGTTCCCCTTGCCAATGCTTTTGAGCACTCAGTTTGAGTGTCTGTCAGAAGTCCAGAGCATCAAAATTCCCTTCAAAGAAATTAAATTGAAAAATGATCAGTTACTCATTTCAATAAACAATCAGTAGAAAGATCATCTGAAACTATCTTGTGAAACTTCAGGAAGCCAAAACCTTGAGATGATTTACTGTTTTAAATTGTTGTTTTTGATGCTATTGTTAATTGCAGATGCAGCAGGTCATCTGTCTTGAAGAGGATCAAAATTCACTTAAAATAGCCTCTGAAATATAGTATAAGATAAATGTTTCTTGTATTGATTTAAGATTGTACTTTTCAAAATTTCTATGACTTCTACAGTCTACAGTCTTCTATTTATGTCATCATAAATGAATTAAAGTGAGGTTAAATGAAGTGCAATTTCACATGCACTAGAATAAATTGTTCTTCAACACTTGTGATTAAAAGAGAAACTAATTTAGATGAAGACAGTGGCTACAGCTATAATTTAAAATAGATGTAAACCAACTTGAAGATGACAAACCATCTGGGTAAGCTCAGATGCAGAGAGAACATCTTGACTCAGTCTGCATCCAGGTGCAGAGGGCCAAGAAATTTCAAGGAGGTAATGAGTGATTCAGGCTGACTACTAGTTAGACTCTCAGATATCCAATCCTCTCTTTTCTCCATCTTTAAGTTTCCAGCCCAGAGCCTCAGCTGGCAACTCAGCCTGTACACTGCTGTCCTGCTTACAGTCATCCAGTAACACACTGTGATATGTGGTGAGGGAAACAGCATCTTGTAGATAATGAATTGTTGGTTCTTCAACAATGTATGTATGTGTGTGTACATAGAGAAAAATAGATTGTAGGTGATATGAAAAGAGAGAAAAAGACAGAGAGACAGAGAGGAAAGAAAGCATTTGCCATTGATTAATATTTGCTAAGAGGATGGCCTATGTACAGAGAAAATATTTTCCCCATCAGAGTGCTTTGGGGTTTTTTTCCAAACTCTAGCCTGAAGAAAACAGGAAGAAAGAAACTGAACATTTTTCCAGATATCATACCAGGATGCCAGCCCTCTACTAGGTCATCATATCAACCTTGCTGATTGTTCAGCCCACTGCGATCTGCGTAAGTTGTTTTAACAGTTGTGTATCAACAGCAAACATTTGCCTGTTGCCTTCCTGTGCCACAGAGCTCCTCTCTTTGCCCAGGAACTCCTGGCCAGCTGCCACAGACAGTAGACTCACCATCTTGACTGGGTCATGTTTGTTAACTCACTCTAGATAAACACAGCGGATCAGCAGCAGCCAGCAACCCTTACTCAGCTACTTTTCCTGACATGCTCCATACTCATGAGGTGCATTGTGTGATTGATTTGCAGGGTGACTATCTTCACAGGGCTCTGGAGAAGGATGCAGTCAGAAAGTGTGAAGAGTTAAAACACAGGGCTGGCTCCACAACAAGCCCTGTGAGCCTCTACAACTCCTAGGAAACAAACTTTTCCAGGTTGACTGACGAAAGCATGAATTAACAGACACAAGCTTAATTAATTCACTGTCTCCAATGGAAAATGACATTTCTTGGCTTGCCCAAAGAAAGGAAAGAATGTGAGTTTAAAGAAGGGAAAATATTACAGCTAAAAGGGCATAGTTATCTTCAGAGATGGTGATTAATTGCCTGGGAAATACATGGTCTGAGAGCTCATGAGTTTATAAATGTTTAGTAAGCACCCAAAACTAGTTCATAACAAATTCCCTTGAACATAACTTTTGCCATGCTTGTCAGTTTTGCTTTTATCTTAAAGATGCAAGGGTGTCTTGCATTGAAGTCACAGCTACAGAAAAGAGGAGTGTCAGTGACTGATATGGGTACCTGGCAGAGTTGTTGCAGGGAATAGAAGGAATAGATCATTCTGGCAGCCCCTTCCTGCCCTAATGATGCTTCTCATCTGCAGTGACTCTGGGTCATTCACATTTACAAAAAGAAAATCTACATTTACAAAAAGAATCAGAGGGCCAAACAGGGAGCAAAATGATTGCCACCTGGGGTTTGGTCTGCCTGCTATCTAATACTCTGCCACTGCACCGAATGACTTGTCTTGCATTTTCTGGTTTGAAGTTTTCTTTCTAATGTGCTGAGCAGGACTATTAAAGCTCCGCTAAAAAAGTCCTGCAAGAGGAGAGTTACTTTGATATGTGCTGTTTGGTGATCTCCAGATACTACCAGAGGTCTGTTGTGGGAAGGAGAAAGGAGTATTTTCACCACTGACAGCTGTAGCATAAATCTCTATTAGTTTTATGGTATCTGGTTAAAATAGTTCTCAGCTGGGCTCTGTGTGGAAGTCAAGGCTACACATTGCCCCTGTTTTTCACCCTGAATAGGGATTTTGTTCCTCAGATCCTCTGATGTCATGAGCTCAATTTTACTCTTGATGCAATGCCCACTTGCTTTTTCCCTGGCTGCCAGCAGCACAGAAAGAGGCACACAAGGATGAGGGAGCCCACTTGTCCAGTCACCTACCCATCAGGGCACAGGGCTGAAAACAGAAAAGGGAGATGAATAGAAAACAGTCCAAAACCCAGTCCGAAAGAGCTGAATAAAACTACAGAACTGGACAAAGTGGTCCCTCTCACCTTCAGACCTGCTGTCAGCTCTGGAGGCAACAACAAGCTGGCTTTGTTTTTGTGATCCAGCCTCTGGTTTGTGGGAGAAGGCTGGCAGCCAGAGGCCCTTGCTCCATGCTGGCAGGGGAGCTGGGGAACGCTCACTTCAGGACAGTCAGTAGGAAGAGGGATTTAGGCATATTGTGCACACCTCAATAAGTCTCCTTTTCTACTATTTTTTTGTTATTTGGGCAAGATGAACCTTTCCAAGGAAGGGGTGATACAATAAAACACAAGAAGAAACAATATGTAGAAACAATATGTAATATTTTCCAAATAACTCTTCCCTACCCTACTATTTTAAAAAAGAAATTGATAATCTATTGTTGGCCTATGCCCTGGTCTACTGAAAAGTCACTTGAGAATACAACAGAAGAGGAAGGGAGGCAAACTAAGTGATTTTGATATGTCATTTTCCAGATGATTTATATTTCATTACAAAAGCACAGAATTTGTTAAAATTTGCAATTGAATTAAAAATGAACAGTTGTGGGAGAGTCTGGATAAACTGGCAAGAAACTCAACAAAAATACTGAATTTCAAGTTTTTTGTAGTTCTCACTTCTAATAACCACAGTTCAGAAAAATCTTGCCAATTCTTCCCCAGATAATCAAGATGTTGAAGAACAGAATGATAACAGTGAGTGGTAATATTTTATATTTGCTTTTGAAAAGTTCATTAATTTGTCTCAGCTACTGCTATATATGTCCATAGAATATGAGTTAGAAAGAGGTAAATATCAGCATTGAGGAAAAAAAGGTGCAAAAGAATAAAAATATTTTTGTTGAATTACTCACCATCCCAGTGGGATTAGTCTAAAACTGCTGAACAGAATCATTTACTACCAAGATTTCCCCATTATTTCCAATTTGCAGGTCCTATTTTCAGCAGCGTATAATGTTTCTGAATGCTTCATTTGGATGAAATTTTCCATGTCTAGTGTCTGCTTTAAGCTGCTTTGTTTGTGGAAAAAATCAGCCAAAATGATTCATTGGTTTCCAAGTAAGAGGTTAGTTAAAAATACATTGTTTTTCACACAGTAAAAATGTTCTGATCCCTTTTCCCTGAAGGCACTGAAGTATCCCTCTCATTTGAAACCTGGGATTGGGCTTGGCACAAAGGCTGAAAGGAGAGGGGTACCAGTACAGGTGGGCCTAGGGAACACTCTAATGTATAGGAATTAGATCAGTAAGCCCTGTGGTTTCTCTTCACTGGGCTTCTTCCAGCAGATGTCTGACAAATCTGTTGTTGGCTCATTCCTCTTCTGCCTATCACTCCTGTGCAAGTGCTGTGCAGCTGTCTGCAAAAACCAGGGATCTTTGGACTGTATGCTTGGAATGCCCCCTGGCTGACCAAAGATTGCAGATCCTTCTGTATCCTTGTCCAGGAGAAACTGAATTGTGGGCATTTGGCTGCTGGATTGTCAGCACCTGGGAAAAGCAACTGGCATTTCCATGGGCAACACCAAGAAACTTCTGTCTGATTTTCTTTTCTTGCTATTTTTAAGGATGAAATTGCAGGGGAAAAAATAAAATGTTCCAGGTTCTTTTAATCTGTGATTTGTATTTTGCCCTATCAGTTGTAGAGAATAAATACAGGGAAATATGAATAATGTTAAGAACTGGCTAGCAGGTTTTAAGCAATGCACCAGCTGCTTATTCAGCACAGGAAAAAGCACATTGTTATGTGTCTCATCTCTCTGCACAGAGGAAATACAGAGGTGTGGTGCTGGTGGGGAATCCTAATAATCCATCATAGAAGTGGTGCTCTTCTAGGAGACTGCTGGTCTGGGGCCTTGTATGGCCATGGCCAGCACTGCATTAGCACATCCTGTCCTGGCTTCCCACTCAGCTCCATTTCGAATTATTTCCTTCTGTCTGTGTGTAGGCAAGGGGGCAGAAGTGTCAGGAGCTGGAGCAGGGTCACATGTCCAGGTACCAGCACCCAGAGTGGGAGAGGGTTTGTGTGTCAGTGTGCAACCATCAGGCAGTATCACACTGATTTAGCTGCTGAGCAGGACAAGGGGCTTGCCTGGGAGTTGAGGGGGGGCGTCTCTGTGTGTCTTTGAACACCAGCAAATGAAGCAGGGGGTGGGACCTGGGGGCTTGTCTGTCCAGGGGATAGCTATCAGAGGGAATCCCATTGCATATATGCAAATATTTCCCACTGATGAGTCTTCATCACGAGCTGCTGGGGGAGGGAACAGGGTTAAGCTGTTTGTGCTGTCTGTGCATGTCTAACTGTCACTGTTGGCGCTGCTTTTTGGGGCCAGTTTGTGTATTTGCATTTAATGCATGCCTCATGGTTGTGCAGGTGTGCCTGTGGGGATGCATGCTCAGTCTTGCCACTGGCTGGACCTGAGGACATGCAGCAGCAGCAGCAGCAGCTTCACCCCTCTAGGGATGCCAGATTCAGCAAACCAAAATAGTTATGATATTTCTAAATGCAGAGTAAGCACCCTGTGTGCTAATGGGAAGGTGAAATGGACAAATAAAATAGGCAGATAAAACCGATTAAAGTATTTTAATAGTTCCCATTAGGTGACAACTGAAATGTTACAGTATTTTAACCCCTCCCTCTCACACAGCCTATCATTTTTTTTAAACAGTGATGGGTGTTTGAGGCACTGCTGGCTGCCAGAAAAGCAAGACCAGGACGGCTGCAGAACTCGAGTAATTCTCCCTCGGTACCACAAGATGGCAGGACCGTAGTTTTCAATTTTTCTACTTCTGCCTTATTCGTTCTGCTTATTTTTTTTTTCCTCTAATTTTTGGGTTGCCTGACATGCTCAGATAATGCTATTTACATTGAAAGTAAGTATAAATGATGTGTCTTTAGCAATGAAACTTTGTCTGCATAGCAGTTTTGCTTTAGCTCTTGAGGCGATTGAACACTTTAAAAATAATTCTGCTTTATAAATATAACTGGGCATAAGTGGGTGCCTTTCTGGTTCTGTTTTTGTACCAATTTTCCCCTTTTATTTCTGGGAGTAGGCAAGCCACTGCAAATAACTTTTTACTGGTATAAATTGCAGATATAACAGTTGACACATAAAATGTTCTGGCTTTTGTCCCTGGACAACACTTTAGTAAAATGACTTATTTTTTGAAAAAGGCAGACGCCTAGCAGTTGTTGGAGGGTTTTCTACTTCTGTAAAGTGCATTGATAGTGTGTGATTTCAGCTCTTCCCCTCTGACCTCTGCCTCTGCGCCTGGCACTACATCAGCAGGCACTAAACCAGATGGGGGCTGAGGATGGGGTTCCAGTGGCTGAGTGTACTTTGGGCCTTCCCTCCTTTCCTTCACTGCCACTGAGCTCTCTCTCTTGCCTGGGAAAGCAAACAGCAGGGTCCAGGGTCGGCACAAAAGACTGGATAACACCAGCTCTCTTTTCTTCCAGGGTAGGAAGTGTCTCATCGAAAAGCTTAGAGCTGATAGCATGTGCAGATCTCTCAGAGGGCAGCAGAGAGTGCTATTCAATAAGCAGTTATTTTTTCAGTCTGGTTCTCTCTTTTTCAGGGTTTAAAGAAAAATCAAAGAGGAAACCATGAAAGATGGGAGGTGGGGGGAAGAAATATTTTATTCCTTCTGCTTGTAGGAAAGAGCCCTCTCTCCTCTGCAAATTAAGATGGATGTGGTCAAAAAAAGACATGAAGATCCTCTTAAGTTTGGCAAGTCCCTTTTTCCTGCCTGGGTGTCTCGGCTGTCCATTGCTTCAAGGCTAGCAGATGGGCAGGGGGATAAGACCTCAGCATATTGTGGGGAAACTGGAAATTCCCTGCCACCATACCAGAAGTCAACACTTTAAAATTCCTCCTCTGCTGCTATCTCACTCTGTAGGCAGGATCAGGAGAGAATACTTCAAGTATTCATCACAGCCAAAAAAGCAAAATAACAATGTCTTTGTGCCAGACAGAGTAAAATCTGTGGGTTAAGAAAAAAATAAGGGACAAAAGAAAAGTGAAAACCTTTCTTAGTAACACCATCATTAGCTGGGATCTTGTGTTACCTGTTTTAAGGTAGCTGAGGAATAGAAAAATTCTAGCTAGGGTTAGAGTAGGAATAATGGGAGAGCCAGAGAAAGGAAATTGTAGTGGTACACCAGCTGGGAACTAAATCCAAAGAAATTAGGATAACCCTTAGTCCAACAAATACTAATGGAAGGAGAACAGCAATATTTGAAAATTGAGAGTTAAACTTTGAACAGTATGCTATATAGATGGATCTATTTTACTCTCCCTGTTGGGGTTGAGACTGACTAGAGAATATAATATGTATATTTTTCTAGTATGAAATCTTTTCCTTACCTTGCATTTTCAAAAACTTTTAACCTGTTGCAATGTCGTACAAATATTTTTTACAGAAAAATAGAGAAACATTCTTAAAAACCCAGTCTGGTTTAAAAAAACCCAACCAAACAAATAAAAAATCCCAGAAAAGGACAGTTTCCAAGAATCGACAGAGAGATACTAGGCCTTTAACACAGTTAGATAGTTACAGAAAAACTAAGTCCTTGGAAAAGGTGTGTTTTATCTTTCTATTTACAAGGGAAAGATCTTGTCTGGTTACCAGACTCTTCAGCCAAGATAGGAATGACCCCCAAAGCGGAAAGTTTTTGCCAAATCTAAGATTACCTGTCCCAGATAAAAAAATTGCTAGAACCTCATATAGGAGAAGAACAACAAGATGGACAGGTTTCATAATCTGAAACTCTTGTCTACTTGTCTTTTCCAGCCTTCCATAATTTTGTTTTGCCTAATTCTCCTCCCAGAATAATCTCTTTAATATTTTTTTCCCTCCAGCACCAATACAATCTCTGTACATTTCTGGCAGTTTTCTGTCTCCCTGTGGTATCCATTTTCACTGATTTATCCATCATTTATCCATCATCACTCTGTCTTTAATGGTTTGGAGACATATTTCTGGTTATGGCATGGATACACTGCTGAACTTGGGACTCCTAAGCTCTGTACAACACCTTTGCTATGAACTCAGTTGCTCTTTCCATTCATCATGCTTTTCAAAAATACCTACAAATTTCATATTCAGTGATCATCTCTCTTCTCTCTGTAGCTCAGCTCTTCCACACCCTAGCTAAAAAGCTCTAACCTTTGGAGGTATGTTCAGTTGGACACATCTATCTTTAATTTTTTCCCCATGGTCTGGTTCCTGAGATGCCTTTCTCAATTTTCTGACCTACTTTTCTCTGTCTTGCCAGCTTTAGAACACTAACTCCTCAGCTGCTGAAGGAGGGGGTAGATCCATGTACCTCTATAATGGATTTGTGTCACCTCACATCTGTAGCAAATCCAACCTGTCAAGTCTAAAAATGTGTCCAGGTGCAGTATTTCACTTAGATTCTCCCAGAGAGGCAGAGTCTGGGAATAGCTTCTCCCAGATTTATTACATGATGCTACAAATAATGGCCAACACTCGAACAGCTTCTGTGGTTTGCACAGAATAGTGCAGATTTGTTATATACAAGTTTACTGTATTCCCCAGAAACGCTTTGCAAGGTTTTCACAGGTTATTAAGAAGTTTTCAAACCTTATCCTCTTAAATACCTTAAGATATCTTCTAAAGACACTAATCATGCAATCTCAAGACAACCTGTGAGAAAGAAAAATATACTGCACAACGTTCTCTTTTTGATCTAAGAGCATAAACTGTCTAGGAAACCAACAGGAGACCCACAGAAATGCTATTTGCCTTAATAAAGTGGGCATATTTTATGTATTTTCTCTTGTACTGAGAATTTGTGATCATAGGCATTTGAGATTGTCATATTATTCTTATTTCTTCATAATGCAAAATGTTTCACAGTTTTAAGAATCTTTATTTTAAAAAGCATTAAGAACCTTTAATTCTCTAGTTAACAGGTTAGAGCAGGGGAAGGAGTTAGCAGCTTGGATTTTGCCAAGTTTTCTCTTAAGAGATTGGAAATTTTTAGTGAATAAACACAGTTATGTTTATTAAAAATCACTGCAAAGAGGAAGTTTAAATCATGATTAAATAATGGCAATGTGCTCAGGAAACATTTGTTCAAGCCTCTAAAACTAAAGACAGAGCAATACTTTTTTTTTCTTTGCCATAACAGAGTTGTAAACTCTACAGTTAGTCTGGTCTGGCGTCTCTTGTGACAGAAGCACATTCAGCTCCCAGCTGGTTTCTTGCTTGCTAGGATGCAAGAAACTCAGCATTTACAAGGTGATGTATATGCAACCCATGGGAGACATCCATAGGAAAGGAGAGAGCAGCCTCACAAAAGGCAGTTTACCATGCCAATAAGTCTCTGAGTCTCCAGGAGTATTTACTCAATCTGTTTCTGTCTCACAAGCAGAGCTTTCTGTCCCTCAGAGCTCACTTCCACAGCACAGTGTTAGTTGCCATTGGTAGTGTAACTGCAATATGTTGTCCTGGAGCAGATGTGAAGCCCCAGATTTCCTTTTACAGGAGTATGCATGCAGAGCAAAAAGACATTTGCTTGAAGTAAATATTTTTCTAGTATGCCCAGAAGCAGACTGTAAGACTGGCCATCTTAAATTTCCCAATGTTTGCCTTGTACCTTACCATTTTCCTGTAAACTGGAAACACCACAAAACTAAAAATTCAATCTAGGTGAATAGTCTCCTTTGCTTGATTTGATGTGCAAACATAAATTACGTTTACATTTTTTTCCTAGATGAGTACCCTAAGCACCAGGCCTTAGGTTTGGGCTGATGGGGCAACTGCACCTGCACCACCTGCACTTTGCAGGGGCTGAAGTAGGGAAACCACCTGGCTGTACCCACCCCCAGTGTCCAGTGCAGGGGACTGGTGAGGGGATGGCAACTGCTTGTGAGGGCACCCACGACCTAGGGAGACCTCTCTGGGGGTGGAGGAAGGGGGCTAGAGGAGCTTTATCCTCTGCTAAAAGGTTGTTTGCGCTCTCTCTCTCTCTCCCTCCCTCACCCTTATGGAAGACACAGATGTACCAAATAAGAGGCAAAGGGCAGAAGGAATGAAAATTCTTCAACATTCCAGTAGTAATGATTGGTCTAAAAATAGTCACTTTCTGCTTGATGGGAGGAAAGAGGAGAATGAGGGCAGTGTTTCTGCTGGATTTTGTTTATTAAATTTGTGCCCCTATGGCATCTGGGATAATATGGCCAAACAGGCCTCTTTTAAACAAGCCAGACCTCCCCAGTGAAAGGAATTAAGCCCAATACAGTTATGATCCCACCAGCTGGGATTCAGCCTCTCCCCCTTGCACTGGTCCACACTCGCACCCAGCCTAGATGTCACGCTATGCAGCCAAGGATGGGCTGACATGGGGTTGTATAGATGGGCCTCCAGGATGGGAAATGAAATCAGAGAATGACATTCTCCTCTACAGGGACAAATATTATAGCTATGTAAACTCCAATGTTCCTGTCTCAGACATCCTGCATCCTGTTTTTACTACACACAGGCAAAATCCCAAATGGTTGTCAATTTAGATGAGAGGGATATTTGAGGAGAGCCACATGTTTAAATGGAAGATCTGTAATGGATAAATAATAGACCCAAAAGGGATTAAATACTATAAATAGTACATCTATAGATAGTCTGCAGGTGATAGGCGACTGGATCATTTTGTGAGGAATGTTATTAAAACAGAATGGGATTTTCAGCAACTATTGGAGAATGCAATCCACCAAATATTTAATCCCACTAAAATATTTATGTATTTGGCTTCTCACAAGAAACTTTTAAACATTTTTTTCACACAAAGAAAAGCATGAATGACATAATTGTTAAAATTGTGCATAGTCATTTTTGGGCTCATCATCTACAAGTCAGATTTTCCAATGTATACACATCTTCACCACCATGGTTTGCTTGATAATAGTACTTACTGTATGTGCTTTTAACTATAACTATTGTGAATGCTTTGGGTAGAAACACAAAGAACATATGCTTTACTACAGCTCAATATTGAGAGAAAACCACAGAGAGCTGTGTCTGAGAGCTTTTTCCTGTGCAGTGTGACTAGGTGCATGCTTGCTACATGTTTTTCTTCAGTGACATAGAGTTAGCTCGTGGCATTTCTCACTTTTATCTTTGTTTGAATTTTCAACAATTTCAGACTGGTTTTTATTTGTTTTCTTTGTTGTCTTGGATTCTTTTATTTGGAAATATCCCAGAACTCTATCACCAATTTCTCTTTTTATTTACCTGTGAAGCAAAATTTTCCTGTCCATTCTCCCAGAAATCATAAAACACTTGTGGGTTAAACAGAAATGAGTGTTTAGTGTATATGACAGGTCTGCCTGATATGCTGGCAGCTATCTCTCACAGACATCCTTTCTGAGCTGGCTTTGCTTTACATCATCTTGTGCCACACTGGATAGCAAAAACAAACACCCATCTGTTCACGTGTTCCTAGGATGGGTGCCCACAGAAAGGAAATCCCTGTAGATAAGATGCAGTCATCAATCAGAGAAGAGACAGAATGGAAATTAACCCTAGATCTGATTTATATTTTTTGCAAATCAAGTCAACCCAGGATGGATGCCAGTAGTAGCAAATGAGACACAACACTGCATGTAAAAGGGCTCCCCTATCCCACACAAAAGCTCTTTTCTAATTTCATTGCCTGTTATTCTTCCCCTTGCTCCCTGAAGAAAAGCTATTAAAACATGCCCAGATTAGGGATGGGTTTGAGCATAAGAAAGGCCAAGGTCTCTGCTGACTCCTGTTAGAATAGGATGCATCCTAGACTTCATGATATCTTAGTAGATGGAGGATGCCCCTCACTTTTTTTACATTCAGAACAGATCTGTAAAAATAATCAGTCAGAAGACCTTTCTGCCTAAAATTCAGCATGACTACTCTTTTCAACCAGTTCTATTTGGGACTACAAAACAGAAGAACATAGTTCTTCTGGCAGGAAGAAGACACCTACATAGTTACATTTCTTTATTGAAACTTCAGGAGCTTAATCCCAAAAAAAGCATATGCTATTTGGCATACACTATTTCCTTACCTCATCCAGGACCAAAGGGAAGAATGACAGAATATATCACAGTCCAGGTATATTTAGAGCAAAGAGCTGCCCAACAATGATAAAGAATTTTCCCATGTAGGAGTTTTTCCAAGCCAAGTACAGATATACCATCAGGAGGATAAAGCTGGCCTTGTGAACTTTTACCTTCATGGCCCATCTTAAACTCCCTTTATGCATAAGTTCTCTAATGAGATGGTTATAGCTCCTAGAAAATTAATCTACCCTTGATTAAATCTTTCATCTCTACTTGAGACATGGAGCTGCTTCAGTGTCTCTCTCCTGTCACATGCATTGTAATTTTGGCTACATGCAGAGGCTTCTACCAGCTCTGTGATGCTTTCCTTTTTTACTTCTCAAATTCAGAGAAGACAGCTGCCAGATCCTCTCCTCATCTTCCTTCTTATGTGATATTTCTTTGTATAAAACAGCCCGCCCTGCTTAAGAAGAGGAGCTGCACGGAGAGCTGATATCAGTCATTAAGAGTTAATGAAAAAAAATGGGCAGAAAAGCATTTTATCTCAGCTCAGGTGCTTGATCTGCTCTGGACTCACCACACTGCACAGAAGTGTTCAATGTCATAAAATGTGCATAACAAAGCCTGTGTGTAACTAAGCCTACAGAGTTAGTTGTAGAGCAGGTGTTGCAGAGATCAGGGAAGCACTCTCAGCATCCAGACTCGCTCATTTTTACAGCCACACTCCAAAAGTGTTTATAAAATACTGAAAAAATTATAGCTTACTGTAACTGCAGTGGGGCTACAAAAGTGAACAGGTTTTTTTAAATGTTCAATCCTTTTCTACTGCATGGCATAATTTCACTGGGGAGCAATAAATTTTGTCTCTTTCAGGAATACTCCCTACCCAACACTATCTGAGTTGAAAAGTTGCCAATTTCTGAATATACAGAAATTTGTACATATGAGACAGAAAAACAACCTCTTAATCAGCAATTTGGCCTATTGCAATGTTCAGCATGTGCTAACAGTAGCTGTTGGTAGGCTCAGTTCCCTGGGCATGGCAGAGCCTAAATGTGAGATAAATCTTTATTGCTTCTGCTGTCCAGATCAAATCTAGAAAAGGAGTACCTACTTCTCGCCAAAGATTTCATCACTGTGCAAATATCTTAGGACACAAGGAACGCCCTGAACTACCTGGGATCGGGAAAAAGAAATGCCAACCAAGCCAAAAGATTTGTACAGGATTCACGATGAGGAGATTTGGGGTTCTGCCTGTGTTTTTCATCCCTTTAGCACCCTTAGTTCTCGTATCTCAGGAGCTGAGATGGTTTTGCAGTGTGCTGCTCCCAGAAATGTCCAGACAGAATGATTTCTTCCCATAGCTTTATGGCACATGACAGCCAGACATGCCCAAATTTATGTTTGCAAATCCTGTCCATAGAGCAGTGATTTCATTACCTGCAGATAACAACAGTCAAGGCAAAATAATACAACACAGACGAGGCTGATTGTGGTTAACTAAGTTGCTTTTAGTTTATTAATTTTACCCATATACATAGATGACTTTGAACACACCATGTGGAAGAGGCAGGACAAAATATAAGAAAATGGTACAGGAAAATATTTCAATATGCAATGTGTCAGTGTACCTACTGTATTTCATACATATTTTACAATGAAAACCAAAACCCCCACAGTTTCCAGAGGATGTACACATTTTGTTTTGATCCAACAAATTTAGTTCATTAATAAGTAAAAAAATAAATCTACAATAGCAACAGTGCAAACACATCAGAACTTGCATGGCATACAGAACACAGATGAATAAAAATTATTATACAAAGGGCCCAGTGTTTCCTATGGTACTGGCTGTGATGTATACAATACACAACAGGGTAAGGAATAAACCGCAACTTAAACAGGAAGATGAACTGCATATTACTGGCTCTGTCTTGTATGGTCGCTCTATTTCAGGAGGTAAAGCTGTCATGCCTTGGATCTGAAATTAAAATAGCATAAAATTATCAGAGTTTTGTCACATAATAGAAAACTCTTTTTGGTCTCAAGATAATTGGCAGCTTGCCTGATAGTCTATTGATAGTTTTGTACTTGGGCTGTGACTCTCACTGTAGAAACAATCAAGCTCAGTAAAAGTATGAATATACTGCATGCCAAATGATCAGCCATATCCAACATTCTCAGCTTGAGAGCAGCAGTACACACTGGCATCCTCTCCAGTCAAGCAAGGATAGACTTTGGTTGCTTGATTTGAATAACCTTATTTTGCTTTGTGGGGTAGTTTGGCAGGTTTGGTTGCTGTTTTCATCTTTCTGTCAAATAAAAACAAAAGCTGGCAGTGTCAACTCTGCTGTGGGGACATAGGATGATATTTGAATGTGTTCATTTCTAAGTGCAAGGCTCACACTTGCACGTACAAAACAGCTAAAACTGTGTACACAGGTTTTGTTCCACGGAACCACAGAATGGTTGTGGTTGGAAAGGATCTCTGGAGGTCATTGGGTTCCACGTCCCTGCTCAAGCAAGGTCACACACAGCAGTGTCATATTGCTATATACTGAGCATTTTTCATTCTTCCCATAAAACTCAGTGCAATTTTATGGGATTTGACGTAACTACGTTTGCTATAGTTTTGACATGAAATTGGAGACATTTGTGTACACAACTCAGCTTGCTTTTCCTAAATTTACTCCCTACATGTTAAAAAAAATAAGCTCTGCAGAAAGTATGCTCCTGGGCACATTTTTGAAAGTTTGAATGCCCACCTGTACAGCATATGCTTGCTTTGGGGACTTCATCTATGTTACTATTATTCTCTACCCTAGAAAGAAACCCCAACTGAATATTGACTTAATCTTAGCAAACACAACACAAAAGTAAAACTGAAATACAGACCAACTCTATAGAAAAAAGAAGGTATTTTCAACTCAGTTCCTCTGCTTCAATTTTTTTCAGTCTTGTAACAACTGAGGGATTGTTTGGCCATTCAGATCAATCTGTCCCTGATTTTGATGAGGATGGTCATTTAAGTGCAATATCACTAATAAGGGAAGAGAAAGGAAAGAGTTCTAATCTAGCTTTGAAGAATATGCCCATGTCATTTTGAAAAAGGAAACTATGATTAAGGAAGAGCTAAGAACTCCCAGTTCCAGTGAGCTCATTCTTTGAGTTGTAAGTATTGTTCCTTCATCCTGTAAGATAAAGAGCAACAGTATTTTCCAGAAAGTATACCATTAAAAAAAACCTCAGTCTATCCCCACTTGATAAAATTTCTGTGCTTTTCATCATCTTGACCTGTCCTCTGACAAATAATCAGTGAAAGGGTGGCTATGCAATTGCTACTAGCCAGCAGCTGTAAAGGTCAAGAAGTTTTACCAAAACTGGTGAAAAGTCACAGAATTTTCTACAACTGTTTTTTTTCTGTCTACAGCTACTTTCCACAGGAGGTCTACAATGGGACAGAACCTCTTTGATTACTTATAGCACACAGCATTCCTTTGTCGTCCAGTGGGTAGAACAGTCTGACCTATGTTGGAAAAACACAAGAATGCTGTGTAGGAAGGGCAATTTCTTCACCACCTGAAAGGACTGTGTGACACACTATGAGGAAGCATGGGCTATCTTCTAGGGTGAGGAGGACGAGGCAGAAGTCCTTTCATAGGAGTTACTTCATCAGTAGTATCTCACAGCAGCTCTGCTACACTGGACTGAAATCACAATAGGAAATAAGCTGGTACAGTGAGACTACCTCTCATTCTGAACAGAAAATCTCAAAAAAGTGAAAGCGTAGAATTTGGAGTCTGTAAAGGAATTCAAGAGGAATACATATTTTAAAGCATCCCTTTTAGAGATGATATGACATGCACTAGCCATTCTTTTTAAACAAACATCAACATTAAAGATGACAACTTTTTTTAGCAGTATTCTGGTAAAATACCAATAGATATTTAAAATAAATAATAATTTATTGGGGAACTATTTTTTCTCTTACAGGTTTTTTCATCAAGACAATAGGGCAAGTAAAACCATGGAAGATAAAATCTTAAGAAGTTGCACAAAGGGAACAGACTATCCAATTTTATTTTTCTGGCCCAACACTATAGACAATTCTAGGACCACTAAAAAAGCAAGACTTATTGCAAGAGTATTCATACAGCTTTAGGTTGTCTAGATGCCCAAGTTAAGAAGGCAGATTCTTAAGGTTTCATTATGCAGTCAGTAAGCTTCCCCTAGAAGGTGTCTCAGAGAGGAAACCTGATTTAGGGATTTCAAATCATCTGTTGCAAGACCCTGACATAGGTCCCTGACCATGGAGGTAGCCAAGCTAGGACAGCTTCCTGGCATGGTCACTTCACCTGGACACACATGGCTGCTCTCTGATCAGTCCCAGCCTCACTGAAATACTCAATCTTCCTATTACTGATCCCAAGTGCTGATTAAAGCTCCAACTTTTCTATTCGTTTTAAATGCTTCTAGAACTCAGGTGAAAGCACTGGTAAAACATTCTCATCATTTGTTATTGTATGTAAATCAAATATAGCTGCGTAAACATCCTGAAGACATATAATCAGATAGTTATTCACATGCATTGAAACACAGTAAATCAGATTAGTTTCATGCCATCGCTGCCTCCTTTTCAGCACACAGACTTACCGACCATTCCGCATTATCTGTTTTTGAACATCTCACGTTCACAGGTAGTTTAAGCACAAGCTGATTATAGGAGAGACCCTCTGATCTGGACCATTTGAATTTGTTCATTGCATCCATAAAAGACAAGTTTTTATATTGCTTAGGACTCTTGATAATGAAAGGCCAAGTCCTAAAGAAAAACAATTGATTAATTTAAAGAAATAGATAAAAACTATCAAGCTGAAATGAATGAGGAAAACTTTTGGGGAACTTACTCAGAAAAATAAACACACTACAACTGTGTATATTATGCCTAGCTCACTAAGTTCTCTTTTCAACTAAGTTCTCTTCTACTGAAAATGGATGCAGTTTCATTGATTTTGACAACCTTATGAAAGGCTGTCAGCAGGTTAGTACTTGCTACCAGATGCTTTTAGAAATGAAAGACTTCAAGAGTTGTATTGCTCTTCTCTGATCCACAAACTCAATGCACAAGCAATACAAAACAGATCTGCTGTAACTTCTGAAGAAAACAAAAACAAAAGAAAGCCACACCCACTCCTAGGTTTGGCAGGCCACGTTGCCAAGGAACCTTTGCCATTAGAAAGCTGCTTCCAGACAGTTCTGCCAAGCTCAGGTCAGAACTGAGGAGTTGCTCTGCGATGGTGGGCATTAGATAATAACAGGTGTTGTGGACATTCCCTTTGGCATATTCCTGAAAGCTGGCTGCAAGGACACACTTGGCCAGAGGTGGTTTAGAGACCTGCTGCACTGCTCTGGAAGATCTGTCTGGCCAAGTGTGGGAATCCTTCCCATGAACAAATGGGGACAATCTCATTTCTCACCAGCCATATGGAAAGGGAAGGAATGAGATTTCATTTAGTAAAGAACACTAAACAAGTAACATAGGGAAATCTAAAAATAACCAAAAAACCAAAACCCACAACCTTTTCAATTGTTTCTGCTTTCTCCCTGTTTGACTTTACTGAGAAAAACGGAAAAAAACATGGTAGAGGAATCAAACTTTTACAAACACAAAATCAATACAGCTAGAGGAAGAACAGAAGTATCTAAACTTTTATCGAGTAACCTAATTAATACTGTGATTGGAGCATGAGTTATCTTTTCAGAATACTTTAAACAGATCTGTGTTACCTTCTCCTAGGTTGTCTCCCACTTGCTTTGGGGAAACTGCCTATGCCAGAGTTCTGCTCCACAACATCTAGGCATACAGACTGTGATTTTAATCAAGTATTTTGGTACTCAGGCCACTATTATAGCCCAATCACTTTTATCTCTGCTCCTCATGATATAAACTATTGTTGTGTTACCAGAAAGAGGAAAAATGTTTTAAAGGGAGCCACAATGCTTTGATCCTACTCCCAATTTGTATTTGTATGTCAAAAGAGACTTTGGAAGAGTCAGTGAAGCAATTCTAGTGTTAGACTGACACAAGAGAGATGAGGATCAGGTCACATATCCTTAGGCAGACAGAGTTTAATGAAACAAGAATTGTGGATTAGGTCATAAATACTAAAGGCATTAATAATCTCCTCTTCTAATTACTATTCCATTTGTGGCAGACAGTCTGCATACTTACTCTATTCAGAACTTCTTTATTTCCCCAGGCCAAATGTGCATTTTTTTGCTTAAGTACAGTTATCATGAATGAACACTCAAGAGAGCATACATTTGTTAGAGTATTTTCTTTCTAAGCTCAGAAAGACTCTTTTAGATAGGACTAATTTAGAAACTCTGTTCTCCCTACATTAAAAGAGGTTGTAAATGGAAATAGTGTGGAAAATTATGTAGACATTGATTGCACTGTGACTTCCTTCAAACTCTTCTTGAACATAAATTTCAGAACTAAGACCACTAAGCCTGTATGTCAAATTATTTTGCAATAATAGCTTTATATGGTTTGTTAAGATAAACTGTATAAGCAAAGACAACTTTTAAAATTTGTAATGACACACAATTATTCTATCCATTTGATCTTAAAATCTTACTATTACCGTAGTTTAGTGCAACTAAAAATACAAATGTAATTCACCTTTCACCACAAAATGTTCATTCAACTTTTTATTGTTTGATTATTTTTCTGCACTTCATTCATTTGGGAACATTCCAATTTTCTTGACTCTTCTCACTGTTTACAACCTCCTGTGGAGATGCTTTAATTTTAAGCACTATAAGGAACATATTTTTGTCCTCGGAATTTCTGTCATCAAAACTACCCAGGGAAATTCAATAACCAGCTCACAAACTCTTTTTCAAGATTACTTCTCTATATAGGAGACATTGACATGTTTTAATAAATTGATAGATTTAAAACATTGATATATAGCATCTTTACAGATGTATGTGGTAAAAAAAACCAAAACAAAACAATGTAAACAGTATTATTTCCTTAAAAGAAGAAACTGCTTTTCTATCAGAAGAAAAAAAGATGCAAAATAATTTGACAGGAAAAATGGTAGCACAGCATATTGACCAAAAAACGTGGCACAGTGACTATGTTTCTTTTCTTTCTACCAGAAAGAAAGAAAAGTTGTATGAAAATGATCCAAGAATCCCACAGACAGAAAGAGAGGTGCTGCACATATTCATAAAGATTTTACGTACCTGACTGGTCGATAGATTTCCTTAACACCGATGAACTGGAGCTGTTCCATTATATCAGGAATACTTGCACAGCGGGTGAGGTTGATTCTCGGGTAATAGAGCAGGTATGACAGGCACATTTCATTCCTGGTGCTCAGACCACCCTGAAAATGGGATTTTTCGTTAATCAGGGTAGCACTGGAATCCCACAGATTAAACCACTGATTAGCATTCAGATGCTAATGAAAGGTGTATCAGAAGGCCAAATTTGCCAAGTTTATCTCATACATAAGGTTATCAAGTAGCAAGAGACTATTACATAATTAATTACAAAATACTCTGGAAGGTCAAGCAATAGCTTCTAAGTTAAAAGACATCAGAAAGAACACCTGTGAATAAAATAAGGCTCATATTATATTGAAGTGTACTATCTGAGAAGTTCAGGTTTGCTTTCACTCGCCCCCGAGGTACTTAGATTTACCACGTTTCAGAAAAGTGGAACAAATAAGGAAAAAAATCTTGTAGGACAATTAATATGTTTAATAAGAAATATTATTAATAAGAAATATGCTTAATAAGAAATTAATTTAGCTTTGCCTTTTAAAACAGAGGCTGGGATGGAAGATTCATATTCCTTACAACCTATGAACTTTGGTTGTAAGTACATATGCCAGTAAAAAGCAGGAAGGAAAATAATTATTTCTATTAACAGATAATGTTGACTCAAGAAAAAATGAGCATGCATTATAAAATTAGTTATTAGAATAATATTTCTAGCTAACGGAAGAAACAGACTCTTAAGCAATCTTCCATTGAGAACTATGGGGCAAACAACCATCTTAAAATTAATCTTGGTAAACATGGACAAGATTATAAACTGCATGTTTCTATATCCTGGGTGGGAACAGTTCCACAAGTCTCATGGAACCACAGGAATAGGAATGGAGAAAACAAACACATGAGCCAAGAGTTAGTGTGGTCACCATACAGGAAAACAGGACAAAAACTCAAAAGCCTTCATTCTTGCTCTTTTGCTTTTCATTAAATAACTACTGCATGCGCCTACATGCAATCCATTACTCAGGGAGAAGTATCCCTTTTCTCTCTGGATGCCAGGAACAGCTTTTCCCTGCAAAACAGACAGCCCTCAGGTCTCACTTCCCAGAGGTCTGGATCCAGCCACTCCCCAGGAAGCAGCATCAGATCCTGGCACAGGCAGCTGTATCCCTCCCATAGACAAAGTGGGTTTGGCATCACTCTGTGCGTTCCTAGACAACTGGCACAGTCCAGCCCATGTCCGAGTAACCAAATTTACTTCACCTCCAAAACCCAGTGACTGCATTGCAAAGGCCAGTGCCTCTGTTAACCTATCCAGCTGCTTCTGGACTGTGCCAAACCAGAGCTAGACACCCTCAGTAGGGAGGAGTGGGTTCCCAACACCTCTTCCCAACCCAAGGAGACCTTCGTTCTGCCTGGATTCTGTATTAGGCACAAAACTAAATAGTTGGAAAACTTCCTGATCACAGCTTATCTAAAAATCAATGCAAAAGAACTGGCAATTACAACTCCAGGGAAAAATGTGTAACAAGTTCATAAAAATAATTCATTACAGTATGCAGAATTTGCATGTTAATACATGTTGTGAAGAAAGCACTCCTTATACCAGAAAAATTTGACTTCTAAGGATCTTTTATGAGCTGACGTGCTTATTTTTACAAACTATGCATATGAATGCCTTAAGCAAAAGATCAGACTAAGATCACAATAGCTCAGATGACCTTAAAAACTAAGAATTTATGAAAGGAAAGACAATAAATAGTTATGTGCACACAGGAATTAGTAAGTAAATTCACTTTTTTAAAACAGTGTTCTGTGAAAAAGATTTTAGTCCCCAGTTTCATCTGTGTACTTATTTTGATCCACCAAAATATTGCTTACCCATGTCATACGAATTCGGTCCACAGTACTGTAGTGGCATTCTGTGACTAAATTATCCCCCTGAAATACAAAATTTAGGAAGTTCACAGTTCTGAACTTTATCAACACCAGTTTCAGGTAACCACAGATGACAGCAAGCACTTAAGTAATAAATATCAGAGCAGTGGATATGACTTTTTGAAAGAGTGAAGGATTAGGTAATTGCCATATGTTAAGGCCTTGGCGCTTAATATTCATATTATCCAGATCCTCAGGGATTCCCCCATGGATTTAAACAGCGTCTTAATAAGAGTGTTGTCTGGATTTCTTTTAAAATAGCAATGAAGGTACACAGTTACCATCCAATTTTCTGGAAAATTATATAGTAGACAATGTAAACAAATGATACTTGCTGCAAAACTCATCCAGTGCTACTTTACCCAGGCTAATTTACACTGCCAACTTCAATAGAAATATTTGGCAAATGAGGAAAAGAAGGCTTTCCACATCACAAAAACAACTATATCTCTGCCAAGCCTGGGAGTAGAGGAGTGGCAGGCAAAGACTTTACTACATTGACAGATATGTATGGGAAAGGCTGAATACTTACCTTCTCAAGCACATACAATTAACTTTTTGGTGTCTTGACAAACTGATCTACAGTTTGGTAATAGTTTCACTCCCTGTACCTAATCAAGTACAAATTTGAAAATCACCGTGATAATCAAGTGGATGTTTTTTGTATCATTATCTTTGCTTATCAACCATTATACTTCCCTAAAAAAAACCAGATCACCCTTCAAAGGCTGAGAATTTCTCCTTTCCTACAGGCTGTTTCTCTAGATCAAGGCTGGGACAATCTGTACTCCAGACTGCTGGAAGAAGGAGCATCCGCCTCATGTCAGCCAAATGGAGACAGAGGTTTCTGAAGTAGCTTGAGCTGGCACAGTGTCACTGCTTCCAGTGGGAATATTCTGTTCCTATCAATGAGGTCTCTGGCTCTTGTATCTTACAGACTGGATAACATTCACTAAAATTGTTCCTTCTCTTAGACTAGATCTGCTGCTTCCAAATGGAGAAGAGAGTGCTACTATGTGAGGAAAAAAAATAACATGGACTCCACAAACTGAAAGAAGGTTACACTCTTGGGAGAGCTTATAGAAAGAGAGAATAACAAGAATTTACGTGAAAAATCATACTATTAGTTAATTGATGAAATTGTTCTCTGAGTTACACCAGATGATGTAGGTAAAGTTGCACTGGTAGTTTTGCATAAGATGAAAATGAAGGGCATAAAAAATGGTTCTCTTCAGAGAAAGAATTCCATCTTCTACTTGAGCTGGGTTTTTTTGTCGTTTTGCTGTTACTATCAAATGCTCTTTATAGTTTTTCTGTTGTCTATTCCCTTATGTTCTTGAATTTTAAGAGGCCTTCTGATATAATTGCATGAATTTTCCTAAAAATGTTACAGGCTTTCTCTGCAAACCTGTCATCTTCTGCCAGCCCTCTTCCTAAACCCTTCAACCTTCTTTCCTGAAGGAGGTACTTTGTCTTTGAAGCCCCTAAACTACGAGCAATTTGACTTCAAAGAGTAAATTCTGCACTTGAACATCCAGGTTTTGCTGTAGAAATTAAACTATAAAGTTAGCATTTTACCTTCTTGTCTTTAAAGTACAAATATCAAAGCCTCACAGTGTGGGAGAAGAGACATAAGAGAGAAAGGGGCTTAAAGAGAAGCCCCTGAAGTTTAAACCATGGGGCTCCTGATCATACTTGAAGTTCAGTCATTTCAATGTTCTTTTCAGACCCATCTCCCTTAATGATTCCAATTGTAAATAAATTCAATTTTTTGACGCTTTGCAACTGACAATTTAAAAACATGCTTTTTCTCATGCACCAGGACAAGCTACTCTCCTGGCCAGATCTGGAGCACCAAGGAGATCTTTGCAGCACTAAAATTTCTGTCATCATGCCAAAACTTAATTATGGATACTAGGTGGAACAAAAGAAGAGTGAATAATTTTTAAATGAGTGACACACTAAAAATGCAGACTCCTTTCATGCAATACCTATGGCATAGTTACTGGTTTATAATATAACTGTAGTTGGAATATTTCTACAAGTTCTATTGCATTATTTTCAGGAATACAGTAGATAGATTTGTATGATTTCTTCTTTCAAAGGGTTTTGTTTACTAGTGAAACATCAGGTGGAACATGGGCATGAAGTTTTGCTCCCAACAAGAAAAAGTGTGAAACAAACAGAAGACTTGGCTGATTTTTAAACATGTTTGTAAGGCTGGATACTTGCTGTGTGCAAATACTGAAGATATGCTACTTGGTCCCACAGCTCTGTAAAGCCATACGGAGGCATTTCCATTATTCATCTTTCTGGATGAGTGAAGATGGTACAGCCCAAAACAAGGGATTTTCTAATCTGCTTTGTTCAAACATTTGTGATAGTAAAGTTCAATTATTATGGATATCAAACATATCCAAGGAATAGCTTGATTTGGTGAACCAAGCCAGTTCTGTGGCGACTCATGTGGACACTCCTGAGACACTGAAACTTTAATGCATGAGTGACTCTGCGATAAGTGGAAAACGTAACAGAACATCCAAGAATTCTATGATGCTAGGCTAAGAAATTGTGTGGCAAATTTAATTCTAAAGGTGAGAAAATTATAGGCACATGATCTCTTAAACACTTTCAGGAAAAGAACTAAGAGTGTCATACTGGCAAGATGGTTCTTTCTTCATTCAGGTACTGAAACTCCTGGAAGTTGAAGTCAAACTCGTCGTCATAAGCAAGCAGCTTCTGCTCCTCGCCATTGTGGAAGTGGCGCATCCTGATAGCTCTGCCAGCAAGGTGAGCATGGAGAAGCACTGCAAACACTTGAATCCCAGCAGGTCTCTCAGCACCCAGAGCCTGGCCAAGAGAAACCAACATCATCACTGTTCCCAAATGAAAAGTAATGTAATGCAACTCCATCTACAAACAGTGAAAATACATTGATTAATGCATTTTGAATTCACTCAGTTTACTGAAAAATGCAGTCTGAAGCAAAGCCAAGACATTAAGTGAAATTCGGGGTTTATGTACAAAAAAGACTAGGGTTTTTTCTGTGATTATTTTTTATAACCAAAACATGTTTTTACTCCTAACACACCCATTTGTTAAAATGAAAATCAACTGGACTGCAAATAATTCTCAATAGTTTTAAGACTTTCAAAGGAATAGTACTAAAACCTGCACATTATTTTGGTGCTAAGGGCCAACACTAATGAATGTGGATGTTTATTGTGAAAATGAATTTCTCTGCAGTCATGAATGACGCCAAGAGACGCACTTCAAATTGAGAGGCTGTAGTTGTAACATCCTCTACTTTCCATCTTTAAGTGAACTGGTAGGGAAATAGCATAAGTTTAAATCTAAAAGTTTTTTTCCAGGTCAAAAATATTTGCAAATTAACTTTTCCAAATTGACACAAATCTGGCATCACTCCCATTCTGGCTGACATCTACTGATCTAAACTTTATGTTGAGTATGCTCAGCTATAATTATTTTTCAGAGCTCAAGGTAGAAATAATCTGTCATCACAATACCTTTCAAGAACAGCCCTAGGGTCAGAAGCCTCATGATAATGGATAACTCAAGAGTTATAAGGCTGAAAATGCCAGGAAAGTACACAACATTTAACACCACCAAAAACAAAACTAAATTTTGTATCTAATTTAGCCTTCATTGTAAACCATGTTATTAATTCAACCTTTCCCTATGGAAGACAAAGTATATGAGAATCTCCCATTATACAGTCACCATAGATTTTAGACAGTGCTTCCATTGCCTGCAGAGATATTTAAGTTATCTTAATGAAACCAAGAACTTAATAAATGCAAAACCTGTTTAGGTCTTCAGTTTCTGTGGCTGGTGTAAGAACACCTTTCAGGCTTTCATTTCATCATTAGAAGCCTTTTGCACATGCCCACATCTGAATTAGTCTAAACTTTTTTTCTGAGCTAGCTATATCCAGAAAGCTATTAATACCAAAGTTATTAATAGCTTTGCCACGGAAAGCAGTGTATGCTTACATATTGAACACAAAATAAAAACATTGCAACCCCTGTGTCATTCATTATTACTCAAATAAATAAAGCAGCCTGAGTAGTGAGCATGCCAAGTATCCATTCAAAAAGACAACATTTTGGAGGACAACATGTACCACCAGATGCCTTTGCTCATGTCTTTTAACTGTAACTATCAAATTTTGCAAGAAGTTCAAGTGACTCTTCCAATTATTTCCATGAATGAAAACCAGTGGATTCAGGCAAGGGACATACCTCTTCCAGACATTCCAGTGTGCAGTGACCCTCTGACACAAATTCAGGCATGCCTGGTGGGATATTGTGGAAAAGGCTGACCCAAAGACCAGCTTCAATAACTCCAGCATCGTATTTCCTTAAAACTGGAGTATAAATTAGCCTCAAACCAGAGTTATCTATCAAGCCTGCAACAAAAAAACACACTTAGCCATGGCTAAAAATCAGGTTTTCAAAGGAGAACAAAACCCAAACCATATTGTTTCATGTTTTTCATGCTATATCATAAGTTTTCTACATGAAAATCAATAAATCAATCTCAATATTATGGAAATGAGTGAAACCATATGCAGAAAGTGGTTTTTTCTCTTCAAAATTTTCAAGCCACATGTTGTCTTCTAGTTGAGAATTTTATCTATTTCTTCATCTTGGGTCCTACCATTAATTATATTTTTCCCTTTGCTTTGGATTGCCTGTTACATTACAGACTACCCGAGATGAAAAATACATCCCTTTTACAATCTCTCCAATTAAGAGAGCATCAATTAAACATGAAAATTGCCTTACTAAATCCCAGACTTGCAGACAATACCCCCACTTTGAGTGAAGTAGACAAGAGAATTACAGAGTATGTTAATGTTGCTCTGACTCAAGAACTTATCTTGACTTCAGAAATTGGTTTAAAGAACCAAAGCCTGCTGTTTGGAGGCTGTGTTTTTAAGAGTCAAAATAATACAAATCTACTTTGTTCACCCACATATGTTTAGCCATATGTGTTTGTTTGTGCATCCAATAATAATTTATGTTGCCTTATTCATCTAAATGCTTAGAATACTTGTCTTCTTTTAGTAATTTTTATTTGTAAAGATATACACAAAAAATTATTAATCTGTTTGTGCACAGGAACTAAATTCTGTTAGCTCATCTATTAATCTCTTTGTATTTTTGAATAATAACTGACACAATTTCAATTTTGGAAATGAAAAATGCAAAAAACATATTGAATATCTCAGAGAAGGTAAGATGCTTCCTAATGACCTATATTAGTCTTCTGAAAAACAAAGCAGACATAGCAGTGCCTGAAGCCAAATTTTACATCAATATGATATCAGCAGTCTATTTTAAGATAAGCAAATGGCAAAGGTACAGAGCAGGGATTGTTACACAGTCACTAAAATACCTAAGATGGAGTAGTGCATATAAATATTAAGGAAAAAAGGATATGTACTGTGCATAGCCAATTAAGAATGGTAATCAGCCTTGAGACCTTCTGCAACATACAAATCACATTTAAGGTGATACATTGTGTCCCACAACATCCCAACTTTAGCATTTGGGAACCCCTACTCACTCCCTTCCTGGAGAAATTTGCATCACCTCATCAACTTGACTTTTTCCTTTTGGTATTTCTGCTTCAGAAATTGTTAGACATTGTTAATGTCTAAATGTCAGACACTCAGCTGTATGGCAAAACTCTGGTATGTCACAGTTTCTGATAAACAATCTCAAAAGAGGCCACCTTTCAAATGAGAAGTGAATGTTAAGGACTACTAAACCAGAAACAGTGAAACTCATCCATATTAAACTAGAAAATGTTTCAGCTCCTCCTAACTGGGAGCCAAAAGCCACTACTAATCTGAGTCACTTAGGAAAACATTACCCCAGGTCACAAAGTGAGGCAAACAGTGCAGCCTTTCACCAAACTGGGAAAATGCAGGTGCCAAAACACACAAAGGAAGGTGACCCAGTGGCACGTTTGCTGCTGTGTCAGGAGAACTCATTTGTCCCCACGTGAAGCAGATGGAGCACCCAGGTCTGCTCTCTTGCGCTCCTGGCACAATCTTACACAGTGTATTTTGCCAGGAAGGAGGAAAACTATCACCTGGATTACAAACACTCTGCTCTGCCTACACTGTCTGAATTTTCCCAGGTCTTTTGGGACTGTCCCGGCAAGGCACAATTGTTCCCTTTGCTTAAAAGGAAACAAAACATTATCAGTTTCCCAGTTTTTTGTATGTTATGTGCCACTTCAGCTAAACCAACACTATCACGAACAGTCAATTAAAACAAAATGATGGATTTAGGGACACAACCAAATCAAAGGGACAAACCAAAGGGACACAGTTTTTCAGCATGTGATTTCTTGGGTTTTCATGCAACATTTGATGAAAAAGCATACAATATCAAGGATGCAAATTAAGTTTATTGTATCCCATGTCCTGAAAGCACAGAGTCTGTCATTAAATTAAAAAAAAAAAAATTTAAAAGATGAAGATGGGAAATGACAGTAAGGCAGAGTGTCATAGCCCACACAGCAGATTTTATTTTAATTTTATTTTAATTAAAATTTTATTTTAATTTTATTTTATTCACGAGAGTGTAAAGAAAGGCCAGTATACTATCCTGCATTGGATTTTACTCAGTTCATATGTAGCATCCACCACAATATTCTCGGGTACAGTAAGTTAATAAACTTCTGTTTCAGAACAAAAAAGTATCTTTCCCAGAGGCATCTTCAAAGCTCCCCTGATTTTCCTGGGATTTTTTGTTTCTCCCTTTTACTTCTTCTAAATACAAATTAAATTCAGGAAGAACAATTTTAAAACACTATTACTAATTAAAAGCTTATATTTTAAGATAAGCTGTTTTTTGCTGGTGAATGGTCAAGACACTTGAGTCTACACTTCTGCTTCAGAAACTGTCCACTGTTCAGATAGATGTATATCTAAAAAAATGCAGCAGAAAAAAAAAATTCAAGGGCAGTGAGAAAAACACTGTAAACCAGGAGCTATTGATCAGGAGCGAAAATAACCCTCAGTTTTTTATTTGCTCTGTTTGCCATGCAGTGCAGGGATGAGCACTTGTGTGTAGTACATTTTCCAGTCTGGCATGCTTTAAAGCCTGTGGGGCTACAAACCTTCTGTCTCTGATGGATTGTCATAATGCACCTCCATAAGGACAAACAGAGGGTCAGCTGCTGTGCCGATGGATAAGCCAACATGAGGAGGGTAGGTGAAGCCCTGGAAACCAATACACATGGAAATCAATACAGAGTTAAGGTATTTTTTGCCATGGTTAAGAGTTAATTTCTCTTTTTAAGTACATTGACTCCTTCTTCCAATGATATCATCATATTAATGATAAAATTTACAAATATCACTTCTTTTACAGCTTTCTGAATATGGCATTGTGATAAAATATACCTATTTTGTAGTTAATAAACTTAATAACTATGTCAATATAAAATAGTAGATCTAATGCTTCCCAGAGGACAAGGCTCTGGGCAAACTAGTCTAATTTCACCTCTGACCCTGCTTTGAGTAGGAGGCTGGATTAGAGACTTCCTGAGGTCCTTTCCAACCTGCATTAGCCTGTGATCTTATGATTATTTATTCTGTATTTATTGTTTGAGCAGAAAAGGAAAATTCCATTTTAAACTTACAAACATTGCATCATCAAGCACTTAGTCTGACAATAAAACCCTTATGAAGAAGTGAATCAACATTTCAAATGTTCCCAGCTTCTGAAAGCAGTAATTTCCAGGGAATACTGAGGTTGTATGTATGAACTTGTTTTTTGTGCACAAACAACTGTATTCTAAGTAAAATTATTTGAACAATAAAGGTGATTTTTATGGCTATGTTTCCACTAGCAAGCCAATAAAGAAGTAGCTCTGCATGGTGTAACAGCTTGTGCTGGACCCACTGCCCCCAAACGATGCTCCTCTGGACAAGTTCTGGTCAGGTTCCATTTATTGCTAAAGGTGCTGGGTTCACCCCTGCACATTTATTTTAACTTCATCCCAGAGAGGCCTGTGCAAATTCTCAAACCACTCATGATGATAAACAAAGCTTTGTAAGTGGGGATAACTGGGAGATTTACTTCAAAAGCTCACTCCTGATTGAACCCAAAATACCAGTATCTCCTAAGTGAACTAATTTACCAAATTCACTTTAATTGGAATTAATCTGCACCACTTTATAGTTTATAGCTATAGCTAATGTTTTAATACGCAATTTGACATTCTAACTTTCTGAAATGTGCAATTTGAAATTCCAACTTTCTGATGCTTGATGGACATTAATGGATTAATTGCAGTTTATAGTAAAAATTTTTATCACCTTCATTCTACATAGGGGTAAGCTAAATCTAAAGTTAGTGAAATGGGTACTTGGGCAAACCTGAATGTAACCCAGATCTGTCAGATTCCTCTCTACAGATTCAACAACAGCATCATCCTTGCAAAAACCTCCACAGGGCTTGTCAAATGATAACTTATTTATATGAGTTTTTAATTTCACTTAGATTAAGACAGTTAAAAGTACAAATACTAGGTCAGAGCATAGCTGATGGCAAAAATGCACAAAGCATACACCAGGGATAATGCTCCTAGTGGATTAAACTTCTTTTTATGGGTCCATGTAACAACTCTTCCTTGCTCACACTGCAGCACTTGCAGATGGTTTTGGACTGCGGGCTGGCCAACGAAGGTTCCAGAAAGTTTCATCACCCCAGTCCCTCTCTCTGCCCAAATCATCATTTGGGCACACAGTGAATCAAGGGTGTAAAGAGTTGGGATGCTTTTGGTAGTCATGTTGTGTTATGTCAGCTGAAAGCACTAACTTCAATGCAGCCTAAATTAACATGAAATTAGCTGCAAACACAGCCTGGGGTGAGAATGGCATCACAGCCTCTGTTTTCTGTAGATATGCCCCACTGCCATATGTAAAGTGGTCCTTATGCTGGCCCTGCACTGACACAGGACCTCTCCTACACTGAAATGTTTCTTTGGACAGGTAAGAAACTTCAGAACAATATGCCTGAATGGGGCAACACTGAAACCAGGTCCTGGTGAGACACAAAATTAATTAAATTAATGTATAACTTCATTTGGAGAGTTGTGCCTGTGTGTCTTTTATGAAGCCACCTACAGACACTGCTTTTCTTTCTGTCATTATCCACAGGTAGCAGATACTGGTCATTGCTGGAGGCACTGTATTTCCATGTCAGATGGGACAAGCTGATACAGCAAGAGATTTCCATGCTCCAAAGCTATCTTCCTCCCCTAAGGCATCAACTCCCTCTCCACTATTTTCATTACTTTTGGGTTGTCACTCAGGATGACCACTGCACTGCATACTTGAAAGGCCAAGAGGAGGTTGAGGACTTACTGCTGAGGCATTTAGGGACTGTGATCCTATGCCATTAAGAACAGACAGATTAAGTAATCACTAATATACTAGGAAGACATTTCCTGATACACACCCTCAAAAAGCCCCACTGATGAACCATGCTAGACAGACATTCATCCTACCTCTCCTCCAATGGCCCAGGCAAAAATTACTGTCTCACATGTAAGAAAAGAGTCTGGCATGTTGGGGTGGTAACACTCATGCCCATAGTCCAGAACACTGTCATTCAAATTGCTGCTGCACTGGTACAGGAGGATGTGGTGCACCAGGTTCTCGTGGCCTTTCTGGATCAATGGCTTAACCTGTCAATGGCAAAATTAAAAGAAGAAAAAAAAAGAAATCATATCTCCATGTGACTATTTCAATGCAGGTATGAAGACAGGACTAAAAATTCTATGGTACTTTCATTTTGAAAGAGAAGACTCAATGTTAGATTGTACTTAGCTTGAGATGTAAGCCCAGCACTCTACAAACTCAAGGAGTGAAGTTTCCAAAATTTTCATTTTGCCCAAGAGCATCAATGCGGGTCAGGAAAAACATTCAGCATCTGGACAAAACCTCTGTTACAATCTTACCTGTTCTCTCTTCTCCCATCCTAGTCTTGCACTGTCACTTTTTTCTCCCTGCCCAGTCTTGTTTAGCCACATTCCAGCAGGAGGGGGGATATAAACCAGTTGAAAATGTGTTCTGCTGAACCAGCTTGGTGTCTGAACTACTCAGAGGTTTTCATCCCTGTTTCTGCCTCTTTTGTACTATTTCAAATTACAGCTGCCCATAAATTCTGTATATCAAGGGTGAGCCTAGAGGTATACCCCACATTCCTCAGCAGCTCAAAATGGACTTTGAAATTTTTTTGACATTTACAAGAAATTAGAATTATTTTTTTTGAATCCTCTCAGTTGTAAAGACTTTATTAACATGAAGTCATTCTTGAGAGGTTGGGTGCTCCAGCCTGTTTATGGCAGGGATGAGCTGGAGGGCTCTCAGGGGTGCTCCAGTGCCCCCAGTATAATTACACCACAGAATTTCTGCATAGGCTAAAATTATTTAATTTCCATGTAAGTGTTCACTCCCTGTTTGGATGGGTGGTGTTAAATCATCTCTGTCAGAGATGATGTCCCTGGGGCAAAGATGAATACTTCTGAAAATAATTATTTTGCATTTCAGAATGACCATATTCCACAAAATATCAGCATATAAAGAACAGTATTAAAATGAAAGTGAGTTTTTCCCTTGCTTTTCCTTTCAAAGATTTCATCCCATTCTATCATATCTACCTTCAAATTCAATAAGATAAAGATTAATATTTTCACAAGGAAAGTAAAGCTTTGACAATGCAACTCTTAAGATGCAGGGTGCCATGCAGTATTGCATTTCAGTATTAGGAAAGAGAAGGTTACTTAAAACAGGAAAAGAATATATATGCATCCTAAATTTGCATCCATTTCATTTTGCAGGCACATCCATGCGCTACTGGAGGACAGGAACAGGGTAAGCAGGAGCAGTTTATTACATTATTAAAATATTGTCAACACGATTTCTCTCTCTGCATTTTGTTCAAACCACCATTAATTACAAAAGAGGAAGGGCAGGAGCAAGCAGCCAGAGCCTGTGTGCCACCCTTGCTGACATGAATCTGCAAAATTCATTGGAGTTGGGCTCTTGGAGAGGTCAGATGCTGCTGAGCACCTGCATGTCCACCCAAGAAGAGCACAACCCCCTTCACTGCACTTAGAAATCAGTGGAAGGATGTCAATTGATTCAGATGCACCAAAGTTTTGTTCTGGAGGGAAGCTGAAATACTCCATAAGGGATCATCTGTAGTGTTCTCAGTAATCCCTGCTCAGTTAGCATTACCACCCTTGTGAATTACTGCACTGTGGAAGGTATTTTTGAAGAAGATGAGTCAATTTTTCCATGAAATAAGAATGTATTCCCCAATATATCAGACTGAATGACAAAGATTCAGAAATCCATTCCAGCTTGATGTTGCTTCTTCCTTCTTTCCATCACACACCTGCATATTTATCCAAGTACTGCAGACCCAAACACAGTCATGACATGGCAGCTAATACATTAAATACCAGAAGGTATCTCTAGATTTTTGAAGTTCTGCATACTGTATATGTTATTCAAGAAATGGTTGTGGGAATATTATCCCTCTATCTACCAAGAAAAAAAAGGGAACTTTTGTCCCAACATGTGATAGCTCTGCCTGCTGCTACAAGATCCCAGCACCTGCTGTGCTTACAATCACTACTTCAAAACCAGCTTCCCCTCAAAACAATGGGACATCACCAAAATTAGAAACTCACATCCTGTCATTGGTTTTTAGTGTCAGTTACCTAAACAATTACAGCACTTCAAAAAGCAGCTTTGTTCAGCTTTCTGTAGTGAAGAAAAGAAAATAAAAAACTAGAACAAATCCTTACACATCTTTCCAATGCATCTTGTAGGAAAACTTACATTCTTCAGATGCAGAAATAAATAATGAAGACCAGCAGTGAAGGTATGCTTTTCACATATTTTTACTACAATCTGGTTAAAGAGAAATTTCTTTTTCCCCTTTTAAATAGCATATAAATAAGAAAGAAATAAATTATTAGAGAGGTCAAAATTCTATTTTAAAAAATTTTAGGAAAATTTCAGTAATCCCTCATTGTTCCAAAATGCATGGAAGTATTTTAATGGGCTCCTCCTTAAGGCTCACAGCATTACTGCTAAATGAAACAAGAGAAGGTAGAGGGCCAGAGCCCTTAGACACTTCTCTGATCTGAAAAATAACTAACTGTATTTACATACTAGGATAACTTCAGCAGAAAAGAAAATTAAAAAATACCATTCCATATTCTACTGTAGTGTTTAACTGGAGCAGGGGTTTAAATATGCCATTCTACATCCCAGCTGAGTTTTGCCCTATTTACTCAGCTATTGGTCATTTTAGCTTATAGAATAGATTAGTTATTTAGGTTGCCTCATACTTCCTCTCTGACTTTCCACAAAGTACATCTGTACAGATTACTTTGTTCCAAGCCAAAAAGAAATTTCTAAACCTCTTTTTTTTCTCAAATAAATAAAATATTGTTTTCTGGCCAGCCTTACAAGTAATGACGAACAACAACTGAGTTTCTCAAACAAGGGGCCAAATTCAGGAAATCATTAATGCATTCAGAAGTGCACATAAGTAGTCCTAGATGTAAAATTAGTTGCTAAAGTAGGTACCTATAATTAAGTCTCGAGATCAAAGTGGCTTGTTTACCAGAGTACTCATAGCCTCAATGAATGATAACACGATTTTCAGAGCTCTACTTCTCCTGGTCTCTAGTCACAATGATAGAGGACCAGCCCTGAAGAGTCACCAGGACTGTTTTGTAAATTTGTGCGACTTTCAGAATACTTCTGGAAAGAAAATTATTCAAAGTGGCACACTAGGGCCACTTCAGGAGTGAAATACACACACAAAAATTGATAAAAACAGGCATGGTACATAATATTCAGTAAACTCTGTAGATGTAAGTCAACAGCTAATTTTTATTTGGACACATCAATATTATACACAGCCTTGTTTGCTCTCTTACTACAAGGGGACTCTAAAATGACACTTGGAGCCCAGCAACAAGATAAGCAATAATTGAGTAATTTAGATGGGATGTAGTGAAAATGGAAATCCACCTTTCATTTTCATTAATTATGAAGAAACCTGTGACTTTGAAATGTATTTCCTTCCTCTGTCCTTGCCAATTCCTACCAATCTCTTGCTAGCCAAAGAAGTAAAGAAAGAAACTGAAAGGTGACTAAAAATGGAATATACATACTAAAATGGAATATGCATATAACTACCTATCTTCCCCATTTTACCTCATTCTTTGAGGACCATCTGTGGAGTTTTCACTGTTGCTGACACGCAGGGAAGACCCAGCTGTCAGGGTTCATCTCTTTGCCGTGTTGTGAATAAGCCTGCAGAGATGCTGCACCACTGGGCACCTCAGTGACTTCTTCCCCTGCAGGCAAACTGCATTTTCTGCTTGACATTTCCTAACTGCCAGAGGCATGGAGAACAAAAGCCCTATATCCACTCTACATCAAATTGCCCAAAGCGTTTGGGATTGCAAAAATGTAAGTGCATGCAACAAGGCACAGCCTCTCCTGTTTTTCATGAAACCTGCAGAAAGAAGATCCTGATTTATTATTCATGATCGTTTGCTTTTTGCTTCTTTTTCTCCACCCTTCTTGAAAGCTTGGCCAAAAAGTCTTTCAAACTGAGCAACTGACATACATGAACCACACTGCCACTAACAGAGGTAAAAAATAATAGATGCACTATAAACCACCAGTACTTCACATCAGGGCTGCCAAGGAAGGAGGTATTTAAAATATATCACATTCAAATGTAAGTGAAGGTACTGTCTTCTGCAACCAAAAGTATGGGTTATGGTCATAGTGATTGGTTTGTACTCATCAGGCAGGCTGAGAGGTTTTAGAGAGCTCCCTTCATGGTCCTGAATCTCTTAGGACTTGTGAAAATGCTGACTTTCAAAAAATACAAAATAAAAAATAAATCTAGTTTTTCTACTGTTAAGCCAGATGATATGTATGCTGTTCACCTCTCATTTCAACAGGCTGACATCACATGAATGAAGAAAATGTTTATATCTTCTCATCCTCAATTTTTCTTCCTCTCTTCTTTGTTTCCTATTATCACTTTATCTAATGCACAGTCTGAACATTGTCATATGTTTAGGGGGTTTTTTCCTTAGAAAAGAAGCCAAAATTTTAATATAACAGTGCTTTGCATCTCAAGCTGATGATAAGCAGGGTCAAGATACTAATGTGTGAAGAATTAAACAGGAGGAAAATGCAAACAGTTCAAGTGGTCCAAGAAGTTAAATTTCCTACAAGTTAGAAACATCTCCAGAAATCTGAAAGTCTTTCTTGCTTATTCCTGTTTTCCTACCTTTTTATTTGCTCTGATTTCTTTGATGGTAATAAACATGATTTGTCTTTATGCCTGCTTGTGCAAATGATGAAAGCTATTCAAATATATCCATAGTCTCACCTTAGTGTCCCTATTTAGAAAATACAGCCCACCAAATGTCAGAAAACAAAAACCTGACTTTATTTTTATATATGGAAATAGCAGCAGGTTTCTGATCTGCTTGCAGCAACGTTACTACACTAAAATGTCAGAGAAATTAATGATTTTTTTTTTCTGGCTCAAACAGGTAATTCCAAATCAATCTTACATTTTAAAGACATGATGGTATGATATATTGCCATGTAAATGATTCTGAATAAGGCCTTACACAACACCTCATGTAGGTAGACAGTGGTGACACAGGGAAGAAAATGTAATTCTTTGGTCTCAACATGGAGAGTAAAAATTTGATTTTTATGCTAGCACTGCTACATCTAGGAGAATTTCCAGTCTGTGGTTGTTTAATTCATTTATATGAACTTGCCATGTCTCTGATTAACTCAGAGCAAAAGGTGATGGCTGTGAAACTGAGTACTGGCTGAGTTCACTTGAAAATTTTCGCTAAAGACCAAGTCATAGGGTCTCTGCTTCCTGTACTGTACTCCTCATCAGGAAGAACTATTACATGCTTACTGATTACTTTGGTCTTTGTACTTTTGAAAATGTGTACTAAGCATATATATTAAAAATTATCTGACTTGGAAAAATTTTTCAAAGAGCGACATGATTTCTTCTTGTTAGAATTCATCAAGATTTTTTCTCAGTTTTTAAAAGTGTAATTGTGAAATTATCAAATATATATCCAAACATCACCCTTAGGGTTTTAGATTTTCTTCAGCAGAGCACATACTTAAAATATTTGGCTTTATAAAGTTAGGTCTTTTTCAGAAAAAAAAAAAAATATGTATTCCAGAAAAAACCTGTCAGTAATATGGCTTTATTTTCCTATAAATATTCTGAAAGAAAACCACCAGACGTTTGCTGCCTAACACTGGCTCTCGCACAAAACCCAGAGGTGTGCTGAGCTAGAACAAGAGCTGGAAACATGCCTCTGGGCTGGGGTAGATGTTGAAGTCCCTGACTGCAGGGTGGAGCAGGATTTTAGCACCAACAACTGAACAGCTATCTCACGTTAGCAGGAGAGCCTGCCTACACCAGAGCCACATCTGGGACACAATTATGGTGCAGACTTTCAGCACAGAGTTAAGGCGTTCTGGGGTCAGGCAGGGACCACCCTCCCCATGCCTCCACCCTACGCCATCTGTCAGAAAGCATTAAATTAATGCCACAGAATAGTTAGAGCTGAAAGAGACACTTCCAGTGCTCAGCTGGCTGCAGTCTAGCGTGGACTAGCTGCTGTAATCTTTCCTGAGATCATTTGCACATAACACAGCTAAGTGCTCATTTCTGTTTTCCTCACTGTACGATCCAGACCCTAAATTCAGTCATCACCTCTAAAAAATCCCTTTAAATCATTCTCTGTTCCAAGGACTTCTGAATTTATACTGTGTCACTTAGAAAGGTGTATATTTTGGTGAGTTAATTGCAGGAAATAGAGCAAAGCCACTGCTTCTGGTTCCCTCATGGTCACCAGGGATGATTACTTCTGAGGTACAACAGGGAGCATTACTGCTTAACTTAAACTGCCTTCAAGCTGGAGAGAAATCTAACCTGAGCATTTAGTGACAGCTCTAGATTTTTGTATTTGAATAAAAACAGAGATGTAGACAAGAAAAAGGCCCAGGCAACAGAAACCATCCCCAGCGCTAATCTCATAATATGATTAGGTAAGGTTTCCTTGGAGGATGGAAGTTTTCCAGACTGAAAGTTCTATGCAATCTAAGGCATTGAAATTTGTGTGATTTGTATTTAATATGTGTGGAGGGGTTTTCCCCCTTAAAGGGAGATTCAAATAATAATTTTAATTTGAAATAACAATGTAATCTGATTGATTGATTGATTGATTGATTGATTGATTGATTGATTGATTGAAGCTGCATTGTTGGCATTTGAGTTTACCTGGTTTTGGGTCCTCTTTTAAATGTAGAATAAGAATTCTAACAAAACTGAGGAGGAAAGATCTTTACCACGAGAATGGAAAATCTAATTCAAAGCACAGATATTTCCTGCTCTTGGCATAAAAAAAAGGGTTTGTTTACTCTGTGACTCTGCTGTTCAATGAAGGCTCTTATTTAGATTTTATTTCTATACAGCATTAAGAAGTAATTACCATACCTCTGTTTTAAGTTTTAGAATTTTTATTGGAAAAAAATATGTACTTTCAGGTAAAACCTAAGGGTTGCTGTGTTTTTAGCTTGGAGAGAAGGCTATATATCTAAATTTACATAAATCTTTCTATCCCCATATAATCCTACTAATAATTGCACTGTCTATCCAGAATTTCTGCAGAACAACTTATATATTTTAATTAAGAAAGAGGAATCAAAACACGTAATAAAAAATAAGCCCAAACATTTAAAAACGAGAGTTAGACAGGGTTTCTTGTTCTCTCTGTTATCATGCTCATTCTTAAATTTTTATTCCTAATTAATTACCTGGAACTCTGCCACTCATAAAGAGTTTCAGACTTTAAAGACTTACAGTAATTTAGACTAAATCCAAAAGAAGTTTAGCTCAAAGAAATACCAATAAAACATTGTTTCTGCCTGACGTATGCCTGAAGATTCAAGATAATGCATTTACTAATAGTTAAGAAGTATAACCCTGAGGAGAAATCTCATAAAAAGCTCAGGTCAAGCAAAAACATGTTTCTTTTGGTTAAGCATCCTGGCAGTACACTCATTGTATTCCTAAGCAGCAGAGCCACTGCCAGTGTTTGTGGTCTAAAGGATGACCATAGTCTCTCAGCATAGCTGACACACTTCAAGCAGAATCAATTGGCAATTAATCGTGAGCATCCTTACTTCCCTATGAAAACA
This sequence comes from Zonotrichia albicollis, assembly GCF_047830755.1. Classification (NCBI taxonomy): domain Eukaryota; kingdom Metazoa; phylum Chordata; class Aves; order Passeriformes; family Passerellidae; genus Zonotrichia; species Zonotrichia albicollis. The sequence continues at coordinate 70,012,273 of NC_133821.1, read as the reverse complement.
GCATCATCATAAATTAATATGTAACCAAATATGTATCAGGCCAAATATCTAGAGCCAAAGTGGATAACCAATAAAGAGTTTATAATTATTCAAGAGGAACGTACAATTTGAACAGTATAAATAATAAAGTCAGCAAAGGTACTCCCATTTGTTCATGGCATCACCATTCTTGCACAGCAATGTCTATTTCTTTGAGGGCAAAATGGCAGAGGTTTTGATTCTATTGTAGAACTGCAAAGCAATTCCCTCGATCATGCAGCTAAAATTACATTACACTTTTTCTCCTCTTGCTTATGAGTGAGCGCGCAGCTTTGCCTAAAGACAAAACACATGAGAATTGACAGTGTGTCCTTTTCTTGTTTTGCACGTGCAGAAGTACATTACCAGGAAACATGTTTTCTGAAAATGACACTCTGACTTCTGTGAGGGGCTACCAAAAAGGATCATATGTGAGAAAAACCTTGTGTGCTTGGATACTGAGCTCCCAGAGGAGCCACCAACTTGCACATCCTGGCACCTTCCGTTTGAAGGGAAAGCAGGGGATAAAGTAAGCACAAGGCTCCCAATTTTGACAGGACAGCCTCCAGAGCAACACTCAGGAACTATTGCTCATAACCCTCTAAAAATTTATATCTTCAGGGTTAATATACAAACATAAGAGAGCTTACAAATAAGTAGTTAAGTAACGATCACCTTAATACTATTTCCATATTTTCTCACCCAGTCAAATCCTCGTATACCCTTTTGCAGGACTTCATCACCCATCAACACATGCAAGAAGTCACACAACAAGGGTTATTTTCAGATTACATGATTCTTTTTAAAAGTCTGCAATAAAATTATACCATGGCAATTCTCTAGAAACCAAAACTGTGATTGGCACTTCATAAAACAGAAAGATACAGTTTCAGTCCCAGCAACAGCAATGGAAAGGTCACAGCAGTGCAGGAAGAAGGGGAAAGGGGGTTATGGTCAGTTCATCACACCTTGTTTCTCCCACTTCTCAGGGAGAGGAGTCTTCCTCCTGCTCCAGTGTGGGGTCCCTATTATGCGTGATCTCCACGAGCTTCTCCAATGTGAGTCCATCCCATGGGCAACAGTTCTCCACAAAGTGCTCTAAGTGGGTCACTATTCCACAGGATGCAGTCCATCAGGCACATCCTGCTCCAACACAGGTCCTCCACAGGGTGACAGGTCCTGCCAGGAAACCTGTTCCAGCATGGGCTCCTCTATCTATGGGCCTGCAGGCCCCTGCCTGGAGCCTGCTCCAGCACATTTCCCACAGGGTCACAGTCTCCTCTCAGGCATCCACCTGCTCCAGCATGGGCTCCTCCACAGGCTGCAGGTGGATCTCTGCAGCCCTGTGATCCTCCATGGGCTGCAGATGCACAGCTCCATGGTCTGCACCAGGGGCTGCAGCAGAATCTCAGCTCCAGCACCTGCAGCAGCTCCTCTTTCTTCAGTGACCTTGGGGTCTGAATAGCTGTTCCTCTTCTCACTCTGCTATTCACTAGCCATAATTACATCTGCACAATAATTCTTCTTTTTCTTCTTCTTAGATCTGTTATAGCAGAGGCATTCCCACCATTTCTGATGGGCCCAACCTTGGCCACTGGAACATCCATCCTGGAGCCACCTGGGACTGGCTCTGCTGCACATCAGGCAAGCTTCTGGCGGCTCCTCACAGAAGCCACCCCTATTGCCCCCTGCCATCAGAACATGCAAACCCAATACAGTCTGCCATGTGGACATGGTGGAGAGGCATTTTCTGACCATTGTCTGCCTATTTTTTCACTGTCACTAATGTGGAGTTTATGAATCTATGCTTTGTTCATAGCTGTGACAACTGCGCACTGCATGTGAAAGAGGGAGAGAGTCATAATATAATTTTCTGAAACTATCATCACTAGCTGGGGTTGCAGATTAAAAGATTGGTATGGGAGAGAAATAATTCTATTAGATGGGAATAGATAGTTCTGTTCCATTTAAATACCATTGGAGCAATTTAATTTGCCTTATTGAAAATCTGTTTAAGATGCTGCTACAATGTCATTTGTCTGAATTAGAAGGCTGATCTTCAGAAACAATGCCAAGATGCTAGCAGAACTAAGCTAGGTTTGTTTTGTGATCCATCCACACAAGCCAACTCAAGAGAGATTTTACTACCTATGAGCCTGCTATTCTGGTATTTGCACAAAAGATGCTTTGGAAATGCTCATCTAAGGACAAATGCTGCTCTGAAGTGTTTTGTTGCCTGCTATGATAAGAAGTGGTGGATGTTTGGCTGCAGACTATTTTCTTATCTTTTCAGTGCCTCACCTAGTCATAGGTTTACTTTAAAATCATATATAAAGCTAAGAATAAGGGGAAAAAAATAAAGACATGGCACAAGACAAAACAGGGTTAACCAATATCAATGGTCTCCTGAAGATTACCTCACAAATTCTCTCAGAATTGGGAGGTAAAACTCAGAGATCTTCAAAAAAATTGTACTTCCCCCTTTTCACGCTTACTTTTGGTCACATTTTAAAATAAGGCTGCTGTCATCTGACTTTTATTTAATCAAAAAGTCACACAGCACACATATTTTCCTACCACCTGCTGGCATGGTCAATACATTGCCATAATGGATGATGTTGTTTTTATTTAGAAAGCAAAAATCGAAGAAAATGGATTAAATTAACTAGACATTCAACTTTGCTGATGACAGAAGTAGGTTATTTTTGCATTTCAAGTATGGAATAAATAATGCAACAATAACTGCATAATTTAATAATTCTTTTAGTTAAGATACACAAGTAGAATGAAAGAAGACTACCACAAAATAATTTATGTAAGAAACAGAAAGTTTGGTAGGACAGCAAAATTTGTGGTCATATATAATTTAATCTGTGGTCACAGAATGGAATAATACCTTAAGCAATTTTGCATATTAAATAATTTAGCAGAATATGAGAAAATAAGGCATTTTTGTTATTTCCTCCAACAGTGCTTGGGAAACTTTTAATTTTCAGCCTGTTCAGTTACATGAATCTTAGGACTGGAAAGCCTCATGGGCCAATTCAGGCTTGCACCAAAGAGCCAGCCCTGCAGATCAAAGGGCAGATAGCTTACAAGCTCTGCAGCGTAAGATGATTGTCTGGTTGCCAATCTAATTTACTTGGGCTGAAATTGCTTTGTAGGGGAATGCATGGGAAAATATAGAACATTTGTTTATGTCAGGCTGCATGATACAATTTGCTAGAGTTATCACATTTAGCAAAATGTAAAAGTTCAGGCCAGAGAGTAACAAGCAGTTACTGTCTGCTATCACTCAAGTTAAAAATCAGTGCCCTCATTTAGGTACTGCAAGCTACAAGCTGCCCTTCTGGCTTCCAATCAATCAGTCTCTTAAACTGGAGTCCCTTTGTATTTTCACACTGAGGCCTTTGGTATTACTGAAGCATTCCACTGTCAAAAAGTACGGTTACCCGTGGCAACAAGTTTTTTGGAGTTTTTACTTCCTTATCAGTTTACCCCAAAACAGAACATGAAGATTAACTGGCAGCTGCTGGTGTGTTCTAATACAGGCCTTCCTTTAATTGAAAAGAGGCTCTCTCTTCTAATGGAAAACTTTAGTGCTGCTATAAAAATATGCCTAATGTAACACTTCTCAGCTAATGCTAAATAATTAGAGTTTTTTTCTGCTTTTATGATTAGCCTGTTTCACTAGTCACATCACAGGCTTAGTGCCAAAAAATTACACAGGGCTGTGGTTGAGAGAAGATCATTTTTCCTACAGGCAATTTTTTTTTTCAAGTATTATTTTGCAATTTTTGCTTTTATCATAGTTTCTTCTCTCCCCTGACCTTTTTGGTTCAGATATATGTCCCCTGATTCATTCATCTGGGCGTTATTTATCTAACACAGGCTGGTGGTCTGGGTTCTCTCATCCATCACTGGAGAGAGAGATTGAACCATACACAGGATGCTTGAGCTCATACATTTCTCACAACTCCTCTAGGATGATACCAACAGTGAGTTTTGCCACTGTAAGGTCAATTAAGCAGCTGGCTCAGGCCCATAGATAAGTCAGGTTAGATGAGAGGAAGCCCCTCTCTATGGCTGAAAATTTACTGTCTCTAATATGTTGCTCGAGTATCCATAAGTTGTACTGAAGAGATACTTGATTTTGACCACACAGCTTAATTCCCAGTGTGGGGATTCTTCCCCATTTCAGCAGAGCTAAACCTGCTCACACCATTCTCATAAGCAGGTTCAAATAATGCACGTGGAAGGACTGCTTTATACAAGAACCAAAACTTATAAGAGCTTACAAAATGCAACTGCCATCCTCCTTTCCAACGCCAAATGCCCTCTAATACTAGATGTCCCATGTAAAATGTTCTCTTCCAGAATCAGAAATATTTTATGCTCTCGGACACAGCCACATCACAGCATTTCTCATCATATTCCTCTGACTATACTAGTTTTGAAACAACCTATAAAGTTTAGAGCTAAGGAAAAATGAGTTACTCTAAGGGAAAAGACATGCAGATACAAGTGACTGTACTATCCAATTTTGGGGTTTATTTTACATATTTTTTTTTTCCTACTCTTGGAGGAAAATTCAATATTTGACATGTTTTTGACTAGGGGATTATTACTAATGAAGCCTGAGGAAATACTTTTCCTGAGGAAAACACAGTGTTTTTAAAAGAAATTAAGAAAACATAGCAGGGAAATTTACAGTGTTGGAACTAGCACAGGCATGCTATGCTGAAAAGTTTCACACAAGTAGATTATGGCACGTTTGGTATGTATGATATCCGTACCAGTCTTTCACCAGTATATACTCTAAATTTCCAGTTTACACACACTCTGACAGGTGGAGGGAGAGACCACAGGTCTATAGGATTCACAGAAAATGTAGACAGCAGAAGAAATATTGTGTCTTAAGGTCTTTCAATTGCAACAGAAAAAACAATCAAGCACATGGAAGACCTGATGTAAATGTGAAGGCAGAGTCATGAATCCTTAGCAGATGCAGTTATTTGAATAAGCAATACAGTTAAATTGAAGTGACAGAAGACATGGAGTATTGAAACCTTAACTAAAGATAGTAATAAAAAAGAGCTGCATCTGTAGAACCACAAGTAGAAAAAGCAGTTAAGAACAAGCTTTGAATTTAAAGCTAGAGCTCTGTTTATTGAAACACTGGGAAGTATTTATCATGAATGTGAAACAAATTTTCACTTTCTTGCTGCTGGTAAATACATTCATGATGCCTGCTCACAGCAAGGAAAAAATAAATTCAGCAAATAGGCTGAAAAAACCTGTCAGCAAATAGTCTTAAAACTTGTCAAAATTGAGAGAGGTGTGTCAGCACACACATATCCACACACAGTGACAGTCATGAAAATCAGACATCTCAACAGTACAAAACTGACAAGACTTCAAAAGATCCAGTTGACTGTCACTGAATAACTTTTTTTTTTTTTTTTTCCAACTGAATGAGCAAAAAGAAAGCGACAATCCAGGTAATTTACAAGGGGGAGGATACTGCAGAGACCCATTTTCAGGGTGTGCTCCCTGGGATGATCACCTCTGTCTCTGTCAGCCCTGCTGCCAGCCTGGTGCAGCAGTGCCATTGCCTGTGTGGGCTCCTCACACCCAGGAACCTGCCCTCAGCATGGCTTTAGCAGGGAGACAGAAATACATTTTCATGCAAAGGTAGGTGTGTGGACCTGCCTGGATGTCTGCTCTACCAGTGGATCCCGCCCTCCCTCCTTCTAAGAGGTCCTGCTGGAGTGGAGTTTCTTCCTGAGGTGCAGCTGGTGAAATCAGAGAATTTTCTTCAGGAATGTGATTAAAGGGCACATTCAAAACCAGTCGGAATAATGACATTTACAGAGAACTGCAAATAATCCCAGCAAGACATAGTCTTAAACCCATCGCCAGAAAGTCTGGGCTAATAAGGGGAATGCATTTTTCTAAGAAACCTACTTCTGAGAAAGCTCCTAGCTAACTTCTGCATGTGAGAAAAGTGAAAATCCCTTGGGTAGTGAGCCTGAGGCACACACCACTGCCTGAAGCTCAGAGCAGCAGAACAGGTCAATGCACAGTATATAGCTGCAGGAGGAGTTTGCAGACAGGCAGCCGAGTGCTCTCCATGTGAAGAGCAGCCAAAGTCCACCACTCTGGGACCACTGCAGGGCCATCCTGCAAATATCTGATTTGAATGCCTGCTATTGCCTCCAAGCAAGCCCTTTCGTCTGATCTGCATATATTATTTTCAAAATTTACCTATTACCCTTATAATTACCCTTCTATTTCTGTTAATAGAAAATGCTCTGAGGGAAAATCCTATAGAAGTTTAACAAATTTTTAAGGAGCCACAATTCAGCCAGGTAGACAGTTTAAAGCTGAGGAGTGATGTAAACCATTAGAGCCACAAAACCAGCTCAGTGCCAGGTTTTGGTTGTTTCCTGTATCACTATTGTCATTATTATGCCCAGCTACTGAGAAGCTGTCTTATTCTGTTTCATTTCTTAGCAGTCATGTCATTATGAGCTGTCTCTCCAGAAGTCTCTGGAGGCATTAGAAACAGAAGGCATTGTAGGGACATGTAGGAGGAAGACACAATCTCTTCCCTGAAGAGAATGTTGCAAGAAATGTGAAAGAAAAGAAGATTTAATGGAGAAGTTCTAAACCTGAATGGGTGTCCCCTTATTGCAGGGAAGATCTGTTCTTCACTGGTAAATGCAGCATAAGGAGAAATTACTTGTCCATGTCCTTATTCTACCTCTGAAATGAACAGAAGATTACAATCTTATCTGTTGCACAATTTACATATCACGTAGAGCAGCTTGATCAATGAAAATATGCTGTTTCCCATTACCTGTGATTCCTGGAAAGTAACATTAATATTATCTAAAAAGAAAGAAAAGATCTAAGGTCTTACATAATTTACCTTTGATTAGTACTGAGATCTCTTGCACTAGTTATTTCTTCATCTTGTACAAACAGAAGAAACTAAAACGCTACTGCAAGTGAACCCTAAGACTCATGGATTATCAGGTACGCAGCTTTGGCACCATTAGATTGTATTTACAAAACGTATTTGTAAATACCTTAAATATATTCTGGTTTAAAGACAATATTTTTTTTAAATATTGCATCTTTAATAGACATTAAAAAACGCTTTAAATTCAGAATCTGAATTCAGAATCTGGTATTTGTTAACCAGAGACAATTAAAAGTCTTGACCTCTACCTTTAATGACAGGTCTAATTTTTTTCAGTGTCCTTCATTAAAACATCATGCTTCCCAGATGAAACTGATATTTAAGAAGTATTTTGTTATAAAGTGCTCAAAGCAATTTTCAAGAAAGAAGAAATGACAGAGAATGGTGGAACATAGGAAAAAAAATTCCAATTGTGGCTGATGCACCTCCTTGAGACCCAGGCCACCGTCAGATTTACACACCAGTTCAGCTAAGTGCACACTGTTGATGGCACACATTGTCCAGCAAGAGCCAAACTGAGCAGTCCAACCCTCACAGAACCAAACAGGAGCACAGAAATGGCCAAAGCCAGCTCACATGTACACTGGTGAAGCAGACTAAGTTATGCCACAGACAAATTTATACCATGTCTACACCTCTTTTTTTCTGTCTGCAAAAATGAGATGTGTAGATTTGTGTGAAAACTGTGCCACAGAGGGAATCCAGCATCAACATCCATGTAAGTATTTAACTAACCCGGACAGTTTGATCAGGGCAGAGAGCTCATCCGCCCTCCCCTTTGTGGAACTCAAGCTCTGTTTGCACAGCTAATATCTTCCCCAGCAGCCATAAGCCCCATCCTTTGTGTATCAGCAGGCTTTAGGAAATGTTTAATCAGTTTGCAAGAGCACATAGATACAATTCCACAACAACCCTCTATGTGGCATCTAAAAGTGCCACTTAAAGGAAAATATAAGTTGTGCCCCTGAGAAGAAAGGCTATGAAGTGTTCCTACTTAAATCTACTCTCTTTCTGTATTCATTTTTCTCTCTCTAAAAATTTTTAAGCCACAAAATGAAATTTTCTTGCTTTTGTGAAGATGGAAAAATCACTGAGGGTTTTACTCTAATTTTTAACTTTATAAAATATATGCTGATTTGAAAATATGACTTCTAAAACTTCAATATTTTTTATCCATTATTGTAAAACAAAGAATATAAAATTATCCTGAAAAATCAACCAGTGTATTTCTGAGCTAAAATTTTGTTTTAGCTGCAACCAAACACTATTTTTTAAGTACTGAGCAACTGTATGTGCAGTCATGCAAAGCATTTAGAAAATAAAATCAGAAATTATAAATAATGAATACTTTTGGGGAACTTTTTTAGCAGCAGCAAATACCTACAACTTCCACCAAATTTAACACGAGAAGCTTGATTTTGACACTACAATTTTAAAGGTTTCTCATTTTAAAGCAGAAAAACTAGAGATCTTGACATACATATTATAACACAAGCAAATTCTCTATTTCATACAGTGAAAGTAGCTGCCACAAATTTCAAATGTGATCAAGTACCTGAAGGCAGAAATTTGAGCCTTGCAATTGTTCATTCTGATAAAGTGTAGAAACATGCAATATTTCAGAGTAATTAAAATTTATCATACAGACATTGATATCACATGTTAAAGTTCTCTGAATTAATTAAAAATTTCAGTCTTACTGAATGCACTGAAGAAATATGACTGACAATTGTAACAGAACAGAAGAAGTAGCATTCTACACAATGTGTCTGTGAGTTCAAAGAAAGATAAAAATGAGGGCCAGAACTATCTCACTAAGCTATCCTCAGCGTATTAGAAAAATAATAATTTGTTGTTTCATTAGGTCTTCAGTATATTGCTTTTGGGGAGAAATGTGAGAATCATTTTTCCCTCAGCACTCAAGCTTTCAATTTAAAATAGAAAGAAAAGTTACAAAATGTATTATAGGAAAACATGTTTATGCATATGAGTTTTCAAGTCACCTAGGATCCTGGTGAGCTTTCTGTGAATGTTTATTCACACATTTTCATTATTTTTTAAATAAACAGCAATCTTCATCTCTTTTTGAAATAATATTTAGGTTTTAAACTGCTGAAAACACTGGTGTGTGTTCTTATGTGATGTACCCTGGCTCCACACTGGTCATCACAAGAAAGATGACTGGAGTCAAATAAGAACCTGGCCCTTTATTTAAACAAACACCATTTAATCATTTTTTAAATTTAAAATTACTATCTGTTGAAAGAAATTCATTAAATTCCTACATAAAAGTAAAAACTTGATGTAACATGCTTTTAGACAATTTTACTTAGTCCTTGTCAGAAATATTTACAGACACAAATCATTTTCAATCTCATTTTCTTATGGGAGAGAAGATGAAGGAGAAAAGAACTGCAAGAAAGAGGCTCTGTCATTGTTCAGGGCAGTTTGAAGGACACACCTGAGCCAGTTTCTGGGCTCACACACACAAACACTTGATCCATATTTGTGAATACAGAAAGAGGTCTTGTTTTCCTCCAGTAAGCAGTGAAAAAAACTTCAAAAGTGCAAGAACTGATTTGAAGTGTAACTATACTCTAAATTCCTCTAAATTTTCTGAGTCTGAATCACTCACCTTTGTCACGTGATGCTTTTCATGTTGTACAGGAATCTTAAACATTTGGCACCAGTATGTTGTGTCCTTGTCTGGTACAGGCACCTGTCTTAATAAAAAGGGCACAAGCACAGTATTATCATAGAATCACAGAATGGTTTGGGTTGGAAGGGATCTTGGAGGTCCAGATCCCATTCCAATCCCCTTGCTTTAGGCAGGGACACTTTCCACTAGACCAGGCTGCTCGAAGCCCCATCCCTTGAAAACTTCCAGGGATCCACAGCTTCTCTGGGCAGGGTGTTCCAAAGCTTCATCAACCTCACAGTGAAGAATTTCTTCCTTATGTTTAATCTGCCTAAAAAAGTCACACTACTCGTTGTGTGAGTCAAGGCTTTGGCTACCACCTTATTCCCATCTGCACAGAAACCCACAGCATGTAGGTTTCTACAGCATGTAGGAGTAACTTACGTCTTTGTTTGTCAAGTCAAAGTACGGCAAAGAGGCAGATGAGACTTCCTCTCTCTCAGGGTTCAGCAGGCGCAGACTCTTTGTACCACGATTCGATCCGTGGTAATTTTGCCCTGCTTCTCCCATATCTTTGTGGTGGTAGGCCCATATTACCCGCACTGTGCTCTCCTGAAAAATCAAAGCAGAATGTCCACAAGGAATAGGAGCAACGTCTTCCTTACACAGTTCCTATAAATCCTACAATAGCTGTGACACAGATGTATTTAAGCAATGACAATGTATTCTAGAGGAGCAGTCATCTACCCACAGAATTTGGCCTTTGAAATAAAAAATTTTTTATAATCAGTGGGTTAACCGGAAATACACAGAACTTAAATTGTTCTCTGAAAGACTCCTTCCCTAATGTTGTGAACTGAAATCGTATCTTAAAATGGCAGAAAAGACTCATAAAGAAGTAACCAGCTAAATACATTACAAACATTTCTCTAGAGATGTTACTTATTTGATCAGCAGCCAGAATGTTTCTCTGCCAGACATTTTCCAGGCTCAAGTCTGTGAAGATGTGAACACCTTCAGTGAATTGTTGTCCTTAGATATTATGGAAAATTAACATACAATTACAGAACAGATTTACGTTTTAAAAATCAATCTACAGCCACTACACAGATCAGTTCTCTGTAAACTATTCTCAGATTACAAGAATGACCCTTGAGACAAAGTGCTATAATAAATCCTGAAGTGTCTCAAAATGCTAAATTATATTGAGAATTTGGAGCAAGTGTGCAAACCAGAGACCCACTGACTGCCTGGGAAACTGGTGGTTTACACAGGTGGCATTTGCTTCCTACATTTCAGCCTCTCATGTTGCTATAATTGCATATATTGTAAAAACTCAGATAATTAATATAGTGTTTTGCTCCCATAGTAATGCTTCCAAAAGAAGAAGTAAACAAGCCAAAGCAGAGAAAGCCTTGCAAATCTCTCTAACCTTTCTGTCATTTCCAATACCAAAGTCATCACCTTCATGTAATTTAAGATTATGTTTAGGAAATAGCACAACAATCCCTAGGGCAACAGAAGAATTTACCATTAAAATTATTTTACCGTGGAAAGTTTTACCATCATTTTTTTTCACTTTTAATTTTGAATAAAGAAATAAAGCAAACAGACCGTTTAAATATATATTCTCCATTCTTTAAAAAAATCTATTTCTTAGATCAATTAAAAGTTAGTGCAGAATCTTAAAAGTATTTCTCAATTTGGCCTCCCTTGAATGGTTGTAACAATGGCATATAGGACTTGATGGTGCAGAAGTATCTATTTCAATCTTGTGTACACTTGTTAGAAATTACAGAACAAAATGTATTAAAGTAAAAAAACAAAGAAAGCTGAAATTTAAACATAATAGTTTAAAACAACTAGCACAAGTATTTTACCTGAGCAAACAGATATTTTGGAAAGTGATTTTTTCTAATTCTGTCCTTTTACTAAAAAGATATTTTAATTACCAGCTTAATAACTACACACACACACATTTATCCTGTGTTAATTAGTTCATCTATCTACATACAGTCAGAGACTCTTACCGTTATGCTCTTGTCATTTGTGTCACAAGTGTGCAGCTCTCTGCTAAAAGCCAGTATTGTATGTGTACTGTTTTCCATGGCATATTCCAGATGGTAATCCTGTTGAGGGTCCTTTTTTAGTACTCTATTTTCATCTGTAAAATAATCCTGTTATGAAAGAAAGGTGGCCCATTATTAAAATATAATATTAAAAATGAAACTCGATGTACAGTACTGAAGCCTTTTTCAAAACATGTAAATTTCTGCAGTGTCCATTTTGAATTAAACATTAGATTTGAGGTGGCACTGAACTATTTTTTATACAAAATCTCCAAGAAAGCAACCCTCCCCAATAAATAGCTTAAAGAATGCTTTAGGTAATTTTAGCAACATGCTGCCTGTGTGCAACTGCAGAAATAAAGGTTGGATCCAGCAACCATGAAGCTTTATTTATCATAACTGGGATGTCATGAACACCAGGAAAAATTAAAGAGAGAATGAAATTCACTTAATATTTGCAGCAACAATAGTGTCACTCCTTTTTTCCACAACTTTTCCTATGTTTTTTTCTTTCCCACAAAAAACAAACCTCTTGAATGAACACTGACTGGAACCAGAAACCCTACGGCTTAACTAGCACGAAAAGTGCTCATTTCATACAAAAGCTGCTGGGATTAGGTTGAGGTTTTGGAAGAGGCAAGGGAGCTGTTTGTAAGAAAGATGCTTCCCATCCAGGGTTCCGCAGAGGCCCAGCACAAAGGAGTAGCATGGCAGCAATGTCAGGTCATTAACCTCCTCACCCCGGATTCCTGCAGCTGGGACCCGTCCCTCCCTCTCCTCCCACCCTGGACACCTAGGAAGGGCTGGCCACTGCCTCAGATGCCCCTCCTCTGGTCACCCTCCTTGGAGTTTTAGGCTGTTTCTGCTTGCTTTCGGGTAGAGAAGGGTCTTTTAAGTAAGCAATGTAGTTCCCATGCCAAACAGGCTACTGGTAGACATCATTAATTGTGTGGTGTCTTTGCAAAATAATGCAGCACTGTCTGGTCCCAACAGGCATTTATTTCTGTATCTGCTTGGACCTTGGTTCACTTTTGGACATTTCTAACTTTCCCCTTTCATTGAGGCTGAGGTAACCATATGAAAAACAGTACAAGGTTATGTCCAAGTATTTTGATAGCAGTAAAAAAATAATTGAAACTTCATTAATTCACTAAAGGGTCATTTAGGAGCTGTAATCTTAAACTTAATTCCACCCTAGAAATCTGTGTGTGGGCAAGACACCAGAGAGTTCTTCTTTTCCTGTCACCACTTCTTACAAATACAAATGATTAAGTACATACATGAGAGAATAGGCAAATGGAAAAATAATCACTAAAAAGAGCAAAACACAGGCCTGGGACCTGAAAGAAAGTGAACTGATGAGTTGTATTTGTTTAGAGAAATAACTTGGATTTGCTGTTTTCCAGACAGAAATAATAAGAGTTGTTTTGCATGGGTTCTTTGAAGATAGATACTTTATGGGATCAAAACCCTCCACTTTTACCATGCATCAGAACTTGGGAAGAAGCAGTGTATTGCCTATGCATTAATACAATTCCTGCTCTGAAAACACTCTTCTGTGGAATCTCCATTTCCATCTTTTAGTAAGCGTTTGCCTGGACAAGAATTGTAACCCCGTGAACACCAGTTTTTATTGAAGTGTGATATCTTTGCTTAAATGTTAGTTTAAATTGGAGGAACACATTCTTAGTGAATGCCCCCACACTTTGAAATATTGAGGAATACAAATTCAAGAGCAGCTTTTGCTCATGTGAACAGACTCAAAGTCTCTGCCTGAAACCAGTGTGAAGGAAAGCTGAGAAATGTGAAGAAAAGGTGTGCACACTCAAATATTTTGTGGTAAACTTCACAATTTCATCACAAGTCTAGAGGACACAGCTCTAACCAGAAAAAAAACCCCTTGTGATAAAGTCCTGATTTCCATGAGCCTGAGGCAAGAATGAAACAATAATGCAAAGAAGTTCTGTAATTAAGGAATAAGCTCAGATATGCCTTGATAACGTGGTTGTCAGTGTAATTATCTCAGCCAGCTGTATGACAGTCACAGACAGGTCACAGTTCTGGCTCACCGAGAGGGGCCCATTTAATGGCTGCTGAATGCTTTGGGGAAGGTGGTCCCAAATCCCAGGCCCCCAGAGAGGACCAGGCTGCTCCCCATGGGATGAGAACCGTACTGGGCACTCACACTGCTGCCTGCTCAGGCACTGGCTGCCCACCCCTGCTGTCAAAAATGAACAGAACCTTGCTGATTTCAGTGATTTCACCTGAAATTATTTAGTGGCTCGATGTAGCTAATGCTATTTTTACTTCCTTTGTTGAAAGTTATCCAGATGTTCATCATAAAAATAAAATCAAATTATGTCACACAAAAAAAGCCACCAACAAAATCTCCCAAAATAAAGCAAAGGACAACAACGTAAAACAGCAAAAACAAAAAGCCTGAACAACTCAAAATTTGATTGCTCAACCTCTCACATGAAAGTGGTTTGTGTTCCAGTTTTAAAACAAAATAATGCCACATTGTCCAGGAACCATATGAATCTCTCTCTGTTCACAGAGAAGATTTTAAGTCAAACTATGAGACTTTGCTCAATTTACTCATCAAAGCTTAAAAGCCTTTAAGATGTGTTTGTGTGCAAAACAGAATGAACAAAAGGTTTCCAAAAATGACAACACAGTGACAAGCTGCGATGCCACATCTTTTTCAGCCACAATTTGGAAAAATCTGCCATCTGGAAAAGTAAAAAAATGCTACATATATCTATGTAGATATATGTCTGTACTGCTACATATATTTTATGGTTCATTTCAGAGTAGAAAAATAAAAATAAAGTCCTGCTGCCAAAAGTCCTGGTGCAAATGCAATCAAAGCCATCACACTAGGACTACCTAAACTCCACTCTTTTATCTAGTCAAAGGAGAAAGCTGTATAGCTCTGAAGGCCTTTGAAATGTGGCAGTACAGAGGACGGATCTACCAGAGCCCAGAGAGGGTAAACTGGGCATTTGGGTTTCAGTTAAACTAAGGGAATATAAATTTAATTTGAAACTCTCTCAGGTCCCGACTACTATAAACAGAGCTTATCCAAATTCACAAGTTACACTTATTTAATTCTGTAAAGCAGTGGGATGATTTAATCCACAGTATTGGAGAGCTTTGATATCTATCACAGATAGTTCTAAAATGGGCTTCATTCTGGAACAGTTTATCCTTCCCAACAAGCAGAAAAAGGCTCTAACATGGTACAATCTTTTTTTACACAGATCTGGTTTTGCTACCCCAGACAGTTAGCCAGAAAACCTGTGTCTTTTGCAGGTTAGATTATACTGGTACAAGTCCCCTGAATTTCATGAAGTTCCAACAGATCTACAATAATTGTCAAGTCCTGCAAACCGGATTTCTAAAACACTCTCATGTATGTGGAAAAACCCACAATATGGTTTTATATACTGATTCTGTACTTGTATCCAGGTTCTCCACACAAAAAATATATATCATATGTTTAATAAAGTTTTCAAATTACACATCAGCTTTACAGAACTATAAGAATTAGTTAAAGGGAAGAATAAAGTAACTATATTTTTTTATTGGTTCTTTAAAGATTGTGTTTAAAAAGCTTCAGAAGTGTCATTGGTCATGCTACATGATAACAAAGATGTCTGTTTCAGGATTTAGGTATGTAAATTGTTTATATGTGAAACGTTTAAATTTGTTGTACTCCCTTAGATAATATTGCATAAAATGGCATATTGAACTCTGAACTAAGGAGTGCAATCCATCAAGTAATTAAGTATCTCTTTCCTCACATTACCCAAAAGTTGAAACAAGATATGGAAAATGAAAAATCTTCCTGACATTACAAGACATTTTATGCTCTTTTCCAGATGTGAGACAGATCATGTTATACTGTTTTTCAGATATCATTAGCCACTCTCCTTCTTAAAAAAAATACTTTGTGGTATATATGGTTTCTGATTTCTCTTCCACAAACAGTCAGGGAGAGTAATTTCTTAAGGATGTGAAAAGATGCTGGTTTCTCCTTCGAGAATGCAAGCACAGCTGCAGAGGGAAGCCTGACCCTAAAAGCCCCACCAGCTGTCATCACACACTGAAACAGGTGTTTATGGGATTCTCCCCCCAGACCTTTACAATGTACAAGATTGTTTTGTTTATGATATCAATTTCCCGTCCCAAATTATATATATCACCTTTCAACCTCAAGGAGCATAAAATAATTCTCAGATTGTGGCCCCATCCAGCAATCGCCTCATGAGCTCAGCTTGTGAGAAATTCATCCACCCCATTTATGTGCACTGCCTTTCTCTAACTGGGCCATCACTGCTGCTCCAGCACCAGTCTAACACTCAAAAGTGGAAAAAGGGACAAGTCAGGAATGGGAAATGACAGGAAAACAAGCCATGTTTCTATTTGTCCTCACTGATGTTCTGCAGCCAATCCATGGAATTTGAAACATCCCTGTCCTGGTTTAGGGCAAATTTGGAAGGAAACTTCCAAAGGGGTTCCTCTAGAAAGCAGATTCAAGTGGCCTCTCCCCCAACTGGTTCAGAAAAAAGATTTCCTGGGAGAAAAGTGGAAGAAAACTGTTTATTTAGCAAACAAAGCATTCACAAGCATAAAAATTGAATTATATCAAACAATAAAACCTCTTGCTGGTATGAAGAGATGGCAAATTCAGGAAGTCCTTTTCGTGGCATGTAGCTCAGCTCACTCAGTCTCTTATCCATCCCTCCTGTGCTGGAAAATGTCATGTCCTGGGCCCCAGTGAGCCACAGGTGTGAGCTCCCGGTGTTTTTCTGCATTTTTTGGTCCAAAGCAGGCTGATCAGTTCCAAGAAAACAGTCCAGGGAACTTCTCTGCCTCAGCTAGCTAAAACCTAACTAAACCAAAGGAGAGCTCTCTCCTGCTCTCTCCATGCTGCAGACACCGCAGTGAGCAGGAATGCTGAAGCTCTTATCTCTGCTTTTGAAGACAGCCACCTCAGATATTCCACTCCTTCTCCCCACTTCACTCTCAGATCTACTTTTAAAGGTGTAGAACTTAACATCCAGCATGACCAGAACTGACAATTGGGGATACAAGCATGATAAAGTCACCCTAGAACACCAAGCTGATGCCAATGACCAGGACCAAAGAGAAGCCTGGCAAAAAGGATCATGAAGCTGTAACAAAGATAAAAGTTGGTGTAGGAGAGGATTTATCTTAGTATAAATAGGCTGGATAAACTGCTATGGTAAGGAAAAGAATAGAATCAAACATTTGCTTGAAATAAGCACCAAGTTATGTCTTTCTGGGTTTCCAAAAAAATAACTGTGGTTAACATTTCTCTTTTTTTTATTGTTGCATTTAATTTAAATGGAATCCTGCTGCTCAAGGTTCCAGTACACGCTAGATGTTACCACCTAAAAGAAGCTGGTTTTACACTGTATTTGGCAAGAACCAGAGCATTTCACAAACAGAGAGTTTACAAATAAGCAAACCAAACTGTTTTGCAACCTCAAATAAATTTCAGCGTGAGTTTCAGGCAAAGATCTTACTATGTTCTTATCCTGGGGAAAAGCAGAGCCCACTCACAGCAGCCAAACATGAGGTAGGAGCCTGAAAGCATCACTGTTCTGTATAAGAACACCTTGAGAGCATTCCAGTTGACTGAACCAATCTTGAGATTGGCTGCAAATGAAAAAATAACCATACAAAAGAGTACTGCAACAGCAATCAAGTAGTTGCAGTACGTTCCTAAAGTAAGTGGGATCACTAAGTTCACAGCCACTGTCCCATGGGCAGTCTGGTTATAATTGATTTATTAGTTTGGGGGGGTAGCATGTTGCATTGGTGTTTTGTTCAGGAAGTTTTTTGTTTGCTTCTGGTTGTTTGGGTGGGTGGGTTTTTGGGAGGTTGGGGGCGTGGGTTTGGGTTCTTTTGTTTTACATTTTTACCTACACAGCAGATTATCAGAAGGGATTCAGTCCTTGCTAGGAAGCCTGGATCTCGCCCACATGGGCAGTTTTGAGAAGCTGTACACAATTCTTGGTACAACTCCAGTTAAACTGGCTGACATACACTAGGTTGTGGATTATTTACTTCAGGTGCACTACTAACTCTGACTAGGACAGAGAGTTTTTATCTCTAACAAATAATTGTGTGTGTGTGTCTGTACTTTAAATGCAGACATAAACCTATACACAAAGACACACATTTCCATTTGTGTATTTACAGAAACAGATAATGCCTGTATATGTGTGTACATGTTCATATATTTTCTTCAGAAAAGAGGACTTGTATTTTTTTATACATGAAACACAATTATTTACTCAGAAATATGCCTTTTCTCATTCAGACTTGAATACACTTCTGTATATTTCTTATATGAGAGAAGAGAAGAATATCTTCTTACATTTCTTATACTTCTTATAGAAGTGTATATTCACTTGCACACACTTCTGTATATTTCTTATATCCAGTTAAATGGTGCCCAGGGAGGCCAACAGCTGGCAGTGATATCAATTGTTTTTGTGAAATTCATGTGAAGTAAAACCCATCACTTTCTCTGCACACAAATGAAAACACTGAAGTGTGGAGACCTGCCTAACTTAGCACAAGAAGGTATAAGGGGCACTAGTGGCTAGAGGTTGAAATATGACTGTCCTGGTTTAGGGCAAATTTGGGAGGAAACTTCCAAAGGGGTTCCTCTAGAAAGCAGATTCAAGCTGCCCCTCCCTCAACTGGTTCAGGAAAAGATTTCCTGGGAGAAAAGTGGAAGAAAATCGTTTATTTAGCAAACAAAGTATTCACAAGCATAAAAATTGAATTATATCAAACAATAAAACCTCTTGCTGTCCTGAAGAGATGGCAAATTCAGGGAGTCCTTGTGATGGGCTGTAGCTTGGCTTGCTCAGTCTCTTATCAGTCCCTCCTGTGCTGGAAAATGCCATGTCCCAGGCTGCAGTGAGCCACAGGTGTGAGCTCCCAATGTTCTGGATTTTTTGATCCAGAGCATGGCCAGTCAGTTCCAAGAAAAAGAAAAGCCACAGTCCAAGGTACTTCTCTGACTCAGCCAGCTAAAAAAAAACCTAAACAAACCAAAGGAGAGCTCTCTCCTGCTATTCATGCTGCAGGCAACAGACTCTGTGAGCAAGAATGCTGAAGCTCTCATCTCTATGTTTTTGAATACAGCCACCTCAGACAATCCACCACTTCTCCTTCTCCCCCCCTTCACTCTCAGATCTAGTCTGAAAGGTGCAAAAACTTATTTCTGGGCTGAAAAGACAAATGGGGATACAATTCCACATCATAAAGTCACCCCATGACAATGACATTCCATATTGACATGGATAATTTGACATTCTGGTGAAGTCCCAAGGCCCTATACAAGCCTTTACATCAAGAATAAATGTCAATTTAAGAGTTTATATTCCAGCTATATCAGAAAATATAAAGCTAGATTAAAGGCTGTCCTAACAGAAAGAGACTAGACAAAACATGTAGCAAAGTGTTTTAAGGGAAAGAAAATCAGTAATGAGAAGATACTGCACGATACAATCTTAGAACTGCAGTTTATCACAAGGAACATTCCTTACATAGGAGCCACATTTATTCAGTACAAGTTTTCTGGGTTTAATTATTTTAATTACTTCAATTATGAGGAAGATTAAAAACACTTAGGGGATTTTCAAGCATAACAATTAGGGATACTTGTTCCCAAAATTTCTGGATCTGCCTTAGAAAATCTCCCTTCCTCCCTTTCCTATTGGTACTTGTTTATATTGGGAATTAAATCATCCCCCATTATTTTAAGTCTTTGCATCACTCACAGAGGCTAAAATTCCATATTTTTGGGGAGATGTGAGAAAATTTTATTTTCTTGGTGTTTCCAAAATCCAAAGGAGAACAAAAAAATATGACAAAGGAAAAAAAAAGAAAAGAAGAAAAACAATCCCAACCAAACACTTGAAAACAGTCCCCTGAAGGCCTGCAAATTACAAGCTTCAGAATTCTTCTCATCTTTTGTTCACCAACAGTTGCTTCCTTGTCCTAACTATTGTACCTCTCAAAGGGAACTACAAAGCACCCAGCCAGTGGAGATGTACACTGGAGTGTCTCTTTATGCCCCACATTGAAGAGGGAGACATTAGTCATCTGGAGATTCTGCCCCGATGCCCAAAGGCATGAAATACCTCCAACAAAACACCGACTGAGATATGTCAGTGTGGCACTCGCTTCGCATCTCCCTCTTGCAGCCTTTCAAGTTGTTTTCTAAACACTTCTTTTGTTGCTGTTGGCATGAGTGCACTTAAAAGCGGCATATCGTTAAGTACTGAAAATGCTCACTGTTTTCTGTCCTTTAAAATCTCTTCCAAGTACTTCCCTGTGAGCAATTAAGCTAACTCTATGGGATACATTTGATAACAGATATTCTTTAGTTTGGGTGACAGTTAACAAGCAGGGCTCTAATGAATAATAAAGTGCTTTTTAGTGACATACAGTCCCTATTCACCCTGAGTAGGGACTATTTTTGTGCAAGTTCAACAGAAGATTCTAACAATGCAACCCTCTTGTATAACTTGCACAAAATAGGCATTCATCAAGGAGGATTACTCTCCCCAAAATGGGGCTCTCAGAAGCTACGTGCTGTGGGTGGGGATGCACAATTCCAGACAGGGGTGGAGACCAAGGAAAAGGCATGGGTCTAGGAAGAAAATGCATGCTGTGTCAATTCATAAGCACAAAAGAGATGCATTAAGGGGGAAAAAAAAAGGAAAAACGGAAAAAAAAAAAAAAAAAGAAGAAAAGAAAAAAAAGAAAATAATTAAGAAAACTAGATGTAAAATCTAAGGCTGCCCCAAGATCTTGTATGAAGAGTAACACATGCTGCAAATGACCATGGAAATATTTCAAGGTAACATTTTGCTAAGAATGAACTCTCCTAAGTCCAACTTCTCCCTATAGAGACAAAGACAGCTCCCAGCTTTCCAATACTGACCCCCATTGGCATCTTCTTGTTCTCAAACATGCTCAGCCAAACACCACACAATCTGCTGCTCTGACACCACAGGCTCTCAGTAATGTGTGAGAACAGTCTGTTCACTGATCTCCTTTTTCTCCTTCTGCTTGATGGAGATGCCTCCCTCATGACAAAGCACTAAGTCATGCATGTATGTGTACACATATCCATTCTATGTCCTCCCAAAATATGTTAAGGTTCTCATTTCAAGTATCAAACTTCTTAAATGTTAATACTGTAAATGTATAATTCCCTGATCATTCCAATGCTCTTCAAAAAACTTTTTCTTCTTCTTTCATGATATCGTAACACTTTCCATCTTGATATATTTAGACAAAACTAAGCCACAGGCTTCCAAATTGTTTTAGTCTTTCCTTATGTCAGACACACTTTCAGATTAAATACAGTTCCAACATAGAAAAGCAAACCAAAACCAACAGCTCATTGCACCCAAGTTCACGATACACTGAAAACTGAGAAAGTAAAATCCGACCCAGGATATCCAGGACTTTGAGTTTTTTCAAGGCAAACATTGCCTGCTGATGGTGGGAATAGCATTTACTTGCACTGAGAGGATGAAGACTAAATGCCAGAGGAAACATTTTTTTTCTTTTCTCTGAAAACTACCTGGCAGTTTTCCTCTACCCCAATAAACAGATCTTCCACAGACAGGATTATGTGCTTTTACCCTAACTGGCAGCTGAAGTCTAACTATATTTACATGTTTATTCCCAGAAGAGAACTCTTGCCTCTGAGAACACTTTCTATTTTTAAAGAAGGTGAGAGAATTGGGGGGGGAAAAAAAAAGGCAAAACTGACCCAAGGGACTAGCAATTTCAATGCCCACTTGAAAGGCTATAAAGGTGTTTCAGAACATCTGAATGTCAGGCCACTAACAAGCATCTCAAAACTTTCAAAGAAACCAAAAAATGACCCCTGTAAGAGTTTAGACCACGATGCACATTTTCCAACGGATGGTCA
Source organism: Zonotrichia albicollis (assembly GCF_047830755.1). NCBI lineage: Eukaryota > Metazoa > Chordata > Aves > Passeriformes > Passerellidae > Zonotrichia > Zonotrichia albicollis. Next base: position 69,990,560 of record NC_133821.1, on the reverse strand, counting down.
TGGAATAAAAACATATTTCTAAAACCAAAAGGTAAAGTAAGTTCATTCATTATAGGGTGTACATATTTCATGGAGTTCAGCTAGGCATAAAACCACATACTTTCAAGGGTGCTATCTATGAAAAAATCTTTTTCAGTAGTAATAATCTAAATTATGATGGTCTACACTTAACACAGAATGTATTTTTAAAATATTAACTGTGTTTGTCCAGTAAAGTGAAAAATTGGATATTATTGAAACAACATCCTAGAACAATTTGTTCATTTTCTAGCAATCCCTGCTGCCTGACCAGAAAAAGCCTCTGGACAAATTTTGTTTATCATCTTTGTTTCTGGCCATTCCTTGTTGGTGCAAGTATGGAAAAATTTTAACCGAGCAACTTTAAAAAAACCTCAGTTCAGTTTAGAAAGAAACCATGCTCCCTAGAACTGAAGAAGGAACGGGGATGGAGCAAGCCTCAAGTGGCAAGCAAGCATAACAAAAGTATTTCTTCTTACCTGCTCAAAAGTGCAACAAAATAACTCACAGCTCTTAGCATAACAATTTATGTGCTAAATTTGTGTATCAGGAAAAGTATCAGTAGGTTTCTATTGGTGGGCATTTGCTACAATCCTTTTCTATTTGTAACAGAATGTTGGTGGATAAAACCTGCTGGAAGAATGAAGTTAGCATGGGGCCATTTTTAAAGATACTGAAAACCTGTGAAGGGTGCTGAAAAGAGCCACAAAAGTGCTCTGAGTGCTGGGGGAAATGTCCTGCGATGCTAAAGAGCTCAGCCTATTTATTTAACAAAAAGAAAATGGAGCAGCAACTTGATTGTCTCGATTGCAGTATATAAATAACTTTATGAAGGCGGTATGCAGGGGGAGTAGAGTTTTTAATATAGTAGAGAAAATGCATAGCTGAAAGCTAAACCAAGACAAACTAATCCTGGCAATCAGGAACAGCAGAGACTCGTTATTGCCACAAACTAGCAAGGGAAGTGATGGATCCTCCACCACTGGATGTCTTTACACTAGGTTTGGATGCCTCTCTAAAATACTTGCTTTACCCTAACAGGATCTATGAACTAACCAGGAAAAAAGCTGAGGTTTCTTTTAATGGTTAATAGGTGTGTCTTCTGAATTGCAAAGCCTTTCGGAAAGCCTTTCATTCTGTGAGGGCAGAGCTCACTGCTCAATGAGTAGCCTAGAGTGGGTTTTTGTACTGTTATTAGTCTTTTATTTATACTTCAAGAAAAATTATCTTAATTTTGAAATATGGAGAAAGCAATATTCTGAAAATCACTGGTCTGCACTTAAGGAAGACAAATATTTGCCTAAACTTCATACAGCAAATGAATGGAGGAAAGAAAAAGACATTTGAAAGGAAAATATTTGTACTGAAAGCTCAATTCTTCTGGAAAAGTTTTGATTTTATAAAACCTTGACAAACAGTAGGGAGATCATATTATGCATTTTGTTTTCTTATGGTGAATTGTGAATAGAAAATCCATATTCTTATGGGAAAACCTCTTAAAATTTAAGCAGGAGCTTCAAAGATCAACTAGCTCTAACATAATGAAGGAAAGATAGATGACTTCTCCTAAACCATACTCTAACAACCACTCTGCTCTTAAACTGCAGCTCTGACTTATTCAAGCATCTGGGGGTGACAACATGTCATTCCTGGCCCGATTGCCCTTCCAGTCATCCGTGGGACAAGCTGTCCCTGCTCCCCTGACCCCAGAGCAACTCCTGCCGGCTGGATCTCAGGTTGATGAGATGGGACAAAAGGTGTGGGTCCCCTCCCCTCTCATGGCTCCTGCTCCACCAGCCTCCAGTGCCTCTTGGAGGGGATGACTTGCTGTAAGCACCCGCAAGGCCTCTGTTCCACACTCCTGTTCCCAGACGTAGCCTTGACAATATCCAGACTACTACAGAAACATCCCAAGGAAATTATGTCAATAGAGTTGGGCACTTCTGAGATTGCTATGCCAGACTAAGGACATGTACCAGGAGTCCTCCCAGTGGTTACTCTGCAAGTCCTTTCCAACATCTGGCTCAAAACACTTCCAGGGGAGGAGAGGAGGAACACCAAGAACAGGAGCAGCACCGGCTGTGCGCCAGCAGAAGGGGACGTCAGCAGGCTTGGAAGCTGGTGGGATGCTGCCCTCATGCCGGTGGGATTAGAGAGAGCAAGCTCAGGCGGCACCAGGAGGGCCAAGCTACACCAGTTGTTGGCAAGGTGAAGGGAAAGGTGCCGCACCTCCCCGGGAGAGACTCTGCCCTCCCATCCCTCCCCTCCGCGGGTCTGGGCTCAGCGGGCAGGCAGGAGAGAGTGCCCAAAGAGAGGGAACAGGGCTGTTACATCTTCTGGGTAAAGAGCAAAGAAACCTGACACCTCCAACGAAATCTATGCAGAAGTTTAGAGGGAAGGTTGGCAAGGAAAGGATCGAAAAGAACTGTCTCCTCCAGGGGAAAGGAAGGCAGAATAGGGATTACCCGAAGGGTGGAAGGAAGAAGTAGAGAGGTACAGGGATGCAGGACAAGAAGGCTGCAGAAGAAACGAGGGGCAGGGAAAGAAGGGCGTCCCGAGAGAGGGACAGCGCGGGGAAAGTGGGCGGACAAGGAGGACCAGTCTCGGCGGCCGAGGGGAAGGAGCAGGGCCTTACCTGCAGGTAGGGCTGGCCCCTCTCCACGCCCCCCACCACGATGTCGGCCGAGGCCATGCCGCCGCTGGCCGAGAGCCCGAAGCCCACGTAGCCGCGGGTGCGCACCTCCAGGCGGAGGGCGAGGGCGCTGCCGCGGCGGCCCCAGAACAGGCGGTAGGCGCCCGCGCCGTCCAGCACCGCGCTGTGCGGGTAGCTCCGCGCCGCTGCCCCGGCCCCGGCCCCGGCCCAGGCACACAGGAGCCCGCCCAGCACCAGCGCCCAGGGGCGCAGCGGCCGCATCCTCTCGCCGCGCACCAGCGGCCGCCCGTGCGTCTCGGCGTGTGTCCGGGCGCGGTGTGCGTGTGCGGGGGCTGTGTGTCTGTCTGTGTGTCTGTGCGTGTGTGTGTGTGTGGGGAAGGGGGGCCGGGTGCCCCGGTCACCCCGCCCCCGCTGCGGGCGGCTCCGCGCCGGCCCCGTCGGGGCAGCACGCCCTCGGCCGCGCTTTGTTCGCCCCCGCCCGGCCCGGCGCTGCCCGCGCCCCCATCGGGGCCGGGCCGGACCCCGCCGCGCCGGGAGCACCTGCCGGGCGCTGGCCCGGGGGCTTCTCGCCGAGATGCTCGGAGTTCGCGTTAGCGACCCAAAACCGCCCTCCTGACCGGGGCAGCGGAGGGAAGGCGGTGGACGGGAGACCTCCCCGACCTCCCGGCAACCCTAACTCCGCTGGAAGAATTCACGGGAGGAAGCCTGGAGGCAAAGGAGCGCTTCTCCACTCTCGGCCGCCTCCTCACTCAGTGCGAGGAGCGCACGGTGCGGCGGACGGACGGAGCTAAGCAGGAGATCCCCCGTCGGGAGAGTTCTTTTTGATTTTTAAAGTGGAAAACGGGGACCCCCCGCGTGGTTTGCACTGAGACGGCTACAAAAGCACATCTCAAAACCGCGCTGGCGTCCCCGGCGGCTCCGCCAGTCGGCCCGCCCGGCCATGCGGTCCCCGGCGCTCCCGCAGCAGCAGCAGCGGCCTCCCTCCCCTTGCCCTGCTCACAGCATCACCGCCGCGGCGCCGGCGAGAGCAACGAGCAGAAAGATGCTCTTGGGGGAATGCTCCCCAGCCCTCTGCAGATCTGGACGGAAACAAAAAAACAAAAAAAAAAAAACCAAAAAAAAAAAATAGCGTGGCACCCAAAACGGGAAAGTTGGGGATCACAAGAAGTCATATTGACCCTTAAAAGCCCTGAGCTTCCTTAAAAGGAAGGTATGCTATTTGCAATGTGTGTTCTTCACATTTAAATGAAAGAGAAAGAGCCTGGTACTCAACCAAAAATACATACTAATTCAGTAAAAACCGATCAAATTAGTACATAAAGGAAATTAGTAATGCTTCCCTTTTTTTGGCTTCTGCATGATAATATTTCACAAGTGTCACTAGGGTTTCTAGAATACAGCCACCCATTGTAATGTGAGGGATATATCAAAGTACAAAACAACTTTTAGAAAAGAAAATGCTTATAAAAGGATAAGCACCAAAAATCACTTGTACCTAAGGCATCATAAGAAATTAGAGGGGGAAAAAAATTAAATACTGGTGAAATGAAAGCAATCTTTAGAGGGAATAGATTAGTGTGACCGTTCTTGTAATTACAGCAGTAACTTCAAATATACAGACTGAAATTACTGACAAAACAGAAAATTGTGAGATGCTGAGTGTTTAGATTCTCCTCTACAAAATTGTTAACACCTGCAAGTGGATATGGATTAATTTAAGGAGAAATTGCAGGTGTGTGATAGGCCCTGCCAAGGCCAAAGGTGTGACCTTGGCACCTAACTGGGGGCACTCAGCCTTTTTAAAATTGTGTGCTAAAGGAGGGAGGGATCCTTAGGACAGTTCCAAAAGTGCACATTTATCTTTTCTGAGGGCAAGGACAATGAAGGAATGAAGAATGTTTCTTAAATGCAGGTTTTTTCTTCATTTTCTAATAAGACTGTGCATTATGTTCTTAGATGACAGAAATCCCTAGATAAAGTTTCAATCACATGGAGATGACAAACTCACTCTTCAAAAGAATGATTGAATTACACATCTAGTACTGCCTTTAAAATTGCTGCCTTTAAAGCACAGCAGTGGTACTGAAGTCCAGCTAGTGCTTCCCAGAGCATGCATTGTATAAGCATTTGTACAAAAGAGTGCAAAATGTACTTGAAGTACTCCAGCACTTCTCAGTTTGGTGAGGGTGGTGCTGATGACATTTTAGGAGCCTGTACACAACATGGGATGTTGCAGTACAGGGAGGGGTGATGGGCTATCCTACACAGCATGCTGGGCTGCCCAGCACAGCAGACAGAAATAGGGTTTCCCAACTAGCGTGGATGCAGATGCCATGAGGGAAGCAGGGCTGGAGATAGGTGTGCACTGCAGATGCTGTCAGAGGAACAGCTGCACACCCCCCATACGACCCTGCCCCCTGCATGTCCTGCCCCCTGCTCCTCTCACAGCACACAAGCACAGAAGGAAAACTTCAACGCACACAAACTTGTGGTTGGCTGGGATCTTCCCAGTCATTCTGCCAAAAGCCAAAGCAGGAGGACCATCTAGTGCCTTGGACACACTTCAGTATGTCAGGCACGACAAGCCAGAGTTTTGCTGTAGTGGGTCGGGTATAAGTGATGACACTCACAGGAAACAGCTGTGCTATTTCTGGGGCGCTGCAGTGGCCATGGAGGGTGGGCAGTTCCACCCAGCCCAACATGGGAGTCCTGTGCTGGCAGAGCCAGTGGCCAGGTGTCGTGGGGTGACAGCCTTTATCCCAATATCGTGTGTTATGTCTGGCAGCTGTGCCTTTTCCCCCACCCCCCCCCCCCCGGCAGTCTGGCTGTGGCAGGATGGGGAAGAGAGGAGGAGGGGGGGGGGGGGGTGTGACCAGGCACTTTTGGCTTTTGGCTTTGGCTGCTTGGCTTTTGCTAGCTGCTTGCTTGCTTGCTTGCTTGCTTGCTTTTTGCTTTTGCGCTGTTTTTTTTTTTTTTTCCTTTTTCTTTTGTTCTCTCTCTCTCTTTCTTACCCTCCCCTGAAGATACTGGACCGGCTCCGGATTCTGCGGATTCTGACCTGCGAGCTCCAGGACACCCGAAGCCTGCTAGAGAAGATTCGGCGCCCTCCACAACACAGTCTGGTCCCTTTTTCTTTTCTTGTGTTGGGGAGTGTTCTTTTGTTACTTGTAAATAAATAGGTTTTGTTTTCCACTTTGCTCCTCCGAGGAATTCCTTCCCGAACCCGGTGTTGGGGGAGGGGTGGTTGGAGGTTTGTTTTGTTCTGGGGGGCTCCCTCTTGGAGATTTCCCCTAATTTGTCCTAAACCAGGACAATAAATTTTTTGGTGCGTTGGCCGGGAAACCGGAGGCCAAAAACAGTGGAAAAAAAACCTATAACAATAATATTTTGGTTTTGGTTGTTTTGTGGGCATATTGGTGATTTATAATGTCATTTGGAGTGGAAGCTTGCCGGTTTTTCTGGTCCCTAGGGGCTTTTGAAGTTTTAATACCTTTGTGGTCCCTAGGGTTATTTCCTTACCCCAAAATAGCTCTGATGTTGTCCCTAATAAGTAGCTTTTGTAAGCGGGGGGCACTAACCAGAATAATCATTGTGCTGGCCTTATGTGTGATGATGTGTCGGATAACAGTGCTGGACTTTATTTCAGGAATGTATGGATTGTTGTCATGGCTGTGTACTCAGTTTGTTTGGGGAGAAGAAGAGGAAGGGGCTTTTCAGCCTTTGTCTTCCTTCTTCTCCTACAAATTGTTGACATCTCTATTAGAAAATACTGACTTTCCCCTGAGTTTGAAAGAAACCATCTTTCTGGCATTTAATTTATTAAGCCTTGTCTATACTGTCTGGAGTGTATATAAAATGAAAGCTGAGATTTCTAGAGGGGTTAGAGAGACTCCTGATTCAGGAGTAAAACAAAGCAGGAAAAATCTTGACTGGAGTGGGAAATGGGAATATATGGGCCAGACTTTAAAGGAATTTTCTGATCCTATAGACTGGGACTTTCCATCTGATCAAATTCAGAATCCAGTCGAGGTGGCAAAGTATTTGAGGGAGAAGTGCCATGGTAATACTAAGGAAGAAAGGATTACTGCAGTGAGCTGGGCCTTGGCGTTTGTTTACCGTACTCTGCTAGATACTGTGGAGCAGCAGATAGCAGAAAGGGAACAGGGAGATAAGTTAGCTACTATCCCAGTGACCCAGGCTGCAGCTAACATCCCAGGCTCCAGGCTAGCAGCTGAATCAGACAATAGGCCCCAAACCATGGCTGTTGCAGCTAATACAAGAGGTGGAAAGTGTAAAGAAAAGACCGATCGGAAGGTGGAGGATGATGACGATGATGCAGAAGAAGGACCCTCACCAAAATCAGAGGCCACATCAAGGGGCACAGAATCTGGAGCCAATATTGACTCCTTTTCTCTGAAGGACCTCAGAGGCCTAAGAAAGGATTACAGCCGACAACCTGACGAATCTATTATTAGTTGGTTAGTCCGCCTTTGGGATGCTGCAGGGGAGGTTACGATTTTGGATGGTACTGAAGTGAGGCATTTGGGATCCCTGTCACATGATCCTGCCATCGATCAAGGTGTGATGAGGGGGGCTAACCCTCACAGCCTCTGGGAACGGGTCCTAAGAAGCATAGCAGAACGGTACCTGTGTACGGATGATCTCTATATGCAGCAGACACGGTGGAAGACCATAGAACAGGGGATCCAACGCCTGAGAGAGATGGCGGTCGCAGAGCTCGTTTTCTCAGATGACACAACAACTAGGAATCCGGACCTGGTACCATGCACTCCGATAATGTGGAGGAAACTTGTGCGACTTGGGCCACCTGAATACGCTTCCGCCCTAGCAATAATGAAGCGAGATGATACATATGAGACTGTGCTCGATATGGCAAAGAAGCTTCGAGCGTACGCAGATGCTGTGCATGGCCCAACTCATGCCAGAATTGCAGCAGTGGAAACCCGACTGCAGAAACTAGAAGACAAAATAGAGGAGAATCATAAGAAACTCCGGGAAGAGATTAAGGAGGACCTTATTGAAATCTCAGCCGTACAAATTAGAAGCCCTGGTGTCCAACGCCGGCGCTCCTTTGATGGGGAGAGAAGGTACATCCCACGGGCTGAGTTATGGTTTTTCCTGCGTGAGTCTGGAGAAGACATGAGAAGATGGGATGGAAAACCCACCGCTGCTTTGGCACAACGGGTGCGTGATTTGAAGAGAAGAGAAAGTATAACCAAAAAGATAGCAGCTCCGGTCGCTCGTAGCCGAGATGTTAAGTATGACGATGACGATGACATGTCCGATCCCCTTGAAGGAACTTCCAAGGCATATGCCCAAGGAAAGAAGGACAATCTGGCTTAGAGGGGCCCTGCCTCCAGCCAGGAAGAGGCACGGGAGAACCGGGTTTTTTGGAAGGTGTGGATCAGATGGCCTGGCACATCAGAGCCACAAGACTATGAAGCATTGGTTGACACTGGATCACAATGTACCTTAATGCCATCGGAACACGTGGGGACAGAACCTGTTTCCATTGCTGGAGTGACGGGGGGATCACAACAGTTGACGTTGTTGGAAGCTGAGGTGAGCTTGACTGGGAAGGAGTGGCAGGAACATCCAATTGTGACTGGTCCAGAGGCTCCGTGTATTTTGGGCATAGACTTTCTCCGGAATGGCTATTACAAAGATCCTAAGGGATTTAGGTGGGCTTTTGGAATAGCTGCAGTTGAGATAGAGGGTATTAAACAATTGAATACCTTGCCTGGACTATCAGAGGACCCATCTGCAGTAGGACTTTTGAAGGTAGAGGAGCAGCGAGTGCCAGTTGCCACCTCAACAGTGCACCGCAGGCAGTACCGGACGAATCGAGATGCTGTGATCCCCATCCACAAGATGATTCGAGAGCTGGAGAGCCAAGGGGTGGTCAGTAAAACCCACTCACCCTTTAACAGCCCTATCTGGCCCGTGCGAAAATCTGACGGAGAGTGGAGATTGACTGTGGACTATCGTGCCTTGAATGAAGTGACTCCACCACTGAGTGCGGCTGTACCGGACATACTGGAACTGCAGTACGAGCTGGAGTCCAAGGCAGCAAAGTGGTACGCGACCATTGATATAGCTAACGCGTTTTTCTCCATCCCTCTGGCAGTAGAATGCAGGCCTCAGTTTGCTTTTACATGGAGGGGAGTGCAGTACACCTGGAACCGATTGCCCCAGGGGTGGAAACACAGTCCTACCATCTGTCATGGACTGATCCAGGCTGCACTAGAAGAGGGTGAGGCTCCAGAACATTTACAATATATTGACGATATCATTGTTTGGGGGAACACGGCAATAGAAGTGTTCGAGAAAGGAGAGAAGATAATTCATATTCTCCTGGACGCCGGATTTGCCATTAAGAAGAGCAAAGTCAAGGGACCTGCCCGAGAAATTCAGTTCTTGGGGGTGAAGTGGCAAGATGGACGGCGTCAGATTCCTGCGGATGTTATTAACAAAATCACTGCTATGTCCCCACCAACTGATAAGAAGGAGACACAGGCTTTCTTAGGTGCTATAGGTTTCTGGAGGATGCACATCCCTGAGTATAGTCAGATTGTGAGACCCCTTTATCTGGTTACCCGCAAGAAGAACGACTTCCATTGGGGCCCTGAGCAGCAGCAAGCTTTTGTCCAGATCAAGCAGGAGATCGCTCATGCTGTAGCCCTTGGTCCAGTCAGGACAGGACCAGATGTGAAGAATGTGCTCTACTCTGCAGCCGGGAGCCATGGTCTGTCCTGGAGCCTTTGGCAAAAGCTACCTGGCGAGACCCGAGGCCGACCATTGGGATTTTGGAGTCGGAGCTACAGGGGGTCTGAAGATAACTATACTCCAACAGAAAAGGAAATCTTGGCCGCCTATGAAGGAGTCCAAGCCGCCTCAGAGGTGATTGGTACAGAGGCACAACTCCTTCTGGCACCCCGACTACCGGTGCTGGGATGGATGTTCAGAGGAAAGGTTCCCTCTACCCACCATGCCACCAGTGCTACTTGGAGTAAGTGGATTGCCCTCATTACGCAGCGCGCTCGGATTGGGAAGTTAAATCGCCCTGGGATTCTAGAAATAATTACAAATTGGCCCGAAGGTGAAAGCTTTAGTGTCGCAGATGAGGAGCAAGAGCCAGTGACCCGGGTTGAGGAAGCTCCGCCATACAATCAGTTGCCAGTAGAAGAAACACGTTACGCCCTATTCACTGATGGTTCTTGTCGTGTCATAGGGATGAAACGGAGGTGGAAAGCAGCTGTATGGAGTCCCACTCGACGGGTTGCAGAGGCTACTGAAGGAGAGGGTGAATCCAGTCAATTTGCTGAAATCAAAGCTATTCAACTGGCCCTAGGTATTGCAGAGAGAGAGAGGTGGCCAAGGCTCTATTTGTATACCGATTCTTGGATGGCAGCCAACGCTCTATGGGGATGGCTGAAGAGATGGAAAGAGGCCAACTGGCAGCGCAGAGGAAAACCAATTTGGGCTGCGGAAGAGTGGAAAGATATCGCTACTCGGTTAGAGAAGTTACCTGTGAAGGTTCGCCATGTAGATGCCCATGTCCCCAGAAGTAGAGCTAATGAAGAGCAGCAAAACAACCAGCAAGTACATCAGGCTGCAAAGATAGGGGAGTTGAAGATAGATCTCGACTGGGAGCATAAGGGAGAGTTATTCTTAGCACGATGGGCCCATGATGCCTCAGGCCACCAGGGTAGAGATGCCACCTATAAGTGGGCACGAGACCGAGGGGTGGATCTAACCATGGACAGTATCTCTCAGGTTATTCGTGACTGTGAGACGTGCGCTGCCATTAAGCAGGCCAAGCGACTGAAGCCCCTCTGGTATGGGGGGCGGTGGTCTAAGTACAAATACGGGGAGGCCTGGCAGATTGATTACATCACACTGCCCCAGACACGCCAGGGCAAGCGCTATGTACTAACCATGGTAGAAGCCACCACAGGATGGTTGGAAACCTACCCTGTGTCCCATGCTACAGCCCGTAACACTATCTTGGGCCTTGAGAAGCAGGTCCTTTGGAGGCACGGTACTCCCGAAAGAATTGAGTCGGATAATGGAACTCATTTTAAAAACAATCTTATTAATACTTGGGCTAGGGAACATGGCATCGAGTGGGTATACCATATCCCCTATCATGCACCAGCTGCAGGGAAGGTGGAAAGGTACAATGGATTGTTAAAAACCACCTTAAAGGCATTGGGAGGGGGGTCTTTAAAAAACTGGGAGCAGCATTTGGCAAAGGCTACCTGGTTAGTTACCACTCGAGGTTCCACCAACCGAGCGGGTCCTGCTCAGTCTGAGCTCCTTAATATAGTAGATGGGGATAAAGCCCCAGTGGCCCATGTCAGAGGTTTGTTGGGAAAGACAGTATGGATCAACCCTGCCTCGAGTACAGACAAACCCATCCGTGGGATTGTCTTTGCTCAAGGACCAGGTAATACATGGTGGATAATGCAGAAAGATGGAACAACACGGTGTGTACCCCAGGGAGACCTGATTGTGGGATGAGACTCATATATGACTGTCATTGTTTGTTGAATGTGAGACAGAAGGAAACTGTAAGTGTCAAAGGTTTGAGCAAGTAAGATGAGAGGAATGCGTAAGTGTCAAAAGGTGTGAGTAAGTGAAATGAATGTTTTTTATTGTATGTTCACGATATGGGATAAGGGGTGGAGTGTCGTGGGGTGACAGCCTTTATCCCAATATCGTGTGTTATGTCTGGCAGCTGTGCCTTTTCCCCCACCCCCCCCCCCCGGCAGTCTGGCTGTGGCGGGATGGGGAAGAGAGGAGGGGGGGGGGGGGGGTGTGACCAGGCACTTTTGGCTTTTGGCTTTGGCTGCTTGGCTTTTGCTAGCTGCTTGCTTGCTTGCTTGCTTGCTTGCTTTTTGCTTTTGCGCTGTTTTTTTTTTTTTTTTCCTTTTTCTTTTGTTCTCTCTCTCTCTTTCTTACCCTCCCCTGAAGATACTGGACCGGCTCCGGATTCTGCGGATTCTGACCTGCGAGCTCCAGGACACCCGAAGCCTGCTAGAGAAGATTCGGCGCCCTCCACAACACAGTCTGGTCCCTTTTTCTTTTCTTGTGTTGGGGAGTGTTCTTTTGTTACTTGTAAATAAATAGGTTTTGTTTTCCACTTTGCTCCTCCGAGGAATTCCTTCCCGAACCCGGTGTTGGGGGAGGGGTGGTTGGAGGTTTGTTTTGTTCTGGGGGGCTCCCTCTTGGAGATTTCCCCTAATTTGTCCTAAACCAGGACACCAGGGCATTCCCGTTCCATGGCTCTGGAACTGGCACCAGAGTGCTCCTGAGCTTTACTTTGCCTATGCAGAGAAAATTGGCATTTTGGAGACTGAGAGTTGGAATGGAAACAATGCTTGAATTCTTGAAATCTCCTATGGGACTGAATGATTTTGTCTGTGCAGAGCTCAAGGGTCAGTCTGCTGCTTCTCTGCAGCTCTGAAGTCTGTACCTCCCAAATCCTTGTAACTTTCTACCCAGACCTGGTGGTGATGCTTTCCTGTCTTCCAGCGTTACACACACTCAGCAGCACTGCTCACCCCATTGTGATGGCAACATTCACACCAGTACAAGTGCAGGAATAGCAGTCCTATTCCTTTCCAATTTTCAGCAAATATTTTTTCAATAAAAATAAATCATCAAAACAGTTTTACAGAGATGCACACTTGATCTACAAATACTGTGACAAAACCAACCTTTTTCAACTTGCTGCTATTCATAATCCCAAGAACAATGCTCATGCAATAAAACTTCCCTAGTAGAAGAGGCACTTTGTGGGTAGGGCTGCAAAATTTCCAGAACTCACATTAAGAGACTTTGGCAACTTCACCAGAAATTCTCTGCACCGTTAGAAGACAAAACATATGCAGAAAACACAGTCTAAATCATTCTAAATCTGATCTTGGCCTATAAGTGATGCTGCTGGCAGGAGCACAGGGAGACATCAGGTTACCACCCTCTCTGAACTGAACCTCCTCTTCTGGAGGAAGGCAGTCACCTAACCAAGCCCAGAGAGATTCAGCAAGTTTTTTTCTTTTTAAAAAACTCTTACTACATTACTAAATATCAGCTTGTCCATTGCTCCCTCAAACCATTGCATGGCATGGTTCATATACTGAAGTACTGATTAAAAAGTCAGAGAATCATAGAATGGTCTGTGTTAAATATTGGCTAATTCCAACTCCCCTGCCATGGGCAGGGCCACCTTCCACTAGACCAGGTTGCTCAAAGCCACATCCAACCTGGCCTTGAGCACATCCAAGGATGGCGCATCCAACAGCTTCTCTGGGCAAGCTCTTCCAGTGCCTCACCACCCTCACAGGGAGGAGGAATTTTCCCCTAATACTTAATCTAAACCTACTCTTTCAAATTGAAGCCATTCTCCCTTGTCCTGTCACTTGTAAGAGGTCGCTCCTCTTCTTCCTTCTAGGCTCCCTTGAGATACTGGAAGGCCAATATTAGGTTATCTCTAAGATGCCTCTTCTCTAGGCTGAACAATCCAAATTCTCTCAGCTTTTTTCTCATAGGAGAGGTTCTCCCTCTCTTGGATCAGCTTGGTGGCCTGCTCTGGACTTGCTCAAAGAGACCGATGTCCTTTTTGTGCTGAGGACCCCAGAGCTGGATGCAGCTCTCCAGGTGGGGTCTCACCAGAGCAGATAGAAGGAAGGAATCCCCTCCCTCACCCTGCTGCAGCCCAGGATACAACTGGATTTCTGGGCTGAGTGCACATTGCTGGGTCATGTCCAGCCTCTCACCCACCAGCACTCCCAAGTCCTTCTCAGCAGGGCAGCCCTCAGTCTGTTCATCCCCCAAACTGTGTTGATAGCTGGTGCTGCCTCAAGCCAGATACAGCATCCTGCACCTGGAATTCTTAAACCACATGAGATTCCCTTGAGCTCACTTAAACTTGCCCAGATCCCTCTGGATGACATCCTGTTTTTCAAGTGTGTGCTTCTCTACTGTTCCTTAATGAGTCAATTAATTATGAAGATTTGGCCTGATCATGGGTAGTTACTATCACTTGGTTTATCCTTGCTGGTGTATCCTGGCATTGAGGTGTTCTTGCTAGAGACCAGTCCAGCAAGAGCTGTGTGTCCCGTTCATTTGCAGGCAGCAGGATTTCTCAAAGGCATACAAAGGTTAGGTTTCAGCCTATTTCTGATGTACCCTGTACTATGTGGCATGCTTTTAGTTAGTTGCCTGCTGCTCTTACACAGTTTACCTTCCATGCAGGAAATTCATGAATATTGAACATTGATTTGATACTAGCAATTAATGCAAAGTCTTATAAAAAATTTTGTAAAGTAGATAGCCAATAGCTACATCATCTTTCTAATAGAGGGCAACAAGAATTCTGCTCTCACCTATGAAATGTAAATTAATCACCTTTTACTTACCTTTTTAATGTAATTATTTTTATCATTGGATTGATCTCCATGAATCCAGATTTTGACATCAATGCAATGCAAAAGGGTTAGAGAAGCATCTTGCAGATCCAGCTGGAAGCTTTTTACATTGGGGTAATGCCTATGCAGAATAAAACCAGCTTCACTGACAATCCAGTTTGTGTTCGATGTGGACAGGGAACTTAGAGAAGGAAAGGTTTTGGGTTGAACTGGATGTTGTCTTTGGAATGCTGAGCCAGCAGGATGGGTTCCTAGGGAACATTACTGCCAGCACAGGTAGAAGGGGTTAGAAAACTTTTCTGTCTTGATCCAAGTCCAGTGCTTCAAGAAGAGCAAGGTGGACACATTCCACCCATGCCTCTGTCAGCATCATACATTTCCTCAGGCACACATGATAACCCGGCTGCTCTCAAACAAGTTTTAAAGTATATATCTTAAAGAAAAAAACTTCAAATTTTGTTTGTTGTCTTAACCTCCTAAACTAAGTGAAAGGACAAAGCACCATGCTTATTTTATTAATGTTGATTAAAGATGTGCTGGGGAGAATAGCAATATAGCCATGTAAATGTAGCAGAAATTGTGTATTGGTTTTTTAAGCTTTATTCCCACCTTGGCCTTCTCCTGCTCCATTTCCCAAATACCTGAAAATTGTTTTTACATTTTAAAGTGGAAAATGCCTACAATTCAAGTGATCACTGTAAACAGAGTAATTGTATGAAGGTTTTTAGAAATTTTTAGTTCTCATTCTATGCATTTTATGTCCTTGTTTTGAATTTTTCTTTTCTTTTGCAGGGAGCACTAGAGAAGAAGACACAGTTGGCTTTGCTTTCAGTTACACATACTGAGGAGATGCAAATTCTTCGTATGAAGTGATATACATTAACCACCAGAGCTGGAAGCAAAGTTTGAGACCAGTGAGTACAGAGGTGAGCCATTTCTACCTTTCTTTCTTGATTCAGTCTGACTTTGGCTCAGGTTAGGATAGTTTTGGATCTTTGCTGTGCTACCTACAATCTGCATTTTAAAACTTCTGTTAATCTCAAGCTAGTACAAATAAAGACTAGTTTGCTTTCAGCTATTCTTATGATGAGTTTGGACTCATGTCTGTTGAAGTTTTAAATTAATTGCCTGAGGAGACAAAAATAAAATCATTGTTAGAAAAAGACTATTTATCCAGCCCTCTGCTCAGGGCAAAAGCAGACTGATTTAGCTTTCTTTTCCTCATCAGCAGGCTGGTTTCTGCAGACGTTGCCAAATTTCCAAATACCTTGACTCAGGTTCATAAAAAACTTCTTACTTCTCCTGGGAGAGAAAACTGGAGGGCAAGAGTTTTATTAGACCGACTAGAAAAGCCAGAAAGCTTTATAGCAAAGAGTTTCTCATTTCCCTTGGTTGTGGTTGTTGTCTTTTCCCCTCTTTTACAAGCACTCTGCAAGAGGAGGCACTTAGGTGCAGTGTAATCCTGGGCACTGATTCATAGCAGCTCCCACAAGTGGATACCTCAGCAATGGCATTTCTATACAGGTCTCCTCAGGTGTGGGGAAGAATTAATTCCCTTTCATTTGAATTAAATCTAATTTCAGGTTTTTTACTTTTCACTGAGTGTATCTGCTCTGATGCTGATGTTCTGTGAGGTGGAATAGCTTTTAACATATGTACTTTTAAGGATAAAGTACCATTTTAAAATGGTTGCTTATGCTTCATATATATCTTTGTTAAGGTATTTACAATTCTAGCTGTCTGTCCATCTGCCACATAGGACATAGTTTAAATGCTTTTTGGCATTAGATATTAGATACAGAGATCTAGATGTATAATATTTACATATTAGGAAAAAAATTCTTTATTGTGAGCATGTTGAAGCACTGGAACGGGTTGTTCAGAGACATGGTGGATGTCCATCCCTGGAAGTGTTGAAGGCCAGTTTAGATGGGGCTTTAAGCCAACTGATCTAGTGGCAGGCATCCCTGGCCATGACAGAGGTGTTGAAACTAGATGATCTTTAAGGTCCCCTCCAACCCAAACCATTCTATGGATCTGTGATCTTTGCTGTTTGCTCCTCAGCTGTTACCAATATCTGGGAGCACTCTCACTAAGGTAAAACCAGGAAGCTAAGTGCATTTCACATTTCCAGAACTCATTAAAAATTTTTATCTGAGTAATGCACTTCCCAGGTAGAAATTAACTTTCTGAGACCACCTAAGCCAAACCCTGACTCATAGGCAGGATCACCTTTTTCCTGTGGCAGACCTGAGAGGTGTCTGTCTAGCCTTCCAATTATGATGTTTATCAGTGCAATTCTTTTTTTATCTTCTCCTTTCTCCTTCTCCCTTTGGGTAGAATTAACTCTGATCCATCATCATTCCTCCTGTTAGAAAGCTTTGTTAGGTGGCTGATCTTGGAAGCAGCAGCTTAGGCCCATGACTGCTGTTCTGCACCTTATGTATTTATTTGACTGTGTGGGAGCCAACACGGCTGCTTTCGGAGGGGAGGAAGGCACTTCCTGGCCCCTACCTCTCACTGCCTTGTTTTCTGTCTTGATCTAGTTCAGAAAGCAGCTGGTGGATATAGATTTTCAGCCAGCTCTTCATTCTCTTGCAACAACTTGATTTTTGCAAGAAAATGAAGAGCATCCTTCCTGTGCAGCCTTCACAAAGCTCAATAGGCGTCCAGTATTCTAAATCTAGATGAACAGTCTCTACACTTTTTTTTCCCAATTGGACAGATGGATTCAGAGAGCATAATTGGCCTTTGGGTTTAGTTTCCCCCTCTTGTTTATAATGTTAAAATTAGCAGAACAAACACAAAACAGAAGGCGAGCAGGAGGAGGAACTTGGGGCCTTTGGGGGCATGTGTTGCTCTGCAGAAAGGGACAGCATCCCCATGCTCTACGCCCTGTGCAAACAGCCTCCTTAGCCAGTCAAGCCTATAAATGCACACAAAAGCCAAAAATGTATCAGTTAGAGGGTGCCAAATCTCTGCATCTTCTGGACAACCACAGAAACATTTCCCACAAATTAAGATTAGCTCGCAGTTACTCCGTCTAAGGAAAATGTCTCCAGAATTTTTCGACGCAGCAAAATATAGAACCCAAACCTGTTTTCACTGAAGTCAGTGGTAAGTTTCTAATGCAAACAGGAGAAGAAACCTTTCTTTTGAGAAGGAGGATGTTTTTTGGTGGAAAAAAAAATACCCATCTCTAAAACTTTTAAGCATTTTGATGAGCTTTTTTTACTTTGAACTGATGCAATACATTTTGTTCCTGCATATAAAACACTCCCATCCCCGCCCCCAGGCACTTACACACACATAAGACAGCTTGTATTAAAGCAAAGAAAATTCTGTTGAAATGTGGAGCTTATAAATGAATATGTGCATATAAAGTGTACATAGGCTGAGGGATGAGATTCCTGCCTGCTGATTTGATAGTGAGTCTAAAGTAAGATTTCCAAGAGAAATCTTGGAAATTGCCATGGAAATGGAATTTTCCATCCAATGGCCATGGAAATGGCCATCATGAAAGTGTCTGGACATTACTCTTGAATTTTTTGAGTTGCTTGTCATGGTCATGGATGTTTTTGTCAAGTTTACAACCTAGAATGACAAGCACTCTTATTATGAAAGTGAAAGGAATATGACAAAAAGCAATTAAATTAAAATCCCTAAAATATCACCTATTGACATTGGTTCAATAACATCCAGGGATATTCCTTGAGAAGGAATAAAAAAAATGCAGAACCAGGAGATCAAGTGTTAAAAAAATGAAGCCACAGGTATATGATAGAAAATGTAGCCTGAAGGCTGTGATGCTGAAAGAGACTGACCCTTGGTATTAACTTTTGGTACAAAATCTGGTGAGCAGGAACTTCCAGTGTGAAACAACGAGACAAAGTAGAACTGGCTCTGCCACCAGGGAAGAAGACAAGCATTGCTGTGCTGTGTCCCCTCTGCCAGGATCCACACACTGAAAAGGCAGCTTGATGCTCAGTCTGGTTATTTAAGAGTTACTTTAACAGAATTATTTATACATTTGTGTTCTTAGGCTTTTATAAAAAAAGCTATGTTGAGGATACACTGTTACCAATACATATTATTTTACAAATCACTGACATTTTTTCAAAGACACTATGCAAGTCCTACAGAAAAACAGTTGATATGACGGACAGATTTCTAGAATTTTTGAGAAAGTTGAACTCCAGACTACTGCAGATTTTTCTTCTAAACATCAGGAGAAAAGCAGTTGTCTGATGCTCCCACATGAGCACTGCAGTGCAGATTTGCAGCTGCCTGACATTCCTAGGCACCAACATTTTCAAATTAGGGCTCACTTCACCAAAGTTGGAGTATTCCAAACATAACTAAACAAATCTTTGCTTGGAGCACACAATACGAATCCAATGAATGAATACATGTGATTTCAGTTTTTGGTGATGACAGGTTTGTTACTATACCCATGAGAGTGTAGCCTGAAACTCAGACTTATATAAGCAATCTTTGGACATGTGGCTGTACCAGCTGAACTCAATAACCACAGACTATTTGTGGGGACTTCTGGAAGGAGCTGTAGTCAACACTTTCTGCAGGTGATACCATTTGGGATCCTTGCTTGATTTACAAGCACCTTGTAAATAGAAAGTTCTTCCCCAGTCCATGATTTCTTTATGATACAGCATTTTGAAGACAAGTGATGTTTTTATACATTACTCTATCAGGAAAATAAGCTTTTTTCTTTTTCTTCAATCAGCAGGAGAAAAACATCACCCTAGTGAGATCAACATTTTCTCCTGGCAGCATAACACTCTGGAGGTCACATATCTGGACCCATACTGGTTCTGCTTTGGAAACTCCTCAAGCAGTTTTAGTGCTTTAGAGCTCCTCAAGGAAAAAGTGAATTCAGCATCTTTCCCAGACCCTCTAGAAGCTGGAGAAGGCAGTCACAGTACACATCCATCTGTGGTCACAACCTCAGAAGGCTCATTTGATACCAATGCTGTTGTTGACCCCTTTCCAACCTAGATACACAATGTGTCATTTTCAGTAAGTAGTGCCATTTCACAGACTTTAAATCAAAATTGTTTAGGTTTTTGTTTAGCTTCATTCATCTCTCTCTATTCTTACAAGCTTGACATTGCAATAGCCAAAATCTCAGTTTTCAATTAAATAGAAGGTCTACATGTGATGGATTTTAGTTTGTGGGTGCTGTACTGCAATTTCATAGTGCTAAGTATAGACCAGAGTCTGACTCCTCAGCATTTTCAGGAGCATCTGTGTTATTTTAGCACCATACTCTTGTTATCCCTGGTAGGATGTGAGGTTTCAGTCCAAACCCAGACTTCCCTGCAAATTACTAGTTTACTGCTCACAGCCTCTTGTCAGGGTTGTCTCTGTGAAGTACGTCGCTGCTAGCTCAAGGGATATCCACAGTCACCTGTTTATTCTTCCAGAAAACCTGCATCTGAACTAATAATTTAAAACAAAAGTCTTTCGGGTTTTCCAGGTTACATCTGCAGGTCTTGGGCAGATCCTGCACTGTGTGTCACCAAACCTTACTTTTACATCTGGTGGAAAATAAAGCTGTCAGTAGAGTGATTAGTGTGGAGCTTGTCCAGGTTGATCTGATCTTCTTTGAGGGAGAAGCCAGCCTAAGTAGGAATGCCACAGGATCTCAGACTCTACTGCTAGGATGTTGCCTGAGTTTCAGGATGACACTCTGGGTTTGCTGATTTGCCTTGTTGGTTTGTTGGATTTTTAAAATAATGATTTTCCCCAACACTACCTCAGAAGCAGCACAGTTCAGAGGTGCAGTTGTCACATACGTGTTCTCATCCAAGATGATTCCCATGCAGCAGCCCAGACTAGCCCCAGTCCTGTGCCATCCTGTTAAGTCTTCTTCCTCCCCTTGCCCACAGCATCTTTCACGGAATAAACACTCAAGTTACCTTGGCACCCATTAAAAGCAAATCAGTACTATTAGCACCATAATGACTAATGGTCATTAGGCACCACTCAGCACAGTGGGAAGTATCCTGTAATGAGTATCCATGGAAAATTTTGCAACCCTGCATAAGTAGAAAGAACAAAATAAGAAACTCCTAAAAGGAGCTTGTGTTAGAACTGGGTTAAACAATTTTTAAACAATTTGTATTCTCCTTTCTCATTTTGATTTACAATCCCCATAAGTCTTTTTTTCTTCATCAGTCAGATAAAGGAAATTTTATCAGACAAATGGTTTCCTGGTAAAGTATTTGATAATGCTGTACTTTTTGCCTTCCTTAAAAGCTTTTGGTCTGATTTTGTTAAGGGCCTCATCAAAAGATCCTCTGTGTACCTACATGGCAAAACCTAATGAGGAAAGACACAGCACTTAGCTGAGGAACCTCCTCCCTTCTCCCTCTCGAAACAATTTCAGAAGACCAGCTCAAATTTGTGTCTGAGAAGAGAAGAGAAGAGAAGAGAAGAGAAGAGAAGAGAAGAGAAGAGAAGAGAAGAGAAGAGAAAAGAAAAGAAAAGAAAAGAAAAGAAAAGAAAAGAAAAGAAAAGAAAAGAAAAGAAAAGAAAAGAAAAGAAAGGAAAGGAAAGGAAAGGAAAGGAAAGGAAAGGAAAGGAAAGGAAAAGAAAAGAAAAGAAAAGAAAAGAAAAGAAAAGAAAAGAAAAGAAAAGAAAAGAAAAGAAAAGAAAAGAAAAGAAAAGAAAAGAAAAGAAAAGAAAAGAAAAGAAAAGAAAAGAAAAGAAAAGAAAAGAAAAGAAAAGAAAAGAAAAGAAAAGGAGTTCAGTTGCCTGATGAAAATATTCAAGGTGTCCTTAGCATCAAAGGGCAGCAAGTCAGATTAGCATAAGATTTTACTACCTCTTCCATACCAGCCATAGTATTTTGTACACACCTTTCAAATTATATCAGTCTTGAAGAGTCATGTCCTTGCATTCCTTTGGGGATTGGAATCATTACATACAAGCAGAGAACACAGCTTGGGGCAGAGTTCTTGTTAGAAACATCCCAACAGAATGGAACAGGAGTATTGGAGATATGATTTCGGTGCAAAGGAATCGTGTTGAAAAGCAGAAATTAACAAACTTTCATAGGGGACTTCTCATATTTCAACAGCACCTTCCTGGCAGAAGAGATGAGACATAAAAGTAATGACGAACAAAAAGTAATTAAAATACAACACCCTCTGACTTTGCAACCTCAAGGATGTTATCAAGCCAAACATATTTATGCCTTCTTGAAATTTTAAATATGATTTAATAAAATATCTGACTTGTAAAGTGTTTAAGTTTTTGAGACTGACGTACATTTGTCTCATAACAATTCATGCATAGCCAAACTGAATTATGGCTCTATATCTCAATTTCTTTATATTACTATAATGCCACTACTTTGGTCTTCTTAATCCTTTTGCAGCCCTTCCTAACGTGTCCTGGAGGGCTCCAGCCCTCTTTGCATTTTTACTCCAAATGTAGCCCTCTCAGAAAACAAGAAAGTAACTGGCAAGTCAATAAAAGTTCACGGAATTGACCACTTCCCTAGAGTCATAGCCAAAATGACTCCACCAAACTACTGAATTCTCAGGAATCAAATGAAATACAACATGCAGAACAGCTTCTGTTTTTCCCCTCCCAAAGCCATAAAACAACAACGGCAAAGACGGTTTTTCTGGCTGTAGAGAAGGCCAGTTTCAGAAGACTATTCATAGAAGAGTAATTTCCAAAATTTGAGACATCTGTACAGTCAGCCACCATTTATTGCCCAGAACAATGTTGCATAGTGTTATTCAGTACAACCCTCCACAGTCACCTCCAGTTTCTCAGACCTACAGTTGTTACATTTGTTTCTGCCCTTCTCTGTAGCACGAGCTATAGAAAGATCCTTTTCTGTCTCCCCTCCTCATCCTGTCCTCTCCTCTCAAATATTTTTCTTACTTTCATTTAGTCTTGTGGTCTCTTTGTAACATTTCTGGGTTTTCAGAACTCTTCTAGTCTATGTGCATGACTTGCAAAATATCCCTTTAGACTTTTTTTTCTTTTTTCTGGTAGAGCTGTGTTTGCAAATGGATGAATCATAAACTTCACAATTTTCTTTTTTTTTTTTTGAGAAATAATTTCTACCTAAAATTTAACTAGAGTGTTTATGGATATCTTATGTCCAAGGGGAAAGAAACTTGAAGTCAAACTTCTGTGGTCCTGGCAATGTTCAGAAGTAAATTTGGGACTGGGGGTGGGGAGAGGAGATGACAGGAGGGTTGTCTTGCAAGGAAATGCTTGGCTCACTGGACACTTGCCTTTTTTCAGGTGCAGTTCCATCATAAAATTAGGACTGCAGGGATTAAATAACAAAAAAATCTCACTCCAGTATCTGCTAGAATAAACGATCTGAATTTTTATCTTTACTGTGAGGAGAGTGATAAGATCAAGGCTATAACTGGTTGAGAAGTTCATGGAAGTTTCTGAATTGATGATGTCAAATTGCTCCATCACTGAATGCCTTTGACACTGAGTGAACAAAATGTTTGTTCCCAGCCTAGAACTACTGACTTGTACAGCAATCATGTAGCCAGCCTAACTGACCTTATTTGCAGAGAGTCATCACAGTGGGGTGAGCACTGCCTTAAAGCAGAGTTGGTTCTGCCTGTACAGGCTGCCAGGGCAGCAGAGGAAAAGTTGCCAGTACAAAAGGCAAGATCCGGAAAAGTCACGCAGTGTTGTTATTTTAAAAAATTACTTCCTGTTTGGGTGAATTGACACAAAGATCTAATTATGCTTATTAGAGAGATTCCTCTGCCCGAACCAAAGTGCAGATGAGACATGTGCCAAAGTCAATAGTACGGATTTTATTTAACAGTAAATATCAGGTGGAGAGAGATAGAGAAATAGAGGAGAAGAGAGGGTGAGAAACAGATTAAGTAGGAAGAGACACCCCACCCCCACAGATCCAGTGGCATTCTGTTGCTCCTCTTCACCCTGCTCCCAGTGGGGGCCCCAGGAAACATGGAGTTTAATGGATTATTATATGTTCAGGTGTATGCAGGAATGCCCAAGCACCTCCTCCCCAGCAGTTAACAGACCTCTGGTGGAAGGCCTCAGGAATGAGTCTGAGGGTCTTTGATGATTTATGACCCCTTCTAAGACATGAGAGCAGCCTCCTTTACAACTGAGCCAAAACTCCTCAAACACCCCAAACCTCTCCTCCCCCTCAGCTGGTAGGAGAGTGAGTATACCTGGCCTTAGCAAATGAGCCTGTGGGCTATGGCCTCCCCCTGCCCCAAACAGACAGAGCTGATTTTCAGGACAGCTGCTGAATTGACTTTCCTTGTGAATACATTCTTCTCCCCCAGCTTTGTTTACTTCTCCTTGGACCTGAGATAATTGAAATTAATGATGCCCTGTTCTGTTGTGTGGCCACTCAGGTGCCCGATTGCCCTTTATCCAGGGATGCCACTGTGGGGCAGACGAACAACAGTGGCTCTGTGCTGCAGACATCTCCCCTCCCCTAGAGCTTCAAGCCTTGCAGTCCCTGCTTGGGACTTTACAGACTACTTTGTAAACTAACAGAAACAATACAAATCAGAGAAAAATGGTCTACTTCGCTTTTCTATTTGAAGTTCTTGGATTATTTTAAATAATTATTTGCTGAAGATATCAAAACTATGGCTGATACACGATAAGAAAGCCTCAATTTGTTTTTCTCATCTTACAAAGACAGTACAAATCTACTTTTTAATAAGCATTTCTGATCCCCTAAACTTCTTTAGCCTAGTTCTTCCTGACAACACAGTGGCTAATCTCCAAGACAATAGTAATTCTTTATCTAATTGAAGAAAAGCTGTTGGAGAACAGCGTATTAGGCAATGAGGCATCTCCCTATTTCAGTAATATCGTGGCAGAGAAGTTCTTGAAGACAAGATATGAAGGACCCGATTTTGGGGTTCCAGTTTCCTTTGCATTGAGAACATCTGTGTCTATGAGGGGAGAGAGGAGGGGGGAGAGGAGGTGGATGGAAGGCAGCAAACATGGTGCAGATGGCAAGGAGTGTATTTATCTACCCCCTCCCCAGTTTGCTGGCTGATGTTCTCCTGTAGAGGGGAAAACATCCTCTCCTTGTCCCTGCTTACCTTCTTTAGATAAAGGTCCATCCAGCCTGCAGGACTTGGGAGCAGCTGAAGCTGTTGCTGAGGAATTCCCTGTGGGTCTTGGAGTCCTTCCTTCTAAGATCAAACTTGGCAGCTACAGTGAGCTCCAGCAGCTTTCATGAGTAAAGGTGGGAAGGCAGATTATCATTTATACTGCCTAGATTATGCAGTGTGCTTACTCCTTCCCACCCTTATTATCTCTTCAGACTTCAAACTGTACTGCCAAAGACCAAACATTTTCTGCATAAATATTAAAGGAAAAACACAATTACAACTCAGTCGAGGATGAATCTTGAAAGAGGAAGGAGAGGTGAAATGGGCTGCTAGTGACTTCAAATTTTCTTTGTGTTTATTTTTCATTTTCCGCTTTTACAATTTTTCAAAATATGCAAGACATATTTTGAGATGTGACAGCAATAAAAAGAAAAAGCTTCAAAATTATTACTTTTATTGTGCTAACAAGCATTTTAATCTAGGTTATTTTTGTCTTAAATAAAAAAATATATTTTAGCAGCAGTAGCAAAGAAGTGCTGTGTTCATATACAGAGATATAACTATTAAAAAGTAGACATTTATACTGAGTATTTCTTCTTAGGATATTCTTGCAAATGCAGAATTATAGAATAGTTTGGATTGGAAGGATCCTTTAAAAGTAAACTAGTCCAGCCCTCTGAGATGCGCAGTGACATCTTCAACTAGACTAGGTTACTCAGTAATTAATAATTAGAGCCCAGTTCATCCTGGTCTTGAATGCTTCCAGGGCTGGGTCATCCACCACCGTTCTGGGCAATCTATGCCAGCATTTCACCACCCTTATTGTAAATAATTTCTTCCTTATATCTAATCTAAACCTACCCACTTTGCAGTTTAAAACCATTCCCCCTTGTCCTATCACTACACACCCTTGTAAAAAGTCCCTCTCCAGGTCTCTTGGAGGACTTCAAGTACAAGAAAGCCACAATTAGGTTTCCCTGAACTCTTCTCCAGGCTGAACAAACTCAGCTCTCTCAGACCTCAGAAAGGAGGTGCTCCAGCCATTTTGTGGCCCTCCTCTGCACCATACCCACAAGTGGGATGCATTCCCCTTCTTGAGTACTTTTCTGGTATTTGAAATAGTGATATACTTGGGATAGGAGCAAACCAAATCACTACAGCAGTGCTTAACACTAGACATTCAATATAGCCAACAGGAGAAGTTGAGAATGAGTTAAGAAGCAAGTTACAGCATCATTTGTTGTTCTCTGCCTCTAAAAGGTGAAGATTTTGCTAACTTTTCTGGTTATTCTTGGATTTGTGAAGTTCTTTATTATTATGCAAACACAACTCCTTTTATCATAGAAGGATATCATGTATCAGGATACAGAAAGCTAAGTAGATGCTTTGCTGTAAATGACCTGCATTCTTGAACTACAGAAACCCCTGTAGCATCAGGGGCCCCCTCAGAGACCCCTACAAGGACAAAGATGCCTGGAAGCTGATTGCTTTCAGGTATTTATTCTTGCAACACTTATATTGCAATAGCATCTAGAATGGCTCTGCAGGTGGGCACCTCATCAGAGCATAATTAGTCCTCACTCCACAACAGCTTTGGGTGAGAGCTCTGGACTCAATTGCAAACTGAAAGGGAAAGCTGTGTGGTACCCACTTAAGCATCACTTTGCACCCCAGGTACCCTAAGAAACAGAAAGTCATCAGCTGTTGATACCCAGCAGCAAGGAGATCTCTGTACTTTCCTCTCTCACTGGTGCTCTTTAAATCATCAATGAGGTTCAATCAGAATTAAAGAAAAGCCAAGCAAGTAAATTATTTCACATGAGATACGCAACAACACAGTGCTTGAAACATCCTAGGCCAGTGATAAACTATGAGGGTATTGGTTCAACTTCACTAACAGATCACGTCATTCTCTCCCTCCCTCCCCCCACCTTTAGGCCCCTTACTCGTTTTTTTCATGGTTTCAAACTACTGATATCCAAAATCTAGCCCACCCCTCTGACACCAAACATATTTGCTGACAATACACACAATGTGCGGGTGTGTGACTTAAGAAAGCTCCTAGGTACGAAGTGAGCTTGGTATTAGTATTGCATACCCTGCTGATTACCAGAACAATTTAAAAGGGTGCAAGGAAAAAGAAAAGAAAAACCTTTAAAAAGCTGTGTGCCCCTGTGATTTTCAGCCCTTTGAAAAAGTAAGAAAGAACAGAAAAACACCCCTGGTGTGTGGTTAAGATAACTACAAAGGAACTATTCTTAGCAGGTTCCTTCAGTAAAATGAAGGGTGCTTTGATTGCATTTTTTGGCCTTCCTAATCTGACAGATATTGATGGATAATTCAGAACAGCCAAAATCTTTGTTCTAAAAACATTGACTCATACATGTTACACCCAGATGTGTTATTGGATTCTTAACAGATATCAAAACTTCCTTTAAAAACTTGAAAGTTGCATTTCATACATTTAAGAGTGTATGCATTTAGGGGAGGGAAATGATAGAGAGAAGCTCCATTAAGAGCAGCTTAGAAAGGAGTATTTATGCCCCCCAAAATGGACTCTCTAAATACAACCCCTCCCAGCACTTTGTTTCTGCCTAATCAAGTTTGAAAATGAACAGCACCAAGATCCTTAATGTGCAATTAGGTCCTTGCAGGCTGGTCTCTCCAACAGGTACAGGAGCTTGTGTGTAAACACTCCAGCATTGACCTCCCCACCAGCCCCTGGGGTGACAGCAGCCACCACCATATCTGCCACAACATCCCTGTGACTTCCGAGAACTGGCCCATTGTCTCATCCAGAGGTAAAGAGCTCCAATACCCCACACCTCCATAGGATTCAAGGAAGAATTCTTTCATCTGAGAGCATGTGGGGGAGGCACCCCCACACCACAAACAGGGTTTTATTTCAATAAATCATGAGTGAAAGAAAGCAAGGCACCTACGGGCACTCTCAGCAGCATTCTTCTCCCTCAGAGTGCCCCAACCACTAACACCAGAGAGCAGCTGAACAGGCACATGACTCTGAAAATAAAGAGACAATTCCATGTGGGAAATAAAGACATGCACACAAATCAGACACAGAAGAGCAGAGACCGCAGGTTTCAGCAGGGGTTTGGGAAATGCAATGCTGTGAAACTTGCAGAATTTCCAAGTTATTTGGTGTTGTTGCCCCAGCTTGATTCTCACCAGCTCCTCATAGTGGAAGCTTTTATGTACTGGCTATCCCACCATGCAGTCACTACTGGACAAACTCAGTGAAGAGGGTATTCACCCCTTTACAAGGTAAACAATCAAACAAGATGGTAAATATGCCATCTCTTCCTAAGAATAATATTCTTCAAGGTGGTATGCATTTTAGTAGAGAATCCTCCTAATGGAAAATCAAACAAGAACAAATGCAATGTAATGAGTATCAACCATAGACAGAATTTCTGAGCTGTCAGGAGTCAGAGGTGAAGTTCTGCTGCCAAAGAGCTCTTTTCATTCCTCAGCATGTCAATGAAATCAGTCACTGACAGATGCAGATATGAGGTATAGAACAGGGAAAAGATTCTCCTGGGCAAATAGGATTAGGTCATCCTTCTGTGCCTGTTTGCAGTAGCACAAAGAGTTTGTTAAACAGTAAAGCCAGGAAATTTCCAAAGTCAGTTTTAGACAGTTCATTGGTAAGAAAGCTACCTGGCTAAATGTTGACTGCTGTTCTAGTTTAGACTAGTGTAGTCTGAAACCAAAAATCCCAGAGCATTAGCATCACTAGCTGGGAATGCAAGATCCAGAAGTATTTTCATTAACAATGTGAAGTACAGTACAGGAAGAGAGATTTCCTGGGGCCACCTCACCAGCTGAGCTAAAATTCTCTGGAGTTCTTCAGAGCATAAAGGCAAAGACAACAGCTGTACTTTTAAAGATGGATTCTGAAAAAAAAAAGCAACTACTAGAAAAGTGCACTCTTTAAAAGACCTTTATTTTGGTTGCATGGTTACAATTCATTTATGCTTACAGTTAAGATTCTTCCCAAATAATATTTCATAGCTCACCATGTACACAGTGTATTCTCCATCATTCTGTTATGGAAGAACTTTATAAAATACAGATTAAGTGACTTTTTTATCTGTACACTTTTCAGATTAGTTAATCAAGATTAAGTAAAAAGGCAAATAGATTAATTGGCAAAAAAGTGGTTTTACATTTTTAATATATTAGTACAAAATGGCACAAAAGGAAAAAAGGTCATTTTAAAAGCTATAAGCATCAAACTTTTTAAATGTTTTCAGTCAGTTCAACTGATTTTACTTAATTTCAAATACCAGTGTTGAACTTGGAATTGAACTTGTAATCTTCTTTCTTAAGCTGTGTGATAGACATCACATACAACTTTGCACCTGTTCATGGAAACTAAATCACAGCAGTTTCAGAACAGTGACATTCAAGTGCAGCTAGGAAGTGGGGAATATCTATTCTTCCCAGTAAGTCTATGAAGTCACAGACTAGAGCATATTTTCGTATAACCAAATTCATTCATGCACACTTCAGATGCAAAGATACCAGATGTGTGCAATAAAACACAGTATTTCTTAATGCAAGGACTGGAACAAAAAATTCACATAACTACATCATTCAACCTCCCTATCCTTCTAGGAGGCTTCCAGACATAACCATACTTGATGCCAGATATAAAGATAAATGGAACATTTAAAAGATTTCAAGCAAACTGAAGGCTTAATTCACAGGCTTCAGGTATAAAAGAGAGATCACATCAACTTCAGCAATCTATGTTTTATGTTTGAACCACCCATATCAAATGGGTAGGTGAATGTGATGGAAGGGAAAGAGAGAATAAATATTTCTAACTTAAAAATAAATTCTGAGATGTGAATTCGTTGCCTCAAGCAACAATTCAGGAGTTTGTTTTGGCAGCAACATTTAGCAATACCCCAAAAGACAATTACCCACGCTGTCAACACAAGTT
Source organism: Zonotrichia albicollis (assembly GCF_047830755.1). Lineage (NCBI taxonomy): Eukaryota > Metazoa > Chordata > Aves > Passeriformes > Passerellidae > Zonotrichia > Zonotrichia albicollis. The sequence continues at coordinate 69,961,346 of NC_133821.1, read as the reverse complement.
ATCATTACTTTGATTAGCCCCCTAAACCTTAAGATGCTTCATGTTTAAGTTAACGGAACAGTTTATGATCTTGACTGTTATTTTCCTGGTAAGACAGCACCCACATCTGAGAGGCCAGGCAGCTATACTGATGGCAGTACTGAGAACATTATTTCTCAGGTTAAAACAAAAAGTCTTATAAAAAAAGTGTGATGAAGTACAGAACCACTATTTTACTCAGCTTCACAGTGAGCAAACCATGACTATGAATTTCCTAATTTGAATACAAATTACAAAGCTTTCTCCAGAGACTTATCTTGCTGCTAACCATATGATGACTCCAAGAAGCAATGCTCCAATAGTAAGTATAATAATGAGTATGCACATCTTCTTTCGAGATCTTTGCTGGCAAAAGAGAAAAAACAAAGTTGATTGAAAACTGTACCACATCAGAAAACTATTCAGATGCTTTTATGGTCCTACTACTTGAGCCCTTACATATAAAGATGATCAAGACAGCTAAAGATGTTTAAAGAAAAAAAACCTGTCTACATTACTTTATGGCTATATTATTCAACAGAATGATTTCAGTGGTATTTTCTGGTACACATAATAAATTAATTAAAGAAAACACAGTAATGTAATGAATAGATGTAATCAGAACTCCGGGGGAAGTAACATGAGGTGACAGCATAGAGAGGAAAATGGACAATCATTTGCACAACAGAGAAAGTAGAAATGGTCTGCTAGAAAAAAAAAAAAAAAAGACTTTTAGTGTATATACAGAAGGGAACAACAGACTAAAATTTTGGGCTGCTGTGTATCCATTCACAGTTATTTTAAAGGTGTTTTTGCCAAGTTTCTTAGGTAGAACTTGCTCGTAAAGAAAACAAACAAAAAAAAACCACAAATGAAAGAGACATGACTAGAGAACCACTTAAATAGATGTCATTACAATAAAGTCCAAGCTATGAGCATGTTAAGAACTTTCACATTTTCTATAGAGGTCTATAACTTGAGATACCAAAGCACTCAAGAGCAGTAGCAGTCTTTCATCCTTTACCTGAAGGGTATAGAATCTAAAGGTTTCCTTCAGAGGATGGAAGGAAATTACCAAATGGGTTTCTCAGGCTCTTGCTAATAGCCACGGAATAACAACTCAGATCTTGGGATTCTAGGCCATAGTCCCAGAAGTAAAGACAGTCTGTGCTGTATTTGGCAAAAGTTCTTCTGCCTGGGTGGTTTTGATGTTTTGGGGTTTTTTAATTTTTTCTCTCTGAAGAACAACATCTGTGTCAGTTCTTCATAGAAGCTGTCAGTTCTCTGACCAGTAACAGCCAGACCACCACATTTCATAACAATTCTCTTCTTCTAGTTTTATTGTCTCATTGCCACTTCTCCCACCATCAGGCTAAGATTTCTTCATTTCATTGTTTTATTTGCTAGAACTCAATCAGCTTGCTGGAGTACCTTCCTCTTCTGTCCATTATCATCTCTTTACACTCACAATCCCTTCCTTCTGCATCCTGATGACCCCCCTCTTACCAGAAATTCACTCAAGTCAAACATTTCCCCTGTAATACTACTTAGCAAGGCATGACAAACTTAATTTCAACATACAACTGATCATCCTTTCCACAAGTGCTGAAGCAGCCTGGCTTTGCCCATATTGCTCTGCTGTGTGAATGCACTCCTCACGGCAGAAGAGTGATACAGAGCTCACCCAACCTGTAGGAGCTGTAGGAGTATCAACAGCCTTGCCCTCCCAGCATACCTGGGCCTCTAATACTTCCTTGAGAGGGTCAGGCCAGATACAGTAGTTGCTGAAAATTTTCAGCACCTTGGAACAAGGATAAGTTTTCAAGCAAAGGAAAGCAAATCCAAAGCAAACTACACAGTCCTTTCATCCAAACACAGAGCAGCTCTGCAGTGTTTGGTGCCTCTTGCAAGACCCACTGAACAGAAGCTTGTCAAGTCTTGATAACCCTCATTTGAGCTCAGAAGATCCTTCCCTCCTCAAAATAAATCATTAAGCTTTTCATTTTAAATTTCAACCAATATAAGTGGAAACTTATACCTTCCACTGAAATTTTTGGCTGCTATTATTTTTTTCCTGAATTTTTAAAGTATCAAAATAGGAGTCATCAAACACACTTAATGTGACAATTAGTCCCACTGAGAATACAGTTCAAGGATGCATCCTCTCCTACTTCTGAAATCAGCAGGCAGTCTTTCAGACATTCTGTCGCTCATTTACTGCCCTAACTACTACTAACACACATAAGAGGATTTTTTTTTAAAAACGTCTAAGGACTAACTCTAACTTAAAGGGGAAGATTAATTACTAATACGATTATTTATAATAAGGTCCAAAAATGTTATAAAGAAATGGCATTTAAAGTTATTAAAGGTCTTTTCAAAAAAGTCTGACAGTTTAAAATATGTTTTTAGCATCAAAGTAGCAAGTAAAAAAAGCTGGAAATATACAGCTTTAGGAAGATTTTAGACAGCAAAAATTGGTAATAACTGGCCACATTTTCAGAAGATTTTCCTGCCTATCTTCTCTACTCCTCCAGGGATCTCCAAAGGCTTGCTCTTCCATATACAGGAACCTTTAAATTTTGAATTATAAAAGTAGGAATCTGTTTGTGTAAGGAGTTTTTGTTGGTTTGGGGATTTTTGTTTGTTTGTTTTAAGTAAAGGTGTAACTCCAGGCACTCTCATAGAATCTCAGAAGATACTGTAACAGTCTGGCTGGAAGTAGCCTCACAGGAAGCCCAATGCTTTCAGAAGTCACTGACTTATTTTATATTGACCTAGAAATACCACTGTAGTCTGACATAAACCTTTAAGTCTCCAAACTTAAACTTGCAACTTGCTAGGCAAAATCTGAAGTGCATAAGTGTAAGTCAGGACTACTGGAGGACAGTTTCACACAGCTGGCATTACCTGGTAGTTTGCTGCTCTTGACAGCTGCTGGTTTGCTTGCTGCACATGTACATCTGCACTTTCCACATTGGCTTCTATGCTGTCTTTGTTTTGAAAAGAAAGATTGCAAATTTTGATAAGTCATAACCCAGACAAAGGTTTGGAATGCTGAAATACACTTGAGAGCATATAAACAGCTGCCCCAAAATGCTGTTGTCTTCATCAGTATTCATCAGTGTACCTTGTATTATGAAAGCTTGATCCATCCTACACTTATGCCTGAGCTCATTCCAGAACTGGCCAGGCAATAATTGGCTGAATTCATGTCAGGTAACAGCTCACCCGTTCTGCATGCAAGGCTAAAACTTTGATACCAACCAAGGCAGAAGTTTTTCAGTACTTCTACTTTTTTTTCTTTTTTCATTTCTAAATTACCTTTTACTTGTCCTCCAACTTGCTACTGACTACTCTCTGCTCAGATTAAAAGAAGTCCTAAGGTTTATGAAACAGAGGCAATGGACCAAACAATACCCAAGAGGCATGATTCTAGTTTGGTGTTCTATCATATTGACACAGATTGTATTTTTTCCAATTTTATGTGCAAACAGTTCTAAAAGCCACTTTAGAGACATTTTATACACATGAAAAATTACATGTATAAACTAGATTTTAAGCACTCTTTCTTACTGTATTCCCAGTCATCTCAGCCAGTCTACTCATTATTAGGTTCTATCTGATTTGCTTTAGCATTGATAGTGTCAATAAAGGAATTTTTTGAGCAAAAGGAAGTTCTACACTGCAGCTCACCAGAGAAAGTGAATTTAAAAAAATCAGGTAATATTTGAATTGGACTTACCTATTACATCACCTTGTTCATGAATCATCATTCCTAGATCTTTGAAAATTTCATTGATGTCCATAATATCAGCCTGCAAAATGAAATCATTAATGTACATCACACATTTAAGCATCTATGTGCATTATTTAGATAGAAATACTGTTCTTTCTCCTCCAGAATGTGCATCCATGACTCCTTATACTACAGGATGAAAAAAAAACCTACTTAATGTGCTTATTTTAAAAGTTTTTCTCGTACTTTGAGACCGAGCTTATGAAGCCCTTACTTACAAGAATTTCAATGAAATAGAAAATCTCTGTATTTCAAGAAATGTTCAAAAAAGTCCACTTAAAAATGAACATGATGAACAATACATTGGGAAGATGTGTGACAAGAGGTATAATTTTGCTACATTTATGTTCACTCTTTAAAATAGTTCTATATTATGACCATATTGGAAAAAAATTGTATGTATTTTTTCTTGCAATCACATAAGCACTCTTATTCCACAGCAGAACCACTGAAGTTAAACACAGTATATCAAAACATGGCTTTCATACAGTAGATTTCAAATGTACATTTCACATCTAAAGGTAATATTTGCAGTTTTGAAGGGAAAAACCTTACCCACAGACAAATCCAAACTACTCAAGATTCTTGCCACCAATCAATGCTCATGCTCCTTTTAAAATGGTATTTCTTTGGAACATCAAAACCATGTTATGCTGTAAAACCACTTGTACTTACTTCAAGCTGCCTAATGGAAGATTCCCTCTCCTCGATAAGACGGAGGTCATCTTCTGTAATTTCTTCATCTTGCACTTGTGCTTGTGGTTGACTATCACACAAAAAAAAAACCAAAACCAAAACCCATGCAGAATTAAACAAACACAATGAGAAATTATTCAGAAGGATAAGACTACAGTTAAGTACATAGCACATTTCACATTATCTGTCAATAAAATGTGTGGCTTTACCCTTGTCTGTGCCTGGCTAACAGAAATGGTATAACCATCACAGCTGTGGTGTAGCAGAGCTGCTGGAGCAGTGCTGCACAGAGCAGGAGACTGACTGTGAGGAAATTCTAAGTATGAATACAAGGTCAAAGTTCCTTCTGAATTATCACCTGCAGACTTTACATCTATCTGAGCAAGAAAAAAGAATCTGAGACTAAGAAACAGTTCTTGAAGAATATGGAAGTAATGGGAGTTCCCAGTAAACACTGGGCCCTTATCACAAAATATTTACTTTATTCAATTTGGAGTCTTGTTCCCTAAGTTTGGGTCCCAGAAAACCCAAATGCAGCTTAGGGGGGCTTAAGGACATGTCTGCAGCTGAAGCATCAGGAAAAAAGGAGGGACATTACGTGAACTACTTATTTTTCTCCCCATGTATGCCATCAAAATATCTTCTTTATGCTAAACACCAAAAAAAATCATAGCCAGCTTGCTTCCCTGCAGGCCATTCATTATTCTGAGCTAGGATACGGCATATTAAGTGATTCAACCTACCTGTCCCAAGAGACAAGTGTTCCTTCTTTGTAGTTATCTTCTGGAGCCCCACCCTACATGATCAGTGTTTAAAAATATAAATAAAACATTATACCCCTGAAAAGAGCACTGGCAGCATTTCTATAAGGAGTCAATACTGGGAGGTTTCTGGTAAGTCAAACTGAAACATGATTCAACATGTTCTGTCTGATTTTGCTTTATGCATGCATAAGGCTGAAATATGAGCAAAAGCATTCAGCTCAGTAACTGCCTGCTGCAACTTACAAGCACAGAATGTGTATTGGCACAGAGTGAAAAGGCAAAATTGGTATACTGACAAGGAAAATCTGAAGCTATTCAGCACTTCTCCACCTTAATACTCCACTGAAATCTGGCAATTCATTCTTCCCCAAAGGAAAAAAATTTGTTGATATGTGCAGGTAGAGCAAAAGCATTTCAAACTCTACTAGAAGTTGCTTTTGCAAGATTACAGCATGAAACAGGGGCAGTTCATTCCTTTTTGTGACAAAGGAAAGGCAAAAGTAACAGTTTTCCAGGGAGGTTATTACAATTTAATGCATCCTTTACTATAAAATCATATAGCACATGTCCTGCAGCCTGTAGACAGCTATAAGCTAAGTAGCACTGTGGAGGCAAATCTGACACAGAACACCACTAACATCAATGTAAAGAATATAGTGGCACATTTTCTGATACTTACAGACACCCTTGAGCTGGCTCTTACTCTGGCTACAAAGTCTTTTTCCTTCTCAGCAGCTTGCCTTTGGAGTCTTTGGAAATTTGTTAGTGCTGTGGTGAACTCTCCCACAAGACGGTCTTTCTGTATTTTCCTTTGACGCTGTAGGAGAAAAAATTTTACCAAGTCAAATGAGCTCAGGCTTTTCAAGGCTTTACTATTTCCAGTCTGCTAAATACCAAGGCATATATATTCCTTTCTCTTTTGAATTGGTGTAAAGGAAGGCTGTCAACAAAACCATTTGCAATTTCATGGACAAGCCTTCTTTCCTTCTAGGATAACATAACCACACAAATTAAGGCATTTAAAGAAGAAATCAATGTATTTATTTTCATTTAACAACTGGAAATGAGCAGTGATAAGAAAGCTTCTACCTTCCTTATTATCCACTGATTGTAAAATGTTCTACTTTGTTGTGAAATATTTTGACACCAGGAATGCTAAAATATGCAGAGGTGACTGAATATAGAGGGGAGGAAGGGTGCAGAAAAGAAATAACAGAGCACTTAATATGTATTTTACATAAATTCTGGAAATACATATTGAACTGAATCCAGCAGTGGGTTCACATACTCCCTTAAATCCTTTAAAACAGATCCAGAAATACTTGTTCTATCCTCCCAGGTTTGTTTTTTTTCAAGATGTAGTGAGGGGAAGGGGAATATTGGGCACTCACGAGAGCCTCCACCATATTTTCCTAAATATATGTATTCATCAACCCTTACAATTTTCTGAAAGGTTGTCATTTGCCATTCATGAATCTGTTATTTATGCATTTCATTAAGAAATAGCTTTGATAAAAGGGTAAAATTAACATGTAAAACATTTCACTGTGAACTTTTCAACTCCAGATAAGCAAACAGAAAAAAACCTAACAAACTAAAGATACTTTGGCTGAACTAGAGATTATATACCAAGATCAAGTTCTAACACTGCTGTTAGAAGTTTACAGCTTGACAGGATGAGCACACATGGGTCATGGCCTGCCATTTGAACTCTGTGTTTCAAGACCATTCACTTTTCCAAAGGCTCCTTACTAACTACCCACAGACCAGGCTAGTTGTTTAAGCGACAATAACCTGAATCCATGTTTTCTAGGATCCTGTTGTTCTTCCCTTATTTAAGTGACAGATTTTGCTAGGATAAGAAACCACAGGAGGGCAGACAGGAGTGTGCTAACCACAACAGCCACTTCACACGTTTCTGACTGAAAGATTTTATACACACTTCAGAAAGAAGACTGATTTAGTAACAGCTCCTGTCTAGACCTCTTGAGAAAGGAAAAGCCTGTGACAAGACATAGCATATACCCATCTGAATGATGCAGAACAGACATACTGTGATAATCAAATTATTCAGACAGTGAGGGAACAGTGTTTTGGCACACAATTGCTTGACTCTGGAAGCAGTCAGAGTGCTGGCAGAGTCAGATACAGCATCACTGCAATGGATTACAAAGCGTCCAGCTACCTGAAAAATCAGAAAGGCACAGAACATTGCCTTGATTCCCACTACTTCATTCCTGATATATAACAACAAGTTTGGGACGAGTCTGGACGGCAACAAAATAGTCTTACATTTTAGTGTATTCCCACATTGCGCAAATGTGTTGATTAACTAACTAGTGCTTTGAAAACAGGAATAAAGAAATGAAGTGGCTCAAATACTTTACATGAGCCAACATAGTCAAACAAGCCATGGTTTTTGGTTTTATACCTGTTCACTTGTTGCAGGCAAAGATCCAAACTCTTTAATGTATTTGTCAGTTTCTTTGGCAAGTTGGTTGGTGTATTGCTGCTTCTGTTGCCTAAAACCAAATGCAAATTTTTATTAGAGACCATCAGGTTAGTTTGCTGAATTTCACTGGTTCTCAAAAAAACATCAGTACTAAAAGCTTCTCTGAAGCACACAAGGCCATCTTTATTCTGTTGTTTGCTGTAAAGGCATGAAATCATGGATTCCAGGCAAGGTGTTGAAGAAGGTGTATTCTGCAGTGTGACAACATAATTAATAATTATTAACTTTTTTTTGCCCTTAGGTTTCCTCTATTTTATTCATGTGCAGTAATACATTTGTAGTCATTATGAATACATAAATATACTTCCAATTTTATCACACAATCCTTTACCAATATTCACTTTTATTTTGTTCTGAAGCAACTCAAATTCTTTACCTGCTTTGGTATCTTCCCCATCCAGTCTATATAAAAAGGTTTTATCTGGGAAGCCATTACCAAGCCATCCGCATCAATATTTAAAATAATCAAATAACTCTTGGAAAGGCCAAGTATTCATACAAGTGAAAGACCAATAAAAACTCAAGCAAGTTTACATATATACATAAATTATTCCAATAAGGGTCTGAAGCATGTCCTTAACAACAGTTTCTGCACTGTTTAGGTGTGAATTTATGCTTAGATCTTGTTGGGTTATTGCATCAACTGTGTATGTATGTTGTTCTTCACCTATTCTCAGTCTCCAGTAGAATATCCCCTGCGGATTGTACCTGGATAATGTTACGGGCCCTAAACTTGGGCTGTTATGAAGAAATTTGGCTGTTCACCAAAATGAACATCACAACTTTGGTCCAACACACACCTCCTCCTACTAGTCAATGGCCACAGCAAAGCATGAAACACACAAAAAATGCCAGGATGAACACATGTTGTTTCGATGCATTTGTGATGCTGAGATTAATGTGGTAAAGAAGTTTAATGAAAGCATCATACTGGTTCATTAGACCATGCAGAAAACCAGAGAGCAGCTGCAGTCTCTACTAGAGGCCTGTTAGAGAAAGTCCACCTTTAGGTGACTGAACTCTAGCAGAGCATCTGCCTTGGAGTCTGATTTCACTTCTGCTATGTTACTATTTCTGGTAGGTATTTATTCTATAATGTCACCCCTTACTGTAGCTTTCATCACTAAAAATTATATTCCCCTTTCTCTCCCAGTATTCCACCTCACAAAAAGGCCATCCCAATATATTCATTACATTGTGACACTTCTACAAGCAGATTGGAAGCATTGACTGGAGTGGAGGGGTGTGGTGGTATGTTTCTGAGAGTGATACTGCTTTCTCTTTGTGCCACTTTTCTAACAAACAGCACGGGCTTTATAGATGCACTAATACTGCAAGCAATGTGCACGGGCAGATCAGCAGATTCGAGCTTACAGTCTATCCTACTTTATAAAGCACATCTCAACATCTCAGTTTCAAATCTTTCTCTATGCTCACCTTTCTCAGGGAAATCAAGCACTGCCTAACAGAAACCCACCTCATCACCTAAGAGGAGATTGTTTACAATGCAATGAAATGAAGTGTTATGATGTGAAGTACTCACAGCTGTTGCCTCAATTCAGGCGTGTCCTGTGGTGTTCCAAGCTGATGGAGTATTCTTTGTATTTCAGCAGCTGTTTGTGAAGAGGAAGAAAAATTTGAATGGGGCAGAAACAATTGCTATTCAGTTTAATGCATTTTTGCTTGACAATTCTAAAGCCATATAAATAAATTGACAGAAATGGATATGCAGGAGTTTTTCAACCTACTACAAAGATTCCATTTGTAAGTCCCAAAACAACTATTGAGTGATTTTTGCCATGTCAAAGACAAAACCTGAGGTTTCTTATGAAGGATAGGAATGTATTAAAATCTTTAGGTAGAAACAGGCAATTTAAAGATTAGTCAATGATTTCATTATATTAAGTCTAAATCAGGGGTTTTATTATACTTTTTAAAATAAAAAGCACCATTCTTATTCTGGTTTATTTTATATATGTCATTTTGGAAAACCATATGGAAGACTTCTATAACATCTTACACAAACATTTCAGAATCCATGCATCAATGAAGAGACGGCAATAAAGCATTTATGGGTTAACAGTACATTAAAAAGGAAAGAAAATTTGTGTGTCCAGGTTTAAATTGCAATTTTGAGAATCTTATGTTTTTAAGTCTGGGATACAAACTGCCAGTGATTTTAAAGTGTATTTCATGAAACACATTAGTTTTGAACTGCAAGAAGTGACATATTGTCTGAGCCTTATTTTCAGTGTAATATATTTTACTGACTTATGAGAAAGCAAGGAGAAAAATGGACTGAAACTTAAAGGATAGGTAATTTTTCACACTGCAAAACTTAAAAGTTTCCCTGTATTTCTGTGCCCCCCCCAGCAGACTGGTGCACCACACAGACAGATATGGTATGATATTAGGATCCTCACTTCCTTAGCTCACTATCTATTTTTTTCCCTAAACACAGTTGAAAATGCAGTAAGTGACAACCCTACATAAGGAAGAAAAACATATTAAAAAAAGAGAGTACTTTTCTATGCGCTATAGAAGTGATCTGTAGGAAACAGAACTACAGGCAAAAAATAAGCTGAGTTATGTTAACCAGTTAGATAAAACTGCAACTCCTTAAAGCATTTTTATTAATAATATTAATTCTGATCTTTGCTTCATAACAAATCTCCAGTGAATGTTGTATAGCTGATACTAGATTATCTGCACTGTTTTACAAAACATCCCAACTGCTATAGCAAATACTTTGTGTGCACACCCACATAATGAGTTCATCAAAACAGTAAGTTAGATTTACATGAGGTAAAAAAATCAAATACTTCAGGCAAGTGTTTTTGAGATAACTAAATGGCATAAACTACTAACAGAAAATTTCTGTGTGGAATAGCACTGTAAGATGGGTTTCATGCAGCTTGTATTTTAACTGAGCTGAAAAACAGCAAAACATGAGTGAAGATTTTTGATTTTGGCTACAGTCACCACTGGCTACTAAGGAGCAGCCCTTCCCTGCCCCCTACCTGCTAGGCACGGCAGTGCCCGTCTGCCCGCACTTCTGGGCAGCTGCAGCTGCTCGCAAACACTGATTTACACAAGCTCGGGGTAATCAGGCTTCTTTTTTATGGCCAGCGAAATGCATTGTTTTAAAATAAGCAAAATGATAACTGGCTAGTGTTATCTTCAAGAATATGGAGTTTTAATCTCTATAAAACTGAACACTAATTATTCTGTAGTTGTTCGAAGGCACTCTGCCTTCTGACTGCAGAGCCGAGGAGCTCGGTTACTCGTATGTACTTTGAAAAGGGAAAGTAAAAAGAAAACCAAAACAGACAGGAATAAGTCTCGATGTGTTCTACCGCCACCTAGAGGTGCATTATTTAACTGCAAGTGAAGAAAATACAGGTTTGTGTTTTAAATAAAAATTCCCTGAAACATGGCCTATACTTAAAATACCAGCATTCCAAGATAACTGCATATTTATCCGACTTCTAAAGCTGAACACAAGTAGATAATTGAGAGAAAATTAAAAGGCAGTACTGCAAAATTGGTCAGATGTACAATTCCAAAGGCAGACTTCATGGCAGTTCAAGTCTTGTGATTCAAAAATTTAGCATAAAATTCAAACACATTTTATCATGAAGTCTCTAAGTATGCATAAAAATAGTAAATTTCTATTAGGACTTCAAATCACAAGGGGAAAAGTTTGAGAAAAAAAACTGAAGGACTGAAATAATATAATTTTCTATGCTTCCTATAAGTCAGTATTTTCCACCTTAACCTTTCCCAATAATGGGTATTACTGAAAAAAAATTAGTGTTTATATGAAGTATAGCAAAAATATTTACATAAGAAAATGAAAATGCTTATTTGAGCAAACAAATAGAAAAAAAGACAGAGCAGAAAAAGTAAATTTTGGCCAATAGCCTTCAGCAGCACTCTGGAAGATGCTTCATAAAAAAGCCAAAAACAAGTTAGTAGGGCCAGCATAACAAAAGAAGTGGAGAAGCTGACTTTCCTGAAATCTTGATTTACAGTGTATGCCTACAGGTTGATGAGTTAAATCCAGTCTCTGTACTCCTTTGTATTAATATAAATATGCTGGCATGTATACAGACTAAAAATACATTTTTTATAGTCTTCTAACTCTTTTGGTTTGGCTTGTTTTTACTGATTTCTCACTGTAGCTACTTCTCATTCAAATATTTGATCTAATATTATAGATATAATCACAAAGCCACCTAAAATATAGACGTTAGGTTTATAGTGATAGTTTCATGAACAAAAATTTTCAACAGGATTAAAGATATTACCATGGGGATCACAGAGGGAAAGGGTCTTCTTCCCTCACATGCACACACAGGTCTCACAGAATCTGATTAAAAGCAAGACCTAGCTTTGCAACTCCTTAGATCACAGGACAATATCCCTTCCTTTCCCCAAGGGAAAAGCAGGTAGCCTTAGCATCTCCTACTCAAGGTTAGACTGCAGAAATACCTCTGCTTGCTCCTTCCACAGCTCCATATGTGAAACAAGCACGGAGAAGGACCAAGCAGGCAATTGAGAGCAAAACTGCTGAAAAACTGTGATTACTCTTTGGAAGACAGAAGTTCCTAAATTCCCGATTTCACTGCTGATGGTTGTATGTATAAGGCTACTGCCTCATTCCTTCATTTAGCCAGCATTTCAGGCCTGTGTAGGGAGTTCAGGCTGGCAGACCACAGCACACAGCATCTGCTCTGGTGCCCTCAGTCCATCAGTAACACTCAAGTGTCCCAGAGAGCCAAAGGCTTAGGCCTAGCTCACATAGCCCTAGCACTGCACTGCAAACATACTGGCAACAGTCAGGGACCCAAGATCACAGCACAGCTTTGACAAGTTCCTAGGCTCATTATGGTTCTCCCTTCCCCAGTTTCCCAATTCTTCAAACATCCCAAGGAGTTCCAAAAGACAGGAATAACCTAAGGTCCCTCCTGTCCTGGACATTACCAATCCTGCCACAGAGACTGACTGGATCTTGTGCATGATTTTTATTCATTTCAGTGCAAAGTCAGACACTGGCTCTGAGCACTTAGGCTCCTTGGCATGCACAGGTGGCTGCTGGACTTTGCCCAGGAGCTGCACAAGGGCACACACCACATGTGCATGCAGGCGTTCTTTACCAAAGTCACCGGCGCATGGCAACAGCCTGCAAACTCCTGCAGCCACTTCACACTGCACACCAGGGGAGATGTTTGCATAGAATGAAAATCAACAGGGCAGGGCTCACACTGCACTGGCAGGAACAGCACCTTGCCAGCTGTGGGCTGGCAAATAAGAAAGCAAGTCCACTTTGGAAACTGAGCAGAGCAGAAGCACAGTACAGCATGCAAGTAAAATGCATTTTTTCCCAAGAAACTGCTGTCGTGCATGCAAAGGAATCCCATTTTTTTCACCTGAAAATTAGTCATGTCTTAGAAAGAAGCAGTACCATAACATTAAGAAGACTTTTCATTTGTCTTTTGCAGTATTCCTGATCTAGATGTCACAATACACAGCTATTAGCTGATAAAAGCTACTCAGCTTCTCTAAGGCTGATCACATGCTCAGAAACAGGTCAGACATGGTTAATGATGAGCCAGAGAAACAATTAAGACCTAACCTGAATTCCTACAGAGAAAATTATTCAAGAGTCAGCTCATGTTTATTTTTACTAAGCCAAACAGTGGTTCCATTTCTAGTCAGTGGAAGGCTCTTCCTCTAGTTAAGGAGAACATAAAAAGGAAAGTAATAGTCATATAAAAGACCTCCTTTTCTCTACAAGAGTCATGGAGATAGTAGATACAAGAGATAGTTGGAGTGGAAATATTCACAATGTTTAACAGGTAGGAGTACTTGAGAAACATGTTCCTGACTAATCTGTAATACATACATTTTTTTCATACATAAAACCATGTTTCACATACTGGATCACACAACTACCCTTGCTTTAGTCTGGCAAGCAAAGAACAAAACTTCCTTGTATCAGTAATCACTGTACAAGGTGTAACAGCACAGCATTGCTGCAGTAGAAAAGGCAAAAAAAAATCCCCACTCAAATACTTCAGTAAAATCCTGATGTTTGAAAGGCAATTGATCAACTAAGAGAATGGAAATGAAGAACAGAGTGGAGACCACCTACCTTCTCTGGCAGAGCTGAGAAGTGTGCAAGACTGTTACTGATGTTCAGCTACAGTATGAAGGACAAAGGACACTGAGGATGGTCTTACTTTGCAATGTTTACCAGCAACTCCAGCTACAGGAGAGAAGCTTTCTCAAACTACCCACAACCAGCTATCTTCCTACCTTAAACTCTGTTCTACTTTACATTTAGAAAACCAAACTTTAAAACCCCAGGTGGCCATGACCAAGATTGTTGCAGCTTTACGAGTTGGAGAATGACATATATCGACAACATAATCCTGAGAGTTCTAAAAAATATACCTCAATATAGAAGCATGAAATTGAGGGCAAATATGTTTAATTAGTGCTGCTCATTACCCCACTGCAGTAACTTCACTTCTTACTTGGATCACACAAAACTGCATTATAGCCATCCAGCAGCTGTTTTTTCCTTCAGCTTCCTTCAGCCAGATCCACCACACTGCCCAGTTTCATAAAGCTATGGTCTAATACTTCCACAGGAAAATGTGGCACTCACTGGGTGTGCATGGAAGAAACACCAACAGCAGCACAAGCAACAAACACTGAGGCACTGCTCTGCAGAGGACAAGAACCAGACAAGCAGGAAGAGCAAGAACAATGAAACCTGCCTTACAAAACAGCAAGGACTGGGACCTCACAGGAAGAAGGAGCAGAACAGCTCCTCCTGAATGTTAATTGTAATGGTCCCACCTATGTCACCACCCTATACTTAAAAAGTGACAGGGTTTTAGTAACTGTCTGAGGTTCACAGGGCTAACACAACAACAGATATTTAAAGACATTGCTTTTCACTCATTTTCCTTATTCCTGCACCCAAGGAGAATAAACGGAATCAGCAAAGTGTTTCTTCGTGTATACCTAATGCAACATTTGATTTGCTCCATGTGAGCCTTATGCTCCAATTATGGCTTCATAAGGCAAATAAGCAGTGACTACAGCACCAGCACAGTCACCTTGCAGAAATGCTTTGTCAAATACCTCACACGCGCTGCGACCGGCTGGGTAACTATGAAGAAATCTCCTACTTCTTTCCAGCTGAGCAAGTGAGTCAACAAACAGCACATCCAGTTACAGATTAATTTGTGTGGAATCTAATAAACTTCAGAGTCCCTTCAGAGCAGGTTATTGGAACAAAAGAATTATTTGTTAAAATTACACCAGTTCAAACTGCTTTTGCCTGGGGACAAACTTCCTCAATTTATTCAAACCCAATTCAATGTGTTTTCTTTCTGCACTTCAACTGAGGATACTTGACTAAAGATGAAGAGATGCTGCAGAAAACATTCCTAGATCAAGGAAAATTAAGAGACATTTTACAAGGGCACCTAGTGGTTGGACAAGGAAGATTGGCTTCAGTCTGAAAGAGAATAGGTTTAGGAAAAAAACTCTCTACTGGGAGGGTGATGAGGCACTGGAAGAGGTTGCCCAGAGAAACTATGGATGCACCATCTCTGGAAACCTTCACAATCAGGCTGAATGGGGCTTTGAGCAATATGATATAGTGGGTAGCATCCCTGCACATTGCTGGGAGTTGAAACTAGATGATCTATAAGGTCCCTTCCAACCCAAACCTTTATATGACTCAGTGATTCTGACTTAGTTGCAATATCTTCATCAGATATAAGTCTTCTGTGTAAGACCCTCTTTAAAGCTATTAATCCAGTTCACTCCCTCAAATTTTACATAAATGCCACAGTGCTGTATTGCTAGCCCTACTTTAAACAAGAGTGACAGTTTCTCAAAGGAATCAAATCCAGGACACCAGTCAAAAGAGACCAGTATACACCAAAAAGCATCCCCAGGAACTCACCTAATTGAAATCAAATATCCAAAAACTTCAGTAATTTGGTTTAAGGTTTAATTTGCCTTATTCTGTCTAACTCGGTATGTAATACTGATTATTCTAAAACAAGAGAGTGCATCAGCACAGAAAAACAGTAAATGATGCATGTGTGGGAAGAAGAAAATAAAATGAGGATAGGCCTAAAGATTGTCCCCTGAGATCTAAGGACCAAAGACTTAGTAGGCTTGGACTAGTGGGAAAACATCCAGTCTTATAACCTTTTCTTTATATTTTGTTACAACTTCTGGCATTTCTAAATAGAATCATGCCCCAGGGCAACCAGGATCACCAGCAACAATGCCTGAAGTTCAGGATCTGCCCTCATTTTTTTCAGAGCTGTTGTAATTATTTCATTCTAGTGTACTCCCATCTATAATGGTCTTTCAAGGACAGACTGAAGCGGGGGGATTGAAGTATTGGCTGTTCTTCTAATGTGGGTGTAGAACACACTAAACACACATTGTTCAAGTGCACAATAACTGATCATGCAATCAATTATTACAGCTCAGCCAAGGTGAAGTCATTAAATCAATCCCTTTATATTCTTATCCTAAAGTATCCCTGGTAACTTCCTGAAACCCAGAAGTTTGAGCATTTCTCTAAAGAATACCAGGAGCTTATTAAATGCTGAAAATGAAGCATAGTCGCGCAGTAAGCAGTAACGGCACAAACACCATAACCCAACCCACTTCCACGAAGGAAGTCTGGTTTTTAAGAGGCCGGGTCGTTACTGCAGCCACCTCAGGAGCTGACATGGAAGGAGACACAACACACCACAGACCGGTCAACACAAGCAAGGAGCTGCTACTGCAGGGTCACTCACAATCAGTCACTGACCTGGGTTTGTTCTAAGCCCTGACAAGTGTCCAGCCCCAGCACAGCAGCTTCATAGCAGATTCGATAGAGGGCTCTCTGTATAATCAAGCTGCTATGCAATCTCCTGTCCATAAGGAGATAAAACCAACAAAACTGAGCTGCAACAGGCATTTTAAGTACCTTAGAGGGATCTGAAATACAATTCTCTAGACACAGGAAGAAGCATGAGGACTCTGGCCACATCCCTTCTCCTCTGCTGCAAGTGCAGGCTGTTTTGAAAAAGTTATCTTGTCAAGGTAAGTCCATTTATACTTGCTCCATCAACAAAAGCAACAGTTGCAGTAAAATTGTGGCTGTCTTCACTGGCCAGCTCGCTCCTTTATAATAATTGTAATGCAATACAGTGACAGTCAAGGAAAAACTCTCCCTTTTCTGCATATATTGACACACACTGTGCTGGGGCATACATGGAAGACTCATTTTTTCAATCTATTCTGGTGCTAGCATAAATAAATCCCTGCCCCTCCTGTGCAATGTCAGCCAAAGACAAGATGAAACACAAAAAATATTAAAAAAATTCCCAGATTCATAGACAAACCTGTGAGGCATGCTTTCTTAAATGTACATGCTATTTTACATAGAAAAAAAAAAGCTTTAAGAACTGCATGGAAATTATTCAGGTTGAAGATTTCTATTTTGAGAAATTATTTATTTCTACTAATCTTATTCTTCTACTAAGAACTGTGAGCTTCATAATTTCACCTCATTGCAAAGACAAGCATTTCAAAAGAGTCAAATTAGCTAACTTTCTCTGCAATTCCTCAGCCTTGGAAGAAGTTCACAAAATGAAATGTGTAAGGATATAATGGTTCTTAAAATCCCTAAATAACCAGCCTTTTCCAGGTTTTATAGAAACTTCACTCTATATCCAAGAAACCTTCTGGACAACAGCAACAATAATAATATAAAAATTGTTTCAGCTGGTATGTTCCCACAAAGTTTAATTTGGTTAACTGCAGCTAATTGGAAATTTCCGACAATACCACTTTTAGAAGCCTCAACAAGCTCTACTGGGAGGCTGTTTTCTTTAGAACCACACCTGTACAAAACCACACTTTTTATATATAGACAAAACAGAATTTTCTTTTCATACAGGCTGTGATTTCAACACCTCAGTGATCTCATTTACTGTTCATGTGCCCATCTGTGTTCTTCTTTAGCCAAGAGTAATCATGCGAACCTGCTGGTGTTTCAAACATAGTGACAGATACAGATTTTCGTGAATGTTTTTAGCAGAACATTTTAAATACCTAGTAGGCTTAAACCACAACATAAAGGCATCCATTGAAAGTGTTTACATTTTTCAGGGTTTAATCTACATTTATTATTTTTTACAGTCAGATAAAGTTACAGGCGAAGTCATATGATTGATTTAACTCCCATCTTAATGATATTCAGTGAGAATAGTAGCTTATACAAAACTTGAGATGCAAGAGAAATGGAATCAAATTGTTGTCACAGGACAGGTATCACATGGCAGAGGGATCTCTGCTGGTTTAAGCTGACCTTCCAGGAATGTGCTCTATATGAATTGATACTTGTGCTGCATTAACAAGCAGCAAAGGACATCAGCAGAAAGCAGAAGTCCCTATGAGAAAGTATCTCTCAAAGTCAGCCAGACCGCCTCCAATCATATGTGGATTGTGGCTAATGAAATTTATTTATTTTTATTTTATTTTTATTACCTTGCAGCATGCAGAGAATGTGTTTGTTGAGCTGGGCTGATCTCCAGTGTGAATGAACAAGTCAAATACTTCATCAGTGACCTACCATGCCAATACTGAGCAAGGCTAGATTATGCCATTCTTACTGGCATCTCAACCAACTCTGTGCAAAATGCTGACACTACCTGGAGGAGTTGGGGAGTGAAGGAAGGGTTTGGTAGGGAAGGAATATGAATCCATTACAACAGTTAATGTAGGTTCTCTAGCTTGTTTACTGTTTGCAAACAAAAAAAAAAATTTAAGTGCCTTAAAAGAAGTGTTTTAAAACTCAAAGACGGGGTATATTTTACCAATATCAGGCTTTGTTCTGTGTTTCCAAGCAAAAGACAGCATTCTAAACTGCTTCTAAATGGGCAGCTCCAAAGCCCAGCTCAAGATGCCAGTGGAGACTTGATAGTTAGAAATCTAGCCTGCACCATTCTTGCTTTTCTTCAGGGACTGCTCCAAGTAACATATTTTGTAGCTACAAATAAAATATTAACTACAAAGCAAAACAAAGGCACACTAGCCTGCTTCCTCAGTGCCCCACACATGGCAGAGTTATTGTATGTGGGGGGAGGAAAATGCATGGCTGACTACTTGCAGCGTTCCTGTCACAGACATGAGTCAAATCTTTCCAGCTGAGCAGAAGAGTCACCTACTCCTCCAACTCCTCTAACTGCATCCTTCCTACATTTATAACTGTGAAGTTGTTCCTGTAAAGGAATGCAACTCCCATTTTTCTCCCTCTTGGGAACATCTTTTTAAATAAAATGCTTTCCCTCTTTTTGCCACACAAAGAGAATCAGTTCTTTAAAACACAGAAAATGGTCAGATTTCAAAGAACTGCTCCCCCTCATCTTCAGTTGTGAGAAGTCTGAAAATTACATATTTTAAAGTCTTTAAATTAGGCTTTTTGTTTGTTTCACTTAATCTACTTTCATCTGTCCACTTGTTGGAAGAGCAGATTTATACAATTGTATGCCCTTCCAAAGGAGAGGGAGGGGAAAAAAAAAAGAAAAAAAAAAGGAAAAAAACAATCACATGTGTTCATCCTCCCAGGCATATCCCAGTAAGGTAAATGAACATGACTAGAAATACAGTTCTGTAAGCAGGCAGAATTTGTTTTGTTACAGAGATATATGTTTTGATAGCTCATCTTGTATCTGTGCATCACACTCATTCCTTGTCTATCCAGTCGCTGTAGACAAGAGGAAATATTTCAAGGAAATATTGAAGGGAAGCATTTCGATTTGTCTCAAGTTAATAGCACTGCCATTAAGCTGACAAATAGGTGAGAGTGCTACCTGTGAAATCCAGTTCTAGAACAACTGCTCCTTCAGTAAACTGATTAAACCACCTTGATAATAGGTTCTCTGTCTGCAAAGGCCAGACAGGTTGGAGCTTTACATCCCACATATATTCTTCCACATATTCTCTCCTCCATATTCTTGTTCTTCATATTCAGAAAGCTAGGGACAAACCTCAGCCACCTTTAAACAGCACTGGACTTTTAAAGCATGAAATATAGGTCACCTAGATTTTATAAACAGATATAATATAGGCCTGAAATGAGAATTACAGTTACTTTAGACTAGGATCCAGACAGACCATCAAATCTTAACTACCAGTTGTGTTCTAGTAAGACAGAAATTTAGCAGCTATCCAAGTCTAGCTCATTATACTCTTGTTTGGCTTTATTATTTGAATCTGAAGTTCCCTTAGCTGTTTGCAGATCTGCTTCTCATCGCTGTTAATACAGACCTGAAACCTAACCAGCGAGACATGGCTTGCAGGCATTGCTGCCCTCACGGAGGTTCAGCACACAACACTGCAGCTCATTTGAGCACATGTGATTCAGACTCCCCAGACTTCAGAGCTCTGCTCAGAGTCACATGGATACTCTAAAACTCCAGGAGTGGGTCTAAGAGCCTCTCTCTCTCCTGCCTGAGGCCCACCACTTTCTCTGGATGTCAAGAGCAGCCTTAAGTTTTGCAACTCCAGCTTCTCAGTGAAACAGTTGTGACAAAAGTAATAGAGAAATACCCCTCTGACTAGTTCCCTAAATCTCAGCTCAGAGATGTCACTGATAAAACATGAGTTTCAGGCTGAGCAAAGCAACTGTTCTCTAGATGTTGTTAAGTGATGTTATATACATTTATTTCTGCAGAAATGCTGGAAAAGTGAAACAAAGCACATCCTTCTCTACAGAACAGCTGAGAGAAGTTTCTACACACAGAATGCTCTGGGGTTGGGGATCTCAAACACAGGCACGTGTAAGAGAACTCACAGTACACACAGCAGCATATGCTGCTTCCCATTAGCTAGCTCATTTTCAATCTTCAAGGTCCTACGAAGGACTCACCAACACCCTCTCCTCCAAAGAAACTCAAAAAGTCCAGTACAGATAGCATTTACTGCAGTAGCTGAACAAAGGTTTGTACAAGGCAGAAGCAATTTATAGCTCTTAACACACCTTCAACAAAACAATCAATGGCATGATTGCATCAACAGATAAAAAATTTTTTTCTTTAAAGTTAAAAGGCTAAACAAGATGTTACCAAACACAAGCAGATGTCCTTCCATTAACTCCAACCAAAAAGAATACTATCTTGCAACTGATACAATTACTGAAGCAGTGTGTTAAACCAGCATAGAGAGGAGCTTTCCTAGCCAATCAGTAACAGTGGGCTAGACGAACTAGGAAAGCAATGAGAGTATTAATACAATATCAGCATCCTGCCCATGTATTATGAGTGAGGTACTTAACATATGTATTTTATCTTGAAACAGATCAGTTTTATTACTTGGAAGGTGAGGATGTAATAATTCAACCTTGAAGAAATGTTAAAGATTGCTGTTCTCACCCATTCTGCTTCCTATAAACTCTGGTGTATTACGAAATCTTGGCTGCACAATGTTATCTAATATAGGAAGTTCTGTATTTCCCCAACAAGTTAAAGGGCCAGCTTGTAGCTCAAAGGGCCAGTTTCTTTTCGACTAATCTTTATCTCATCTCCATCTCTATAGCAGTATTCCCACCTTGCTTGCAAGAAGTGTAAACTAGTTTTGAGGTACCTCCTGAAATAGCCTGGTGATCTGAAATGAAATTCATTTCCTCTATTAATCTCACACTGAAAACCAGAGTATCTACACATCTCCAGGTTAACCAAGAAGAATTCAAATGTGTTGACGCCTCTCACAAATGCTTAGCATCTCCAGGCAGAATTGCAAAACCAAGGCAACTGCTAAGATGGAAACCCATGCATTTATGGTTGAGATTCTTGTCTCTCCCCCTTCCTTCCTAACCAAGATGAAAAACTGCAGTCTAAGAGACATGGTCAGCATCTCACTAGCACTATAGGTGCCTAAGCTTGCAGGTTTCTTCCATCTGACCTGGAAGTTCCTGCAGCTCCCACACTCCAATAGAAAGCTGCACAGGTATTACACACAGTAGGAAAAAAAGCTAGAAAAGTCCGTAAGTCCTTAGAGACCGCAGTTCAGGAAACACATAGGATCCAGACCCTCATAAAAATCTATGGACTGCAAGAGTAACTGAGTGGTTGCAATTCAGTCAGATCTACACAAGAGCAAGGGATGGAATCTAGCTGTGTCCCTCCCAGGACTAGAAAAGTCTTTGGCTGCTGCTTTTCAGAGCAAAGCTCCTGTTTCTGAAGCCATGCAGCAGTGGGGCTTAGAGACATTTGGACTTGGATCTTGGCATGGCAGCAGCACCTATTTATTGCTCAGACTTTAGCCATCTAAATTTCAAGATACAAAAGACAGTGGGACTGCAGATAACGCTTCTGGCACATCTCCTATCTAAGCATGGGCAGCTTGCTGTTAGCATGCCTTGGGGAGGAGACAGAAGACGGAAGAGAAGGGACAGAAGGGGAAAGATGAG
The DNA here is from genome assembly GCF_047830755.1 of Zonotrichia albicollis. NCBI lineage: Eukaryota > Metazoa > Chordata > Aves > Passeriformes > Passerellidae > Zonotrichia > Zonotrichia albicollis. The sequence goes on along the minus strand of NC_133821.1, from coordinate 69,939,051 downwards.
ATTAAGGAATCAGTGAGTCCAGCACAAGACAGTTAATTATGTTCAGCAACTTTCATAATACTCCAGTTTCAATCACTGACTTTATGTTGTCATCTGACAGAAAACCTTTTTTTTACATCTTGAAGGCTCAGTGTCTGTCACAGGTGGGCAGCTGCCTCTGGAAGACCAAGTTAGAAGCCATCAGACTGAATGAGTTCACTGCGCAGATTTTAGGAAATAAAGCATGAGGACTTTTACAGAGTTGGTTTGTTAACTTTAGGTTGTGGAAATACCACCCTGAAGTACAGAAACTTTTCAATAAGGCAAAATTGCAATTGTTGTTCTTGTCTGTTGAGATCTTAAGAAATTCTTTCTGAAAGAAAATAGAAAATGTAACTGAAAAAACAGGAAAAAACCCAGTCTGTGCCACTATCCTGCACTACAAATACCAACTTCTAGAATTTGTCTTCAAAACAAAGATCAAAATTTTAATCAAAACTGACATACTTTACTGTCCAGAATTCATTTGAAGTTTTAACATTAAAATACTCATTTCTGCATGCACTCTGCATCCTGCACAACATAAAACACATGTACCAAAACTAGCCACATGTTGTTCATGACTACTTCCCTTCTGATGAACCATATGCTTAACATAGCTTATCAATCAAGTTGTATTTGCTTTGTATACACACACATTAAAAAAAAATGGAAAATGGTGAAAAAGGGAAAAAGGATTGACAATCCCAGCAGCCTAATAAACCTCTGGTTTGAATACTATAGTTAGGTGGCTAAAAATACTAAGTAGTATGAAACTAAGCACTGGTATTTTAAAACTTGCAGAATCTTATTTACATATCTAAGACATACAAGGAACAAGGGGAACCTGCGAGGCCACAGCTTCAGTCCCCACTAAAAAATTCAAGCTTCAGTAAATACTTGATGCAATCCTTGCTCAGCAAACACCTCAACCTAACACCTTAAAGTGTCCTTTAACTGCCAGGACAAAACTGGTGAATACAGAGTGATACTATCTGTACTTGCCATGGCTGATCACTGCTAACAATACACATGAAGGAAGGAATGGTCACTCTATGTGGAGTGTCAAAAACCTACTAAGTGAGTAGGCAGAGTCAGAGTTAATTCCCATGAATGAATCTGAGACACTCACCTCGAGTGGGGCCACCACCATTACTAAAATTTTACACAAAACATTCACAAATGTAACTTACAGCATTGTGTGATCTTCTGGATGTTAGAAGTTATGCGTTGGGCCAGTTGATTAGGATCCCCCAAACCTGGTCCATACGACATGGCTGAGTAGATCCGCTGTCACAGTCATCCACAACAGGAAAATGACAGGCAGTCTCTACCTACACAAAACAATAGTTATGTTTTGGTCATTGATTTATAAAGGTCTTCATCTTCTTAAACAATACATGGGAGAAGATTAAAGAAAACTCCATATACTAATATTTACCCTCCCTGAACACACTGTACTTCAAAGACAGGGTTTATTTTTTGTCAAACTACTTATATATTTTCCGCATTGTAATCAAAGAGTGTAATTTCCATTGTATTTACCATTCCAGTAAAAAGATGCTTAATCTGAAACTGCCAAATCCTCTGAAGAATTACATCCCAAACCAATTACATCGTTATTTACACACCATATATCACCCACTTCAAAAGTAAAATCCAGCATAAGTAACCACCAGAAAAAAAACTTCAGAAAAAAGGCAGCAACCAGTTTCTTCCGAACACCAATCATTTGTATCAACTTCAGTTTTAGTTTAACCCAGTGCCACCTAAGTTCTATGAATGCTAATCAGCACTTTATCCTGTTTCAGCTGCTGTATTTGTCAATATAAATTCATTTTTCAACAACTTGGGTATTCAAACACATTTTTTAGGGGTGTTTTTCCATCCATACAGATAAAATTTCAGCACAAGCTCATGGGCACATATCCTAAATCAAATTTAGCAAGACATAAATTACAATACCTGTGCAAATCAAAATTAGTGGTTTATCTGTTCTGCAGTGAGAATGGAGAATAATCAAGTGCAACACATCCAACACAAACCCACAATTTTATCCAGGCTGTGCTTTCCTGCACATCACAGGTTGAACATTTTAGCTTCACCACTTCTCCGCATTTCCATTGTTCAACCCAAACCATGTGCCTTCCAAACAATGTCCTCTCCTCCTGGCCCATCAGCTTCTGGTTAAGAGACACCACTAAAACTCCGTTTCAGGTATAGAGAAAAAGAAAGCAAATTTACTGTGTGAAAATAAGGAAATGAAAGGACCAACTGATTTGTCAAGTATGACAGCAGCTGTACTACAATTTGCAAACCAAAGTCCTTAAAACCTTTTTTTAAATACAAACAATTAACAGTGCTTGTAGCCAAATATTTCCTTCTACCTTGGAAATGCCTGTATTAACACAGGCAGCAATACCCTGGCTGTTTTAAAACACAACTGGTTTCACATCTCTGTCATATAAAATGATCTCTAGCAGAGCCAAGACATGTACTGGTCTTGACATTGTACAACTCACCAAAACTTCAGAGGTCAGGCCCATCCCTGCCACCCTTAGGTGACATCACCTGTGCCCCATGAAAAAGCTGCTGCTACCATGAAGACAAACTCTGCTTAATTTCAAAATGGCTGCTCCACTATGATCCCAAACCCTGCTTGGGGTGATCAGGCCCTAGTAATGAACAACCTGACTGCAGACAAGGCCACAGGGAGTGTACTTGCACTCTTCTTCTTGCTGCACCATTGCCAGTCATGATAACTGTCTGCAGTGTCGTTTCCTTTATCTGTACCACCTGCAGATTCAAGTTATTTTGACTAAAGTCTGGAGTCAGTCAGCCAGCCAGCCTAAATCCCACTTATCTGGGCCAAGGCTGGAATTTTTTTTTGGAAATTCCAGGCAACATCGCACTGAATTTGTATTGCAAGACCAAACCCACACAACCTTTACAGCAAATAAATGGCTCTATACCTTAGTGTATTGACTAAGTAAGGAAATCTACCAATTCAGTGAAAAATGCAATAATAGGCATAAAATCCAAAGAAACGACCTAAAAACTAAATTTGAAAAAGATTTCTCAGAACTTCTGACAGGTTTTTGTAAAAGTTATTACTATTTCTAGATACCCTAGTAGCATGCTAACTACAATGCTACTGACTAAAAAACTTTTTAGTTAAATATTACAGTTAATGTTAAAAGTTGTTTAACTTTTATGTTTAATGGTAATGTTAAAATGACACTGCTAAGGAGAAGAGATGGCAAAAGACCAAGCCACCTTGTGTAGAATTAACTGAAACATTTCATGATTGGTTTTTCTTCTTTCATATTGGTATTCACCTAACAGCTGCCCGTAGCACTGTTCTCAGGAATACCTTTACAATAAGAGATATGCACTGAATATTTCATCCAAGTCTTGACAAAAGCAGCTACTGCTTTTTTTTTTGTCTTGCAAATTTCTACAGCTAACTGTAAATATCTTTAAAGAAGTTACACTCCACTACACTGACAAGTGTACAGATTGTTCAATACATAAGACAAGAATTTTTCAACTTTCTACGACAGCCAAACACAATAGATAGCAAGATGTTCAGAAGACAGAGTACAAAGTCCACAAGATATAGTTCAACTTTTCATCTGCACCTGTAGATCTCTCTAATCATTGACACAATTCTTTTTATCAACTCATATACTTAAGAATTGAGACTTATAGCAAATTTGTAGGATGGCCATGTAAATTCACAGCTGGTTTACTCCAGGCACATTCCTCTGCTAACAGAGCTATTCCTGAGTATTTCAATAATACAGGTAGGTGACAGTAAGTGACTGTCTGGGGAACAGACAGAAAGAGAGGTAAGAGGACAGCCATCAGCTGTCATCACCTCCCAATTTTCACCACATTTTCTCCCTCTAGTTCTCACAGTAACATGGGTCTGAACCTGATGAACACCCTTCTTCCATTCACAACCCCTTCATTTGTGAGTTACTCAAGCTCCTCTGAAAACACAGATAAGCTGAGCCCTTGGAAAGTCAACTGCTAATGACCTAGACAAGGTCAGGGTTTCAACCACCAGGAAAAAAAACAAGCATGCACCAAGCACTTCTTTCCATCCAGGGTTATAGGAGCATTCATCAAGACACTGCATTTCCACAGAAATTACCCCTTTTCCCTTCCACAGCATTTAAGTACTCTGCTGTGATGTATTTGGTATGACTGGCTGCACAACTTACAAAACAGGGAAGTTAAAGGCCTGCTGCAGTTGCAGGAAGTACACTTTGCCTTCAGAATGGAACCGAGCTGCATTTGTGGTAGTCTTCAGTTCCTCTAAAAGTTTCAGTCAGGTGTGAGTTTCTGATTGTACATTTTATTATCTTCTGCTCACCATCACTGCCTCTCAATAGGAGTACACCGAGTGCCAATTCGGCTTTTCAAGCTACTGTAGAAGTTCCAAGGAACTGAGTGGACAGGCACAAATTAAATGAAAAATCAGAACATTTTGTTAACACTAACTGAAGCAGGATCTCCCTGTACATTGAGGCTTAAAGAACTCAAAGGACTGAAGATATTTTCCATAATTTCTGCATTAACTAGTTCCTACGTCATTTGGTCACTTCATACCAAAACAAAAAATGAACCTTAGTACCAACATATCTTCTAGACAGGTGTTTATCAGGCATAAGAAAAAATCCACTTTTCCATCGACTATGAATGTAGAGACCAGAAAGTCTCCGCATCTAAGCAGCTCCCCAGTGTCATTCCTGAAGCTCCATCAGGACAAAAGGAAGTGATGTGACAAGCACTGCACATGTCAGATTTCACAGCAGTCACACAAATATTTTGCAGACTCCAGTAAGCTACAGTTAATAAGCACCTAATCTATTTTGTATTTTCTCATTTAGGTATTCGAAGAATTCTCCTTCTCCCAGAAGTCTAGCCCAGATACATTAGGATAAGAACCCTTAAGCAACAGTTTGTCTGTTTGAGCAATACTATAGCATTAGGACCTAGAATGTTTACATGGACCCTTAACTTTCAAAAAGCAAAAAGCACACAATACATTCCATAGAACACTTGAAAATTTAAATCTGATCTGATTTTATGCCCTTAAGTATCCAGAAATAATTCATGGGGCTTTCCTTACAGGATATTCTTTTCCTAAATAAAGGTCACAGTAACAAAGCTTCTCCTAAACAATATGTGGCTTCCTTTACGAACTACCCCTCCCAAAAAAAAAAGGTCAAAATTCTTCAAGCAGGGTGAAAACACAGCCAAAAGTGATGAACTGCTGAAAAACTTGGGCGAAAATTTCATCAAGTCACAATGTTTGCTACAGAAAAAATAAGGACCTCCTGCTACAGCACCTGAGGGATTCTCCTAACAGACTCTTAGCAACTGAATTAATAAGATACAGGTGAGCATTAAATCTGTCATTATTCTGCTAAAGGATGAAAGAGGTTTAATTTTTTCCTGCACTTATGTCTCTTTTTCCTTTATACTTCAGGTAAAATATTTAGAGACTGATATTACATTTCCCACTTTCTGCTTTTACAGCTCCTTGTGTTGAAATCCTGGTCCACAGGCAGGCTGTAGGCCCCCATAATACAAAACCTACCGTGGAGCATAACAAATAAGCAAACAAAGTAGCAGAAAAATTAAATTCTTCTTGCCTTCTTAAAAGAAAAGTTTCCAGATTATTTTTTTATCCTCTACTTTCAGGTAGAAGTCAAACTTAAATCCATATATGGTAGGAAAAAGCAAAGTTTATTTAAAACTGCATCAACACTAATAGAAGAGATGTCAAAAGGTACTGCCTACCTACTCTGCACAATTCCCATGTTACTGATATTGAAACCTACCAAAACCAATCTAACAGCTCTGTGTTTGGGGTTTTTTGAAGTAATTACTAGACTGTGCCACTGATCAGTGTTTTTAGTCATTTTTTTCTAAAAATGATTCTGTTGAACAAAGACGCAACTTAAAGCAGTGACATTTAAACTGCTCAGCATGAAAAGCTAAATTACAGAAGCCTGAAATTCTACTAGGCCTAACGCATCACCAACGCTGAGCATATATGGATAAAAATTACCACCCTTACAATTGTCTGATTCATCCACACTGATATTTATGATGAACTAGGTGAAGGAAGTGCATAGCTTTCACAAGCCTAAGAGAACATATTAGTGCTTGGCAAAATGCCTTAAGCAAGAGAATTATGTTTCCTAGGAGCACACAAGGCATTTAAGCCTTACAATGAAGCAAGGAAAAGGAACACTAGGGACTGGAACTATGGGGAAAGAGAGGGAATGAAAAGTCTGAAAATGGACCTGATGACCATTTCAAAGTGACCAGTTTCTCTTGCAGCTGGTTATCTCACGGGAAAAAGAAGATGGATGAGAAGCCTGATATATGTGGTGTGCTGTTTGTTCTCACCCAATTCTTTATCAGGGTAGCTTGTTGGCAACCAAGTGAACAGATCAAGCACACGGAGGGAGAAGTTACCTTTGCACAAAATCTGATTGCAATGCATGCCAAGTCTCTCTGAGGCCTACCAGGGTGCTAATGACCACATATAGCTCATGGTCTCTTTTCTTCTCCTCTCTCAAGAGTTTCACTTCAGTGTAAGCCACCAAGCAGAGTGCTACCTCATATTCTTCCAAAGACTATGAAAGGCATCATCATAAAGCAAACACAGACACAGGTTATAACAATGTCAACACTGAGTAGCATTTTCTTCTAATTTTGACATATTTTAACTATTTTTTTTGTCTCCTTTTCCTTCTTTTCCATTAAGAGCAATTGCACAATCCCCAGGCTCCAAGCAGAAGGGCTGCACTGCCGGCAAAGCATAAGGCTGCATAATGACCCGTCAGGAGGGCTCCACTCGCCCTGCTGGCACAGCCGTCTGCCTTTGAATGGCTCGTGGAGGGGATCACAGCACAGGAGCACATTGCTTCTGACCAAGTATCCTGAGATTTTAACACCGGGCGTTTTCAATTAAGGTGTAGTGCCCTGCGGTGCATGCAAAGCGGAGTGAAACCTTCCACTGCCTTGCTGAGTTTGAAGAAGCCTGAGTTTCCAATGCAGCGCCGAGTGATTCACCAGGAAAACAGCGATAACGCCGGGCGCCAGGCCCGGGATCACTACTTACACCGGCCACTTTTATAATGTCCCCTCCTCCCGCTGACATGCTCACCTCGGACTTGGAACAGCAAGGGGAGCATTTCCACTAGGAGGGGGTGCCCGTCCCACCCCACAGTTCTACACCAGCTGCTATAAAACACCCGCTGTAGGCCCCGACCCTCCCCCGAGAGCATCGCCGAGCCCAAGCCTTAGTACCGTGGGTGTCACAGGGAAGGGTGCGGGGAAAGGAGCTGCTGCTGACACGACCGGCCGCGCTCCAACTCCGCGCTCCCCTCGCAGCCCTGGCCCCGCCGCCCCCGCCTCGCCCCCAGCCGCCCCGCTCGCCCCACGGCCGGGCACGGGGGCGCGGCCCCGGCTCCAGGAGGCCCTTCCCGCCGCCCTCCGACAGGCTCCCCGCGCCTGACAGCCCCTTCCCGGCGGGCCGGACGCCGCCCGGATCCCCACTGCCTACGGCAGACGGCACCCCCAGCGCCCCAGCGGAGCTCCCGCGGCTCTTACCCGGCCCCGGCGAGCCCGCTCCCAGGGGTGCGGCTGGGGGCGGTGGCGGTGCAGGGCGTGGAGGGGCGGGCAGGCCCCGGCCCGGCCCGCCCGGCCGTGACGGGAGAGGCGGGAGGAGGCGCGGCCCCGCCCGGGCGGCTGCGAGCGGGGCCGGGCGGTCCCTGAGGGGCGGCCCCTCCCGGGCCTGCGGGGCGACCCTGGTGCTGACGGGCCCCGGGGGCTGCCCAGGGGAACGGGGCCACCCCGGCAGCCGCAGCCCTATGCGACTGGAAAACGTGAGGGTGAAGGGCGGAGAGAGTGTCTTTCAGGGTGTTGCATGGTTGCTGTTGCACCAGGAAGCAAGGCGAAAACATGGGCAAGGATACAATATTATAGTGAAAAATACGACGTTACTTTGTTAATAGCCTGCTTTGCCCGCCCTGCCTTCCGCTTGGGTTATTTCTACTCTAAAGGGGAATGGACAATTCAAAGAGAGGGCGTGGTAAATTGTAGATCTCTTTAAAGTTGCCTTTGAATGCAGAGATACGCAATATACAACTGGGATTAGGGGCAAGCGATGGCAGGAGCAGGAAAAATCAAGGATGCGTTCACACGGCTGCCGGCCCCGGGCTCGGGAGGACAAGGAGGATGGGATAGCCAAGCACCCTGGCTCCTCCCGGCCCAGCTACCTGGGAAGTGACAGACTGCCTGCACAGCATTGGAGGCATTTCTGCATCCTCCCCACTTCGTCAAAGGGACAATGACAGGGCCAGACGCTCCCCAGAGCCCCGGGCCCGAGCTGCTTCGTCTGCAGGATACCCCCGTGCGCATTAAATAGCACAGAGCAAACAGCCCGCAGACCCGATTGCTGGGAACGCCGCCTCCTCCAACACAGGCCAGCCTCGCCTGAGGAAGAGCTGCAGGAACTGGAACTGCAAGCTTAATTCTGCTTCATCATAGACCTTGGTCGTTGCTAAGATTTAGAAATAGCTGAAGCAGTGAAAAACATACTAGGCATCCTAACCCAATAATAACAGAGAAGTCTAATAAACTGCAAACACAATGGAGTGTTAAGTTAAAGGCCTGAAATAGGCAAGACTACCCTTTACCTTACATGGTTGGTTCTGTCAGGGTCTCAAAGCATACTGAAAGAAGAAACAACATAGTCTCCGAGACTTGCATGCCTATATAGAGTTCTGACGTTAATAGATGGTTGGAAGTGTCATTTTATCCCTTTCATGAATTGAAGTTACTAAGGAGAAAAGCCATTCTGATATGTCTTTTTGCTGCAGGAATGCGATATACATAGGCAATCTATTTTTACCAGGCTATTTTATTAGTGATGATTTTAGCTTTGCTACATGTGCAGGTGTTTCCCCCAAAATCCCACTAGATGGTGCACTAATGAGTATAATGCACATTCCTTCCAAATTAAGGGCCTCGATTATTATTTCTGTCATATAAACTCCATTGATTGACCCAGTCACTCCTGCTTTATAAAACTTCGCAGAGATCACTGTCAGTTTCCCTCCAGAAAATAGTACATCTTTTACTTTATGATTTCAAAAATGCATTTCCCCTTAAAATGTGGCCCTTCATCAGTGAGACTACTTTTCCTGCAGGTCACCATTTGGATACTTTTTTTTAGGCTTAGAGGTAAGACCTAGTCATTGCTGATCAATGTTCATTCTCATCCTACAGAAACAAGGTATCCAAATGCTTTCCTAGTGAAACTGTGTACTTTATGAAGAAAATCCTGCTCCTCACCTACTGTTAGCTCACATCATAACCATCCACATTTTACTGCTAAATATCTCAAAGTCATTATTATTTAAATAACCAGTTGAAGAATAATATAAAAGCCTGAGAGGGGCAAAAATGGATTATAAAATAAGCTTTTCAATGAAATGTCTGTATATAAAAATACCTAAATAGCCTTTGCAATAGAATCATAAAATAATTATGAATGTACAGTACTAGACTATTGATCATATTTATTGATCAGAACTGCTAAGAGCATGGTATGCCCTCTGAATATTTTTGTTAACTCCTATAGAAAAGTCATTGACTGGGAGAACATGTCCTGTTTCACTCTTTTAAATAAAACAAGAAGGTTCCCTCAGTTTCCTATTCTAGCAATGGTGCACAGACAGGGGCTGTAAAGAAGTCTTGCCTAAGTGTTATCAGAGATGCTGATGCATTTGTGCCCCTAAATGCATTTCATTGGCTTGTCTCTAGGGCTCTCACACCAGCATTACCTGGGGATTGAATTAGGAATCATCATCTACCTACCTTTCCTGTTCTTGTGGAACATAATCAGATTTCAAATGGCTGAATTAAATGGGGAAATGTTGAGCCCCTGCTATGCACAGTCACTGCATACCATGGAAGGTGCTCTGGATATTTATTGATTGAAGGTCAGAGTGTTTGCTATTTATATTCTTGTCATGTGTGTAAAACGAAAATGAAACGATGTCCTGTTTGGGGATCCATGCCCAGTATAATGTCTGAAAGATGAAAGTTAAGCCACACCACCATGGTGTGATTTGGAAAAAGCACACCTTCTTCCTAGCCCAGTATCCAAATTTGAACCCACCTTCCTGACTGTATTTCTACCTCCCACCTCGTGCTCCTGCCCTGGCCCTAACGAGCAGGCACACAGACCCTGTCGCAGACATTTCTTCATAGAAATCCTTTCTTTGGGATTTCTCCTTCTTCTGGGAAGCAAAGGGCCCCAGAAGAAGAATGTAAACAATTGTTATCAGCTGTTGTGAAATGTAGCAGGTGTCCCTGTGATTGGCTCATCTTCCTTGTGTACCATTAAAGGCCAATCACAGGAGCAGCTCAGGGACAGATTCCCTGGGCAAAGAACTTTGTTATTCATTCTTTCTATTCTATTCTTAGCATAGCTGCTCTCTGCAACCTCTCTTTTTCTTCCTTTTAGTATAGTTATAATGTATTATATATCCTATATCAATAAATCAGCCTTCTGATCAAGAAACAAGATTCTCATCCTTCTCTCACCACAGTGACCGTCTAAGGTCGCTGTAATACAGACCCGGCAGCGTGGGTGGCACAAGCTCCAGGGCCACCAGTGACACAGAGATGAGGCACTCATTTCCATGCAGCTCCTGGGCCAGCACAATGCATGATGAAATGAAGGGGAGCAGCCCAGCCCTGGCCTCATGTTCCTGATGAGTCCTCTTTCCAAGGCAGGAGCAGTTCCTGAGCAGTGCGTAATTTATTGCACAGGCCAACTTCATTCTCTGCTATCACATCTCACTTGCACACCTCTAGCTTTACATAGGAAGTGTAATGTTTTCAGTATTTGGCAAAGAGTCTGGCAGAGCTTCCCAGTCAGTTATTACTGATGCATTCCACCATTAGCAAGAATTCCTGTTATTATCATTGACATCTCTGCTAATTTAATCAAAATATCCACTCCAGAACCTGAAATGAGATTAAGTTCCTATTATACCCAGGCCTGTACATAATTACAATGGATGATGGTTTCCAGCTTGAACAGATTTATAGGTTAATTATACTGTAGAATGACCTGTAAAACCTCTTTATTTAAAAAAAAAAAAAAAGAAAAGCAATGACCATTTCATTCACCATTATCGTGTTATTTAGGCTGGCACTTGCTCTCCAGCAATAGTAATTAACATAGTAGCATATGTTTTAAATAAACAGAGAACTCTATACCCAATATTGATCATGTTTTCTTAAAAAAAAGAAAAAAATCACTACCCACTAATTTTCAAATTTTTCTTTGCCTAACAATTTAACTTTCAAAGACATATTATACTTTCATCTGCAGTAGTGAAATGAGCTGACATTAATATTTCAAAGCCCAATGTTTAATTAAGTAGTACCTGAAAATACATAATTTCTCTAACTTCAGACAGACCATTTTGAAAGAATTGCCATTTATAAAAGGCATAAAATGAAACAGCATTGCTTTGTTCAGATAGAGAAATACAACCCTACATAAGAAAAAATATTAAAAATTAAAGAATCTATGGACTGCAAGTTCAGCAACCATCTCTGATAGAATCTGATAGATCTTCATTTGGAAAATGAGGTCACTGTTAAGCAACCAATATTCATTATTTTACAGCTCATCATCATCTTTGTCCTCCTCTTCATTTTCAATTCATAATTACCTTAATTGCTTTCAGGAACCATGCGAAATAAAAGAAGAAACATACAAAGTAATCCTGACAGAACTTGGTAAACCAAACAGATATCAAAGGTAAGGCTACACACAGCAGAACTATAAAGGTTAGGAAAAGGTTGTTTAATGATATTTCCAAAATGTAGTGTCAGAAAATCAGGAAATCTTGGCTAGAATTTGAGCAGTATTTCCTCCTCACTTACCTGCTGTGCCATGGCTACTGTATGCATCAGTACTCTGGGTTCTGCTTTTCCCCTTCTCCATCATTCCAGCCTGCAGTTTAGCCAAAAAGGAGATCTAGCAACAATAACAAGATATTATGGCACAATTCTCACATAGCAGCATGTGGGGGCCTGAATACATGTTGTATTGTAAGACCTATGTGGTTCTAAGTTACTCTAAACGAGCTGCAGCTGCAGGGTCCTTAGTTGGGCAGCAGCTGTAGCTCGTGAAGGTAACTGAGATAAATAGGGGTGGGTCGAGAGCCCAAGAGGAGCCCCTGAGAAGATAGAAGAAGAGCCCCAGCAGAGAGAGAAGAACAAAGCTGCAGCCAAACAGAGAGAGAGAGAAGAACAAAGCTGCAGCCAAACAGAGAGAGAGAGAAGGTATGGAATCCCCCAGACAGCCGAGAGCTGTGACAGCCTGAGAGCTGGGACTTTACGTGTATAGCAGCCAGAGAGCGAAGATTACAACAATTGGTGCCCCGTGTGAGGACGAACGTGCAGCCAAACATCGAGAAAGAGAAGGTATGGAATTCCCCCGGACAGCCGAGAGCTGTGGCAGCCGAGAGCTGGGACTTTGGAATATCAGCCTGAGAGCTGGGACTTTGGAATATCAGCCTGAGAGCTGGGACTGTAGAACATAATATGGCCTTTGAATTAAGGAGCTGTAGCAGCAGAAAGCTGCAAGAATATGGCCTTTAAGGAAAAGAGCCTTGGAACATCTAAGGACAGCCGAGAGCTGTGGCAGCCTGAGAGCTGGGACTGTACAGGGATATGTATATATTCTATGGTTACATCTAAGACAGCCGAGAGCTGTGGCAGCCTGAGAGCTGGGACTGTACAGGGATATGTATATATTCTATGGTTACATCTAAGACAGCCGAGAGCTGTGGCAGCCTGAGAGCTGGAACTGTATGTGTATTGTAATCGTATAATTGTTAAAAGAAAAGGGGGGAAATGTGGGGGCCTGAATACATGTTGTATTGTAAGACCTATGTGGTTCTAAGTTACTCTAAACGAGCTGCAGCTGCAGGGTCCTTAGTTGGGCAGCAGCTGTAGCTCGTGAAGGTAACTGAGATAAATAGGGGTGGGTCGAGAGCCCAAGAGGAGCCCCTGAGAAGAGTGCTGCAGAGAAAGGAGAAGAGCCTGAGAGCTGGGACTGCAGCAAAGATTACAACAGCAGCATAGATGGTGGTCACCCACGAAGAGACTAAATCTTGTCCACTTCCACAGAAGAAAACTATAAAAGCAGATTATGCAAAGGGACTCAAAAAAAAAAATAAAAATAGAGTGACTAATTGACTGCGTTCATGGCATATACGCTCTATAATCTGTTGAGGACTGGTAGAAAATATCTCAAAAACTGATCAGCAACTTTGTGAACACTCCCTTTCTCTACAGCCTTGGCTGCAGTGAGTTCAAAGCAAAAGATGTCCGTGTAAGTTATTAAAGGTGTCAATGTTGTTTAATTGCCCCCAGGACATGACTCAGTTTGAGACTTGCAGATTTCTGCACAGCTAAATGTCAAAACTTCTGTTATGTGCCTTGCTTAAGCCTGATGCCCCTCAGAAAAGCATCTTGTGCCATTTCAGATGCCCAGATATGTCTCACCTAGCTCGCAGCTACTGTGTAGGCATCTCAGGTTCCCTACTACACCTTATGTGACATTTGGCAAATTATTCATAATTTCTGAATAGTCACTGACCACTAGAACTGGAATTTAAACATCCATTCCAACTGTAGCTATAATCAGGACTTAGATACTTACCAGAATTATAAACACCTACTTATAAATTTAAGAGTCTTAGTCTCAAAACTCATCCCACAGTCTAGGTCTTCCAGTGTGTGCCACACCTTTCCTATGTATTTCTGTGGCAATTTGGCACCAGAACTTTTACAAGAATTCTATTCTGCCCTTCACTCTTCAGCCTGATCCTGTGAGTTTGGTAACCTTATAGAAAATCTGCAACTACAGGCAGTATGGGACAGGTTTTTACGTTCTGCTACAGCATGAACAGACGGAGGAACAGTAGAAGCAGCTTTGGCTTCTGTTCCAAGAAACAATGAATATTAATCTGGCAAAATGGCGGGACATCAGACAGTGGGAGAATGGAGTAAGATTGAATTACACTGCAACTCCAAGCACAAGGCCTCCTATAAGTCACAGTTTAAAACCACCAAAATTTTATTATTACTCTCTATTCAGGAAATCCCAAAAAATATCACATAGGCTCTCTTTCTCATCTCCTTCCTCCAGATATTTGCTCTAATTTCAGATGCTTTGAATACCAATATTTTTTATCTGACCAGAGTCCTAACCTTATGGACAATACCAAAAAGAATTTGAAATGAACAGATGTCAGAACAGATTACATCATCTCAAAGTTGTAACTAACGAAGAAAGCAAACTGTTCTTGACATTAAAAAAATAATAATGATTAGATAAAACAGAGGGAAAAAAGTTTTACCATTCATTTTATTGCACATATTAAAATATGTAGCAGCTACAACAATCACTGTATTGCACTGATGTCCTACAGAATATCTACAGTGCCGTTCCTTTTTCTAGTTCTTACATATGTAGGGTCTGCCTGATTCAATTGCCTGCTGCATGTTGTGAAAAATTTACCACCTTTCAACAGGCTGTCAGGCATCTGCTGGTCTCTTGCTGTTAGCTACATGCTTCCTACAGGTGTTTTTTTCTTCTGGTGTTTGTACTTTTCCCCCTCTCTTCTCATCTGATCATGGAAAAACAGACCAGCGCACAATTAAGAGAAGGGTCAAATAATGACAATTCACATCTTTATAATTTGGAACAAGTAGAGATTTTTATCACATATTAACTTACAATGTTAAGAATACTATCACAAAATTTAAAAATGCCTATCATACTGTTCCTTCTCTTCCTTCTTCAGACAAAATTTCTGGGTTCTATCTCCAACTGAACTTTTGCTGAATGTGCTATGCAGCCCAGCTACCCACAGGATAACCCCAAAAAAATAGGATGAGTGAGTTATCTGATATGGTTCAATCTGCAGTGAAGTCATGCATAGACAATGTCCTTTTTCTTATTGAAACTGCTGCACATAACCTCTAAAATCTAAATACCTCCAAGAAACATCTGAATCTCAGTTTCTTAAAATAGAAGAAGACAATTTCAGAGGATTATTGATTTTCTAAAAGGGCCATCATCGGTGCCCCTTTGCTGTGAAAATTTTTCCTTACAGCTACCAAAAGAGCCAATCTGGGATCTTTAAATTGAATATAACAGTTTGAGAAAGCTATGGGCTTATAAAATGACCTACACAGAGCTAGAACACTCATATATCAAATCATCCATCACATGTATTATAGCCCATAGTGCTGGCTTTTGTTCTCTCTTTGTGGTGAGTAGTGACCACCTCAGAAGAAGTTGGTTGAGTGTTTTATCATTAATGCAGAGTGGTGGGAGTGTGTGTAGAGTAAATACTCCCTCAGTTCCTTTTAAGATCCTGCTAGGTGTAGCACACCCCATCTCCCAGACAGGGGGTCTCCATAGGATATGGTGTGTGTCATTTCATATTTCTTGTACAAACGTAAAGGTTTGACCTTAAGCTTTGCAGCTGGAAAATTCTGGTCTAAAGCACTTGCAATAAGTTCCTCCACTTGCTGCTTCCTATTTCTATGTAACTTCTGCTTTTATGTTTTCCTGCTTTTAGTTATATTGATCTGTTTTCTATCTATTGAACTGCTCATGTAGGGCACACCTATATGATCAGCTTTAGAAGCAGTACCTCTGTAAGCAACTTAAACCATGTTAAAAGTGAATATGGAAAGAAAAGAAATCACTGCTTTCTCCAACTGCAATATCTTTGTCCAAATTAGTCAGCTGTAGAGAAGGATTTTTAAAAAGGACAATTTAGTTCAGAAAGTCAATAAAAAGAAGATATTTGTCTCTTATCTTTGAAATTAACAACTCGTATATACAAAAGAGCTGAATACTTGAATGTGACAGTCTTTGGGTCAATGCAGAAGACCTGCAGTTCCCTCAGAACAATTAATTAATAGCAGATGTTAAAACTAATCCCTAAACTGCACAAGAGTTCTGCAGATACAACCAATACAGCCCCTCTCCAGAGTTTCCAATTCCCTTTGCTGTTGTTTGCAGTGAGCAAAGCACAAGTCATCTGGGGATAATCTAACGCAAACAAGCAAGGTGTTACCAGGACTTGTTAATTCACATTTCAGAAGAAAAATTAGAAACTTAGGCTATTTTAAGCTGATAGAAAAGGAAGGGAGAGGGGAGGGTAAGGTAGTGTGCTTCACAGCACAGGCAGAACAAAATAAATGAAGAATTAATATACTGAAATACAAGTCACCAATTAGTCCAGCCTGTGGAAAGCACCAAATGGCCTTCAACCACCTGAATATGGCCCATCTAAAGCTGCCTTTTCACACTGAGCAATATATTAGTGGTAGAAAAAGGAGTGAGGTGGCTGAACTGGCCTGGGCAAAGGGTAGGAGAGAGCCAGGCAGGTTCTCTCCTGCAGATCTCCACAACCCCCATATTCTGCTGGTTCCAGGAACCACTCTGACCTGCAGCCAGACTGCTGGTCCCAGGCTGTGCAGGTACCACTCACTACCTGCAATTTCCACCAAAGGAAGCAGAAATGGCCAATAGCATTGCCCGCAATTCCTTCCTTGCTTGTCCAGTGGTGAATCTGTGGGATTAGAGGTCATGTTCTGGTCCAGAACTTCTTCATAGACTTTAAACATAATTTTCAAACTCTGTAGAAACATATTTTCGTCCTTTCTGAGTGTGCATGTTGCACAGCTAGTCATGTTGCTTGAATGAAATACTGATTTCTGCTAAATTGTCACTGTAAGAAATAAAAATCACTGCCACTATTATTATGGGCTGATAAAAAAAATTATTGGCCCATAAAATTAGAAAAGCCAGATGCACCAGAATGTTTTGCATCACCAAATAGTGTCATCTTCTATCTGTACTCACACAATAAAATAGCTGCATAGCAGCACCCAGCCATCACTGTGATGTCGTGTCTGTGGGAAAGGGGTGCAGTGCAGTGACCACGGGGGAGACATAGCTGAAACTTTGCCTATGCAATCTTTGATAAATATTATATGGTTTTTATTTATATTTCATTTATTCCCTTGCTGAAAAATCTAACCTTTAATTTCCCTGAGGGAATGCACCCACCTTCCTAAATGATAACTTATTTTCATAAGGAATGCAGTGTAGCACATGGAAAGACAGGCAGCTTTACCAAAAGTAGGCCATCATACTGTAAATTAACTCACATTTAAAATATTTTTCATCTACAGAATGAAAATTATTTTTACAAAAGCAGGCTGAGATTGGTTTACTATGTCTGCAGTTCTGTGAGTAGGTAAATTTCAGGTGGAAAAAGTTACAGCTCTGTTCTTATCCCCTAGCTCATTTGCAAAGATTGGTGTAACTAGGGTGGTAATTTTCAGACAATGATATCTAAATAACTACCTCCTGTGATTTAAGCATGAGTGCTTCCACTGACTCATGGATACAAAGGTTCTCCAGCGTCTTGACTGTGTAACTTGTGACAGTGTACACACAGCAGAGAAGCTGGATAATGTATCCTGTACATGTTTCAGTGTGCTGGGTCATTTCTCAGAATCCGGCACAACATTTCTTAGGTTACTGTATTGCCTTGCTGGATCTAAGTCCACTCATAAGTTACCCGTTACTATATGTGACAGTAAATGCAAATACTGAAAATATAAAGGAATCTAGATAAATTTCCGAAAGGAATTCCAGGAGTTGCTAATTAATTTATAAAGAATAGGACAGGACAGGAAGGCAGTAGAGTACATGGAAAATAGTAGTCTGAGGATTGTAAGTGCAGTGACTATTTTCAAAGTGTTTTTTAACCAAATGATAAAGCATAAATTATAGACCAGCAGGCAAAGCTGAAATAATCCATCCAGAAGGTGTCATTGCACAAGTCCTTAGGTGCTGAGAATTTAGTTTCAAGTATTGAAAAAAATAATTCAACTATTGAAGAAGGGTAGTCAAGAACAACAACAACAAACAATCATTGAACCAACAACAGCAAGAAAGCCAAACCAGAACTATACAAACCAGCTAGTATTTAACCCTGAGAAAACCAAGCTCAAGGTTAACAAGAATAAAATTGAAAAGCTATCTAAGAAAATCACTTCTTTCACAGGGATGGTGGTGGTTTTGGTGATCTAAGGAAATGGGTGAAAGCTGGTGTAATTAGAGTCAAGAGAGAGAAATCCAAGAGGAAGGTGAGGTGCCACACAGAACTGCATCACAAGATGTGCAGGATTTGGAGGGAGTCCAAATTGATTTCATGGAGCTGGCTGTGCTATGGGCCACAGTGTGACACTGGGGAAATGTCAGTTTTGGCCATGGAACAGACCAGAATTCCCTCTCACAGACATATTTCCCACCGTTTTGGACAGGATGGTTTCACACCTGTACATGCACGTAGCAGAGGGCAAAGCCCACACTTTGCATTTCTAGGCCTGAAATCTTAACAAAGTCAGACAAATACTACACCAGCTGCGAGCTCCAGAGCCTGGATGAAGTCATGATTTGGCAACTTGAGGTATTCAACAAAGTATTGCAACACAGTCGGTCCTGAGGAAAAAAAAAAAACAGATTAAAAAAAAAATACACATTGAAGAAAAAGGTCTGTTGGGGAAAGTGTTCTAGGGAAAAAGAACACAATTAGTACACAAGCCTTTCTTTGAGTCTTTTTTTCTCCATCCTGCATTTTGGTGGAAATGAGTAATTAAAAATAAAAGTGAAAGTATTCCTCTTTTCTTACAGGAAAAACTGTGAAGTTCTTGGTTTATATACAGCTAAAAAGATTCATGGCTGTCTTTTGGGAAACTGCACATCCTTTCTAATGTCAGTGTTTGCTGTAATGCTTCAGCTCTGTTGCTGCTGCAGCCATTAAGGCTGACACACAAATGATCTGGAAGGAAAACAATTTGATTAGGTTCTGTAAACAGAACAAGAAATAAATTACTGTAATATATTACTGTTATAGCTGTAATATATTACTGTTATAGCTGTATATGGCCTTTTGTCAGGAATTTCTTGGAACAGTTACTCTCATTTACCTAATTTTCACTAAAGCTGATTAAAATGTTGTCGGGCTTTTTTGTTAAAAAAAATTGTAGCTGAAAAATGGATGCTATTAAGTACTAATTTACCTGAACTTATCTGACTTCTTTGGCCTATTTTAGTTTTGAGTAGAAAAATTAATGCCTGTAAACAAAAATTTTAATTTAAATTTTTAAGAATTAATTTTGAAACTTCATGCTAAAAGATCAACACAGAGCTTGCAAAAATGAAACCAATCTATTTCTTGTTAGATGGTGTTTTTGCAACTCAAGGATTTAGCTGGGGTTTTTGGTTTTGGTTTTTTTTTTTTTACCCCTGTCTTAATATAATGTGTTGCTGACACTTTGTTAAAGCTGTTTTTGCCTGTGGACTCCACAAGAGGGTAGGAAATCCTTTCTCAATGTTTAGGCTGTGACAGAAAAGATTAAAAGAACAAAATGGAGTTTAACTATTCTGACCACAAGCAGGCACTGCAGAAATACCTGCGAGTTCTTGATCTGCAAATCATTTCAGGGTAAAAATATGGCACTTTTCTGAATAAAAATCACTGTCTTTGAAGAGAACCCTGAATGTTGCTTTTTGAGGCATTGCAACAGGGAAGCTGAGTGCAGATTTCCTGGGTGGGATACTCTTAACCACATCTAGCTGTCTTGCATGTTCAAACTTGGATGTACCAAAAAGGAAAAGGACCATAGAAGTGCTCCTAGACTGAGGCCTTTGCCTGGATGTGGAAGCTTAAACTTCCTCCTGAAACCAGAATTGTCCTTCCTCTGAGGGCAACGTCAGCTCCTGCTGGAATCAAGATATCCTAACCATTCTGGCTGATTCCCTGAGGAATAAGAACACTGTATTTGATGTAGACCAGAATTCATGCTGAAACAGACCACTGTGTAGTGTGGAAAAGTAGATTATTGTATGATAAAGTTTTTTAAGGAAAAAAACCCCCACACCCCCCTAAAAAACCCACTAAGACAAAACAAAAAAATGACACAGACACTTTTGTTCCCCTGTGTACCAGCAGGTGTGGTCCACAGGGAAAAAAATCCCTTTTATTCTGATGCACTAGGTTTTGTGCCAAGCAGTGGGGTATTTTTTAGCTGCAAGTTTAGCACCAGCATCAAGCTTAACAGCAGGGAGAACAACACAGCATGCCACAAAGTCACTCGAGAGCCAAATCACACCATCTGATAGATCTGTAAGAGCCCTTGGCCCGAAGAAGTACTAAAGACCTACTGGTAGGTTGCAAGTAGTTTAGCAAAACTAGCTAATACTCATTTAACATCCAAGGGCATACACTGAACACACAGATGGACATGACACACTGAAATCTCACAGACAGGTCAATATTATTCCCTGAAGATGTGCTGTCTAGGACAAAAGTTGTCACTGTAGGAAATGTAATGTACTGTGTTGACTCTGAATTATTTATGCTGTATGTTAATTAAGTAATTTTATCATTACTTAAATGTATCCAATTGCATCGTGTGTCACCAGTTAGACATTTAATACTTACAAGAGCTTTCAGAAATACCTAAATGTTTGTTTAGAGACTTAGACACCTAACATTTATGTCGCACATGCAACTAACAGAAGGGATAATAATTTTTTGATAATAACAACGGCTCTTTCTTTGTCAATCAGACCAGACATTTCATCATAGAAGTTAATAAACTTTAGTCTTTGTCTAATGAAAACAGATTAGTCAAAAAGCGCTTGCAGGCAGACATAGTTTTTTCTGAATTAAGTCTTCAAGAGCAATGTGTGGAAGTAGCATCACAGATAATGGAGATGATCAGAAAATCTGCAGAAATAGAATTTCATAGAATATTGTGTCTAATGTTTGACTGCATCCAGTATTTTTTGTCTTGTTGAATGGATATTTATGCATTGTAGAGGACAGAGAGTGCACAGTGTGCACTGCCTAGATGAGTTAATGATTTAAGCCATACACTTAGCAATATTTACACATTTTGACAGCTCATTTTTTTCTGTTTGAAGACTGCACTAACATATTTTTTTATCCAGGAGTTTAAAATACTCCATTTTGGAGTGACTCCTTCCTTTCTGAGGTTTCTGTAAGGATCCTGCTTGGACAGTTGGTGCTTCTCCTCCTTTCCCATCCTCCTGCCTCTGTTATCTGAGGGACCATAAGATTTTGACACAGGAGGCACCACCATCCATGAGGTGCTACATCAAAACTTGAGGCACTAAGGCAGGTTACAGGTAGCAGTTCAGGACTCTGAAAGTTGCTGTCAGTTTTGTACAAAGCATGGAAAAAAGGTGACATTGCAAATGGTCCTCACTGGTGACAAAAGGAACAGATGAAAGCTTACTGTTGAAACAGAGCCTTTCTGGAATAATTGCTTTGCACAGGTTTGTGTGGAAGTTAAAATATTTGAAATCACCCACAAGGGAAGAATTTGTTTTGCAAAAGGTAGCCATCTAGAAACTAGCCATTAGTGACCTGTTTAACAAGGTCACTAATTAAATGTGTTAATAGGGAATTTGACAATACCCTTTGCACTCCATTTGCACTATGATTCTTTGAGACTGCAGTAAGGTGTATTCTTCTCCACCAGACCTAACTCATAATCTGATTTGGACAACAGCATCAGGTATTTTCTTATGCTTTCCTAATTTATTCATGTCTTGGGTCAAATAGAGTCCCTGTGGCCTCATTAACACATCTAATTTGCACATCACCCTCCCACTGGGAGATAGCCTTACCCAGTCTGTGATTAGAGCTAATGAGAGAAAGCAACTTGGGACTTCATTACAGTCACTGTGCCAGACAAGGCTGTCTGTAAATAGAATGCAAGGAGGCTCTTTGGGAAAGTGCCACCTTTAGGTAAGAGGACATCACAGGAAAAAGGTATTTCTGAAATTTTCTGAGTTGGGCTATGCACAAAGCTGGCTTATATTGTAGTGTATTAAGAACAAAGAAGACACCCTTCTAGGGGTAGGTGAAGCATACCAGCAATCTGTATGTGGAAACACCTTCTTCTGCAGAGAATAAATAATGGTGACACCTTGGCTAGACTGCCTTGCTCAGAGAGTTTTTCATCTGTATACTGAAAATTTCTTTTACTATTTCCCCTTACACTAAATAGATTATGGTGGTCTTACGCAGCCACAATGTTTTGATGCCCTCTCTACCGGTTTTGGCTGGGAAAGGGTTAATTTTCTTTTTAGTAGTTTGTGTGGTGTTGTGATGACAGCAGTTGTGATTTGTAATGAAAGCAGTGTTGATAATTCATACACAGTCCTCATTTAAGCTAAAACTGCGCAGGGCTTACACAATATCAAAGCCTTCTCTTTGAGTAGCCTTGGGGTGCAAAACAGATTGAGAAGGGACATCTGAACCCAGCTGAGATACTCCGCACTATAAGATGAGCTCAGCAACAAAAACCTTGGGGGAAGAAGGAGGAACTGGGGTGTTGGGAGTTACAGTGTTTTTTCCCCAAATAAGCATTATATGAGGTGGAGCCCTGCTTTCCTCGAAATGACTGAAGATCTGCTTTGTGGGTGGGAAGTAGTGATAAATTCCTTAATTTGCTTTACTTGCATGCATGGCTTTTTCTCTGCCTATTAGACTGTCTTTATCAGCAATTTTTCTCACTTCAGGAATGTGGCTCTGGTTTCTATGGATTTATTAAGAAATAGCTTTGCAGTAGGGTCCAGGCACTGTCTGCAGGGACATGCTCTATTTGAGCTACAGTCTGTCCTGCAAGCAAGTTGGGATCCTACTCATTCATAAACTCCTCCTGCAACCAGAAAACAATGTCTGAGAGATACCACAACAAGTTATGAAAAGAAAATTACCAACTGTAAGCTCTGGTACAGCTGGAATTGTCTGGAAACACAGTAATATTTACAGATTTTCAGGGAGATAGGGTTATAAGGAAGAAAGGGAAAGAAACAGCTTCATTAACTTCTTGAAGGGACTGCATTAACTTGTGTTGATCTTACTAAATATACTTTAAAATGCCTTAGATTGCATTTGTCATAGAGGATCTATCTTTCCTTCAATCTAAATTATGACCAGACAAAAGGAGGTATCACATGGCAGCCCTTCTGAAATTGTTACTTCAAGAGAGATCAAAGTGTCCAAGTGATCACACATTTTATTTCAGAAAGTAACACTGTGAGGGTGAGAATGTTAACTACAACAGGGCCAGACTCTCTGGAAATGAAGGAAGAAAATAATTACCCATTATTTATCAAAAGAGATTTTTAAAAATTTTATCTTGATTTATTTTTGTGAGATTAAGTATTAAAGTAGTCATATTGTCATTAGTAAGGATCCATAGTAGAAGTGCTGATGTGGTGTACATTTCATTGTTCTTTCTTATGTCATTTTTAGGAGGGCAAACTTTACAAGATGGCAATGAAACAGTAATATACACAATTTCAGATCCTTATACTTTGCTCTGCTGAAATGTATCATCAATCAACTTTTAATCTTTTCATCATAGAGTGCTTCAGTACTCCATAAAGCCCACAAAACAAAGACAAGATACAGATATGATGCACATTTACAAGGAACACAAATGGAGGACATACTGCTGAGTATAGTTCTTACTTTAGTACAGTCATCAATTTCTTTCCATGGTCTCTTCTCAGCTACTGATCATTTCCTGCCCACTCCCAGTGCTGTTCCTTCATGATTCAGCTGAGTTCAGCCACAGGATATCTTCACAATTCTCTATATGCTTTCCTTGAAAGCTCTTACAGCATTGGCATGAGACAAAATAACATGTCCAAGCTAAAAAAAAAGGTCTTTAAGATGCAACATAGCAAATAATGTTTTACATCTAAACAATCACTAGATAGACATAATTTTCTGGCATTCTTGGGTGCAATGCAACTTTTTTTGCAATTGCTTTTCACTTCAAACTTCATATTTTTTTCTTGTCTTTGATCTTGTTAAACATGCTTTGATCTCATTAAGCAGCAAAGCCTTTAAGTGGCAAACTCATAAGTGACAAGTACTTGTTGAAATGGAAACAGAAAGAGCAGCACCTTTCTCTGTCTCACCTTCACTCCATGGAGTGTGTGGGTATGGCTGGTTATTGACCTGTTTTGGGCTCTGCACACATATGGAAGGGGAAGGACAAAACTTAGGGAGCTTTGGGTTATTAGCCAAAGATGCCAAGAAATCCAAAGGAAAAGGTTTCTCCGCTCTTTCTACAGAAGAACCCAAATGAACACAAATATTATAATATAAACATACCTTATTTAAGAAATTAATCTGTTGTGTCAGACAATTTTTTTAATTATGAATGTCAGGGATATAAACTGCTGTAAGTTTTTTTAAATGGAACTCGTGCTCTTTTGTGCATTGCAAATAAATAGATATAATCAAAACACCACCAAAAAAACCCAATCTGTAATGAAAGAATATGTAAAGCACAATGGTTGCTTATCTGCTTGAACTATATTTGGTAAATAGGCAAATAAATTTTGGAAGGAATTTCCTTCCTTCACAGCTCTTACATCTGGGAGTTCAGCCTCCACGCAAAACTTCAAAGCCATGAATTCAACCATTTAAAACACATTAGTCTGAGAACAAATGAGTCCTGGAAGAGTCCTGTTGAAAAACTTTTCCTAACAGAATAATCTTCAATGCCCTGCGAAACCACAAGTAAAAAAATGCATAAACAACTGGGTTAAGTGTAGAATTTAAATAGCCAAACCAAACCAAAGCATCAATGAGAACAGGAGGAATCACATAATTCATAAATGGATTGGTAGCTGTAAAGAAGAAGAATGGAGTCCAGCAGATGAGAAACACTCCCATTATGATGCCTAAAGTCTTAGCAGCTTTCCTTTCTCTGCAGAATGAAATGTGGTGCTTCATTTCAAATTGCATTTTTTTTCTGCTAATTGTATTGATGGATCTTGCCTGCTTCTTGGCTACAGAGTATATTTTCCTATAGATGCACAGCATAACAAATCCAGGGATGTAAAAAGACACTATGGAGGCCACAATACCTGAAGTTTCGCTAAAAAGGAGAAAGCATCCTCCTGCACAGTGGACATGATTATAAATCTTTTCTGCCCCTCTCAAATTTAGGTCTAGAAAGATCATCCCAAAAGCAAAAGCAGCAGGGACCATCCAGCTTGTACACACCATGACCACGATGACAGAAGTATTTATCTTTGATTTGTATCTTAAAGGGTCACACACAGCATAGTAACGGTCGATGGATATGAAGGAAAGATGGAAGATAGAAGCTGTGCTCAGCATAATGTCCGTGCTTGAGTGGATCTTGCAGAAGAACTCCCCAAAATACCAGCAGTGCTCAACAGAGCGCACCATGCTGCAAGGCATGACGAAGAATCCCAGCAGGAAGTCTACCGTAGCCATTGAAAGTATCAGGAAATTTGTAGGCGTGTGGAGCTGCTTGAAATGTGATATTGAGATGATAACTGTCAGATTCCCAACCACTGTGGCCAGAATAATACAAACCATGAAGATGTACATGGAAATACGGATGCTGTTTGACCAGCTGCTCCTTATGCAGGAGCCATTTATGGATTCACAGCACAATTGCATCCTTACTGGGGTCTCAAATCCGTGTAGCTATGTAGCAGAGGTACTGTTTTTCCCAATTCTAAGGGATGTTTACAACTGATTTTCTACTTTCTAGATGGGAAGAGCTGCAGAGAGGGGAAAAAAAGGGCATTGTAAACATCTTCATTTAGTTGGATATGCAGGAAATTCACATATCATTAGTTATGAAGGATAAAAATATTTTATAATTACATTTAGCAGAATGACACTTTTATCATCTGACTTCCCTGGAAATGGGAATCTCCTTTGATAAAATAAACTGCATAATGACTTGTCCTCACACCAGGACAGCAGTGACTCTGAGGGGCCTGCACTGGGCAATGCCTTGTCCAGTGGGCAGATGAGAAGCCCTTTTCAATATTTCCTGTTTCTGTTTTCAGTCCTAGTCTTCTTCATCAATATTAGCTGGAGTACTGTATCTCCCCTTTGCTCTTGAAAATCAGTAATTTTAAATTCTGAAGCTCCCTCAACTTCTTTTTGGATACAGAAGTCTAAAACCTACAAGTCTAAAACAGAAGATGAGGAGTCCATGTGTGACCTCTCCTCCAGCCCTGCCCTGATAGTGGTGACTGGACAGATCAAGTTTTACTGGAAAATCGTTGCAGGCTCTAGCTGTAAGTAGAGATGCAAGCAAAAGATCTCAGAAAAGAAAAAAACTTTTCTACCCTTTTGCTGACAAAATAGAATGGAAGAATCTGACTAATCTAAAACATTATCTGCTGTATAAGCAAATGGTTTTTTTTCTGTTGAGCTCTAGTTTTTTTCAGTGCTAGGAGTTTAGCACTACTATGATTATTGATTATATTAATCTGTTTTTTAGCTAAGGCACAAACATGGAGAGAAGCATTTTCAGAACATAGGTTTAGTTTGCATCCACGGACACAAACATCACTGTCCTCTTGTGTCGGCAGTAGCATGTCCCTTTTGCAAATCATTCTTCTTATGAAAACTTTTAATGAAAGTACTTAAGCACTTGGCAAGCAATATTTTTTTTGAAAAATCTGTCTTTCTTTTAAATAATATAAAGATAGTGTTATTGTGAAAAGTAGAGATCATTAGCATATGTTGTTCAGTAGCACTATCATTATGGTATAAAATGGTTGTCAGAAAAATACTGACATGGCAATTCAGCCAATACTGATTTTCACCACTTGCTTTGGGATTTAGTTGCTGCTGGTTATTCTGGATAGAACATAATAAAAAAAAATTATTTCCCATATTAAACCAAATGTTATTAAAAGAACACCAGGGCACTGGAAATGGAATGAACATAGGCAAAAAACAACAGCTAGCAAGAGCTTGACAGCTACAGCTAGCAAACAGCCTGTGTTATACAGAGGGATTTTGCAAGTAGGGCCAGGCAGTGGCACCCAAGTGCCAGGGATAAGGTTCACCCAAAGTCACTCTCAGGAATGGGGAACATATGGAATGTGAGTATATTTATGTACTGTTTGGGGTGTTTTTCATTTCCCCTTTTTTCTGCCTACTAATATTTAACACCATCTCTGCTCTTTTTCACCTCAATTTAATTATCACTTCATATACCTTTTCCTTCCATTTTTGTCAGTCTCTTCATGTTTCTTTTCCTGCCTGTCATTCCTTCTTTCAGCACATTTACACCCAAAGTCAGATGAATATTTATTAACTCAAATTTTCCATTTTCACAGTAGAAAGAATTAAACATCAATTTAACTGTATCTACTGGGCATCATTGTAAAGGCTTTAAGCCCAATAAGATTGTAAGTGTGTCACACAGATTTTGAACTTCATTTGTTCTGTATAAAAGTACAAATAAATTAAATTAAATTATTTCGGTAAAACATTCTATGAAGCCAATCAAAAATAATTAACATATTTTCTCTAGTTTTCCTTTAAGATTTACAAGATTGACAATTTCTTTGTTTTCTGATAGATAAACTTTTTAGCCTAAAGAAATATTATCTGCCCTGAAAACAAGTTTTCTTAAACCAAAAAAAAAAAACAAACAAAAACCAAAACAGGGATTTTTTTTAAATTTCTTTTTTTAATAAAAGAAAGTAGAAACTCCAGCCAAAGGATGGAGAAAACTGAGGTCAAGTGTGTGGCTTTGCACTACACAGAAACTAATTAAATCAAAATACATGTGGCAAACTGTTCAAGTGAGGTCAACTCTGAAGAAGTTTTCAAGAAGAAAGCAGAATTCTTTCCTTCCATATATAGTCACAAAGGTTAAAATGTAATAAAATGGAAATAGGAAGATGCATACTCTTAAAAACCTCTTCTCTTACCTTTGTCACTTCATGCTGGATAGAAGTCTGCTTTGTTTTCTGCTGGTTGAGCGTCACTTCTTCCTTTTAAAGACCATCTCAGAAGGCAGCTGATCCTCTTCACCACCACTACAGTTCTGGTAACACAAATTTTGAGGGAACAGGCTTATAATCCACAGCTGAAGGAGCCTGGAGAAACCCCTGTGTGTTACTGGGACTTGCTGGTGTGATGAGCAGCATTCTGGGCCATTTGACTCAGTAGCAGCTGTTGATGTGAACAGTAGCTCAAACTGTTTATTTTGTCACCCACGTAGAGAACAAAACTGTGGCTCTAGCTCTCATACTGGTTTAATGGGCCTTATTTATGGGTAAATTGAATATTTGAAGTATGTTTAGGTGTTTGATTAAGTGTTACGGTCATATTGTGAGTGGCCCAGTATTATCTAAGGATAGAACAAAAGACACCATGTAGTCTACCTCATGTAAGCTTTTAAAATATAGCAAAATACATAAGTATAGATTGGTTACAGAAGCATGTAAGATTTCCTTGAAAAGGTATAATGTAGACAGAGTGACACGTTGTGCATCTACCAGCCCAGCTATGATTACTGAACAAACAGGTTTAATCTATCAGCTCACCAGCTAACAGCTATTTGCAAGATACAACTATTGAAAATGTGTTTTAAGTAAACACCTTCTATTGGCTGTACCAGAGTCACAGATGAGAAGCATCAATTTTTTGCTCCACAAAGGACCATGCAGCCTTTTAAAACAGTGATACTGCTGAATGTAAAAACGTGTTATTGAGATGACCATCATCTAAAGCCCAGCTAAGCTGGGTGCCTCAAGGGCATATACAAGGTGGGTTAAGATACTGCTTCTTGCAAATTCTTTTCATAACCTGGGTTAGCTACCTTATTATGTTATGTGCACAAAAATCAAAATGGGTACATACAACTCAGTTTTTTTGTTTGGTTTTTTTTTGAGGCTGCTCTCATATAAAGACTAAAATTTTGCACTACAAGGTTCTCTTTGCTATAAAAAGCGAGCTTGACAACTAAAAAAAATGCAGAAACAATGATCAGGCTGAGAGAGAAATCACTGGAGAGTGTTGAGAGGATATGTTGAGGAGAGGAGTCAGGTCCAATTCTTCAGAGCTGGGTATGGTGTTTGTGAGGTCCCCAGGACGCAGTGAGAGATGAGAATCTGACTAAGTTCTCAGAAGGCTGATTTATTATTTTATGATATTTTGTTATGCTAAAGAATGCTATATTAAAACTATACTAAAGAAAGATAAAGGATACATCATAAGGCTTCACAAGAATGATAAAGAAAAACCCGTGACTCTTCAGAGCCTCAACACAGCTGGACCATGATTGGTCATTAAGAAAAAACAATTCACATGGAACCAATCAAACATTCACCTGTTGGTAAACAATGTCCAAGCCACATTCCAAAGCAGCAAACACAGGAGCAGCAATCAGATAATTATTGTTTTCATTCCTCTCTGAGGCTTCTTAGCTTCCCAGGAAAAAATCCTGGGCAAAGAGGATTTTTCAGAAAATATCGTGGTGACAGCTGGGGACAAGTAAAAAAGACATTTAGGTCCCAAATACTGGTCTGTGAAAGAGACCTTCATCCTTCTGAGATGCTCTGTGCTGCCTCAGAACCAGGCACTTCTCTTTGAGGAGTGAAGGTTTGGGCCTTGGTCACTACTGTCTTGCCACATATGCATTTTATAGGAAGGTAAAATTTAGAGGAACAAACCCATTTTACATGACTCTGTACAGCTCGTTATCCTAAAGAAGTCTGGCAGCCAGCTCATTCTGGACACTCAGTCCAAGGCCATCCATGCATGCACACAGGGCTCTCCCACCATGCTCTCTGCCTTGAGTAGCACAGGGACAAAACTCAAGGGCATTTTCTGGAATGGCAGCTCCGTTTCAAGTGTTTTTTCCAGAGGCAGCTCCCTGGCAGCAGCCTACAAACCTCTGGGGGAACTCCTGGGGCTGGGGAGCCTTCCCCTGCCCTGAGCAGGCGTGCCCTGCTGCAGAGGGGCAGGCAGCAGCCAGCCATGGAGGGTTGTCACCATGACATTTTCTGAAAAATCCCTTCACCAGGATTTTTCTCCTGAGAAGCTGAGAAGCCTCAGAAAAGAAATGTAAACAATAGTTATCTGATTGCTTGGAATGTGGTCTGGAGGCTGCTTACCAACAGGTGCATCTTTGATTGGTTCCATGTGAATTGTTTTTATGTAATGACCAATCCCAGTCCAGCTGTGTCAGACTCTGTGGTCAGTCACGGGTTTTTATTATTCATTCTTGTCCAGCCTTCTGATGTCTCCTTTCTCTTTCTTTAGTAGAGTTTTAGTGTATAATTTCTTTTAATATAATATAATATCATAAAATAATAAATCAGTTTTCTGAGAACTTGGAGTCAATTCTGATCTCTCACCTCGTCCTGGGGACCCTCACAACATCATAACAATTGGTGACCCCAGGTGAGTGATACCGCAACAGAGGGTGGGTTTTGCTTTGCTTCCTCCTGTGCCCAGGCTGTGTGTCTGGTCAGGGAGCCCTTCCCTCCATCTCCTGGCTTGCAATAAAATTGCACTGCAAGACCCACACACCTCAGAAAGGAGTGAACCACACATCTAGGGGGAGCTGTGAGCATGGGAACAGCAATATTTAATGGTGTGTTGGCTGAAATGAACGTAAAGCAGGAGGTTTTGGTGTATCAAGATAATAAAGTAATTAAGCAGGCCAAACTGTCAAATAATTTAGAGAAGGAACACTGTGGTAACAAGCTTCCACTCTCTTGGTGCAGACGTTTCAAACAGGCATTTTCTTGTGCTTTAATGCTGATGTGGAAAAAATATTCCAAATATTCATGTCATGAAAATATTCTCAGACTTGCTCCTTAAAATATCAAAGAGAAACATGCCAAACTGTTTTTGTGAGAACTCAAAGCACTTACAAATTGCCAGTGTTTAGCAGTCTTTTGAATCTGTAGTGTAGTAAAGCAGTTATACAACAAAATTCAAAGTAAAAACTTGTCTACAAAATTGTTGCTATGGCTATTTTTTCTAAAGAAAAGTTATATTTCTGCAATAAGTAGCTTTCAGAATTATCGAAAACCGAGAAAGAGAGATGTCACAATGCCTAGAATACTGTGGGTGATCTACTCTCCTTGTTTGTCTTTAAAACATAAAGTAATTAAAATGGAAAACAGCACAGAAGGGAATGGAAATAGCACTTTTTTCAGACATTAAAACTAAAATATTTGAAAAATGTGTTGAAAAGTTATTGTGCCCTTCTTAAACAAAACTGTGGAAGGAACACTGAAGTTGGAAAGAACAGAAAAGGACTTGAAAATGAGAACTGTTACTGTGAAAAAACGTCAGGAAAGCACTGGTTTCTACTGAGATTCATTTAGCTTCCATTTCTGTGATCAATCAGCAGAAAGTTCCTGATTTTCACACAGTTCATTTTGAAAACTGTTTCTCTGTCAGGGGAACCATGGAGGCTGAAGATGACCCTATGGCTGAAGAGAAGTTTTGAAAGTGTGTAACTCTACCCATCTTGTATGCATTTCTTAGGAAAAAAAAAAAGAGCACAATAAAAGAAAAAAAATCTTCCTAAGTTTCCAGTTATATGCTTGAAATCTAGGAGGAAATGCTCAAATTCCCAATAAGCTAGTACAAAATGATTATTTCTTTATAGGGGTTAAACAAGAAGATCTTGCAACTACTAATCTGAATGCTTCTTCTGCAAACCTGGTGCAGTTCCACTGAAGACAGTCTGAAATTTGTACCTGAGGAATTTGGACAATAGACGAGATGACTGAGATGTAAACATTTTCCCACGGTTCCTATTCCTAGTTTTCAGTAGAAAACATCATTTTTCCTTGTCAAGTAAAGCCAGCTGTTTATACAGAGTAAAGCAATGTTTGTGCTCTTTCTGCAAGTATAGTGCTTAGGCTAAGGACTATAAATCCAAACTCCAACACAAATGCAAATCTCTGAAATGCATGGAGGAGTAAGAGATTCCAAGAAAATAATGTTTTAATAGGAAAACAAAACACATCCATCCAAATCCAAGAAACTATCTCTGCACAGGGTGAGGAGTTCTACATATTTGGTAGTCTCAGTAAGTAATGCCATAACGTGGTCCATTGCCTTCACTCTGAAGGAAAAGCTTCTCTCAGGGCTCCCAAGGGCACGAGCAGCCTCTTGCCTCTCACTCCAGCAGGGCAAGTGAATCCTTGCAGCTGCTGCACAGGGCAGAGGCACAGTGGGGCAGGTCCCTTGTGCCTTGCCAGTGCTTCTCTGCACCCATCAATCCAACAGGAACAAACTGCAGCTACTGGCTGTAACTGCTTTGCTGGCATTTGCTGGCATTTGCTGGCCTCTGAACACCACCTCCAAAATGAAGGCAAACACAGAGGAGGGAGGCACTGAACAGTGAAAAGGTACAATCCCATTTTGCATCCTTATGGCTCTCTAATAACTTCACAGAAAGGAAAGAGCCTTGCTCTGAATTCATAGCTGTGTGTGAAAAGAGCTTTGCCCCCAGCTATGTTTTTCTTTCAGCCGTTGGGAATGAGTGGCTTTTTAAATCATACTTTAAATCATATTTACTGCTGTTGGTGCTATTGCTGCTCACTACAGAAAGAACTGAGCAGAATAATAACCATTATCTTCAGTGCTACCTGCAAGATATTCATCTTTGAAAGAAAATTACATCCCAGACTAGCAAATCAGCAGCTCACCGTATTCCAGACTGCATGCCTCGGAGATGATACGGCACAGGAGTCACTTCCTCATCACCAACCAGCACAGGCTGCAGATACAGCGTGGAACTGACTCATCCCACACCAGTTCTCCCAACTAAGTGGCTGCATGCTTGGTCTGACTGGTTCACAGCCTGCTGGGAAAATCTCATCAACAGGATGACGTAAACCTTAAATGTCCAGAAAAGATAAACATGTAATAGTAGCTTGTGCCACTAGCATATGCAAAGATGAATCAATTTGAAGCAAGCTAAAGCCAGGCTTCTTTCATGAAAAGAAGCATGCAACATGAAGGAAATGTTTATTGTGGTCAAGGAACACACATGAGATGGAGCTAATAGCACTGAATGGTTTTTAAGATTGTTCAATATTTCACTTACTCCTTTCAGTTTTGTGTGATGTTGACAAACTTTAACACTTTCAGTTATCTTAAAACATTTGATTTGCCTATCCCAGAGTGGATAATTCTCAAAAGCTCCAAGCACAATACTTTGACAGTGTCTGACAACAAGACTGATTAAAAGATATTGTTTCCTTCTAATGAAAATTTTGCTAGCTGTTTATTTATGATGATTAGGTCTTTACATGATATGCTTTGTAGCAGGGACTTAAGAGCTGCTGCTTTCCTATTTACATACTTTTACCATACCAGAGAACTATACCTGCAACTCAATGACAGCATCCCCCATCCTCAAACAATAGTTTTAGTATTGCTATTTAACCCAAGAAGGAGCATCCTTCCAGGAAAAAAAGTAACCCCAGAGAAAAGAACTGATCCACTTTGGGACAGTTTGTGTGTGTCGTTTTGTGGGCTGCATTGGTGGAGAGCCAGGTCTTTCAGCTCCTGCTCCCCAGAGGTTTCTCTGAGCCTGTTGCAGGACCTGTGGGGCTCAGACTGTAACTTCTCCCCTGGATATTTGGAGTTGGGATAAGTTTAGAACTTAAGAAAGCATGGCACTGGCAAGGGGGCACAAAGGATGTAAAGCTGAACAAGAAGGAAAACTGATGGTGAAATGAAAGTCTTGAAATATCATATTCTGGTCAGGAAGTGTGTCTACTGGAAGCCACTGAGAGCTAAAATTGCTAATGAAGACATATGTCAATAAATTATGTCCTCTAGCTTGCCTTCTCATGGACTGTTCTCTGTTATTTTCACAAATGCTGGACTTGACTACAGTAGAGACATGCTATTTTCCCAGAAATATTGAATCTGTTTCTAGTAGTCCATTTGCAAGCCCAACAGGCTGCAGATGCCAGTGCTAATGCACTATGGGCCATTTTTAAGGGGGCAACATTCCAGGGCCATCTTTCCCTTCTGCAGCCATTTCCTGCTGCAGGAAGCAGTGATGCTGTGCACGAACGTCAGCGGTACCATGGCACTGCAGAAACAGCAACACAACTAGTGCAGAAATTGCCAGTGCCAGAGGCTGTACCCTTTCTTGCTGAACCTTTGCTCAGGAAGACATGCCTGAGCAGTGCATTTTTTTCGCCAGAAAAGCTTTATTTATTTTGTGCTTTGTTTACAGTAGGTGCTGTATATCAGTTGAATACCAGGTCACTGAAGAAGAGGTAAGGGTGCACTGAAGCCAATTTGAACTTGATTTCTGAGTTGTCATCGAGTTCTTACTGACTAGCTAGCTCCTGCCAATACACAAGACACTTAGAGGGAACAGATGGCAACAGGAGGTTCAGCTGTTTAAGTGTTCCTCTACCATCTTGAGTATGTTTTTGCTCATGCAGGTGAGGACTGGTGAAGAGAAAGCATCTCTCTCTTCTCCTCCCTTCCCTTTTCACCCCCTGTAGTCCATTTTGTTCTTATCTGCAATTCTCCCTTCTACTTGCAAATGTTTGTAAGTCATGAAGATCTAATGATGAGCCTTGGTAAATCAAGGAGTAATACAGGTCACATCCTTCATGACAGAAGGGACAACAATCTGTAAGAAAAGGCTCAGCAGAAAACAACTGGCATTGTAAGACTCCCTTGGCAAAATACAGGAGTGGTTACATTAAGTGTTACACAACCCTAAAGTGCAAGAGGTTTCTGTTTTTGATTAGTCTAATGCTGAGCTTGGACGAACTCCTGCAAACAGAGGTTAATGTTAACATGAATAAACAACTGAAAAGCCTAGTGTAACACTAAAGATAGTCTCATAAACTCTTCAACAAAATAAATGTTTAAGTCTGTTTCTAGGTAATGATGATTGATTGAACTTAAGCTTTTATATATACACAATCCTCATACATACAGCCATCTGATACTCTTAAGGTCCAGCTAATTTACACTAGTTATGAAAAGACCACACATATTTTTTTTACTCACACCTGCCAAAAGTTTTCTGTCTTTCAGCCTAGCTACCAGGAAGTACCCCATGATTTATTAATGGCCATGTTTTTACAGTTTGCTCTTCCATCCTGTAAATCAGTGTCAGATATATTTGACTTCTTAGACAAGAATAATTCTTTTTAAAAAAATGTTCCCATGAATGAATTGCAATGTATTTTCACCATTTGTTTATGGTAGCTGTTGCAGCCAACTTGGCATAAGAACACCTCTGAAAAAATTGGAGAAGACAACCACTTAACAAGAAGGGGATGGGAAGAAAATAAAGGTTTGTACTTTTTTTTTGATCCATTTTTGTACCCTTTGTAAGCTGGGTGATAAACTAAGGTACTGAGAATGTCGCAGGATTAGTGCACCTAACTTTTGTCAGGATGGGAGCTATATCAGTCACTATCTTTGAACTCTTTGGGGCAATGTTGATGACTTCCAACCACAGCCAAACCCAGTCAAGTTGTGTGAGACCCTCCACACAGAGGGAACTGAAAAAACACAGATTTTGGCTGAGTTGAAAGCTAAATGTAGAATAGCTCTGTTTCTGCAGATGCACAATCAGTAGATGCAAACTGAATGTAACCACCACTGATTTTAGTGATAGTATAGCAATCTCACTGCCCTCATTTGACTTTATTGGACCTCAATGAAAAGAGCATTAAGTCAAGATTTCTGGCTCCTAGGGGAGACAAAATGAAAGGAAAGGAAAGCTTTAGGTGTTATATAGAAGCACTTAGCCAGCACAAGAATAAATGCTATATGGAAAACTTAGAAAGGTCTTTAAAAAGCATGGGAGAGTGTATCCTAAAAAGTCTGTAAGTAACATGGCAATGGCATTGGCCTAGAGTTCACTGTTCTTTGTTTGTTCAACTTAACGGCAACTGTCTGTCAGTACTATATTTTGTCTAATAATTTCATAAATGTTGCAGAATAAAGGTTAGATTTTTCCAAACTCATCCATAAGTTTGACAAGACAGTCTTGCCTGAACTGCCCCTCTCTCTCTGCCACAATGAATTTTCCTTAGAGAGCCCTAAAACTAGAACTGAATAGACCTTTTTCAGTTTACAAAAATCAATCTCAGATGGCTGGAAAACACATCAAGGTGAATTGCAAAATAGAAAAAAAAAAAAAATCTTATAAAAAACTGACCTTAATGTTTCCATGTATTTGACTTTGGTAAGTTCAAGTGTGTCTCATACTCCTGTGCTCATTTAGAAGTAAATGTTCAAAATTGCTGTTACAAAAGTCATCACTTGATCTTGAAGACTATCTCAAAGGTACTCAAATTATATTTCTTAGTTTTATGTTACTATGTTTTGCAGTACATAAGCTGGGTGACCAACTGTAATCAAATATTTATTCTCCCACTTTTCTGAAAGGGGATTCCCCAAAGATTGACTGTATTTATTACATTAAAATCTATCCCTGCTTTGTATACTCCTTGTTAATCTTGCATCCTGACACCACCACAGCTCCCACACTGAGGTTATCAAACAACTTTAACATTAGAAGCAGCAAATGAAGATGGATAGACAAAGTTGAAATCATGCAGTTACAATGCGTTTCCTATATTGTACATATTAACAGTAGAAATTCCCTGCTGCCATGAGAATATCTGAACAGAAAATGGATTATTTCCCTTAAAGCTTTATAGTAATGAGTGGCTACAATGAATATTTTAATACTTTCACAGCTACTACCTTTTTTTTCCAGACTGAAAGAGAAAATAACAGTGTTGACAGTATGCAAAGTTTCTCTTTCACCAATCAGCTGTGTCTGATTCACAGATAAACAACACTTGGCAATGTTGCTATGTTCATCTGTGGCTTCATTAGGAGGTGGTGTTTGTCTACAGTGTTAAAAGGTTAATTTTTGGAAGGTGTACTATAATTATTTCTCTGTTGGGGCTCCATGACACTTCATGGTCCATCACAAGCCACAGAGAAGCATTCCTGTACTAGCTGTGGTAAACCTTATAATAACTGCTGCTCTCTTTATTGACCTACACAAGTGATTTCTCTTTTTCAACTTTGTTGCCCTTTGTTGCCAACATTGGCATTGCAAACACCATCTGGAGAAAGTGGGTTTATAATTCAATTGTTGGTTAATTAGAAATTCTGCAGTTCAAATTCAGGTCATTGTCATTCTGTCTGTCACTCACTATAACTGCACTAATTCAATGTACACAAGTCAGTAACTCACCCATGATAATATAAGTTGTTCCGAAACATTTAGCTTTGAATTACTTGGTCTAAAAGTCGCACAACCTCTGATTGTACCTCAGTATACCATATTATTTAATGCATAACTTGAGGTTATGATGACTTAGATATATGTTTAAGGACATGGCTCTCTTTTAAACTCCAGATTATTAAGATTTTGTTTCTCTGTTTTTTCCCAATGCCTCCTTACTTTAATTCAATATGTAAAATAAAGTACATTAGACTTTACTCAAAGTTTCCCCAAAATAGTTACTAGTTTTACTTAAGGTAGCTGCGAGGTTTGGGTCATATTTGTTTAAATGGAGTATTTTTCTACCTGCATCTGAAGCCTTGCATCAATAAAATCTATTATGAACTTGTTTTTCTTTCTGTGTGGTTAGAAACACTGTGGACAGGTGGGTCTTGTTTGCTCTGGCCAGCATAAAGGTGTAAGGAAGAAATATTGATATATGAAGAGCATGCTTTTCCAGCTCAGAGAGGGATAGGTTTCATTAAGATACCATCTGTAGTAGCTTTTGGGTGGGGTCATTGACGTGAATTACTTATAAATTAATTTGACTTTTCTACCCTGGCAGATCTGTCCCAGAGTCAGTAAATACTGCTGCTGTTAAAGATAAATGTCATTTGTTGCATCAGGCACTCATTACCTCTCTGCTTCTCTATTCTGAATGTTTCTGTAATTTGCATCATTTGAAATTTCGTTTTATTACAAAACTTCATCTTTCATTATCTGAACTTTGTCTAGACACTTGTGACCACCAGTCACTGAGGTGAAGATCTGGCTGGCTTTTGCAACCCCTTCAGGGAATCCTCCCCCAAAAGCAGGGTTCATTGCTCTTGTGTATTGAAATGGTGGAGCTATTCTGAGGCTGCTGCAACAGTCCATGCAATTTCATCCTCTGCTTGTCCAAGTTCTTGCTTTGTCATCAGAAATGGAAAAGAGCTTAATAAACTCCTCAGTGGTTCATTGTGTGGCACCCTTGGAACCCTCTCAGGGAGAGGAAAGTTGTGCAGCACATCTCAAAAACTGCAGGTAAGCTGCTCTTCAAATTTGCTTGTAGTGTAATTTTCAAGGAATCCTGGACTTCTGTATTCTGCTAATGGATGAGATAAGAATCCTTTCCTTATATCCTGTATCGGGAATAGCAATATTTATTGTATCCTAACTGTGCCAAGCTCTGACAACCCAAGACAGTCAGCTCTGCAGGTACCTGGGAAGTACCCAGAACTTCAGAAATGCCAGCAAGCAATATGTGGGAGATTTTTGAGTTCACTTGTGAGATGCTGAACAAGGAACCAGCAAGCACAACTTAGAGTCCTTGCCTGTTTTGAGTAACTGCTCCCAAGTGGTACAGTTTCCCCATTGAGTGAAAGTTCAAGTGCTTTATTTCCAGGGTGAAAACACTCCCAGAAAGAGCTCCTAAAGTTGCATGCTGGGAAGCTGCAGTATGGGGAAAACCAGAAATCATGTGACTTCAACAACTTCTGGATAACATACGTAGGTGTGTCTGGGGTGGGAAGTCACAGTGTGTTTTTTACACGCCACATTTAGCACAGCTCAGTGCTAACCTTGCTAAAAATGGCAGTAGATGCAAAGTGCTACGGGATAAGTATGGAGGCAGGGACCACTCCAAGGCATATTGGATGCAAGCAAAGCTCATTTGCTCCATAACACGTTAGGCAGAAATGAGGCCCAGGGCTGCCAGGCTTGATATCTCATAGCTAGAATTCCAAAATAAGGCCCATTTCACATGCTACAGGATGAAATGTGTTTCAGGTGCTAAAAGATTGCCTATTTCATATTTCTTAACAGTTTTGAAGAAATTATCCATATACCCAGGAGAAGGTGTTGGAGTACTGTCTTGTATATGATAAGTTGGATGTGAAGTGCCCTGGACCCAACACCCATCTGCCATGTAGAAGGAGGTGCAAGATCAAAGCGACTGCAGAAGTGGATGTGCTTTATCTTATCTTAGCCAGACCAAACACTGCGATGGGTTGTGGAGGACCACTTTCTCTAAAATTGCACCTAAGATAATTTCAAATCTGGTTTGATCTTTATTGTACAATATCTAGGTCAGAATGGGGCCAAGGTTCATAGAGTGTTAAGCAGGCCCTCTTGATTGGGCTGTAAGGCTGAAAAATGCAGAAACTTAATGCTTATACAACCTGAAAAACAGGAAGGGCCAAAAGGGACAGAAAGACTTTTTTGGAGACAATTTATTCTTCAATACAATGACAAACCACATTTCATAGATTTTGTTATCAGTCTTCTTTCTACTGTAATTCTATCAATCAATATGAAATCTTGGGTGAAACAAAATTTATGATTAAAAGATTTACGTGACAGATCATGCACACTGAAAAATAATTGCACCGGCTCAAGCCCTGTTAAAAAGGCACGCACAGCAAAGTGACCACATCACTTTCTCCCAGATAAGCCAAATTGCCACAGGTGCTGAGCAGAAGTGCAATATATTGCAGAACAGGAATCATACAAGGTAACTGCTATGGCTCAGGAGGAAACTCCCCTCCTGTCTCTGGTGAGTGTGCAACTCCTAAGGAGACACTTTACAGGGAAATTCGCAGAGGATGTGGCTGGTCCTTCTCATAAAGCCTTCCAAAAAGCGTCACTGTTATGAGCGGTTTCGACGTGCCAGGCTTGCTTTTCAAACGCCCGTCACGTAGCACCTGGTGGAAAAGGGAAAGAATGGCACTAATGATCAGGTAACAGAGTGGCAATACTGCATTGTAGAGAAAAAATAGGTCTTCGATGCTGAATATTTTGATGCAACACTTTTAAAAACAGTCATGGTAGCAAAAGAAAACAGAATTCTCTCTGGGTCTGCCACAGCCTCCCGATTATAGCCTTCCTACACTTCCTTGTATCCAGAAATCCTTAAACCTTCCTTTGTCTTTGGAAATAAAGACCATTTTCTTCACCTCATAAAAAGGTGAGAGTGAGGATAACTAATTTGTTAGATTCTCTTTAGTTACTCATACAAGGCAGGTATATATAACAAAGGTTATATGCACTTCTAGGACACACTTGAAACATTTTTTGATTTGTAGACCTCAGAACAATTTTGAGATGGAAATTGAGAATTTCAAGCTATTGCCATACATAGCTTTTCTTATTTCCATTTTATATATCAATTTGAAATGACTGTTCACCAACTGTGAACACCTGTAACAACATTTTTTGCCCCTGTGACAAAAGGTAAGCATGTATTTGTTAAGAAAATACAGCCTATTGTTTTAAAATTAGACCATGATCATATTTTTAGGATACCAATAAATTCTTTGATGTGCCTATTTTTACAGAAGTCTCATTCAAAAACAAGTATGAAGGGTGAACAATGCTTTTCAATTTCCTACTTTGTAAAAAAAAAAAAAAAACCAAAAAATACCACCCTTGTCTCCCCTAAAATTTTTCAGGTCTTTCTTGCTGTCTTTATTGTCTCTTGCTCTTGTAAGCTGTTAAATATTTCTTCCAAATCAACGAAGATGTCATCTAGCCTATTGC
Source organism: Zonotrichia albicollis (assembly GCF_047830755.1). Taxonomy (NCBI): domain Eukaryota; kingdom Metazoa; phylum Chordata; class Aves; order Passeriformes; family Passerellidae; genus Zonotrichia; species Zonotrichia albicollis. The sequence goes on along the minus strand of NC_133821.1, from coordinate 69,898,188 downwards.
ATAAAACTAATCTAAAGTTTATGTCTGAAAATATCTTTTGGCAAAAATAAAATGGGAACCACCAAATAAAAAAAAAAACCACAAACCCCTCAAAAATCACTTTTAACATTCTTAACTGCATAGAATCTCTGCTCTTACACACGATACTTCTAAGTAATTTTTCTTGTTTGGACAATTTCTCAGAGTATTTTATTTCTTTTTCTCCTAAAATGACCATTGTGGGAAACCTGTAGAAAACAGCTCACTGAAAGCTGTGGTTTCTTCATTTATGATCTGAGGTTGGAAGGCAGATTTGCTCCATTGATTCAATCCTCCGTTTAAATCTGTCCCCTTGGTTCCAGACAGCAGAACCAAAGAAAGCAATTCCAGGATGGGGCTTTGCTGCCAGATCAATTTTCAGAGCCACATAAGAAACCTTGCCACAAGCAGCTCCAGGGTGTGCCATTACCTCGAACTCCCCAGGAGCCAGCTGCACCCCGCTGTACAGCACTTCTGGGAAGACGTAGCTGGTGCCAAACGTGCCACTGAGGGAGAACATGTCAAACTTGGTCTGAGCCGTCTCCACGGGCTGCCCACATGTGCTCAGGTTTGTGCTGGGGCACTTGAGCAGAGTGCAGATCTGTGGGGAGGAGGAGACAGAAAGGCAAAACACCACTGAGCTTTCAGCAACCACAAGCTGGATTTGGTAGCAAGCAAAGTTCCCAGGATGCAGTAATGGACAAATGTTTTTAGGTGGTTGTTACATGGCCACACTCACCTCTAAACATGCAATTACCTGCCAATGGTATTTTATGAGAGAGCCATGAAGACCATCAAATGCACCCAGGACATAAACTTCATCTCTCCTCTTGTTTGACATCTGGTAGACCAGATGACAGCAAAGGTCTCCTTGGCAAACAGTGTAATTTCCATCCTTGTGCCTGAGTTCTCTGAAAGTGAATATATCCTTCCGGACAGCTCCCGAGAAAGTGTTGTTTTCTCCAGGAAACTTCTCGATGCTCGTGGCATGCAAGCTCCAGTTGACAGCAGGGGGGTAGGTGGGGGAAAGACGGGGGCGTGCACTCAACTCTGCTAGCAGGAGACGTCCCTCCTCGGTGGCACTGTCGTAGTGGTAGGCAGCAGGTCCCTCTGGTGTGAACAGCCCACTGCCTGCCAAGGACACCACCAGCCACCCCGTTAGCCAGCACCACACAGCACAGCTTGGCAGGGGTGCCAGTCACCCCCATACCACACTGGCATTGCTTTTCAGTGATACTCTTTTCATTCAATACATTACTGAAAGGTTTTGGAATAATTTTAAAGCACCAAAAAGCTGAAATACCCACCCCAGTGTTAAAACCTGAGTTTATTGAAAAATAAATCATAGCTCTCAGAGTGGCATATTTGACAAAGGAGGCAATCATGGGCGTAGCTATGTTTCACTAAAGGACACACAGGGCTGTGGCCTAAACTCAGTCTATTTAGGGCAGGCAAAAATGCTCCTTTTTAGTTTTCACATTGATTCAGGGAAGAGATGCAGCTATACCCTTTTCTTAGTAAAGAGAAAAAAAAAAAAGACAGTATGTTGTCATCTTATTGCAAAAGTTCCATAACTACTTGGTGATTTCTCATGGGCAACTCCTCACAGCACTGACTCCTTCTTCTTCATAGCACAACCAACAAACTCCAACTCCCTTCTCAACCAGCTAACCCTTGTGTAGCACTCATCTTCTTATTGGACACAGCTGTGGCCTGTTAAGGGCAGGCCTGTTCCTAATCTTTGGTGATTAGTACAGCTGCAACTCCTCAGGGGTGAGATTTGAGATTGCCTTCTGCATTTATTCTCTTATATTCTATCCCCCCACAGCAGTAAATCTATTTTCACAGCAAAGTAAAACATAATATCTCTAAGTCTTCAGCAGCCACAAGAAAAAAGAGTGGAATTCTTCTTTTGGTTTTACACTAATAGGTTCTTTTTTTTTCTCCATTTGGCTGTTGATTGAATTTTAAACAGGAAATGCTGCCCCTAGATGAGAGATTGAAAATTTAAGTAAAACTTTTTGCTATTTTCTGAAATAAAATTTCATTTTTAAGTTATCAAAACTTAATTTCTATTTTTCTACTTTTAGAAATGTCTAATGTCTTAATGTCTGTTTTTTCTATTTTTACCTTTTTCAGAATATTCAACATCCTTCTCCTTGAAGTTGTTTGTTGCGTTCAGTACCAAATCACAAAGATCTTTAGTCCAATTAAAACACTGTTTTTCAGAGACTTCACTATGTCTAAAACATTTCTGCCTGCTTCTGAATCTGGGAACAATTTTCCTGTTCCTGAATGCAACTCACCTGTCATTGCGCTGGTGGTGTTATGAGTATTTGCAGAAAGTAAATTAACACCCATGCCCATAGCCCAAGCAGAGTGAAACTCAATTGCAGTCAGAAAGGGCAGGACATTCATCCAAGCTGTTGGGAAGAGCACGGTGTCCACCTGCATCTTGTTCACCAGGACCACGGCAGGCTCATAGAAAAGGATGTCAAAGCAAGTGAAAATGCCAAACTTCCCAAAAGGAGTCTCAAAGGTGACAGCTTCTGGCTCTTTTGGATAATCAAACTGAGTTTCACTTCTAAACAGATTGTACTGCAGGTGAAGAAAATGGCATATTAAAAACTGAAAATAAGGCAAGATTATGAACAGCTTTTGCATCTGAGACAGGCGTTAATGCAGAACTGGGAGTGGAGGTACCTAAGCTGGCTAGCACAGCTGGTTTGTATCCAATCAGCTGACCCTCCTGCCCAAAAAATGGGGTGTCTGTGCCCCATCTACCTCCTGACAGCAATGCCCATCCAGTATTAGCTATACTCCAAGACTGAGGGCCAAGATGTCCCCTGAGAAAGCACTGTCCAGGTTGGCTACGAATGTATCAAGGAAAAGCTAATGTTTATTGAGTATGGAAAATTCTGTCACTGTTTTCTTACCATTTACTGCCATAAATGTAGCCCTTAAGTGTTTGGCAGCTTGCATGCACTCTGCAGCTGCAGTGCTCCTGGGAATAATTTGACTGACTGGTCAAGCAATTACTTATTTTTTCTTCAGGCCATGAGATCATCAAATCATCCTGGACTGGTTGTCACTTTATAGTAATGTAAAATTACTGTATAAACTATCTGAAATTGGTGCCAGAGAGCTGAAAAATTCATTGATAATGAATCAGAGGTTGATGCTGAAGCATTTCCTTACCTTATGGTAGCGAGCCACCAGTTTGCCCTGTGCGTCAAAGACGACATCCGTGTTGTACTGGTACCGACCGTCCTTGGGGCAGCTGGGATCACTGGAGTCACACAGCTTCTTGTCCCCGATATTTGCAACCACATAGATGGAGTTATTTCTGGCCATGCAGCTGAGTCGTTCCTGCACTGGTGTTGGACCAAATCTATTGCATTTTTAGTGAAGGAAGAAAAAAGTCGTATAGAAATTTAAGCGCCCCATGTAAAAGTAATGCATTCAGAATTACTACACCATTAACTGCACATCCCAGATGCTGAAAGAGCAATAGATCAAAACATAGGTTTTGCTAATTTTCTTCTCTGTTCATAGCATCATTTTAAAATGCCAGTCTCTTTTATCTTTAAAAAATGGCCTCCCTGTGTTCTTCTTTCCTGTATCCTTTACAATGTTATTTTCTGTGTGGATAGAATTTCCAGCTAACCTGCATACAAAGATGTGAAGAGCTTCACAAAGCAAAGACAAGAATAAATCAGTACAGAGACATAAATCTTAAATAGCTGAAAAAGCAAATTATCAAGCAGCTCTATCCCTGATTCAGAAGAAAATTTTAGCCTTTTTTAATAATTGTTGTCTGTATGCCTTTAGTAAAAAGTGGGCATTTACAAAGCTGAGGACTCCTGAAATCTAGCTTCATAAAGCCTCAAAAGAGAACATAAAAGGTTAGCTTAGGCATGAACTGAGTCTTTTCAGTGTCCCAAGCTGACACACGTTGGGATCACCTCCATGTGTAACACAGCAGATGTGCAGGTGGCTGGATTTCCAAAAGATATTTCTTTCAGATCTCGATTAATATTTTGTGCAATTTGATTTAGAAATCACTCAGCCACCTGAACTGAGGACTGAACTAGCTTGTCTGATCTATGCAGCTACATGATAATAAAATAGCTTCCACTTACAGAAGGTTTTCACAAGTGATCTGAATCGATAAATTTGTGCATGTTTTAAAAATAATTATTTTGCCTAAAACATCCTCATTTTTGTCCTTTGCAAGTAAAACTGTCTCAGTGCTTTTACCTGACATATTCCCATTACCATTTAATTAAGAACTCTTTTTGATGCGTCTCATCTTTACAGTACTTGTGAATTTTTATAGATTAAAGAATGAGCAGTTCTTAGTAATTTAGTGTCTGCTGCTCAAGACTCCATGAGATAGATAAAAGGTTGAAATCACCTAAACCACTGCAGAAGGAATCACCTTGAGGGGTCAGTGCAGGGAATCCAATTCACCGCTGGATCAGGGATATCCTCCAGGTAGGGGTAGATGGATTCTCTTGTGAATCGCCAGCCATAGATGCCGTCTTCAGGAGTCACAATGATGTGGGCACCCTGTCACAACAGGCTCCGTTTAAAGCACACCCGTCAACAGACAGCCAGGAGGGTCAGCAGGAGCAGGAAACACTGATGGACAGCCCTCACGGCAGCCCTCGTACCTGCTGGGCAGCTTCCTTGATGGCCCCTTCCAAGACATCCATGTTTCTGTTCATCAGGGCCAAAGCATCGCTGGCAGGGACGGGCTCCTGGGTGGCATGTGGCAGGATGACGGCGTGCTCGTAGACGGCTGCCAGGAAGGTGTCGGAGGCGAGGGCCCGAAGGGCTGCGAGTGCGAACAGCACAGCGGGCAGGAGAGCCTGGGAAGGGAGCATGGCTGCAGCCTCCCAGCTCCTGGGTCAGCATGGGGAATATAAACTGGAGAGAAAGAGGAGGAGTAAAGACTAATAGGTTTGCTTTGGCAATAATCTTCCGTTGAGTAATCTGAGAGATTTCTGCCAAAAAGTCAAAGAAGCTTTTCTTGGAATCTGATCTTGTTTCCAATATGAAAGGTTTTAAATAAAATTAGAACAAAAGGCTAAGAGAGCTTGTCAGAAGCCATGTTAATCTACAAGAGGTTCATTGGAAGGAGCACTTGCACATTTCCTTCGCACATCCCTCTCCACACTTTTGAACCCATCTCAGGGAAAGCCCAGACTCCCCTGGTTAGGATCCACTACTCCATATCACCTTACTGCATATAGCTGCCATCAGTGGAAACTTCAGCCACGACTGAGGACAGACCACCTGCATGGGGTGCAGTCTTGCTCCAGAGTGCAGACAATTCAGCAATGTTTATGAGACATGGTCCTGCCATATCTCCTGCTTTTGTCCAATGGCTTATTACAGTTCAAATGGGTGCCTTGAGAGCGTCCTCACCACTGGGCTCACACTGCAGTATAAACTATCCCTTGAATTGTGCTGACCTCTCTGGCTAGAGCTAACTGACTTGCTGTTTAGTGAGAAAGAATTTGACAACACAATTTTTTCTTTACTATGGTCCTTTCAAGTAATTTCAAGCTGCTTATTGTACAAAACCTTCCTTTTTGTAAAGGAAGGTTTTGTACAATAAGCAGCTTGAAATTACTCATGAAAAGCACCGTTATTTCTCATGGAAATAAATTTTTAGCACAGTATTTTGTAAATAGAATATTGCTACTATAGTTTTACATGATCCCTAGAAAAACCTTAGTTAGGACCTGTGGTACTTTAGTGAGGGTAAAGGAGTATAACCTGACTTGTCATTTGCCACATAGAAGAAATTTTTAATAACCCCTTCTTCCTCCTTGAAAAATCTTCCTATTCCATATGTAGTGTCACCCAAAAGAATGATCTTTCTCCGTCAGCACCAAGGCCTCTTCAGGAGAAGCCAACACTTCATCAATCTATGATTCTAAAATGTCATTGTGCTCACAGATGGCTGCAACATCTGTGTTCAGGGCACAGGGTTCCAGAGCAGATAGCACCAAAAGCACAGCACAGGCACAAGTTTTAGGAAGCCCCATGTCTGGAGCCTGGAAGTCACCCAAGAGTATGTGGCAGGCAGGGAAAGGCAGTGGGCTTTAAAAAGAGGAAGTCTTGCACAAAAGCTGGGAATTCCCAGGGTAGCTAAAAGATGACACGAATGTAATGACTCTGTTGGGAAAGAGCATCAAAGACAAGGGAGCTGCCAGCATTGAGCAATTCTGCCTCACAGCAACACAGGGAAGTCACTGAGAAGCCACCACTGTGCTGCAGCTGAAAAAACATGTTACTTACCAGATATACCAAAAAATCAGGCATAGTATTGCTGCAGTAACACAGTTCAAGCAAGCCTTGGTCCCAGAAGGAAAACAACTTTGGGAAATCTCAGCAGAGACCAGCGTGGACACATTCCGGCCCAAACTCAAGGGCATGAGGTGCTGGGAGAGGTAGGCCCCAGCATGGGTAATACCTGTGGCACCCCAGCTCAGCACAGCACAGGTCGGAGTAGCAGGGACTTTGGGGGCTGCTACATATCCTAGAGGAAGTTGCGGGGAAGGCTGGTTGTGTGAGCAGAACCATCAGCACACCCACCACTCAATAACCGAGCCCCAAATATCTCTGGTCCCCAAAGATCTCTGTAGGAAGACTGCCGTGAATAGGACACGCAATTTCTAGATTTTGCTTATTGCAATGTGCTTTCTTATATCCACAGATCACTCCGGCAGAAATCTTGAAGATAAAGCTGCATGTGCACAAAAATCACTTGCATCTGGCACCCAAGTTTCTTACCTTCCTTGGTTCTGACTCAGCAGTCAGGTAACGAAAGGGTTTTTTCTGCACTACCCTCGAAGAAGTGTTTATTGTTATTGGTGGTTACACGCAGCCTTGTTTTATACAGAGGGAGTTGGTATGTGGGTGATGGGTGGACTTGCACAGGATTACTTTCCGTATGCTTGACTCACTTCTCACAATAACAGATTTCACAATGATAAGTGTTATGCAATCTCGGTAGCAAAAAGAATTCAGTATCATTATGGCTTCTGTAGGAGAATACTCAACATACCTTAACAAAACCACAATGGCTTGAACAAAATCCTGGATTCAAGATACTCACCACATTCAGGGTTGGGATCCTACACCACCTGCACACATATTTCATTATCCAGAGGACTGGCATCAGCAGTAAACAAACCTGAAAAAGCCACCTCTCAGCTTTGAGACTGGCCACACACTCCTGCTGACTCCCTTCTGCAAGATGAGACCTTCCCAGGTGCCATAACTTCCCTTAAATCCAGATCCTTTCCCTGGGAGAGAGTTGTGGTATCACCCACCAGGTTCCCTGGGCACAAGTACAGTGTCTGCACTGAGTTTGTACCCATGGGAAGAGGACCACACTGGATAAACCCTTGCTGGACTGAGATCAGCCTGTGGTCACACAGTAACTGACTCAAACAATGAACAATGTTTTTAGACAGTGTGGCTTTAGCAGCAATAATATTGAGCTTCCATGAGTCAGAGCACATTGTCTGGGGCTTTTGATAAACATGTCATTATGTGAGACATGTCACTGTTATGTCACATGTGACTATCTATTTACATTTGGAAACAAAAACGGTCATATGGCACACAGCAGAGGTAATCAGTGCTGGAGTTTGGAGAATATTTGCGCTCCTAGTGTCTCCAGAACCAGGGATTGAGGACCTTGAGAGCATCATAGCAAAAATCTCGGACGGGTAAAAAAATGGCTAGATAGCACTAAGTTGGGTGGAAGTGTTGATCTGTGTGAGGGTAGAAGGGTCTACAGAAAGAGCTGGACAGACTTGACCAATGGAGTAAGGACAATTGCAGGAGGTTCAAGAAGGGGAAGTGCCAGATCCTACACTTGGGTCACAGCAACCCCAGGCAGTGCTACAGGCTGGAAGAGGAACGGCTCAAGAGCTGTTTGGCAGAAATGGACTTGGGAGTGCTGGCTGACAGCTGGCTCAGTAGGAGCCAGCAGTGTGCCCAGGTAGCCAAGAAGATCAATGGCATCTGGGCCTGTATCAATATCAGTGTGGCCAGCAGGAGCAGGGAAGTGATCATCCACTGTGCTTAGCACTGGTGAGGCTGCACTTTGGTGCTGGGTTTCCTTCTGGAGCTCTCACTTTAACAAGGGCATTGAAGTGCTGGAGCCTGTCCAGAAAAGGGCAACAAGGCTCCTGAAAGGTCTAAAAAACATGCATTATGAGGACCAGCTGAGGGAGCTAGATTTGTTTAGTCCAGAGAAGAGGAAGCTCACAGGAGACCTCATCACTCTCTACAACTCCCTGAAAGGAGTTTGCTGTGAGGTGAGGGCCAGTCTCTCCTGCTGTGCCTGCAATGAGAGGACTAGAGGTAATGGCCTTAAACTGGGACAGAGGAGATTCAGGTTAGATATTAGAAAAAATTTTTTCACTGTACAGGTGGTGAGGCATTGGAATAGGTTGGGCAGGGAGGTGGTTGAGCCACAGAGATGTTTAAGAGGGGTCTGGATATGGCACTGCATGATGGTTTAATGGTTTAGGGGCTACTGCTGCAATGCCAAGTTTACAGATGGACTGGATGATCTCAAAGGTCTCTTCCAACCCTGAAAATTCTATGATTCTATGGTGAGACCAGCAATGGTAGCAATGTGGGGAAAAGGAAGGAGAAATTACACAAACAGAGGTCTCTGACCACTCTTAAAGGACACAGCCACAGAACATGCACATCTTTATACACTGATGTGCTGAAAGAAGGTCACTAAGGTCCAGCAGCATCAACAAAACACAGGTCACTGGGGAGAAGAGAAAGCAAAAATGTGAACAGTGCCATCTCACTGGGACTAGATGGTCTGAAACAGAACTATAAAACCCCAAATTCCTACAGAAAATTCATCTGCAGGGCAGCACCACCCATCATTAGCAAGAAGGAGCAAAGGGAAAAGCTTATTTCACATACATTGGTGCTACATGACCAGAAAGAAACAGAGAATATGGGAGGGAGGAGCTGCTATGAGATACCAGGTCACTCAGTGATTTGTTTACTGGTTGCAGTAAAAATTCTGTCACTGAATAGCATCCAGTGCAGTCAGGAGGTGTCATCAAGCTGTTTTTTAGAAATGACAACCAGAATAATTTGAGGTTTCAATTCCAAGTTTTATTTCAACAGAGGTTTCATACGAACAATGATTCAAATAATGTTCTGACCAAAAACTGGTGGCACGTTTTGTTTCAGGAGGAGCTCTTTGACTGGAGTCCTCATTCAGCTTCCATGATGCTCTGTATTGCCCTTCCCTACATGATAGGCACCAATGGCATAAAGGATATAAAACGAAAGCAACACAAATAGGGGGAAAAAAGGTCTAATAGTGGTAAAAGAGCAGACTGGCTAACATAGCACAAGCCATATTCCAGAGACAAAGAAATACTGAGCATGTGTATAGACCTGCCACAAATCACATCTTTCACTGCTTTATTTACTGGTTCCATACCAATCTGCAATGAAAAAATATGCAATGCTGTTTTAGTAAGAATGTATAGTCTGGACTACAATTCAGGCTTTCTGAGGATTAGAATAAAAATCCAACAAACAGAGAAAAACAACTGCTGTTTTAAACTAATAAAATATTAGTAATCTTATGACATAGGAAGAGATTCTTCTCAATAAATGGTAATAATAACACAATATTTCCACATTATTGCTAAAGAAAACACATTGATGAGTTTTTGCAACTGGAAATGAGAAATATAATTGGGATGGTGGTTGTAGATGATGCTGTATCCCATTTGAATATATATTTGATGTAAGAATAACAGTGTACAGTTTCAGTTATGGAAATATCATGGGGAGCCATGTTGGTTGCGGGTCTTGTTTCAGATGATCCCTTTCATAAAACCATCCAAAAAGCACCACAGTCATGACTGATTTAGTTGGTTTTTTTCTTACTTATCAAGCATCCATCATTCAAGACATGATTGAAAAACATGAAACAAGGAGTTTATTAGAGGAGTATCCATATGAACACATTAAGAGCTCAGAAAAACATGACAAAACAGGAAGAAGGTACATCACAACAAATCTCTCACGGAAACGAATTATTTCATTAAAATGTGTTTAATAGGTCTGACTAATCACTATGAGCAGGTTCACTGCGGCTGCTTTGAGAAAGTTTATTCCATTGCTGTCCTGCAGAGGACTTAGCAGGACACAGCTCCAGGCTGTCATAAAAACTTCTTCATTCTAGAATCTTCATATTTCTCAATTTCTGTACTATGTCTCAGTACGTGCAGCTTGCTTCTGAGTTTCTCTAGACCACAGAAATTGCATTAGTATCTCAGTGTCATGCATCCCTTGAGTTTATCCCAGTGTCTCTCCCAGTCACTTCTGTTTAGCTGGGCACCACTTTCCAAAAGCATTCCAACAGAAAATACGAATCTGGACAGAATTTTTCATCTTAAATAAGGCATGTAAGTAACTCATTGCCTGTCTCTCACCAGCCTGAAGCAAAAGAGCAGGCTAGTCCACCAGGTCCAGTAGCATGCCTGCCTCTCTGCACACCTTTCTGCCCCCATGAACATGCTGTGTATTGAGAGGCACTCACTTTTAATCTTCAACTCACTTCAAATCCATTTGTTCCTATGACATTTTCCAGTTTTTGACTTTCTAGTATTTGCACTATTCTCATTTGAAAAAGGCTTATCTGAGCAGAGGGAATCAGAGCAGGCTGTCTGCTTTCAGCTACAGCAGACTGTCATTGTAGAGCTGGTTCAGAAAATACAGACAGGCTGATGAATGCAGATACCACAGAGTCCTCTCACAGAGTAGTGCTCACTGAGGGTTTCAATCACTAGGAACTTTCATCTGGTGATTTTCATCCCTAAGTACTTCCCTACAAACATTCCTAGATCCAGCATGCTCATTCAGGAACCTATAATACAAGCCTTTTGAAGGCTGCAAGAGAGATCTCGCTGATACTTGAACTAATGCAGCTTGGAAGCCTCCCTTTTCTCTCTGCCTCACCTTTTTACCAAACGAAATACAGGCTGAGTCACATGAAGCACAATCAGACATCAGTGTGAAGGAGGAAGTATCAAATGCTCCCTTGTTTAGCAATAGCGAGGACATCAGCCAGAAAGGTGACTGCCCTGCCAGGGCTGAGCAGAAATATTTACAAGTGCAGGGCCAGGGGAATGCCCCGCAGAACTCCAGTCCCACTGCCGGCACGAGGTGCAGTGGAGTTGTCCCTGTTTGCCTCGGTACCAGCGGGCACCGCTCCCTATGTCCTGAGGAGATGGGAGCTCGCCCAGGAGCAAGGAACTGACACCAGGTAAAGAAACAAATGCACCGAATAAACTGAAGAAAACTGCAGCGACCCGGGCTCTCCGTGCCTGTGGACAACGTAAGGGGGAACTTATCTACCGGATCCGCCTATTTTCCACACCTCTCTCCTCCCAGTGCACCCTTCCCACCCCTGTACGGCACCCGTCCCCATCGCTGCCACCGCCGGATGGTGGAGGTTGTTATAAAAGATCAAATCTGTAGTCAAATTTATGAAAAATTTAACAAAGATTTATTAGATTGATAACAAAAAATAGAAATTTTGAAACAAAAAAAGCCCAACCACAGCCAAGACCGTGTCTGCCCTGGGTACAGAAGTTGGGTGACCTAGGGTTCTGGCTGACAGAGAGACAGCTTTTCCGCCAGAGGTTCACACTGAGTGTTTTCAGCAGCCAGTTTATATACAGTTTATTCTGTCTGAGGCAGAGATGACTACATATTTCTTTGTGTCCCTTTGCATGTAAAGTTGGATCCATACATGTGTAGAAACAAACAAAGGCGAAGTCCAAACCCAGACGAATGTCTGAGTGCCCCAGCAGAAGGTGTATTCATATGGAGTATGAATGGTGTGGCCAACACCTGAGAACCGTAGATTTAATCATATCCAGATGGCTGGTCTTGTGAGCTTTCCTCAGGACATTCCATTCCAGGAAGGTCCAGATGATATCTTCTAAGTTCGTGGTGCCACAGGAAACCTCTGATGGCCCAAGCCAGTCCCATTCATACGGTAACCGACTGGTATTGTCCCAGCGCTGTCTGGGAAGTGGCTATGATGTGCATAACTCTGTCCTTCAGGACGGCTGTAGGCTTAGCTCAGGGCCCAAGCCTCCCCTATTCATACGGCAACAGGTTTGATATTGTCTTTATCGTTGTCCATGAACTGGTTATAATTTGAATAGAATGCAGTCCATGTCCAGAGTAGTTACAAGCATAGGTTTTGGTTCCTCCTAATATTTTATTTTTATAGGCATATATCTATTTCTACAGCATGAATTATCTCTACTACATATAACAGGGCTACCTGAGGATTTAGTTTGTGAAGCAGGACGCAATGTGGTGCTAAATCAGCTTAGCTGTAGAGGGACTCTGTCGTCAGACGGTGCTCCGGCTTCTTTTCTTGTGCTTAGCGAGAGGAGAGCGTGAGGAAGACAAGCGCGCATTCCAAGGGTTAACGCTGCCTGGGGGAGGCTGTGAAAGGGCGCTCGGCAGCCACGCAATCCCTGCCAAGCGCTGAGCACACGTGAGCAGGAGTCGGGAAGTCAGAAGGCGCTCACTTCTGCCCACAGCACCGAGTCATGTTCCCTGTGCCCTAACAGGACAGCTTTTCCCAGGGCGCGGGGACAAATTTAAAGATACAGTACTTTTCCTTCCCGAACAGCAGAGTGTTTCCCATTACTTCCACTACATGGATTGTAGAGGGATCCGGTTTGATGCTTTCACAGAATACAATCTTATTTTTAAGACATTCCCTTGTCAAAAAACACCAATGTATTTTGCCTCCTACAAGTCTATATTTTTTCAATGATGTTAGTCAGATTATGTGTAAACAATGTCTGTGCTTCAAAGTAAACCTGCAGAACAAGCAACAGAATTGGGCACACACAGAAATCTTAGCTGGCAGATACAAAGTAATCCAGTCCACTTGCCTAAAGCACATTCTGCAGGGCCCACATCCTCACACCAGCCAGCCTGTCCCAGCTGTTCCAGCTGTTCCCTCCCCTTACCCAACACCTGCTGGCACAGTCCTGGCTCTCCCTTGCACCAGTAGGAGCAACCATTCCAGGGGAACACAGACATGCCTCTGAGAAATTGCTTCTTTTGAGCCTTTGTGACACAAACAGTTGTCAACAATTCTGTGCTAGGGAGGTTTTCCATATCCTAAAAATGTGGCCAGAAAGATTAGAGTCTTCCAACTGTAAGTTAGGCCATGGTAAGATAACACACTGCAGTGTGCTGAGCTGAATAACTAGTTTTGTTTGAAGGAACATTTTTTTGAGACTATTTTTCCTTTTCAAAGGAAGCGAAAATTTTCAAAGTTTCTGCTAGTCTCTTGTTTACAAAAGTGTCTGTTCAGAAATGGGGTGGGAACAGTGCTGTGGAAATGGCTTTGAATACTCCAGCAAAAATTTCAAACAATTAAAAACTGTTTTTTATTGGGGTACAACCCACTTAATCCTACACCAGTAAAGTCAGAGGAATTTATTTTCTGTTGTTCCCAGTGTTTCTATTGTTCACAGGCCATTCCTATGCCAACCAAATCTACCATATAAAAATTCACACACAACATTCCAGCAGAGTATTGATTTTTGCTGCAAAATCAAGTCAATAAATCAAAGTGCAGTAACTATGCCACTAGATAAGGCAACTAGAAAAATAGAATGCCATTTTAATTATGAGTATCACTATTAAGTATCATTATTTGTGTTTAATTAGTGTTACAGAAATGAGCAGATGAAAGCTTGAATGATCTGCAGTGAAATCATGCTGAAGCTTGATCCATGGATGGAGGGTCCTTTTCATACCATCTCCCAAAGAGTGTTACACTCAAAACTGGCTTTGATGTAGTATTCCGATTTATCAGACGTCCATCAGCCAGCACCTGGTTATGAAAAAGCAAAATAAGCAGGAGCATCATCAAAGCACTACTACTGTATGGCAAAGACAAAATCATATATTCAGTCATGTTGATCTAGTCAAAAGAGCTCCAATCTCAATTGGAGCTGTCAGGAAGGCTGAGAAAAACTACATTTCTGTCCTGAAGAAGATCTGGTTCTAGAGGATTTGGGGGAACAGGGCAGAAGAAAATTGGCAAGGTGGATTAACCATTTGAATACAACCAGGAAAATCAGGCAGAAATAAAGCTGCCTTGAACTGGAGGCAGAGTACAGAGGACTCTGGTAACAGCTAAGTTGCTTTTGTAGTGGCTTTTTGACCACTGATGTCTGACAAAATACAAGGGTGTCCCATTACCTCGAACTCCCCAGGGGCCAGCTGCACCCCGCTGTACAGCACTTCTGGGAAGATGTAGCTGGTGCCAAACGTGCCACTGAGGGAGAACATGTCAAACTTGGTCTGAGCCGTCTCCACGGGCTGCCCACATGTGCTCAGGTTTGTGCTGGGGCACTTGAGCAGAGTGCAGATCTGTGGGGAGGAGGAGTCAACAAGGTATTTAGCAAGATGGCAACACTGGTGCCTTGTGTCATCAAAGCTAATGTGCGTCAGAGCAGGTGATAGTCACAGGATCTTCTTCATAACTCTTGGGTGACTCCTTTTCAGTTATAGCTTATTTTTTTACCACTTAATCTGACTGGGTGTGTTCCAGAACTTAGTCTCATAATTTTATAAATAAGCTGTCTTAGTCTTATAATTTTATAAATAAATTGGTTTTGACATAAGTGCAGCCAAAGCACCTTATTTCATCTCTGAAGCCTGATCCTGTTTGTTCCACAATTCTTTAAATCACCAATTGTCTTATTTGAAGGTTTCTTTCCCACAGGTTTTAGTAAGATGAGTTTGTGAATGGAAATTTTAGGCAAACAAAACAAAGTCTTCCACATGGGTACATTGTAAAAGTGCACATCCAGGTCCTCTTACTGCTAATTGCGTATGTTGCTAATGATATTTCATTAGATGGCCTGATAGTCCATGGAAGTCCGAATTTGATGTTCCCTGTCCAAATCCTAGTTAATATAGGCCAAGGAGATGAAGTTAGCATCTTTGGTTACAGTTTTGTGTTAGTAGTTGCAGCACATAGAGTAAAGCAGGAATCACAATGTTGTTTCCCTTTTGTCATGAGAGTTAATTATCCAGCTGCTAAATGTTTATGGTCTTCATGAGGAAATATGAAATAGGACTAGCACTCCTCTGATTCAGGAATGATTTGAAGGATGTTGTCTGGTTTTGCTGATAGATGATGGAGTTTTTCTACATGTCTGGTATTGGGGCATAGAAGCATATTTGCAAAAATTCAGAAGTATTATTCATCAGTAAATATGGTTTTGTGTTGAAATGCAAATAAGCAGAGAAATAAGGTATAAGTTCTGAGGAAATGAAAAAAAAAATGAGGGTAAAAGAAAGAGTAGAAATTCCTGTCTTCTCTAGAACTTTCAATTCTGGCAGAGACTATCTGGCTCACCAAGAACTGAATTTATTCAAGTTACCTTCCTAGTATTAGATGAGCTGTTTGCTGGATAATGCCTCCCCTCATATCCCAGAGTCTGTATCAGCTGGTACAAAATGTTGATGCTGACAGACAGAAGTAACTAAAAAAAAGTATAATCTGCTGGCACAATAACTTAATCATGAAGGCAAAGGATGTTTTCAAATATGGCTTTAAGCAAATTCAACCAGGATGTAGCTCACTGTCTTTCCAAATATTTGATTAAAAGAGAGGAAGAGAGGATATTTCCACTAAAAGTCGTAAGCCATTTAAGTAAGCTTCATTGCTATGATTTGGATAATGACAAAAAAAATTAACATCTCTGTGACCCTAACTTATCAGAGCATCTCATAAAGATAGCTATGATCAACTGATTTTTAACAGCATCTCTTTGATGAAAGTACAGTGAGACCACATCTGGAGTACTGTGCCCAGGCTTCTCTTTCTTTCCAGCACAAGAAAGAAAAGGAGCTACTGGAGAGTGTCCAGCTGAGGCCACAAAGATGATTAGGAATGAGGAGCTTCTCTCTTAGGAGGAGAGACTGTGAGAGCCAGGCCTGTTAAGTCTAGAGAAGACTGAGAGGTGTCTCATAAATACATACAAATATCTCAAAGGTGTGTGCCAAGAAGATGGTGCCAGGCTCTTTTCAGTGGTGCCCAGCAACAGGATGAGGAGCAATGGCCATAAAAACACAAGAAGTTTCACCTCAACATAAGGAAGAAGAATTTTTTTACATTTAGGGTGTCAGAGCATCAGGAGAGGCAGGCCAGGGAGTGGGTGGAGATAGAATGTAAGAATCACCAAAGATTAGGAACAGGCCTGCCCTTAACAGGCCATGGCTGTGTCCAATAAGAAGACGAGTGCTACAAAAGGATAGGTTAGCTGGGTGAGGAGAGAGTTGGAGTTTGTTGGTTGTGCTGTGAAGAAGGAGTTAATGCTGTGAGGAGATGCCCATGAGAAATCACCCAGAAGGTATGGAACTTCTGCAGTATGATAACAAGGAAGGTCTTGGATGCTCCCTTTCTGGAGGCACTCAAAAGCCACCCAGATGTGTTTCTGTGTAATCTGCTCTAGGTGACTTTGCCTTGGTAGAGGAATTGGACTATGTGATCTTCAGATGTCCCTTTCAATCCTAACTATTCTGTGATACAGAGGAGATTCAGAACACTTACTGCAGATATTCACAGAAGAAAACCTAAATTTAGCCGATATTGCACACCCCCAAAATAGTGAGTGCACTCTGGACATTTAGAGGAGGTTTAGAGATCTCTCTACTGCATTTGTTGGATTTGAAGGCGAATAGGCTTGGAAGTTTTAGCAACTTCTTTCCATTACTAACAAAAGGTGCCATAGGATCCAGCACAGAAGACAGGCATTGTCTTCTCTTTTTCCACCACAGAGCTGAAGGCTTCTCCCTGTAAATATTCCTAAAGAAATATTTAGGAATATTCCTAAACATTCCTAAAGGAATAGCCCCCTCCAGAGAATTACCTGCAGATAGTACTGTCCTTCAAAAACATGAAGGCCATCAAAAGCACCCAGCACATAAACTTCATCATCTCTTTTCTCTGCCATCTTGTAGCTCAAGTGACAGCAGAGGTCTTTTTGGCAGACAGTGACATTCCCCCCAGGCTTAGTGAGCTCTGTGAAAGTAAAGGGATCTTCAAAGATGATTCCTGTGAATTCATGGCCATTCTGTGAGAATCTTTCAACACTCAAAGCATAGGAGTTCCAGCTGACAGCAGGTGGAGAGGCAGGAGAAAGACGAGGGTGTGCATCTAATTCAGCAATGAGGAGGTGACCATCTTCAGTTTTCATATTGTAGGAGTATGCTCTGGCTCCAGTTGGTGCATAAATTCCACTCCCTGAGGAGAGCACAACAGTCAGTCCAAGAAGAATTTAAAAAATCATGTTGTCCTTCCAGTTGTCTCTACTGATTGCTTATCCACAATTCTACACAGATTACAGTAATTCTAGTCTCATCAAAGATGACAGTTAGCAACTCGGTACACAGAGCTCATGCTTTGTCAAAGAATATCATTTATTCCCTTAGAGAAGGTCTGCTCAGTGTAGACAGAGGATGTTTGGGTTTTTATGTTATGATTATATTTATGGCTTCCTCAGTTCTCTTTTCCCCTGTGTGCAATAGAGTTGATAATTCCTTTTTTCTTGGCTGATTGATGTGAAAGGACTAGCTACTGATTGAGACAATCCAAAACACAACGCAGGCAAGTATCACAGGCCTGTCCATGAACAGAAGGAGACAGCAACTGTCCAGCCCCCTTTACACTGGCTGAGAACTCCTCCCCTCATGAGTGATTCACATCTGACCAGCACCAAGCAACAGAGGGAAATCAAAGGTCTGTCATACCCATCACTGCAGAAGCCTGTCAGGCATTTCAAATGAACAGTCCCAAAACCATACTGTGGTTGCTCAGGTCAGTGAAGATAGTGGTCTAATTGAAATATACTATTCCATAACCTGAGCTGTAAAAAAAATCAATGCTACATTCTAAAATGAAGATGTGGACATCTTAGCAGTGTTACTACAACCGGCCTGAACATGTGTTTTTAATGGTTTTCTGTAGCAGTGTTAAATACAACTATAAAAATAAGTATCTCATTTGGCAGAATAAATGTTGCCACATATGTGGTTTATGAGTATATTTACAGTTTGGCATTCAACCATAGACTTATAAATGGAGAGGAAAAGAGCCTTAAAAACCATCAAAATTTCTGTTCAGGCATAAGGGCAGTGACCTAGTACTTATTTAGAGCCATTAAAAGGAAAGATAACCCTAAGAAGCTAGGGAAAATAAAACACTATAAGTTTTGTTGTGTCTTTATGAAACCAATAGGAACAGGAATTATCAGCCTTAAAATTTGGTGACTAGACGTTTCACCTTCCAGAGAAATAAATTATATTCCTCAGCAAAATCACTTCATAGAAAGGGGAATAAGAGAGCTGTGGTTATAAAGATTCTTCCACAGAGTGAAAATGAAGTTACCTGTCATTTCCATGCTAGTGTTGTGAGTATTGGCAGCTAAGACATTGACACCCATGCCCATAGCCCAGGCAGAGTGAAACTCAATTGCAGTCAGAAAGGGCAGGACATTCATCCAAGCTGTTGGGAAGAGCACGGTGTCCACCTGCATCTTGCTCACCAGGACCACAGCAGGCTCATAGAAAAGGATGTCAAAGCAAGTGAAAATGCCAAACTTCCCAAAAGGAGTCTCAAAGGTGACAGCTTCTGGCTCTTTTGGATAATTAAACTGATTTTCTCCTAGAAAGAGATTATACTGTAGGGGAAGGAAAATAGATAAACCAGTTAGAGGCACACTAACCATGTGTCTTGGATTCATTCCCTAAAGCTGCTCAGAATGACTAGAGAAAAGTTTTGACCTGTGTTGGAAACCCTCACAGGCAGGAAATCAGGCTAAAATTATATGATCACCATACCCAAAATATGGAACACATATTGCATACTGCCCCGGCATCTAGCTAGGAAAGCGGCCAGCTGCCTTCAGGTCTGTTGGTGTCATCTGCAAAACAATAATCTCTCCACTCTCCCCACCTAGTTTATATTTCTGGCAACCCAAATGCAACCAGAAGAGAAACAGTAATGTAAAAGAAGTATGGGAGATCTGGTGCCAAGAGACAAAATTGGTGACTTTGGTGTGGAGATGCCCAGAAGCACTGAAGTACAGAGCACCAGCATGAAGCACAGGACAGTATTTGGGACGCTGCAGAGTAAAAAACAAAGGCTGTGCTGATGGGAGAAAGGCAGATGATCTCAGCCAACAGAAAAACTGAAGTTTTTGACATCCTCAGCTTTCCAACATTTACCTTCTTCTTTCACATACATATTTATTAAGAGTCTTTTATAAATGTCCAGGTGGTCTGAAAGTAAATATGGATAGCAAGCCAGAAAAGAAGTTCAAGTTTACTTAACTTGTAATTCAGCACCTGGGCCATAGCAGGCTGAGGGCCAGACTTGCTTTATCAGTGTTTCATTCACCCAGTTTGCTCACAAATAGATATCTTGGCATCTTTTCTCTAAACAGCCAGATGAAATATTGGGCCCAAAGTGCCTTAAATAAACTGACTTCACTCTACCCACACTGGCAGAATATCTAGCACATAATTCATAAACAGCTTTGATGGAACTGGCAGGTAGGCACATAATACTGAAAGAGGAATTTCCATTTGGTGCAAATGACCCAATATCCTTATCTCTTTTTACACCCATCTGGCATTTTCACTTGCTTTGACATCCTCACAATGTCAAAACAATTCCCATTGTGCAAAAACTGTGCCAAAACAGCATCAGAAATAAAGGTCTGCCTCTCTGAAGTCAGACTGCTCATCTACGATGAAATGGACGTGAACACTGAAATCCTGGAACATGAAGTGGTAGTCTGGTGAAAAGCTGGCACTGAAAACTGAAGCTGCTCAAGCAGCAGAATTTACAGTAGTAGCGAGCTAACGAACTGAGGAAGTCAACCAAAGCCATATGCCACTAAATTGTACCAGAACAATCATTTTTCATTCCAGTCTGTTTTGAGAAACATGACAGCAAATGCAAATTTGGCATCGACACTTCATAGCAAGAGAGATATTCTTTTAAATTATAAAGAAAAACAAAACTCTGTCAGTGGACAATGACTGGCATCTAATTCTCTTCCCAAACCTAGATATTTTGGAAGTAGGGGAAAATTAATTTCTGTCTCTCCAAGACCACTTTACCTTGTGGTAGCGAGCCACCAGTTTGCCCTGTGCGTCAAAGACGACATCCGTGTTGTAGTGGTACCGACTGTCCCTGGGGCAGCTGGGATCACTGGAGTCACACGGCTTCTTGTCCCCAATATTTGCAACCACATAGATGGAGTTATTTCTGGCCATGCAGCTGAGTCGTTCCTGCACTGGTGCTGGACCAAATCTAATGTATTTTCAGGAAGGAAAAAACCAAAATTAACAAAACCTGTGCTGTCAGTGGTGTCCATTTCCACAGTACCTGAGGGCACACCAGCAGCATCTCCAACCCTGCAGCCATGGCAGGGTAGGCAGATACACAGATATGCTGCAGTGCTTCCTCAGATTGCTTCCTGCACCTTGGGGTAGGCCCTGGAGACCTCCCTTTGGCCTCTGCAGGGACATGCCTGCCAGTCTCCTTCAGCACCCGGAACATGCTCTGCAGTAAACAGATAACCTTGGGCCGGGAAAGGGCAGGAGAGCAATCTCTGGGCAGAGGAAGACACTAGCTTGGTGTCACACAAGCAAATATTTTAGCATCAGGCACGCTGACACCTGAGGGCTGCAGCTCTGGGCCCTTAGCAGGCTAAGCAGGGTTGAGCTGTGGGATAATGCAGATGATATGGTGAAGGCAATTCAGCATTCATTTCCTCCCATAGACAGGCACACACAAACCTGTAACCACGGCATGAAGAACAGTGGGCTGTTAATTTTGAGACATGACAGTGTCCATGTGCCAGAAACTGGCAGCACCTCTGAAGCATCCACACCAGGCCATAAAGAGAGCAGCCATTCGTTCCCCTTTGCAGTGTGGCAATGCCTATGGCTTTGCAAGGTGTGCATGGGCCACACAAGGAGGACTTCCATGCAAGATACACACACAGCACCAGGGATAAGGCAAGCCAGACACTGATGACAAGTGTTATATTCCCAAAAGCTGCTAGTGAAACCTCTAATTTGGACCAGTGAGGAGGCATTCAGATCACCTCTGCTAAACCTGTGTGATGCACTAAAGACCTGCTTAGACACACTGCCACCCCACACTCCACCTTCAATGAAAGACTGTATACTGTACCTACTTGTATCTCAGCAAAAGTTGCACATCCCTGCACTGAGTTACTATATCCCCACTGATACAATAACCTGCTCTCATCAAGGAAGTGCAGAAATCCATGATGAAAAGGGCAGACCATGGCTGTAATTCCATAGCTGAACACGTATTGCATGCTGTAGGAGTTTAAAGTCCAGTCCTCAGCTATAGCTTAGTTTGTCACTGCTGAAACATGCTGCTTGAATGACAGATCATTTTCTACAGCACAGAGACTCTAGCAATTCAGACTTTATCTTACCTTAACTGTGGAAAATCAAGGTTAAAAATTCCTGGGATTTTATCATTTAGAAGTTTGGACTTTAATTACTGACTTCATCATCTCTTATTATCTGCTCAGAGACTACTTCCTGGCAGCCCACAAAAATGATGTGTGTGCTTTTGTTTCAACATGTCATTTGTAAAAAACAAACAAACCAAAAAATCAAAAAAATACTACTGTTAAAAATTTACAGTCAGTTCTATTCAAAATAGTGTGGAAAAATTGAAAGAAGAAGAAGAAGAAGGATATATTCTGGCATCAAAAAAAGAGATTTCCTCAACTTTTAGTAACCCAAATTCTGTATATTGTTTGAATTTCTCCTTAAAGTTTCTAATTTAAAAAAAAATCTTAATGTTTCCCACATTGAATAGTCATGGACATGGTATATATTTAACCATTTAACTACCTCCATACTCAATTTCAATTAAAACTTATGTCAGAGTCATTAGCAGTTCTTAGTAATTTAGTGTCTGCTGCTCAAGACTCCATGAGATAGATAAAAGGTTGAAATCACCTAAACCACTGCAGAAGGAATCACCTTGAGGGGTCAGTGCAGGGAATCCAATTCACCGCTGGATCAGGGACATCCTCCAGGTAGGGGTAGATGGATTCTCTTGTGAATCGCCAGCCATAGATGCCGTCTTCAGGAGTCACAATGATGTGGGCACCCTGTCACAACAGGCTCCGTTTAAAGCACACCCGTCAACAGACAGCCAGGAGGGTCAGCAGGAGCAGGAAACACTGATGGACAGCCCTCACGGCAGCCCTCGTACCTGCTGGGCAGCTTCCTTGATGGCCCCTTCCAAGACATCCATGTTTCTGTTCATCAGGGCCAAAGCATCGCTGGCAGGGACGGGCTCCTGGGTGGCATGTGGCAGGATGACGGCGTGCTCGTAGACGGCTGCCAGGAAGGTGTCGGAGGCGAGGGCCCGAAGGGCTGCGAGTGCGAACAGCACAGCGGGCAGGAGAGCCTGGGAAGGGAGCATGGCTGCAGCCTCCCACTCCTGGAGTGCTCTGGACAAACAGTGCAAAAGCAACATGCACAGAAAAGTAAAGGGGGACAAAGTTTACTTTGAAAGAGGGAGGAACGAACTGCATGTCTGTTAAAGCATTACCTTGGAACCAAGTGTGAGATATAAGTATTGCAGTACAAAGTAAGGATGACACAACTGAACAAACTTATAATGCTGGGCAATGCCAAGACTAATGGGGCCAGTAAAAAAATAAGTCATTAAAATCATATCTAGAAAGCACAGACCCATTTTTGTTGTTATACTCTTCTCTATCACTGATTACAGCAAGACATTTTCTGTGTGGGCTCAGCTGATACCCAGGTGGATATTGCAACCAGTGGAGCTGGCCTTCTGTGAATTTTGAGAGGCAAAACTCAGGGTAATAAAAACTTCTTTATTCTAGTATCTTGGTATTCCTCAATTCCTATGCTATGTCTCAGTATGTACAGCTTGCTTCTGAGTTTCTCTAGACCACAGAAATTGCATTAGCATCTCGCTGTACTTAGATGTCATGCACCCAACAGGCCAGCAATAGAACTGTCCTTTGAGTTTATCCCAGTGTCTCTCCCAGTCACTTCTGTTTAGCTGGGCACCACTTTCCAAAAGAATTCCAACAGAAAATATGAATCTGGACAGAATTTTTCATCTGAAATAAGGCATGTAAATAACTCATTGCCTGTCTCTCGCCAGCCTGAAGAGCAGGCTAGTTAACCAAGTGCAGTAGCATGCCTGCCTCTCTGCACACCTTTCTGCCCCCATGAACATGCTGTGTATTGAGAGGCACTCACTTTTAATCTTCAACTCACTTCAAATCCATTTGTTCCTATGACATTTTCCAGTTTTTGACTTTCTAGTATTTGCACTATTCTCATTTGAAAAAGGCTTATCTGAGCAGAGGGAATCAGAGCAGGCTGTCTGCTTTCAGCTACAGCAGACTGTCATTGTAGAGCTGGTTCAGAAAATACAGACAGGCTGATGAATGCAGATACCACAGAGTCCTCTCACAGAGTAGTGCTCACTGAGGGTTTCAATCACTAGGAACTTTCATCTGGTGATTTTCATCCCTAAGTACTTCCCTACAAACATTCCTAGATCCAGCATGCTCATTCAGGAACCTATAATACAAGCCTTTTGAAGGCTGCAAGAGAGATCTCGCTGATACTTGAACTAATGCAGCTTGGAAGCCTCCCTTTTCTCTCTGCCTCACCTTTTTACCAAACGAAATACAGGCTGAGTCACATGAAGCACAATCAGACATCAGTGTGAAGGAGGAAGTATCAAATGCTCCCTTGTTTAGCAATAGCGAGGACATCAGCCAGAAAGGTGACTGCCCTGCCAGGGCTGAGCAGAAATATTTACAAGTGCAGGGCCAGGGGAATGCCCCGCAGAACTCCAGTCCCACTGCCGGCACGAGGTGCAGTGGAGTTGTCCCTGTTTGCCTCGGTACCAGCGGGCACCGCTCCCTATGTCCTGAGGAGATGGGAGCTCGCCCAGGAGCAAGGAACTGACACCAGGTAAAGAAACAAATGCACCGAATAAACTGAAGAAAACTGCAGCGACCCGGGCTCTCCGTGCCTGTGGACAACGTAAGGGGGAACTTATCTACCGGATCCGCCTATTTTCCACACCTCTCTCCTCCCAGTGCACCCTTCCCACCCCTGTACGGCACCCGTCCCCATCGCTGCCACCGCCGGATGGTGGGGGCTACCTGAGGATTTAGTTTGTGAAGCAGGACGCAATGTGGTGCTAAATCAGCTTAGCTGTAGAGGGACTCTGTCGTCAGACGGTGCTCCGGCTTCTTTTCTTGTGCTTAGCGAGAGGAGAGCGTGAGGAAGACAAGCGCGCATTCCAAGGGTTAACGCTGCCTGGGGGAGGCTGTGAAAGGGCGCTCGGCAGCCACGCAATCCCTGCCAAGCGCTGAGCACACGTGAGCAGGAGTCGGGAAGTCAGAAGGCGCTCACTTCTGCCCACAGCACCGAGTCATGTTCCCTGTGCCCTAACAGGACAGCTTTTCCCAGGGCGCGGGGACAAATTTAAAGATACAGTACTTTTCCTTCCCGAACAGCAGAGTGTTTCCCATTACTTCCACTACATGGATTGCAGAGGGATCCGGTTTGATACTTGCACAGAATACAATCTTATTTTTAAGACATTCCCTTGTCAAAAAACACCAATGTCTGTATTTTTTCAATGATGTTAGTCAGATTATGTGTAAACAATGTCTGTGCTTCAAAGTAAACTTGCAGAACACGCAATAGAATGGGGCACACACAGAAATCTTAGCTAGCAGACACAAAGTAATCCAGTCCACTTGCCTAAAGCACATTCTGCAGGGCCCACATCCTCACACCTGCCAGCCTGTCCCAGCTGTTCCCTCCCCTTACCCAACACCTGCTGGCACAGTCCTGGCTCTCCCTTGCACCAGTAGGAGCAACCATTCCAGGGGAACACAGACATGCCTCTGAGAAATTGCTTCTTTTGAGCCTTTGTGACACAAACAGTTGTCAACAATTCTGTGCTAGGGAGGTATCCCACATCCTAAAAATGTGGCCAGAGAGATTAGAGTCTTCCAACTGTGAGTTAGGCCATGGTAAGATAACACGCTGCAGTGTGCTGAGCTGAATAACTAGTTTTGTTTGAAGGAACATTTTTTTGAGACTGTTTTTCCTTTTCCAAGGAAGCGAAAATTTTCAAAGTTTCTGCTAGTCTCTTGTTTACAAAAGTGTCTGTTCAGAAATGGGGTGGGAACAGTGCTGTGGAAATGGCTTTGAATACTCCAGCAAAAATTTCAAACAATTAAAAACTGTTTTTTATTGGGGTACAACCCACTTAATCCTACACCAGTAAAGTCAGAGGAATTTATTTTCTGTTGTTCCCAGTGTTTCTATTGTTCACAGGCCATTCCTATGCCAACCAAATCTACCATATAAAAATTCATACACAACATTCCAGCAGAGTATTGATTTTTGCTGCAAAATCAAGTCAATAAATCAAAGTGCAATAACTATGCCATTAGATAAGGCAACTAGAAAAATAGAATGCCATTTTAATTATGAATATTACTATTAATTACCATTATTTGTGACTAATTAGAGTCACAGAAACAAGCACATGAAAGCTTGAATGATCTGCAGTGAAATCATGCTGAAGCTTGATCCATGGATGGAGGGTCCTTTTCATACCATCTCCCAAAGAGTGTTACACTCAAAACTGGCTTTGATGTAGTATTCCGATTTATCAGACGTCCATCAGCCAGCACCTGGTTATGAAAAAGCAAAATAAGCAGGAGCATCATCAAAGCACTACTACTGTATGGCAAAGACAAAATCATATATTCAGTCATGTTGATCTAGTCAAAAGAGCTCCAATCTCAATTGGAGCTGTCAGGAAGGCTGAGAAAAACATCTCCGTCTTGAGGGAGATCTGGTTCTAGAGGATTTGGGGGAACAGGGCAGAAGAGAATTGGCAAGGTGGATTAACCATTTGAATACAACCAGGAAAATTAGGCAGAAATAAAGCTGCCTTGAACTGAAGGCAGAGTACAGAGGACTCTGGTAACAACTAAGTTGCTTTTGTAGTGGCTTTTTGACCACTGATGTCTGACAAATCACAATAGTGTCCCATTACCTCGAACTCTCAATTCTGCAAACACATGCACACAAAATTGGTGCTTTACTTCTGGCATCTGCTCAGCAAAAATATACTGTGAAAACAAAGCCTACAAAGAAAATCTTACACTCAAAGTCTCCAGCCCACAACTACTATTTGCAGTACCCTGAAGAACATTTCTCAGAGTTAGGGCTCCATCTAGTGGAAAACATGAAGTTTGGGTCTTTACATGGCCAAAATACCAATAAAACACCAGAGTCAGAAGATGAAAATAACACTCATAAACTCCCAGGACTGATTATTTAATAAAGACTAGAGGTGTTGTAGTCAACTTATGAATTTCCAAATTGTTACATAGCACATTTTTGTTTCCTTTTTATGAAGAACTTTGTAAGTTGTCATGCCCTAGGGCTGTTGACATGAGTATGCAATGCTTAAAGCTGATGGGAATTTCTGCTCAGGTCAGCTGCACTACAGATACAAATGTTGCCCATGAGAAGGAGGATCAGTTAGAGCACTGTCCCATCACCTGTCATATCTAAAGTGGAGTCGTGTGTATTTGCTGAAAGGAAATTGACCACCATTGCCAAGGCCCACGCTGAGTGAAACTGGACAGCTGACAACAGTGGAAGGGGTTCACCCAAGCAGTTAGGGACAGAATGGTGTCAATCTGAAATCTGCTCGCCAAGACCACAGCTGGGTCATGGTAGAGTAACTCTGGCTACTTTGGTATTTTCACTTGCGCAAAGGATGTATTGAAAGTCACAAATCCAGGATCCTTGGATTAATTAAATTGTTTCTCTGTCACAAAAAGGTTGCACTGCTCATGGAAAAGAAAAAAAAATGAAGAAAGTCAAATATTAGAAAATATCTTGCATCCACCTCCAGTCCTCTCAGCTCCTTCTCACCTGGCTTATCATCAGCACTTGCATGGTCAGCATTTCCCAGTAAATTGAGGTGTACATTCCTGGTTTCAGTATAATCTAATATCTGATACAAAATGGAAAGGAAGCTATTAATAAGATGTTCCATGGGGAAGCCTGCCCTTTGGTACCCTGAAGTTTCACAGCTCATTTGGCTACCACAGCACTTGTTCTTTCTTGGCCAAAACAGCTCTGGCAGAGAAAGAAGTATTTCTTATGTAAAATCCAGGAACTATTCACAGAAGAAAACGACTGGAAGTTGCTAGGACAGACCACTTTTCTTACTTATGGTAAAAAAGTCATGACAGAGAAGCCTTTCTAGAAGCCAGTTATGGGCTCCATGACAAATTAAAATACTTTTGCCACAATAAAGGCCAAGAAGTCTAGTGTGAGTTTGTCAGGAGTGTCCTTGTCTCAGTTCCCCTTGAATATCTTTAGTATCTGGAAGAGGTGAGGAAATGTTGAGTTTTCTTCTCCACAGTAGCCCTAGAGTCCTTAGAGATTTGCTGTTGCAGAAGCAATAAGTACAAATATTCTAGCTAGCATTTATTAGCAAAATAAATCTCGCAATCACCAAGCTGAGTCTTCATATATAATACAAACATGCATTTATCTTTTGTGTATGTATATAAATGTATACACCAGATGCCACGTCTCCCCCAGGACTGAAGACCAGTTTTTGTTGTGTAGATATGGCAAATTTTCATTATTTTTGCATCTCATTTTCAGGCACTTGCAAGATAACACAAGTGCTGGTGGACAAGAAGTATCTTACACTCTTGTTGTCTAAGAAAATGTACAAAACATAGGGAAAAAGTTGCTTTATTGAAAACAATATTGTGCTTGGTCCTTTATAATTTGAAATTCTGTTTTTACAAGATAAAGAATTTCCTTTAAAAAAGTACAGAAAATCATGGTAGCAAATACAGCACACACAAGCGTGGAAACTAGACATGTGAGAACACATCTTTTCACATACAGTGGTACACTGCACATGGAACACAATTACATAGGGTGACAGCTGAGTGTTACTCATCATTTAGGAGAACTTCCAAAAGAAAGGCAGTCAGTGTTTAGTGTTTCAAAACAGTAATGCCTCTACAATTAAACCACAACTGGTTGTTCACTAAGGGATCATGTCCCAGCTCCAGAATAATGAAGCACTGTTAAGGCCAGTCACCTCAATACTAGGTTAAACCACAACAGCAAACAGAGAATTGAAAGTATGCCTGGCTATATTTCATTGCCCATTAGACGAGTCCTTTCTTCATTATCACCAGGAGGATTTTGCAGGCTGGAACTGGAACTGTTCACACAAGGAAAAGAACAGAAGAGATAACACAGCTTTTATATTTTCTAGATACTTCTATGTGATATCAATATAATATGCAAAGAAACACATAACATGCAAAGAACTACATGGATCACTGGGCTCCCTACTACTGCACAGAACCATGCACTGTTCATTCCCATGATCATACAGTGGATCAGATTGAAAGGGACCTTTAAAGGTCAGCTAGTCCAGATACCCTGCCATGGGTAGCAACATCTTAAACTAGACCAGGTTGCTCAGAGCCAGGTCCACCCTGGCCCTGAATGTTTCCAAGGATGAGGCATCCACTACCTCTCTGGGCAACCTGGTCCAGTGTTTCACTACCCTCATTGTAAAAATTTTTTCCTCATATCTAGTCTGAATCTACCTTCTTTTAGTTGTTGGTGAGGATACTAAACAGTACTGGTCCCAAGGCAGACCCCTGAGGGACACAACTCGTCACTAGTCTGTATCTGGACATTGAGCCATTGACCGCTGCTCTCTGCATGTGAGCATACAAACAATTCCAGCTCACAGACACCTTCCTGATGGAGGAACCATCAGAGGGTTTGCTCATTTATGCCATGGTCTTGCTGCTTGTATAGAATAGACATTGCCTGGTTTAGCTGTGCGTTTAGGTCAGTAGGGATTTGGAAACCATACAGACAAATTATTTAAGCGATGTTTTTATTGCTCATCTTATCATTCATTATTAGGTTGGTAGTGAGGAAAAAATGCAAGCACAGATTTCAAAGTTTTGCGCTATTGCAAGCAAAATAAAGAATAAATATCTCAGCATACCTTTTCCTTGTTGCCTCAATGATATAAAATATTCCAGTTGCAAGACCCTTTGAGGAAACAGCCAGTTATAATTGTAGTAATTATAACAAACTTATACAATAACTGCAACAGATATTAAAAATGTGTAATTACTTACACTTAACAGTGGCCATCCTCCTTGGATGGCTGCAGCCCATTCAAAACCTAGTTCTTCATTTAGAAATCCTCCCAGAATTGGACCTACAAATGCCCTGCATCAAATCAAAATGAGGTATTGGCATCCCAAACATAAAGGGTAACATATGTTACCATAACCCAAACATATGTTTACCATAACCCAAATATATGTTATATTAACCCAAAAAAACCCCCAGTTTTATTGGGTTTTGTGGCCTTCCTTCAAAGACTCTTACCTTTGACATCAAAGAGATTTTCTTCCACAGACCTAGCTTTCCTAAAATGCACAATAAGTATGAATTTGTTGTTTGCCAAGGCCCCAGTAAATCTAATTACCTCCTCATCTGGAAACAGGATCTACATCCAGAAAGCTAAATGCTAAAAGTCTTTTTCAGTAGAGAGACCCAATTAAGGAATATGCTCTAAGAAAACATCTATGCTGATCAATTCTATCATAAGAGAAATTCAAAGTCGCATCCCTCAAAACAAAAAGTTTCTAAACTTCAAGACAAAGGTGTGATAAATATAAGCAGTTGGGGAGGCACAATGTGACAGACATGAAAGGTTCAGCTGTGTTTAACTGCCCTGCACGTTTATGCCTGTCTAAAAATGCAGGTTATAAAGGTTATGCAGCTGCTGTCTCTTTAGAAAGGTCTTACATTATATGGTGTCTCATGACAGAAAGAGAAAAAACTGTGTAAAACTAGAAGGACTTCCTGGAAGCAAGTTACATTATAAAACCAGGCTTGACAGCAGCATAAACCTGCATCTGTACTAAACCCTATACCAAATAAACACGACTGCTAGACAGCTAGATCTTGGAAAAAAATGGTGCAAATTTGTGCCACTGAAACATACCTGCAGCCACAGAGGATTACAAGGACAGATAAAAATATCCTGTAAGTGACTACCAAAAGGGTCATTCTGTCACTTCCCACTGAGTGACAGCTCTGAAGGGCCACTCAGCCAGTAGCATGTTTCACTTATTTCTGGGATGATGACTCTGACTATATAGAGTTACAGGCACACTCTGCTAAGCTATACAAGCATAAAGAATTTCTGTGGCTTAAAAAGAAGATTCTACCTTAAGCTATCCCAGGAAAATGGAAAAAGGAAAACAGAATTAGTAAGGAGCAGACATCTAACTCACCCCACCTGGGTGGACTTAGTTTTGTAAAAAATAAAGTCCACATCTCTCTGTATTGAGCATTAAATATTTTAGTGAAAGGAAAAATGACCACACAAAAGTGCAAGCAAACATCCACTTTAATCACTGCAGGTTTTTGATATGCAGAGCAACATGTTTCAAGAAAGACAAGTTCAGAGCATTGTCAAAACAAAAGTTTTACCTTTTGGGGGTAAAAAGCTTAACATGCCTACCAGATATTTGCCAATCAAGAAACTTTTGAACCAAGATCAACACAACAACAGCCAGGCTTCCATGTGGCAGTATGTAGGGGGATAGAATATAAGAAAATAAAGATAGTGTAGAAAGTAATCTTACCCCTAAGGAGCTGCAGCTGGGCCAATTATCAGAGATTAGGAACAGGCCACAGCTATAACCAATGAGAAGAAGAGTGCTATTAAAGAGTGGGGTGACTGGTTGAGAAGGGAACTGGAGTCAGTTGGCTATTTTGGGAAGAAGAAAGAGTGCTTGGAGGAGATGCCCACGAGAAACACCAAGAAGGTATGGAACTTTTGTGATAAGGAGACAACAGTATGGAACCCCTGCAATAAGACGACAGCAGCAGTAGTGTGGAACAGCTGAACTCTCATAGCTTACAAAAAAGGGGTATGCTTACCCAAGGGACCACATGGCATTGAAGAGCCCAGACACCAGTCCCAGAAGACTCAGACCTTCTTCAAATCCATTCTCACTGCAGAAAGACAGACCAGTTGGAACAGTACAGTACAAACTGTGTCTCAGTTTGTAGACTCCCTATAGACTTTCCCCCCTCCTTTTAATTTGCACACCACATAAATAGTCAACAAGCAGAAGTGTACAGTAGAATTTCTGTTTACCCAGTACTTCTTTACTGCCCCTCTGAAGGATTGCAGTGCCATTTTTCATCTGTTTTCTCTCAAGTTAAGATCACACCATCACAGCAATTCCCCACGTTTCATATGGCAAGTGTGAAACTGTGACAGGTGGCTTTTTAGAAGCAAAGACTTGTTCCAAAAGGAACATACTAAAAAGAGTAAATCAAGGCCTTTCTAGGTCATTACTGAAGTATGCATTCACAAAGTTATATTGGGAGGATAATGACTGGGGTGCTCAGTCAGAAAAAACTAAGACAATAGAGTAGTGGAAACATTTAAGTGTTACTATCTGCCTTTGCCTCAAAAAGAGGGAAAAAAGCCACACTTCATATTCACCCCTGAAAGACAGTTGCAGATTCCTAGTGGCAGTAACATGAAAGATGTGTTGGACTGATTTACTTACTACGCACATTGCAGGATCTCTGGAAACACTGGGATAGCACTCATGCCAAGGGAAAAGCCAATCAAAACCAACACTAGCACAAACATCCACAGCTGACTGAAAGAGAGGCATTTACAAGAAGTTAGCTGCTGAAGAGTCTTTTCAGTAAGGACTCCATTTCACTGAAGGCTGTTGTATCAGCTCTCCCTGACTGATCAGCAAACTATGTGTCTTGAAGCCAATACTAATACTTGAAAAATCCAGTTCTATACTTTAGAAAAAAGACTTTGTAAAAGAATATGAAAAGCTTGTGCTCAAATTATATATTTTCTTATCAAATGCAGTTCATTTTATGACATGCATATAGGGAAGAGTTATACAGATGAGGTTAACTGAGCAACGCTTGTGTGCAAGCACCGGACTTGGTTTGTTGCAGAAGTGAAAGATTCTGAAAATTTTTGATATTTAAAAATTAGCAGCCTAGAAGGAGTTCTGTGCATTAACAAGTCCATTACTTTAACACAGCATCTAACCTAGGACAAAAGGATTGTGTAGTTGTTTTGTTAATGTAGCAGTGTTTTGCTGTGAATTAACTTAAGAAATATGACATTACAGCATTCAGGTACAACAAACATTGTCTTTGCTAGTGAAAACAAAGCTAAAACCTGTCACTTTTCTCAGTAGGATATATACAGAGAGAAGTAAAATCAGTATTGCTGCACAGCCATGCAAATAAACCCTATGGTTTAAAAACATTGATGAAACAGAAAAATCTGGAAAATAAGACAAAATGAGAACTTTGTTTTGCTGAACAGGAAATGCCACAAAACTGTGAGGTAAGGAAAATAAAAAGCAACGTTCTTCCTACCATACACATTACGATGAACAAAGTAACACTAAAAAGCAAAAGAAAAGGATCTATTTTATGAAACTGCAATATCTCCATTTTCAGATGATTTCACAGCTTCAGTCTCATGCTATAACATCAAAAAACAACCATGTTTCATGGTCAAAAGTGGAAGTTAAAAACCAAATCTTTTTCATGGTCAGAGTTGCTAATTGCAGACTTATGGACATACATGACTATGGTTGAAAACATCACATAATGGGACAGGCTCAGGTAGAGGCAGTACCTTTCAATGTGCAGTACAGGAGCAGGTCCTAGCATGAAAAGGCACGCTGCTGTCATTAAGTCTCCAAATATCAGCAGCCACTTCCTGATGTACTGTGTAAGAAAAGGAAAAGCTATGCAATTTAAAATTGGGAATTTGTCATGTACATCAAAAAACAACAAATTCTTGTTTCCTCACTCCAGATGCAATCACTGGCAGCAGTGGCTTAGTACAGAGATTTCAGGATACTGAGCAATGATCCTTCTCGGTTAGCAAAGTATTTTAGGTCTTAGTCTTCTTTAATATAAGAAACACCCTGTATCATTTTACAATGATATGTAAGTTCCTTCCAACCCAGGCTGTTCTATGATTCTGTGTAATTCTCAGGTACAAGGGCATTACCAGTTTGTGTCAGGAAAAAAGCATCAGAAAACTGTCACTGTCCTTCAGGCATTGTATTCAAAGTGTAGGTTTCCTACAATTAGCACTGGCTGTCAAAAAGGCAGTTTAGGTGCACCACTTTCAAAGTCTCTTTCTATGGTGCTGTTAAGAGCTAAAGGATGAGGCTAAAGGATAGGCAGCCCACTGTGCTGATCTAATTTGAATATTTCACTTTTTATGCAATAAAGTCAATACAGCTAACCAGAACATCTTTACTCCTTTTCTCAAAAGCTAATAGAATTAGATGTGATTAAAAGCATGGATAATTGGGACATATTTTCCTACCCTCTATTCCATATTGCCTTGAAAAAGATTGTGCTTAGTCCACTAGAAAGGCTCAGCACACTTCAGCTCCTTGTCCAATTTCCTTTACTGACTTGGACATTCTTAAATTACCCAGGATCAAGAGAGACCTCCCATGTGGCAGTAATGGGTGCACGTGCAAGGTCTTGAAAGGCAGATCCCTTTACAAGACCAGGCCCAGATCCTTTGTTTCATCCACTGCTCCCCACCTCTAAGCAAACGCAGGAGTGCTTTACGCTTCACGCTGCACACATGGCAGGGTAGGACTCACCGGCAGTTTGTCGCTTACGAGTCCAAGGAGGG
Organism: Zonotrichia albicollis; assembly: GCF_047830755.1. NCBI lineage: Eukaryota > Metazoa > Chordata > Aves > Passeriformes > Passerellidae > Zonotrichia > Zonotrichia albicollis. Next base: position 69,864,137 of record NC_133821.1, on the reverse strand, counting down.
GAGAAGACAGCGAGTATGAGAGTGCCAAACCAAGGAACACCAAGCCCACATAACCAGCTGGGAGCGTGAACTATGGCAAGGAAGATCAATAAAACAAAAACCAAGACAAACCATATATGCTACATTCATTAAGGACAATCTAAGAATTACATATTGAGTCAAAATACTGAAATGTGCAATTTAAGTATTTTACTGATACCCTACAGAGGTTTTTCATGTATTTGAAATCTTCCACAGAGCTTCAGTTTCATTACTTTCACCAACACTTTTTAAGCATGGTGGAGTGGTAGAGACACCTGACACAACTGCACTCATGTAAAGCCTAAATAATGTCAGGAGGAAACATTATGCTATTGTCCCTACACCAGAACACTGGATTCCAACATTACAATCTGACACACTTGAAAGAAGACACTTCAGATACTGCAAATTCAATGGATTTACTCTCTACCTCTCAAATCTTTAGTTTTATTTGCATAAGAAAAAATAAGTACTGTATTCATCCATTGTTAATCAGCACATCTTAAAAGTAAGCAGTGCCATAAAACTCAGTTCCAACTTTTCAACCAAAGGATGATTTTTATGGGAAGGAATAAGAGGTTTTTGCTGACACCCTGAGGCCCACATTTTCCTAATCCAGACACATATTTCTGCATTGAAACAAAATATGTAATGAATCAAAAGCACCTTAGTTTCTCAAGTAAGTGCCTTAACTAAGAGTTAGAAGGTATTCCAAGATGTTTCATATGGTATAGACTCTATAAATATTCACTATTTCCTTGTCATATGCAAATACATGATAATAACTCTAATTTAGTGGTTAGAATACCTGCCAAAAGGGCCCCAGCCCTTTCACAGCAAGTATTTGTGAGCACAGAGCAGAGGGAAAGCCGAAGAGCCATAGAAACACACAGAATCTACAGTGGGATAATTTCAAATCCCTCCTGGGAGATGGAAGATATACACTCACATCTCCACTGACCAAAGAACTTAGCATCAAGTCCCCACCACGCTGACCAAGTACTCCAAGTACAGATTAGGCAGACAGAAAGTAGCACAGCCATCTGTGAAATATTACCCCTTGGAAAAAAACAATTCATAAATAAAGCACTCAAAGACCATTGCTTAATTTTATCTAGGAACAGAATCTTAAAGGAATTCACATCAAGAGATGTAATATTGCCAGTGGTTGCAGCAGCTTTCAAGAATTTGATTTCAGGAAGGAAGAAAAAATACATTTTTTATGAAAGCAGTTTCTATGCCCTATTCAGAGACAGTACTTTGCAGCTGAAAGACATTTAAGTGGAGAAAGCCCATTTTAAAAGACCTTACACTTCTCATTCTCAAGACCCAGCAGGAAGAGATGGTGCAATAGATATTGACTTATGAGTACTGTGTAATCAAGTTATTTGGAATTTATACAACTAACAGTTAACTAAAGCAGTGTTAATTGGATGAAGCTCAATTTTGTTTAGGATATTTACATTTAGAGCCAGTTACTCAATATTTATTAACTCAAGACTTCAATGCATGTTAGCAGGACTTACCTTCTTTAAGATAAATAGAGATATTGTGGGATCAAAAAAACCCAAGCATGCACTTAGAGAAAATATAGTGAGACAGAGTATTAGGACTTTTGGCAGAAGAATGAGCTTCCAAAATGATTCCTTCCTAGGAGTTGAATCTGTTTCAATAGAAGAGGGGGGAAACTGCATTATTTTCAGCGGCATAAGCTCATGATTGATCTTCTTGTTTTAGAAAATAAATAGTATTTCCCCTTTTTTAGTCTTCTTACTCCTATTGCACAACATATGAAAGTCAATAGTTGATTATTACATGCTATACCATTTTTATAGTGAAAACTAAAATTCAATAGATGAAGAAGCGTACAATTTAGATTCCAGCACTGCAAATCCCCAACTTGAAAAGAACTAAAGCATGTATTACTCCAATTATGTGAAAAAAGTATTTGCTTCTCTGCTAGCAGTTATACAATGAAATCTTCATGGATATGTCTCAGCTTGATACTTGAACACATATATGAACAATTCATATCTAATAAAAGAAACATGCTTTGAGAGTAAGATTGCTATTTATCAGTTGAGATCTATCCAAGTTTTTAAACAACTAATTGAACTCCAACATGTTCAATTTGTAGTCCAGGAAACTTTTTTCAGATGTCATGGTTATGTGGGAATTTTAAGTCAGGCCCTATTCCTGATGGTGTTTCTCCTATAATACCTGAATGTGGTCTCAAATTATACAAAGAACTGAAAGTTCAAGCATTAGCATCCATCAGCTCAGAGCTAATATTTATGTAACATACTTCCAAACTGGCAGTGATATCATGACAATTTCAGAGCTTGGGGAGGTCAGGGGGGAAAGTCAGCAGTAGCAACACATTTAAAGTCATTAAAATGATAAACTTAAAATCATTTTAAGTTTCTTCTAAAAGCCAATATACTTGAAGTTATTTTCCATGGTTTTCGTATTAAAGGATAAAAAAAATCAAAATTAAAGAAGCATTTCAAAGTTACTAGCATTTTTTTCTCTAGAAAAGAATAACAGAATTGTAACCTTACAATTATAGTCCTGCATGAGGACTTATCTTGAAGTTAGTTTTCTGTACAAGCAGGATCATCTAAAATTTAATAAATTTATATGACCTCCAACACTTCATTAAACCCCTCCTTTATTAACTTTAACATTCTTTCATGTTTATCAGATCCTGCACAAATAAATCCAGATCCAGTACAAATAAACACTTTTTTTTCTCCCTATAATTAGTTTTCCTCTCCACTGTTAACTCCTCAAACATGTTGAGTTCTCCTGTTTTAGGCAAAATCTGTCCCCAGCTTTTGCTCAACTAGCTGCAATGACAAACCTATAGGAAGCAGACACAGCTGATCCTTTACAAGCCCTAAATCTAAGGCAAAAACAAACAAAAATATATCAGTTCACTTCCACACAAAGTTCCTACTGTTTGCAGAAATTAGCATGAGAATTTGTGTTAATTCCAGGCCATCTCATGAATTTAGGTTAGCATTAAACATGAGCCTTTATCAAGATGATAAGCTAATTCAAGTGGAGTTTTGCCCTCTGACTTGGATCAGACTCCAGAAGCTGACACTTTTTTAAAGACACTTAAGTACATGAGCAGTTAAGGTGAGTGAAGGAAGCAGGCAGAATGATGCTTACCATATCTTGGCAATATGCACATATTCACAGGCACCAGAGCCAGCACTATGCATCCCAGCGCAATGAAAGGGACCTCGTAACCAAATAATTGATACAAAAAGCCACCCAAAGGTGGGCCCAGCACCAGTCCAAGTCCTGAAAAAATCTCAAGGCTGCCCTAAAGCATGAAATAGCAAGGAGAAATGAAGTCAGTATGTTGAGAAAATACAATGCAACAATACAAAGCAAGCCATGTGTCTGAGGAGCAGTACAACATATCCGGGTAGTGAAAAACAAGACAATGCATTGCCAGAACAAGAGCTAGTAGTGATGCTCACAGGGTGGGATAGCAAGAGGAATTCCACAGTTATGTGTCTGACAGCCATGACCTCTTTTGCTTCTCTACAGGGAACCACCTGTACTGGTTCCTGTACAGCATTCACAACTCTGCTGTCACCTAACAGATATCAGTCTTGATGTAAGCAAATGCTCCAGTAGCAGAAAGCATGCACAGGACACCTCAGGCTGAAGGTGAAGGGATCACCTCTCCCACCTGCCATTACACTCCAGCCTGAGGGAAAGGATCTAAACACACCTACTCAGATGGGTCATTATCTCATGGCATGAAGTATATGTGCAAAGTTAAAGCTTTCTCTCCATAAACAACTGTTTGGACTCACTCCCTAGGGATAGGAAAAAATAATGAAACTGCAATGGGGACAACTCAGATTGTTTTGGATATAATTTATTAATCTGGTATGTTTTATAAGATGCTAATTTGTAACAGGACAGTAATACAGATACATCTTGTGCTACAATGTCATGGTCACCACTGTCAACAATTGATTAATCAATGCTTAGATCACCAGGAAGAGCTGGTGGTAATAACTGCTTACAGATAAAAGTTTTGATAACTTCCAGAACCCAGAAAGATAACTCCAGGGAATAATTCTCATCTTCAGTTTTACTGATACAAGTCAGAGTAGTCAAATGTCCTGAAAACAGTCAAAGTCATCAAAAGCCAAGTTCTTTATCCTAGGTTAGTCTAGGGTTGCAACCTTTTTCTTTCCTAGCAAAGAAAATAACTAGGTATGGCCATTAATATCACTGTATCCAGATGATGGTTTCACTTTTTTTGCTTACCAGCCATAAAAAACACTTGATTTGTGAGACTTTGGTTCAAATAATTTACATGATTTGGGGCTGTACATCATTTAGCCCTTCTAAGTTAATGAAATGGGGGGAAAGCTGAGACATTGCAGTAGTACAGATCAGAGGATAAGAAAAACCTGATACTGTAAGAGAAGTGAGATTCCTTATGTTCTGAAGTCCACACCTCCTCCCTCCACAAGGGATCAAGTTGACAAATGCTCAACTTGCCACTCCAACAAAGCTAGTGTGCCTATACTCAATAACTTCCCCATATACCCTCTAGGGTACCCAACAAATAACAGGAACTCTGAAAACTTGTACCAAAATGGTAAGGAGGTGAAAACTGATTTTCACGATCTAGCACTATCAAGAAGGACAACAGAGAGCAGGGCCAAAATAGCCTCATCCCCTCCTTCAGGCCTCAATTTTACCCTAGGATGCACCTTGCTTAAACAATCAGCTCTTTCTTCTGCCTCCTGCCTCAGAGCTCACAGTAACAAGAGCTCTCCATCATGCCCATTTAAGGACACTAAATCTACATGAATAAATATTAAGAGGTTTTATTCTCAAGCAGAACAAGACACTGGAGTTCACAATATGGTAAAGTCAAACATTTAGAAGTCATCTGTCTTTTTATAGCACCCTTTCTAGATTTTAAACAAAGGTAAGTACCAAGCCACAGCTGTGTAGCATTTCTGATTTTGGTCTTGAGATGACCTTCACCACTACATATCATTTTCAGCCGTGAATTATGGTTACTGTGCTCTCATAACAGAATTTCTTTTCTTTTTAATTCTGATTATAAAATGGGTAACTAAGTACCTTTAAGTCAACATTACTTTACTTACCTTTTTAAATTATGTTTTAAAATTTGCAAACAGGAAACCTTAACCTTATTGACTGAATAAATCCAAAACATGATTAAAATATATAAATTGCTCCAATGAAAAGGTCAGCTAATCACTGCTGATACAACTTAGTAGGTTTCTTTTGAGTTATAGACATATTCTTATAGGTATATATTTATATAAGTAATTAAATAGCTTAACAAAAATATTAATAAAAGCAGAAACTTTTCTAATTTTATTTAACATTCTTAAATAATTTCTCAACATTTGCTCACTCATTAATATTTAACCCAGGTATTTCTGACAGAATATTTTTGAACTGAAAACCAGAATGCATTGAAGAATAGACAGAGAAAACAGTATTTATTAAACACAAAACTTTTCTTTAACACTTTAAAAACCCCAACTGAAAAAGGGTAATAAATCTGTTTGAAATGAATTGTTGATGATCAGAAATACTGCCCTCCAGTTTCAAGAAATTCTAGCTCTTATCTTTTCATACCTAACTTTTATCAACAGATTAGAAAAATTAAACCAGAATTGTTTCAGTTTTGCATCTTTCAGTCATTTAAATCAACACCATTTGAATTAATTTATCATTTTTAATCAGTTCACATGGATCCTTACTATCCAGGTAGAAGCAGTCACTAAAAGTCGTACTAGTATTTTATTAGTATTTTGTCTTGATTTTCACTGAAGAGATAACTACTGCCACTAATGGTCAGCTGTCTTCAAAGCACAAGTAACTAATATATACTGCTTAATTTATATCTAACCAGAGTTATGATAAGGTCTGAACTTGTTATAGGATTGATTCTAGATTACAAACAAAACATAACATGATGATTTCAAATAAGACTGCATAGGAGACAACAAATTTTCTCCTGATTTTAGGCTGCCCACTGGCAATTTGTCTTATTGCTGGAACTCAGCTCTAACACTGCTTTCTGAACTTACCAGGACAGTAGCTATATTAGTGGGAAATGCCTTTGCAAGGATTGAGAATGATGCTGTAATTGCTGCTGCAAAGCTTATTGCATCCATTGCTCTTACTAAAAAGCAGAAACCGATGAACATTGGTCCACTTGGCACCTTGTCAAGTATTCTGGAAAAGAAAAATCCCAACAAGAAATTGGATCTCTCTCAGGATGGAAGAAGCCATCTACTAAAGGCCATAGAGCATCATTTCTTGCTCATTAAAAGACACAGTTACAAGACACTCAATGCTTTCTACTACCACTTATTTTTGAACCACATCAGTGAAATTATTCAAACTCTACCAAACTATTTCTGGCAGCTTTCTCCTTTTCCCCTTTACTTGGCAGTGAATAGAGCATGAAAACTGTAACCTGTGAAAAACTCAAATGCCACCTTTGTTGCATTCCATAGTTTTTCCAAGCACCTGTGCAAGAAGCTTGATGCAATGTGTTAGAATTAACTAATAAGAGATTCTTTAATTGATAATAAAACATTTATTTTGCTAAAATTAGTGACTTAGAATCTCCACCTGGCAGGCAAAGCTTCCCGTTTAAGCCCAATATTTTAAGGAAATAATAATTAAAACATTATGCAGAAATAGTTTTCTTATTGCTGCACCTTTGACAGGCTTCTCACTGTCTACGAACTACTACTTAAATAGACAGAACCTAGCTCCTCTAATTTCAAAGTAGTAAACAGACTCTGAAACCTAGTGAAAGGAAGAAGTGTTCATTCTGCTTTACAAGAGGTAATAAAAATTAAAGATGCAAGAAGTTAGATGACCTAAGATGCCCAAGAGTTTCTAATTTTGCGTCCATCTTTTCATATGGATGAAAATGATCAGAAGATAAATGCAACAAAACCAAGCAACAGAAATTACTTACCCAAACAGAATGGTAACACATCCTGAAACAAACATCCCTGACACAAACATGAATTTTGCTCCAATTTGTGAAAGCTGTAAATTAAATACCATTTTTACATGTTAATATTTCAAGGAAACATCAAAAATTTCCCATATAAGTTACTGTTAAGAAATCAAAAAATTATGGGAACTTTATAGCCCCTGTAACTAAAAGACTGGGAAACACTGCTTCTGCTGATGTGCCTTCATTCAATAATGAACCTAAAAATACTCTGAACAGTTAAGTGACTTAACCCAGTTTTAGAAAGGTAAGACAATGCTGTAGTTAACTATTTCACAGCAGCATGCTGCAGCTTCTGCAGAGCAGCAGGTTGCAGCAGCATTCCTCATTATAAACAAACAGAAAGTTTGTTTCCAAACCTCCCCTGCAGCACTATCACTGACTGAGGCAAGGCCAGCAATACCCATGATGTATCTGGCTAGTGAGAGTCAACGCAAGCTGATTTTCAAGCAAATTTAAGACAACCCTTAACAGCACAAAGCTTGGGCATGGGAAGTATGGTACTTTCAGCCCTCCCCATTAATTACCAGGGAAGGACCCCACTTTTCTTCATTTCAGACTCTCTCACCAGAGTGAAGGATGACAGGAGGCATCCATAAAGCAAACTCGCTCCCGCAACAAAGTACAGCTGAGCCTCTAATTCCACACTGCAACTTCCCTCAAGGACAGTAGGTGTTTCAAGCCCTTCTTTTGTTCAGGCCTGAACAAAGTCCCTGCCTTTCAGCCATTATTACTAAAGCCCATATTTTGCTGAGTCTCACCCAAACCCTGAGGATCTCTGCTGCACTGCCCAGGTCTGTTGATGCTCACTTCAGCTGTCTGCAGTGAGGACAGCACATTCACTCTCTCCCCTGGTAAAGTACCTGGTGAGGCTTGTGCCATAGCTGAATGCCACTACAGGCACCAAGACTTGGACTTAGTAATGGCACTTATGTGACACTTCATGAGCCACCTCAGCACCAGACAAAGGCACTCACCACAGGGTCAACAAAGAGGCTGCCCAGTCAAAGACAGAGGATTTTGAACTGCTGCTCTGCAGCAGCCCCAGCTTAGGGAATGATCCTGAGCAGCCCTAGCAAACACTGCGTAGACAGCAGTGCTGCAGCACATAAACAAACATTTATATAACTTATTTGTGATTTCTTCAACATGAGAAAAATCCTGAATCTGTGGGAAAGCTCAAGTTACAAGAACTGGAAACATTTCTCTCATATTAATATAGAATGAAGTTTAAACTGAGTTAAGCAGCGGAAAATCATAACAGGAGCAAAATGTTTAAAAAAAAAAAAAAAAAGACAACATACCAGAAAAGAAGAAGAGGTGCAGCTAACTAAAGAAAGAAACAAAACAAAAACAAAATACCTTTAATGTCGCCAAAGGCAAACCGAATATATAAGTGCCACAAATAAAATGGGGGGGGTAGGAGAAAGGAGGTCATAGGAAGCAGAATTGATCCGATTACTCTAAAGCAAACAGAAAAGTTAACTAGAGAAACAAAACAGTTACATATCTGTTGCCCTATGCTACTCTCAGGAATGACAGAAAAGTACTGACAAGACTTAGATCACACTCAGACTGACTGGTCAGACTCCAGTTACTGCAGACAGAAAATTGCAGTAGCACTACTGAAAAGATGTCTCTTTTCTCAGCCTTGCAGAACTGCCTTCATGTACCAACCTGTGTCACCACAGAAAAAAGTTACAGCTCCAATTATACTTACATAATTTCCCAATATTAAAGAAGTCAAGAAATTGACCAAAGCAAAACATCCAAAAATCAGGCCAACAACTGTGTTACTGGCACCTTTTTTTTCTGCCTGCAAAAAAGATCACAACCATGTACAGACTCAGTCAAATTCTTGAGGTGAACAACATTCATGCCTTGCATATTTAAATCTATTTAATTGTCTATTAATGCAGCTAGAAAGCAATTTCTTTTATCAGAGGCAGTAGGGGCTCATGAGGTAACAACACAATTAAAAGACATAATTGCACTTCTAATATGTCATCAAGGGAAAAGCAATGTTAATTTGTCAGTGAATGAACAGGCAGCCAGACTATATAAAGGTGGCTTCAATTGGTGTGCAAGGGCACTAGCTACAGAACTTTGATCCCTTGCACAGTGAGAGGGCAGTAAATGGAGAGATCTGTTATCTTCACTGTGACATGCCACCCCATAACAAGCACCAGACAATTTTCTACTTATTTAGCTGGCCAAATACACTCACTTTGGCACCAGCAGTACACAGGCATACTTAGAGAAAAATAATATTTCTTTGTAAATACTTGAGACAAAAAGAATATTTCTTTGTAAATACTTGGTAACAATTTGGTCATTAGAGAAATGGACTTCTGCTGCAAAGGCACCATGACCACTTTTTCTTTGTTGTATTCATTCAACATAAGCAGAAATTTTATTTTTTCCCCTTTCCTAGGTCAGGAAGTTAGCACAGTTAATGATGGCGCAGAATGAGTTAACAGAGTTAGCTATAAATAAAAAGTCATTGAGAAGCTAGGACACAGAAATGCAAGTCAGGACATTGGCGGAGTTTAATCTCAGCTCTACAAAACTACTATGCAACACTGAGCAAAAAATTATTTCACTTCTCCAAGAATCCACTTTGACTTCTATCTCATCTCATTAGTTTGCTGTCTCCTCTGCAGTCATAGGGAAGATTAATCCATGGACAAGATCCAGGTCACCATTTTATGAACTGCAGCTACAGCAGCATCTTGCTATCACTGACTTATCACAACTCAAAAGTCTTAACTCAGAGCTCACAGCCAGCCATAAATGTTCCATGGAGGTCAAGATATTTCTAAAAGTTTCAACATGCAAAAAAGTAATGTAGAGAGTAGCTAAGTTGTGTGTTTACCTCTGAAGGGAAAAAGGGTCCCAGGATTGAGTAGCACATCATTGAACTGAAATTTATAGAAGCTGCTGCAACTAGTGTATAAAGCTGTTCTCTGGTAAACCGCCTCGATTCCTCACCAACTGCTTCTGACAGGCCATCATCTAAAAATACCAAATAAAAATTATAACAAATTATTATAAACTGACACAGAGGAACAATTTACGAACCATGTTGGAAAATTAAAACCCGCACTAAACTTGTACCCTCCCGGCTCTCAGATCGGAGTCGAGCCGCGCTGCCTTTTACCCCGTGCAGAGCGCAGACCTGGCCGCGGTGCAAATGCCGGCAGCCGCCCCTCAGCCTGGCCCGGAGGCGCTGGGCTGCGGCCGGAGCTCCCGCCGCGCTGCCGGCCCGGCCCCGCCGAGAGACCCGGCCTGCTCCCCGCTCGGCCCGGCCCGGCCCGGCCCGGCCCCAGCCCGCGGGGGAGCCGCTACCCCGGCCCGAGCGGAGGAACACGGGGAGCCGCCGCCTCGCACCTGGGGGCTGCTCGCCGCCCGCCGCCCGGCTGCCCATGGGGCCGCAGCGGCGCCTCCGCCGCACGTGTGGCAGCGCCCGCGGGCTCCGCGAGCACCGGGGCCAGCGCCAGCCCGGCCGCCGGCACTGAGCATGCCCGGCCCGAGGAGCGGCCGCGCCCGGAGCCGCCGCCGGGACTGCCCGCACGGGCCGGGAGAGCGCCGCGCTCGCCGCGGTGCCATGGCAACCTGCCGGCCGCGGGGTGCGCCGCACACCTGGCCCGCGGCATGCACACCCGGCCCGGGGCATGCACACCTGGCCCACAGCATGCACAGCTGGCCCGGGGCATGCTCACCCGGCCCGCGGCATGCACACCTGGCCCAGAGCATGCACACCTGGCCCGGGGCATGCACACCTGGCCCACAGCATGCACACCCGGCCCGGGGCATGCACACCCGACCCGGAGCATGCACACCTGGCCCGGTGCACCCATGATACATTGCTAAGATTGGTAGACCGAGCAAGATCGCCGATTATTACACAGCCTGGCATGTTGCAGGATTCGTTATACAAGGGCTTAACGACAGCGTTGGCGCAAGAATTACTAGCTGTAAACTGGCCAGGAGTAAATTCAAGCTGGAGATGAGGAAGAGGTGGTAGAATCACTGCATTTGGCACAAAGTCCTATCCACAGAGTGAGAAAGTGAGGAAGGAGATGAGGTGTGAGGATAAGTTCGAAACATAGTAAGAGACAGTTGTTCACCTGTTACTTGGGAGAGGAAAACCAGTAATCACATCTTAAAAGAACTATTTTAACTATTTTAAGCTATCAGTATTCCATCTAGTCACCAGTTACAATATTAACATGCTTAGAAAGGACATTTCAGAACAAACTTTGCCATGTACCTAACTTTAGAATCTCACAGTCCACATGACAGGAAAAAGCAGAACTACTTTCTTATCACAAGATTAGAAAACTTAAAAGCTATTTAGCAGCCACAAAGAAAAGCAGCGACATGTTCCTTTGCTGGAACCTAGTCTGAGAATATATTTTGTGTGGCATGTATTATGGCTGTTGAAAAGTCCCTAGGAATACCTTGAACTTTCCCTGTCTGCTTCCAGAAAAAGACATAACCATAAATCCTTTCCATAGATATTGCCTCTTCAGCAGCTTTACTCCCCTCCATGAAAAAAAGGAAAAGAAAGAAAAAAAAAAAGGAAGAGCACTTGCAAGCCATGATGAGTTCACAAAGGCATAATAACAAAAACATGATATATTCAAAGTATGGCACACACGTAGAGTGAATAAGAGAAACTTATAGAGAAAAAAAATTGTGGCAAGAGAATAAAGCATTCATTTTTGTGGCTGGAGATGCAGTCAATTATCTTCAGGAGATGAAACAATTCTTACTCCAACTACTTGCTCTTTCGAGCCTAGACTCTTTAACTCCACAGCTTCCAACTATTTTCAAACCCCAATCATCCTTACATTACTAATTACACACGAGTAACCCAACAAAGCCTATAGAGTCAGTTTTCCACAAAGTCAGTGTGCACAGAAGGTTACAGTGTGAGAAGTAGCTGTGATACATGACTCCAATAGTGAAACATGGCTACGAAGGTCCTTGCTTATGCACTGCTCATTATTGCCAAAAGAAACTTGTTAATACAACATGTTGGTTAATTCCTCACATATTCTTAGTAAGCTTTCATTATGGTTTAACACCAGCCAGCAACTCAGCCCCACACAAACTCTCATTTACTCCCTCCCAGTGGGATCAGGCAAAGAATCAGAAGAGCAGAAGTTAGAAACCCTATGCATCAAGATAAAGACAGTTGAACTGGTGAAGGAAGAGCCATGCATGCAAGCAAAGCAAAACAAGGAATTTCTTCACCAATTCCCATGGGCAGTCAGGTGTTCAGCAATCTCAAGGAAAGCAGGCTCCATCACAGGTAACCGTTACTTGGGAAGACAAATACCATCACTCCAAATGTTCCTTACTTTCTTCTTCTTTTCCCAGTTCTGCATATGGTGAGCATGACATCATACAGTATGGGATATCTCTGTGGTAGTTGGGGGTCAGCTGTCCTGGCTGAATCCCCTCCCAGCTCCTTGTGTGCATCCCCTGCTTCCTCACTGTTGTAGTGGGCTGAGAAGCAGAAAAGGCCTTGGCTCTGTGCAAGCACTGCTCAGCAGAAACTAAAATATCCCAGCGTTATCAACACTCTTTACAGCACAAATCCAAAACAAACCCCATGCTAGCTACTCTGATGACAAATAACACTACCCCAGCCAAAACCAGAAGAGCTACAAATACTTGCTAACCTTTGAACCAGGACCTGTTACCAACCTATTAAAACAGTTTATCAAGTCTAACAAATCTGTATATATTTTTTCAAAGCATATAAGCCTTTCTTGCTTATGTCACATCTGCAACAACTTTAATGACATGTAGTTTTCCTTTCAGATCCCAAACTGGATGTAGAATTTAAGGTTTAGAGCACTAGTTCTCTATAAATACTAGTCGTAGAGTCAAATTCATGGCTGATGTCCACAAGGTAAAAACATATGAAGGACAATTGCATTAAGAGTAGCTTCCTTCACAGATGTCCAGGATATTATGAAATGCTCAGCACATGTGGAAATACATATTCCTTATTATTGCTCTGTATACTTGTGGAGATCTTAGAAAGACTTGCATTGCAATCAAGAAAGTCCTTAGTACATATTTACATCATATTAATATTTTTTTTGTCAGCAGCTGCACAATGCTGTTGGGAAATAGTTTAAAATTACTCTAATGTGACCACATGATAACCACATCCTTTTAGCATTTCATGCAAAATCTGTAGAAGGCAACAGAAACTAGCAAACTGTTTTGTTCAGTTATCATGATCAAGGCCTTAGTAAATTTCAAATTGGTATTGAAATACCATAGCTTGTCCTCTCTTTGAAACTCCAGAATGACCTCTTCTTAATTTCTCCAAGTACTTGAAACTTGACAGAGGTCTCTTGCATGTGGGTGGCTGCTCTTTTCTACATCTGGAGAAATACACATTTCTCCCTCAGGGCTGGTGAGCAGAAGTTCTGTGGATATAAAACAAGAAGGCTTCCAGCTTGATTTTCCATAGGTGTGAGAAATAATTTCTGTTTTGCAAGAAAAATGAGATAATTTTATCCTATGATATTTATTTATTGCACATGGCCATGTTTTGTATTTCTGGAGACAGATGTGAGATTAAAGTTCAGAACTGAAATTCACAATTTATTGTTCAGAGTTCAGCAGTGTCATGGACCTCTCTTGGGAGTCTGCAATACCTGATACTTTCATCTGCCTACGTGACTGCCTCACCACACTGTGCCACTGTCTAAACTACTCATTACTCAGTTCCTGAGTCTCCAGTTTACAATATGGCACTTAAAACATCCCTGTAGTCTGACAATTTGAAGAAGACAGGTTGTGGTTGCCAGGGTGAGTACAAGGGGAAGATAAATGTCACCAGAGCAAGAGACAAGGAGAGATAATGGGGAAAAGGAGCAGGAGGAGGATGGCTGAGACAAGAGTGAACCATTATAGTCTCACTGCAGTACTGCTCTCCTGAAAAAGTCCCCAGGTTCTGTTCCCATTTTGATCAGAGTGGAAAAAGAAAGGAAGGCTGCCAGCCTGGAAAGGGAGACAGTCAGGGAGAGTCAAGGAACTGAATGGCAAGTGCAAAGGGTAGTAGCTGTAACCAGAGGGTTTTTAAATATATGCAGCAAGATGGTGAGTACAAATGGATCACTCAGAACAGCAGGATGGAGAGAATAAAAATTCTTGAATGCCATGTGACAGCAGCTCATCTTCTTCTCCCCAAATCTGAGTTTATAGGCAGCACATTATGCTGTTTGTAATATAACTAAATTTTGAGAGGACCAAGTTCCTCTGCTGGGGCTGGCTGCTCAGTGAAGCTGCAGGTGAGCATCTGCACTGACACCACCTCAGCCCTTTAGAACCCTGCATCTGGCAGCTCCTCATTTTCTAGTGCTCACATTACACCACTCACCCAGCCTCAAGTGCACTGGAAGTACTTCTAGCACAGGACTGCAGTCCTTGGTTTAAACAGTTCATTCTCCATGGCTGTGTGCCAGCATTTGAACTGCAGGGTGCTCAAGGGAAAATGCAGAGCTTAAGAAATTAGCTACTACTTCTAGGAATATAGAGAGAAAGGTGGAGCAGGTGGAGTAGTACCAACAGCTTGCAGAACACCCACATGAATGCTGAGCTCATGCTGTGCAATGAAGCAGATCTTCCAACAGGATCACATGCTTTCATTAGTTATTAGACAAAAATAAGACTCCCACTAGGCTACACCAACATCTCCACAGAGTTCAGTGCCAATGAAAACCTCCTCTCTACAAATACATAACTTTTATCTCAGCACAGCTTTGTTTTCTTGCAACTGTTCTAGGAAAACTGCTTTTTAGTGGTGGGCTGCTAGAATATTAGACTATACTTTGACTGTTATTATCATTTTTGCTGTAGTACAAAGCTTTCAGATGTGCATGCTTCCATCTCCTGGGCTGAATGTATATAGCACTTCCTGGAGATACTGATGCGTCATAGGCTGCAGACTTCTTATCCTTTCAAGACCTTTAGGGCAGATAATGGTATATTGTTCCACTCACTACAAAAACTGCCCTGTAGATTAGGTGCTTTTGAGGCTTTTCAAGGGCACAAGTGATGGATGGATATAGGGAAAAACATTCTCCCCTGAAGAGGTGGGAAAAAAGTGAGCAGTATTATTTGTATGTGCTGTGCTTGCATGCTTTCTGAGCAGTACAAAGGAAATTACATGTTCCTACTTCTTGTGGAGGAAGAGCTCCTGTCTCACAGGAGCTGCTAAATTAGAATATCTATGTTGGAACTGCAGTGGTTGCAACACATTGGGGTATTGCAGCAGGAGTTGCAGTTCAGAGTTTCAAGCAATATATGACAGCATTGGAGGTGCCAAATGCACACAGCACAGAGGCTGCTGTGTTAGCAGTGGGCAGGGTTGTTCCTACCCACTTTGTCCTTGGTAGCTCAGTTTGCAGGGAGAGGACAGCTCTCATACTGTGCTTCTCTCTCCATGACTTGCTCAGAGGTTGGCTTCTGTCCTTTACAGATCTCTGTAGTGCAAATGTAGGTGACTGCCTCAGAGTTGGCATGAGCTGTGTCTCACAGCTGGAGCCTGGAAGTGCTGCAGCCTCCAGCCAGCATTTCCCTGGGCAGGCTCTGGAAAAGTTGTGCAGGCTGAGCTGGGCAGCTCCAAGACAACCGAGCAGGTTCCACTTTTCCTCTCTGTCTTCCTCTGCCCTGACCAGCTGCAGTGAATTGCTTTGTGCACAGTGTCCCTTCCCTAACTGTATTTACCCTACAAACTGCTGCTTGGCAACACCAGGAAGACCAAGGAAGAGCATATTGTGGAAAGAGTGGCTAACAACGCTGGTGACAAATATGTTTGATTGCACTAGCCACAAACCAGGGCTATCAATATTTGTGACCTACTTTTATTTTATCACTATGGTCTTTTTACAAAGATAGTGACATGTAGAATACCAAACAGTCAAGTCATCCATCAGAAGCAGCGGGGATGGACAAAGCCCCGTGTCAGACTGACAGCACCCAAGTGAGGAACACGTGTCAGTGCGGTGGCCGTGCTGCACTCGCCATCAGCTGAACCACCTGTGCGTGTGTGACAGGAACAGGGCTGAGCAGTCGCACTTATGAGGCTTCTGATCTACAGCTCAGCGCTGTGACCTGCTGGCAGAGAGGGGCATTAGGGTGTTTTCTCCATGTTCCCTGTTTCTTGGCTGCCAGGACAGAGGGACGGTGCCAGTGAGGCCAGATGGCTTTGGCAGCACCGGGTGCCCGTCCTGCCCAGGGAAGCAGCCCAGGTGAGCCCTGGCCGGTGACCCAGCCCGAGGTGAGCCCTGCCCGGCTGCCACAGCTGGGGATCCCCCCAGAGGCTGCTCCTCCAGATCAAATGGATACTATAGGCACTTAAGTTATTTCTCCATTAAAAGAACAACGTTCCTGTTTATGGAACGTCTTGGGTGATAGTTTTCCTTCGGAGACCTAACTGGCACCGTTCCTTCCCTAAAGGAAAGTAGCAAACCGAGTTTCTTGTGAGACTTTATTTAATCTTCCTTGAGGAAGGGCCCCTGCTGTTACTGCTGGGGTCAGCCTTTGGGAACAGCAGAGGTATCTCCCATAGAGTATTTGTTTGACAAAGCCACCTTGCAGTTGTTGCTTACAGCTACTCAGTTTCATCCTTTAATTTCTGTTTCGAACCACGTCCCAGCTCTTGGTTTCAAACCTGCACCAATCTCCCGCTGCCGCGGACACGGGGCAGGCAGGCCCAAAATCAGGCACCGCGACGGGCAGCCCCAGCTCACGCACGCGCGCATCCAGGCCGGGGTCCTGTGGCACTATAAGAGCGCGCGGCGGCGGCGCCGCCCCCTCTCTGTGCAGCGGCGCGCGGCGGTGCCGGGTGAGTGTCCGCGATGGCGCCGGGGCCCGGCCGGGCGGGATCCCCCCGGCCCTCGGGGCATCGCGGCGGGAGCGGGCCGGGCGGGGGCCCCGGGGCGGCCGGCGCCGCTCACCGGGGCGGCCTGTGTCTGTATTTGCAGTAGGAACCCAGGCGGGGACCGCACCCACCGAGAGCGCCATGGCCGAGGAAGGGTGAGCAGGGCCGGGGCCGTCGGGGGCGGCGGGCGGAGGGGCCGGGTCGCTCCGTGGCGCGTCCGGCTCGGGAGCTCTGGCTGTGCCGCGTGTGCAGGCCCCGGCGCGGTGCTGCTGCGTGCTTCCTGCAGGCCGGGAGACGGGCGCGGAGTCCGCCTGGCAGGGCCGCTGTGCGCATGGCGTCCTCGCCTCCCCAAAGGAGCATGGAGGCAGCATGGCCCGGTGGCTCGCCAGGAGGATTTAGTGCCTTCGCTTCTTTCGAGTTCGTCCTTCGTCTGGTTTTCCTTTGGCGTAGTGCTTTAACTTGCTTTTTTTCTGTACTTTTTTAATGGCCGGATGCTTGCAGGTGAACGGGAAGCTTTTGCTTGTAGCTGAAAGTTGTTGGCACGCTGAGAACATTGTGTGTCTTTTCTTTAGCATTACTGCTGGAGGTGTAATGGATGTTAACACCGCTCTGCAAGAAGTGCTGAAGACCGCACTTATCCACGATGGCCTTGCTCGCGGTATCCGTGAAGCAGCCAAAGCCTTGGACAAGTAAGTGTGGTGTCACCAGTTTCTCTGCTGTGAATAGTAAAACTGGGTGAGACCTTGTGATGAGGTGTATTGAACACCTGCAGTGGCCATTTTGTTCACGTGTTCAGTTTAAACTTGCACAAGATTATAGCTTTCTGCCAGTAATTGTTGTCTTTTGGGGCCTTTAAGAGGAATATTAAAATATAAAAGCTAAACTCAATAGTTAAAGAATAGCAGGATCTGGTGTATTAATTTCTGTAATTTTGTGGCCCCAGTGCCACCGAGTGTTCATATGGGTGTATGGGTTTTGTGAAGAAAATTTAATCGTGCCTGCTGTATATGGCTATGGAAATCTAGGTTTCAAGAACTTTATATTTTAAGAAGTAATCTCAAAACTTTGGATGATTTTAATTGGGTTAATATATATTTCAGACTTTTCTTGGAAAAGTTCATTTCTTTTTTATGAAAAAGCCTTAAATTCATAGTTTTCTTGAACTTTTTTTTGCTGCCTTTTTTTTGTATATTGCAACAGTAAGTAAATTGTCAAGGTGCAATATCGAAACAATGTTGAACTTCTGTGCCAGTTATTGGGTAATCAGTTATGGTCTTTTCTAGGGCAAAGTATATCTGTATATACAGGTATGCATACACACCTCTGTGTGTGTTTATTTGCAAATCCGTACTTGCCTTGCAAGAAAAATCTGCTTAAATGTAAAGCTACAGTGTTTGGGTGATGACTTCTCAGTTAGTCGGATACCCCTTCACTCATCCTGTGAGTGATAACTGCTGTCTGACAAACCTGTATGCAGAAACCTCTGGGACAAGGCACTAAACAAGGGCCGAGAAATCCGGTGAGCTTAGATGGCTCACAGCTGCTTTGTGTGAGTTCTCTGACTTCAGCTCCTGCTTTATAAACTGTGTTTTAAGATGATGTGTGTGTGAGGCTTCTACACATTTGTGTGCAATGGTTCTTGGTTGGAAACATTTCTGGCATTCTGGTGGCACTCCTGATAAAGAAGGTCTTTTTAGGGAAAAGTGACCTTGTTTGCAGAGGTCACGTTTCATTAGGTTAAGCATAGAAGACCTACTCAGCTCTCTCTGTTGTCAGGTATCCCTTTGGTATCTTAACATTGTACCACAGTATACAAAGATCCTAATTAGAATTGGGGCCCTGTCATTACAGCTTCTCTGAACGTAAGTAGAAAAGATTGTTCTAAAGAACTTAAAAACACCTTGGTGTGAACATTCAAGTGTTAGTAATTAAAATTTTCATGTTACATTGCTATAATTGTGGTAAATATGAAAAAGTCACTTGTAACTTGGTTGCTTTGTAACAATGACAGCTCTGTAGGGTACCTGGTGTTTATGCAGTCATCAGACTTTTTCCAATGGCTGAGAATTTATTTAGTGGGGTTTTTAGAAGCTTTCAAAGCAGGAATAGAATCTGAAGATAAAGCTAACAATATATGAATAGCCTGTAATGTATATATAAAAAACATTAAAAGTGACAAACCGCATCAAAAGTATATTTCTTATTTCAAAAGCTTATGGTGTCTCATAACCAAAAGTTGAAGCATAGGAGATGGTTCTCTAGAAATGCATGCGCTGAATGCAATTGTTTTTTGTTTTGCTTATCAAAAAATTTTAATTGGTGCCTGAAGTAACATCTGTCAGTTCTCTTTTTCTTTAGACGCCAAGCCCATCTCTGTGTTCTGGCTTCAAACTGTGATGAACCCACATATGTAAAGTTAGTTGAAGCACTCTGTGCAGAACATCAGATCAACTTAATAAAGGTGAGTGAACTTAAAAAAAAGTTTGGAACAGTTATGCTGCTTGTTTCAGCATGTAGAGAGCTGAACCTTTAGAACACTATTGTAATTCTGTGTATGGCTTGCCTAGGCAGAACTTAGCAGCAGATTGTTGTAGTTCTATGTGATTGCCATTTTTCCACAGTGCAAAACCTGTGGGTATAAATGGCAAGGGATGTGGATTGGTTATTTTGCACAGTTTAGGTGAGTTCTGGTGTCCTGTATAATAAGTAAAATTACTGCTGGGAGTGGAGGGCGGGAGGACCATTCCTGTGGCTCCAGGAAGGCTCAAGCTGTACGATGATGATACTTTGGCTCCCTCTGCTGATGCCTGTGAGGAAAGCAGCCATCCGTTACCCAATGCTTCTGACAGTACAGCAGCTTCTGGGCTGAGCCGCCTGTGCTGGGCATGGCAAGCTCTGATGTGGTGTGATGCTCTGCACAGGTTGATGACAACAAGAAGCTCGGCGAATGGGTGGGTCTCTGCAAGATCGACAGAGAAGGAAAACCTCGCAAAGTGGTGGGCTGCAGTTGTGTGGTTGTCAAAGTAAGATTGCTAATTTTGTTTTATTTCTTGACTTCTGAAAATAGGTAGTAAACCTGCTTTAGATAAGGAACTGTTAAATACAACTCCTAATTTTTTTTTTGTAAATAGTGAATAGAAGCTGCTTTCCTGTATCATAGGCCCTGTCATGTTTATTTACTCATGTACATTTTGTGAGTTAATAGTTGTGTCCTCAATGCCTGCCTGGCAGTAATCATTAGAAGGAAAGGCCTACCTAGAAGATAGAAGTTTTGCTTTAGACAGAAAAGCCAGTTCAGTGTGTCTGCTCAACTTGAAAATGTTGTGTGGAGCTTATTTCACAATAACACTGGCAAAGTAAAGCCACAGTACGAGCCTTGAAGACTTTGTGGTCTCTGAGGTCCCAAGAGATGGCTACATCTTCTCAATGAAGACTAGTGCCTTCTGCATACATTTTCATAGTTATGCTACTTTTTCACATGTTTTGAGTTTCTTTAAGCAGAAAAGATTTTGTTTGCATTCCTGTCAGTGGGTGTTAATGTCAAATTTCATTCATTTGCATGCAATAGAGCTGTACTTTATTAGACTAGTCTTGTTAAAGAGCAGGGGAAAACTGGCAAATTGCTTGAGCTTACTTGTGTGGAAATTTGGAAATTTCTTGTGAAAAAGTGTCAGAATCCCATTTGTCCTTATGAAAAACAATTTGTGAAATTTAGGATGGGTCTGTCTTCACATTAACAATGGGTTGTTTTGTGTTACAGGACTATGGCAAGGAATCTCAGGCCAAAGATGTCATCGAAGAGTACTTCAAGTGCAAGAAATGAATGGCAAATAAATTTTGAACCAGTCTAGTGTATGTGTGATTAATGGTTTGGTGTCTGTGGAACAAGAGTTCTTTGTTCTTTTGAGTTGCAGAGTGTAGCATCAGAAGATGCAAAAAACTTTGCATTTGTTGGTGTGGTTTATTAGTATTTTAACTGAGTCAGTTTGCTAAAAAGATCCTGGGAATCCCTGCCACTATTCCTGGTTTTGGGTACTTTTGTTTTCTCTTCTACCCCAGAAGTTACCAGCTAGAACATGGCACAGATTCAAGTTGCAATAATGCAGGTAGTTAAATACTGTCTTTGCTTGCTGGTGCTTTGGTCTGTATTTCTAGGATTCTGAGTAACTTACCTAAAGTATTGGCGCCTCTGTGGTAATAATTTGGGTCCTGCTGAGACAAATGAGAAGAACAGCCTTAACTGTTTCC
The DNA here is from genome assembly GCF_047830755.1 of Zonotrichia albicollis. Classification (NCBI taxonomy): domain Eukaryota; kingdom Metazoa; phylum Chordata; class Aves; order Passeriformes; family Passerellidae; genus Zonotrichia; species Zonotrichia albicollis. The sequence goes on along the minus strand of NC_133821.1, from coordinate 69,842,892 downwards.
CAATTCTTCTGAGATGTTGCAGAATTTCTGTAAATGCTTTCTTAATTTATCAAGGGAAGTTAATGGACACAATATGTGTTTTACTTGTTCCTCTGCCTCAAATTGTGGGTGATAGCATCTTCTAACTAGTATTGTCATGCACTTGGAGATCTGATTCTGTAATTCTCAGTAGGTAGGGTAGCCAAGTAACTGAATTCTCACTTGCTCAGATTAGGCAGTATTAAACTCCTAACTTCCCCAGTGTTTTGGATTCTGTAGTTGTTCAGAACTTGTGTTTTTGTCTGTTTTTTTGGAGCAAGGGATTCAGACTGGTGTGATTTGTTATCTTCCTGCAAGTTGTTTCATGTCTTAAATTTTCTGCCAAGTAGCTCATAAGTGGAATGAGTCATAAGGAATTGCTGATTATGCTGATGTGTAAGATATGGATGTGAATATTTGGGACTGAGCACCTGTGGCTGAGGAGATGGGAATATTTATCTGTTTTCAGGCTCTTCACCTTAGATTTTTACTATGGTTTGTAATCCCTCTTGGGACCCCTAGTCATAAGTGTGAGAGCAAAGGCAGGCATCTTCTCTAGCTCAGCTCAGATGCAGTTTTCTTACAGCTCTTAAAGGGTCTCTGGTTTTGGCCCTGTCTACTACTTTGTAGTAACTACATCTGGGTGACTTGGGTTGTTAAGTTTTTTGTAGTGACATTGTCAGGTGTACTCAGTAAGGTCACCTGCTCAAGTAAGGTGTGTATCCTTCTGCTAAACTAATGCATGTTCTCAGAAAACAGACCTTAAGGTAATTTAGTTTGTTCAAAGGAGGCTGGCAAATCTTGTCAAGGGTCTGGGGCCAGTTAGGAAGCTGGTTATTTGGCCTGGAGGAGGCTTGGGGGACACCATGCCACTCTACAGCCATCGGAAAGGTAATGAGGTGAGGGTCTCTTCTCTGAAGTAGCAAGTTACAGGTTAAGAGAAAATGGCCTGGCGAGGTATTAGGAAATACAATCAGGCATTGAAGAATGCCAGGGAAATGGTGGAATCAGCAGTCCTGGAGGCAGTTAAAAGACCTGTAGATGTGACGCTTAAAAACGTGGTTTTGCCAGTATTTGGTTTGAAGTTGGGCTTAAATATCGCTTCCAACATAATTTAATTCATATTTGTTGAGCCTGCAACCAAGTTGAGTAAAGTCCAGCTCACACAAACCATTTGGGTTTGCAAAATACTCATTTAACGTGTTTTAACTTGGTGTGAAAAAAAAACACAAAATGTTTTTTGCACTTGACTTATACCAGTGTAATGGCAACATTAACAGTAGCTGGAATATTGCATTTCCTTTTAATTGCTGTGAAGGGGTTCAAGTAAGGGGAGCTGTAGTTTACAGGCAAATTTGTTAGGCAGTGTTTCTTTCACTGCAGTGGAATGATGCCTCAGTACTAACATTCAGGAGTGTTATTTTTTTAGTGTTACCATACCATTTTACATAGCAATGTTAATACCAGGGAATGGCATAGTTTCATGCCAAGTTTTTTTTTTTTCATTGGAATAGCATCAACACTTAGTTTTTTTTTTAAAGAAGGATTTAGATTGAAATTAAATTTTCTTATCAAAATGCTTATGTTTCAAATTAGGACTTTTCCAGGAAATGAAGCTTTACAAGTGACCTTGGAGCTTACGCAGAGTAAGCATTGGAGAACTGATTGTTTGCTTCATGCTTTTTACTTGTCCTGGGGTGACGTTATGATGCTTGTATATCCCCATTCATCTGTTCTGTGCCTTTAAGACCGGCACTGAAGAGTGGAAGTTTTGTTTGGGTTTCTCTTATCAGGACACAGAGACAAGCAGTACACAGAGCTGGTTTTTTTTACTTCCAGCTTTGGGCTTGCTGCTTTTGCTTGCTGCTTTTGCTTGCTCTCTTTTTCTGCTCTTGCTTCTGCTCTGCTTTCTGCCTCTGCTTATTAGCTAGTTCTAGCTAAACAGTCCACATTGCTTCCTGGACTGTTTCTCCTCTCCTGTTCCTGTGACCATCTCGAACCTGCTCCGGACTGGGACCCGGGAACACCAAAGGGTTCGGCTGCAGCGGCTGGCCCAGCGCCGGAGGGACTGAGAACAGAGCAACCACCCCCAAAAGAGACTTTCTGATTTTGCCATCTTTCTCAGAGCGGTGTCATCGGGTATTGTTCATTTTGTGTGCTGGGGGGTGCGGGGCCAGTCAAATAAACAGGTTCTTTCCACCTCTCTCCGAGGAATTTTTTCCCGAACCGGTTGGGGGGAGGGGCCCTCCTTTGCAGATTCTTTAACAAATTTGCCCTAAACCAGTACAAATCTTTGGCGCCCAAACGTGAGGTGAGAGAGAGAGTGGAAAAACCCTGTTTTGACTGCATTTTGGCTGCTATTACTCTGTGTTCGTTTAAATCAGCTAATAGCCATGCTTTTTGGATTCATAATGTCTGTTGGGGTGAAGGTTTGCATGCATTTCTGGTCCCTAGGGTTTTTTGAGATTTTAATACCTCTCTGGTCCCTAGGCTTATTTTCCTATCCAGAAATAGCTTTAGTATTGCCCCTAATATGTAGTTTTTACATCAGAGGGGCTGTGACCAGAATAGCTATCCTGCTGGGTTTGGTGGCAATAATGTGCAAGAAGTTTATAAACATGCTGGGGTCTGCTCCAGATATGAATGGTTCATGGCTATGGTTATGCATCCAGTTTGTCGCAGGAGGAGCAGGAGAGAATGAGGTTTTTCAGCCTCTGCTTTCCTCCTTCTCCTATGAATCAGTTGCATCACTAGTGAAGGATGTTCAGTTTCCCCTCAATGTTAAAGAAACCATCTTCCTGGTATTCAATCTGGTAACCTTCCTCTATACAGCCTGCTGCTTCTCTAGAATGAGGGCTGAGATTTCTAGACGGGCTGATGAGACCCCTGACTCAGGAGTAAACCCTGGTGTGGGAAATGGGAGGATATGGGCCAAATCCTGAAGGAATTCTCTGACCCTATAGTGTGGGATTTTCCCCATGAACAAATTCAGAACCCAGCTGAGGTGGGGAAATATCTGAAAGAGAAGTACCAGGATGAGCCTAAGGAGAGGAAGGTCATTGCAGTGAGCTGGGCCCTGGCATATGCTTATCGCACACTGCTAGATACTCTAGGGCAGCAGACAGAGGCAGGGGGGCAGGGAGATAAATCAGCAACTGTCCTGGTGACTCAGGCTGTAGCTAACACTCCAGGCTCGAAGCCAGCAGCTAAACCCATGGCTGTTGCTACCAGCACTAGAAGTGGGAAATGCACAGCCAAGACCAATCGACCAGTGGACGATGATGATGATGATGCAGGAGAAGGAACCTCAGTGCCTCCTGACGTAAAGTCAGGAGTCAAAGCAGCAGGTGCAAGATCAGATGCTAATACTGAGTCCTTCTCCCTGAAGGACCTTCGTGGCCTACGGAAGGATTACAGTTGAAGGTCTGATGAATCCATAATTAATTGGCTGGTCCGTCTCTGGGATGCTGCAGGCGAGGCTACCGTTTTGGATGGCACTGAAGCCAGGCATTTGGGATCCCTGTCACAGGATACTGTCATAGACCAAGGAATGATGAGGGGGGCTAACTCTCACAGCCTCTGGGAACGGGTCCTAAGAAGTGTGGCAGAAAGATACCTGTGTGCAGACGATCTCTATATGCAGCAGACTCAGTGGAAGACAATAGAGCAAGGGATCCAACGCCTGAGAGAAATGGCCGTGGCTGAGATTATCTTCTCAGATGATGTAACAACTAGGAACCCAGATTTAGTACCATGCACGTCTGTGATGTGGCGAAAACTCGTACGACTCGGGCCACAAGAATATGCTTCTGCCTTAGCCATCATGAAGAGGGATGAGAGGGTGAGACTGTGCTTGACATGGCAAGGAAGCTCCGAGCATATGCAGATGCTGTACATGGCCCGACACATGCCAGAATCGCAGCGGTAGAAACACGTCTGCAGAACTTAGAGGATAAGATAGAGGAGAACCATAAGAAGCTTAGAGAGGAGATTAAAGAAGACCTTCTCCAAATTTCAGCAGTACAGATCCGAGGTTCCGGTATCCAAGGCAGACGTTTCCCAGATGGTGAGAGAAGATACACCCCACGAGCTGAGCTGTGGTTTTACCTGCGTGATTGTGGGGAAAACATGAGAAGGTGGGATAGGAAACCTACCGCTGCTTTAGCACGACGGGTGCGTGAACTGAAGGAAGCCACCAGGAGGAAAGCAGCTCCAGTTGCCCGTAGCCGAACGGCCAGGTATGATGATGATGACATGTCTGATCCCCTCGAAGGAACATCCAAAACATACACCCAGGGAAATAATGATTTCTACCAGGCTTAGAGGGGCCCTGCCTCTAGCCAGGTAGAGGCCAGGGAAAATCGTGTCTTCTGGTCTGTGTGGATTCGTTGGCCTGGCACATCGGAACCACAAGAGTATAAAGCTTTGGTCGATACTGGTGCGCAGTGCACGTTAATCCCATCAAGACATGTGGGGACAGAGTCTGTTTCTATTGCTGGTGTGACAGGGGGATCCCAGGATTTCACTTTGGTGGAAGCTGATGTGAGCCTAACGGGAAATGAGTGGAAGAAGCATCCTATTGTGACTGGCCCAGAGGCCCCATGTATTTTGGGCATAGACTACCTTCGAAGTGGGTACTTCAAAGACCCAAAAGGACTCAGATGGGCATTTGGAATAGCTGCTGTAGAGACAGAGGGCATCCAGCAATTGAACACCTTGCCTGGGTTGTCTGAGAATCCATCTGCAGTAGGATGCCTGACGGGAGAAGAGCAACGAGTGCCAATTGCCACTTCCATAGTGCATCGACGGCAGTATAGAACCACTCGAGATGCTGTGATCCCCATCCATAAGATGATCCGAGAGCTGGAGAGCCAAGGGGTGGTCAGCAAGATCCACTCACCCTTCAACAGCCCCATTTGGCCTGTGCGAAAATCTGAAGGAGAATGGAGATTGACTGTGGACTATTGTGCATTGAATGAAGTGACTCCACCACTGAGTGCTGCCGTGCCAGACATATTAGAGCTCCAGTATGAGCTTGAGTCCAAGGCAGCAAGGTGGTACGCCACTATAGACATAGCCAATGCATTTTTCTCCATTCCTCTGGCAGCAGAATGCAGGCCTCAGTTTGCCTTCACATGGAGGGGAGTGCAGTACACCTGGAACCGATTGCCCCAGGGGTGGAAGCACAGCCCCACCATCTGCCATGGACTGATCCAGACTGCACTGGAAAAGGGTGAGGCTCCAGAACATCTGCAGTATATTGATGACATCATTGTGTGGGGGAACACAGCTGCGGAAGTGTTCGAGAAAGGGAAGGAAATTATCCAGATCCTCCTGGGAGCTGGTTTCGCCATTAAAAAGAGCAAAGTAAAGGGACCAGCTCGTGAGATTCAATTCCTGGGAGTGAAGTGGCAAGATGGACGGCGTCAGATTCCTACAGATGTCATCAACAAGATCACAGCAATGTCTCCACCCACCAGTAAGAAAGAGACACAAGCTTTCTTGGGTGCAATAGGTTTTTGGAGGATGCATATTCCTGAGTACAGTCAGATCGTGAGCCCTCTCTACCTGGTCACCCGCAAGAAGAACAATTTCCAGTGGGGCCCTGAGCAGCAACAGGCCTTTGTCCAGATCAAGCAGGAGATTGCTCATGCAGTAGCCCTTGGCCCAGTCAGGACAGGACCAGAGGTGAAGAATGTGCTCTACTCTGCAGCCGGGAACCATGGCTTGTCCTGGAGCCTTTGGCAGAAGGTGCCTGAGGAGACTCGGGGTCGACCACTGGGATTTTGGAGTCGAAGCTACAGAGGGGCTGAAGCCAACTATACTCCAACAGAGAAAGAAATCCTGGCTGCCTATGAAGGAGTCCAGGCTGCTTCGGAGGTAATAGGCACTGAAGCACAACTCCTCCTGGCACCCCGACTACCCGTGCTGGGGTGGATGTTCAAAGGCAAGGTTCCTTCCACTCACCATGCCACCAGTGCTACATGGAGCAAGTGGATTGCTCTTATTACTCAGCGCGCCCGTATAGGTAAACTGAATCGCCCTGGAATTTTGGAGGTCATTACAAATTGGCCCGAAGGTGAGAATTTTGGTGTCACAGATGAAGAGGAACAAGAACCAGTGACATGTGCTGAAGAGGCTCCTCCCTATAACCAACTGCCCCCAGAGGAAACATGCTACGCTCTTTTCACTGACGGTTCCTGTCGCATCGTAGGGATGAACCGGAAGTGGAAAGCAGCCGTATGGAGCCCCACACGACAGGTTGCACAAGCTACCGAAGGAGAAGGTGGATCAAGCCAATTTGCTGAACTCAAAGCTGTTCAACTGGCCCTTGACATTGCTGAGAGAGAGAAGTGGCCAAAGCTCTACCTCTACACTGATTCATGGATGGTAGCCAATGCTCTGTGGGGATGGCTGGAGAGGTGGAAAAAGGCTAACTGGCAGCGTAGAGGGAAACCAATTTGGGCTGCTGGTGAGTGGAAAAACATTGCTACCAGGGTAGGGAGGCTACCTGTGAAAGTCCGCCATGTAGATGCCCATGTACCCAAGAGTAGGGCCACCGAGGAGCACCAAAACAATGAGCAGGTAGACCAAGCTGCAAAGATAGGGGTGTCCAAAATAGACCTAGATTGGGAACATAAGGGAGAGTTATTCCTAGCTCGATGGGCCCATGATGCCTCAGGCCACCAGGGCAGAGATGCCACCTATAAGTGGGCACGAGACCGAGGGGTGGATCTAACCATGGACAGTATTTCTCAGGTTATCCATGACTGTGAGACGTGTGCTGCCATCAAGCAGGCCAAGCGACTGAAGCCCCTCTGGTACGGTGGGCGGTGGTCCAAGTACAAGTATGGGGAGGCCTGGCAGATTGACTACATCACACTGCCCCAGACACGCCAGGGCAAGCGCTACGTGCTGACCATGGTGGAGGCCACCACTGGATGGTTGGAAACCTACCCTGTGTCTCATGCTACAGCCCGGAACACCATCCTGGGCCTGGAAAAGCAAGTTCTGTGGAGACATGGCACCCCTGAGAGGATCGAGTCAGACAATGGGACTCATTTCAAGAACAGCCTTATCAACACCTGGGCTAGGGAACATGGCATTGAGTGGGTGTACCATATTCCCTACCATGCACCAGCTGCAGGGAAAGTGGAGAGGTACAATGGACTACTAAAAACCCAGTTGAAAGCTTTGGGTGGGGGATCTTTCAAGAATTGGGAGCAGCATCTGGCAAAAGCCACCTGGTTAGTTAACACCCGAGGTTCCACCAACCGAGCAGGTCCTGCCCAGTCTGAGTCCTTGAATGTAATAGAAGGGGACAAAGTCCCAGTGGTACATATCAGAGGTTTGTTAGGGAAGACTGTGTGGATCAATTCTGCCTCGAGTACAGACAAACCCATTCGTGGGGTTGTCTTTGCTCAGGGACCAGGTTGCACGTGGTGGATAATGCAAAGAGATGGAACAACACAATGTGTACCTCAGGGAGATCTGATTGTGGGGCAAGAATGATGTGCAATATCACTGTTCATTGGATGTTACTGCCATTGTCTGTACATTAAACCATACAGACATGAGATAGAAGGAAATGTGTAAGAGTTGAAGGTCTGGGCAAGTGGAAGATGGAGAAGGAAATGTGTAAGTGTCGAAGGTCTGAGCAAGTGATAGATGGAGCTTTAAGTGACTAAAGTGAAAAGGGGGAATCCTGCAGCTCTGTAATATAGGGCCTGGATTCAGTGGTCCAGTGTGGGGATGTGATGAAGGCATGATGGGTATTGCTTGTAATTCTGGGGGAACAGATAGAAATTTTGTATGAATAATGCATGATGTGTTGTAGTATGTTGATGATATGGGGATAAGGGGTGGAATGTCCTGGGGTGACGTTATGATGCTTGTATATCCCCATTCATCTGTTCTGTGCCTTTAAGACCGGCACTGAAGAGTGGAAGTTTTGTTTGGGTTTCTCTTATCAGGACACAGAGACAAGCAGTACACAGAGCTGGTTTTTTTTACTTCCAGCTTTGGGCTTGCTGCTTTTGCTTGCTGCTTTTGCTTGCTCTCTTTTTCTGCTCTTGCTTCTGCTCTGCTTTCTGCCTCTGCTTATTAGCTAGTTCTAGCTAAACAGTCCACATTGCTTCCTGGACTGTTTCTCCTCTCCTGTTCCTGTGACCATCTCGAACCTGCTCCGGACTGGGACCCGGGAACACCAAAGGGTTCGGCTGCAGCGGCTGGCCCAGTGCCGGAGGGACTGAGAACAGAGCAACCACCCCCAAAAGAGACTTTCTGATTTTGCCATCTTTCTCAGAGCGGTGTCATCGGGTATTGTTCATTTTGTGTGCTGGGGGGTGCGGGGCCAGTCAAATAAACAGGTTCTTTCCACCTCTCTCCGAGGAATTTTTTCCCGAACCGGTTGGGGGGAGGGGCCGTGTGGGTTTCGCTTTCTGGAGGGGCCCTCCTTTGCAGATTCTTTAACAAATTTGCCCTAAACCAGTACATTACTTTAAATTATCCCTAGGGTTTGGTTTATTTTCAGAAATTTACTGAGATCAAAATTCTACCCAAGGCTTTTGATTCACCTTGATATTTTGTAAAGGTTTATTTTTTTAAACTGGCTGAGGCAAAGAAGTGACTACTTTTCCTTATACTGCATCACTTAGTAAATGCTTCTCTGAGGCCTCTGCTTTGTAGACTAGAGAGCCAATATCTTCATGCTTTCTTGATAAATGGTATTTTTTGTTTTGTTGTAGTGTGTTGTTAAGTTTCTTGTGTTATTCCCCCAATTTATGTATTGTTTCCCCCTATTATGTGTAAAATGGTTTTGTCCCCCCAGTTTTTCCCGCCACAGCCCTGATGTCTGTTAGGTTACCATGGTTACCCCTGTGTCTGTCACCCAAGTTATATAATTTCTCCTGCCCCTTTTTCCCTTTTTAGTAAATCTTTTCTCCTCCCTGGGCTCAGTCAATCAGCCCCCCACTCCTCCTGGTTTTCCAGAACTTTCGTTTCTCTGGAGGTGTTGGTTGGCTGGGGTCCCGGGACACCTCCCTTACCTTTTGATTATTGGTTCCCATGGAGTGTCAGTTCTGTGAACTTCATCCCCCTCACCTTTCCCGATTGGTTCCACCTGTACCCACCCCCCCCCCTCCTTTATAATCCTGTTTCACCCCTTATTCAGGGCGACTTTCCCGGCTGGTTTTCCCATGTTGGATTCCTCTATGCCTTGAATAAGCCAACGTTAACCCCCGGTGAAGTGATCAGCTCCGTTCCTCGCCAATACCAGCGGTGTAAGCCAGTCCGCAGCCAAGTGCAGCCCGAGGCCATCAGACGCCGAGGGGTGCTGGCTAGGAATTGCAGAGGGGTGTCGGCCTTTCGCCCTCAGCTAGCCGGACTTCGAACATTGGGCCACATACGCCCCCCTGCATTGTTTAACTGTAGATGTACTGATTTTTATATGTCCTGCAGGATTTCAGATAAGATTTTGGAGGAGTAGGCTTTTTTTTTTTTTTTCAGTAGGGATTCTACTTGAGGTTGCCGCCTCCCTGCCCAAAGGGATACATTATTGGTTGCAAGAATGGGTATGGTTGGACAGCACTAAATATGGGAACGGAAGATTAAGACTTCAGAGTTAGGGTTCCAGGACTGACCCTGACTTTTCCTCTTTATCATGTTTAATGTCACTTCCATGTTTTCCTTTTCAAACTAGAATAACACAGAATGGTTTGCTCAATGATGTATGTTTTGTAGCTTTAGATTGGCAAAATCTTGAGAATTATTTTTTGTTTTCTGAACTGTAGTAGTGAGATTGGATGGTTTTGTATGGAAGGGTAGGTGTTTACAGGCCTAAAATAAAGTTTCACCATGAAGTAGAAAGCTAATGAAGTCTGAAGAAATTCTGGGAAGTCATTTTGAAGGTGTCAAGAACAGACTCCCAGAGAGCATTGGAGAACATCCTATATGATAATAGAAGTCTTGAAACCGGTTAAGCTAATTTTCTTTTAGAACCACCTGTGTGTCATCTGGACCACTGCTGTTTTCTGTCTGTGTGTTCTGCTGTAGGTCACAAAAGCTCGAGTATCTGCACAGCAGCAGTACCACATTTGCACAGTTTGATGGAGTCATGGGCCTGACTGCAGCTCCTGTGGGAGAATTGTTTGTACCTGATCTCCTCCGTTTCCCACGACAGTGCATATTTCACTGTTGCAGTCCTTTGGAGTTTGGGACAGAGGTACAGCTACTCTGCTGCTTCTGGTTAAAAGGGGCTGTGTGTGCTTCTGATGTGTGAGCCTGAGAGCTCACTTGAAGGTAATTTTATTTTAGGACAGCTTATTCACAATGTGCTGGTGTGCTTTGCAGTAGCACACGTGTTGGGGCATCAGGGCTTGTCAGCAGCAAATCGGCTGCACAAGCACTTTTGTGGGCTTTAGCCATTAATTTGGAGAGCATTGTTTACTTTGCCTGCTTTGCCAAGAGAAGATATGTTCGTGTCTTATTTAATGCATTAAGTACTTTATGAAGGGTGAGAATCCCACATATAGGAAAAAGTATATTTCATAATATGTCACAAAATAGCCTTTAAAAAATTAAGCCCCAATATTTTCTGTTTAATAACATTTCTGGCTAAGAATTGCCTCTGTCTGGTTTTAGTCCTTGTTTGCTTTGAAAGAGCTGTAAGCCCATGTTCCTCAGGTGTCTGTGTTCCTAAATCTGGTGCAAGCATTGTCCCTGAAACCTGCTCCCTTTTCTTTAGACTTCACAAAGGTCTCTCATCCAAGGATGTGAAGGAATTCTGAACATTTATCTATTTGTCAGCCTTGAAGATTGCTTTGAGATGATATGTTTGGAATGTGAAGCTTTAGTAATATTTGTAATTTGTGTTAGACTGTTGCCTGGAAAATAGAACCGTGTTCCCTAATGTTAGAGTGATAACATAAAAGCAAACCTTTACTTGAAAGCTATGAAGTACACAATATGGCAAAAACTGAACATGGCACAGTAATTCCATAATTTTTATAAGGTTAATTGATTAGTATACCTATCACATATTGTCCAATTAAAATGTTGGTTGGTTAGGTAATAATTCCCAGGTTACTGTCCCACTGGATGCAGCCCAGGACTTCTTTACCCAATTTTGTTATCTCTAGTCCAGATTCTGGTTGTATAACAGAACATCCTTGTAGTTGATTCTCTTCTTGGAATAAGACTTAAGTATTTTAGAAACATGTTTAGGCGGTTAGCTTATTGTTCCTAAATGTAGGGAAAGAGGACAGGAAAAGTGCTAGGAGCTACTGCCACGCATTAGCAATCTACAAAGCTACAAATATATGAAAAATACAAACAGCTAAAAGTCTTAGGCATCAAGACCATTGAACCAGATAGCAGATGTTAGGTGAAATCAGATTTGGTTTGTATTTTTCAGCCTTAAGGAAAGCAGAAGTAATGACAAATTATTTTTTCAATGGTTTTAGACATTTAAGTAAATACACAGAAATGTTTTCAGCCATTGGTCAGCAAACAAATGTTTGTTTTGAGATTCTCTAATAAATTGAGCTGATGGAGTGGTTAGTATGTGTTGTATGTAATGATCCCACATGCATTCATAATTTCTTGGTGCACTGGCATTATTTTTGTATGAAAGTCCACCACAAAAACCGTGGACATCAACTGCTTCATGTACCTGATCCACTCTAAATTATGATACAATCTTTTACAGAAGTAAATCACTCTACAAATATCTGAACTTTCAGCCATTTGTTACCATGCTTCCTCCTTTCCATTCTGAAAGCGTGCAAGTCATATTATATGGACTAATGGAAACTAATCTGAAAATCACTTTGTCTTAAGGAGCTTTTCCCCTCCTCTCCAATTCAAAAACGAGGGGTTTTTTTTTATAGTTTGTAAGTAAAAATATTTAAAGTATTTTCAGAAACCTCTGAACAACACAATATTACATGAATGGGGATACTTAGAGTAACAGGTATGCTTTTAAAAAAATTAATTAAAAAAAATTATAAACCAAACACAATTTGGATTGTACCTGGTGTGTTTGTTTAAAAAAATATTTTATTGATATCAATATTTCCTATTCCTGAAAGATTAGGAGGCACAAAACAGAATTACACAAAAATATATCTACAAGGGAGTAAATGATTGGGTACAAATCAACCTAGCTTGTCTTTTAGCTCAGTCAGTGTCAGGAATCTGTTCATCTTTGCTGTAGTCTGACTAAGGTCTAAGGTAAGGTAAGTTTTACACTTTGAAGCAGAACAATAGAGTTAGTATGTTGATATTCTAAAATACACTAATGTGTAAGCAGACAGATACTATTTTCCAAATGTGGTGAAAAAGGTATTTGCGTCAGTTCCTGGCATGTCAGGTTCCTGCCCTTTAAAATTTACTATAAAGTTTTGAAACTTAAAAAAATATATTTTATGTGGATGTGCAGAAAAATGTTTATTAAATTACCCATTTTTATATTTAAAAAAATTGTACTTCCAGTATGCTTTATTTTTCCTTCTCACCTGAGTGGTTCTAAAACATTTGCTGCCTTGAAAGCAGTCAGACCCCTGTTAAAATAAGCTTTGTATTTTGAGGGCAGAAAAAAATCCACGACCCCTAAGTAACCTTTTGTATTGATTGTATTGTTAGCAGCCAGTGTGTTGGATAACATAATACAGATGCTTAGGACAGGTTTAGGAAGGCAAATGGGGGGAAAAACCAAAAGATTTCTAGTTTTAAGACTATGTGTTTAAGGAATTGAGGTCATGTTTTGTAGAACCCCTCCACAAAAAAAAAATGAAACACCCTTGGATATCCGTATATATAAAAGTGTTCATATGTCAATAGAGCTATGGTATATATTCCTTTTGATCCATATATTTGAATGGACAAAAGTCAAGTAAGAACCTTCAGCTATGCTGTTTTCAGAGCAGCAAAATAGAATGTTTGTCAGCACATGTACAAGAAGTACCTTTACAAGCACGGAACTTAGCAAGCTAGTGTACTTGAAAAAAATGTAAATTCAAATCCTGTTTCTGCAGAGGCTGACTTCCATCCCTCCCTCCAAATAAAAATCTCAGCTGGTTCTGACTCTTCCCTCATGGTTATCTACCTTTTGTTTTTCAGCATGACAGGTTATACAAATTCTTTTAAAACCAGTATGTCTTGATCCTTTTTTGATCATTGTGAACAGCATCATCATTCTGTCTGACCCTCAAGACCGTATTCATGTCCTTTTCAGATGAAAGTTATTGGAAATATATGTGCCTCTTCTACTTGAAACTGTGTGAAAACACTCCTAAAGCTACTGTTTGGACATGTATTTTGAGTAATTTTTCCTGTATTAAGAAGAGAATTGGCAGACTGATCAACATGGTTAGTAGTAGGTGGAGGCAGAGGAACAAGTGTAAGAGGTTAAATCAATGAGACAATCTGGCTGTGAGCCTCGAGGTGACCCTCTCTCTCCCACCCTTGATTTCTTGCCCATAAAAATCCATAAAATGAATGGCAAAGCATAGGGAGAACAACTGTCAAGGGACAGAAGAGTGGAATAACAAAGATGCATGCATGCAGACACGAGTGTGCTGTTTTAAAAGGAGATTACAAGGCTCAAGATGGTATTAGGTGGGAAAGAAAGGCAGTGTGTGCCATCCTAGTAAAGTCTCTTGAAAACCATCCCCCCCTGCTCAAAACCAGGCCCAGCAAACCCAAATGAAGACTGTGGTGTTTATGGTTAAAAGGGGTGATGAATATTTGTGCCACCAAGATCCTGTGTGAGGGTTGGTAAGCCGTTTGGAAATGTTCATTGACTGTGTGTTTTCATTCCTTGGATGCACCAACTATGCCTTTTTTGCTTTGTTCTTTAGGAATGAATAATGCTCACGCATATGGACATTTTCTATTTTTCACTTCTTTCCATGTTTTAAGCACAGAAAGCTACCAAGAGTGCTTTATTCCTGAAAAACAGAGTTTAGAAGAGCCTCAGACCGGGAGGTCTGCGTGGACGGGTGGTTGTAGCTTATGAGTTGTAATTTCCCAAAGTGTAGAATGGGGAAGCGGGCCCGTTTGGGCGGCCGGGGACCCCAGACCCCGTTTTGCCTGTCCCGGGCGCCGTGCTGGGGCCGGCTGGGGTCGGGCACATCGGCGGGGCCGGGCAGCGCTTCCCGGGCCGGGCAGGAGGTGGCAGCCGAGCCCCGGCCGGAGGGGGCCTGGGCCGGCGGGAGCAGGTGCAGGCCGCGCTCATCCCGGCGGGCTCGCCGCGCAGCGAGCCGAAGTGGAATGTGGCTCTTTAATGCCTTTGAACGCTGCCGGCTTCCATGCCTCCTTTCCAGCGTTGCAGCCTTGTAAAACCCCAGCACGTCAGGTGTTGGGGCTTTTACGGTGTGTGGAAATGTGTTTGCTAAACCTGAGGTCTTTGTTGTACAGCTGCGACACCTTTAATCCGTTTTTGTGGGAGCTGTACCACACAGGGCAAGTACTCTCGTCTGCTTTCCTGCACAGAGATACTTGATGAACAAGCTAACAGGTCTGGGGGATGTGGTCAAGGATCCAGTTGTTTGGAAGTTCACTTCATACCTTGTAAGTAGCGCCATCCATCAGACCGAGAACACCACTGTCAAACACATAAAGGAGCAGCACAGACTTGAGATAAGAGCCAAGATAGGTGAAGGCTTTTTTTTCTTTTCCCTCCCTGACTCAAGTGTCTGATGTATTACAGTGTTCAAAGCGTTTCAGTATGCTTATATTGTATTCACACATATGCAATGTATTTGAAACATTCCTACCAAGGAGATTGTGGTAAAAACTGTAATGTGCAGCTCGCTGGGTTTCATTGTAAAGTAATATAATATCCACATGTGCGAAGGCCAACGCAATATTTTATTTTTTGCTTACCCCAGGGAATATGATATTAAATTTATCAGCTGAAGTATTTGAATGAGAACTCATAAATATTTTCTGAGGTGCATCAGTGGCATGCATAGGGAGGGAGAAGACATGCAGCACTGGGTGAAGAGGAAGTTGTTCATACTTTCCATCCTTCACTATCACATAACAGCTATGCCTTGTCCTTCAGATGGGATGCTGGTAAAGTTTCTTGGTGACTGAAAACAAGTCTTAAATTGTGGAGAATTTGCTAGTCTGTGTGATTTTTTTCTTATAATTATTAACGCTGTTGTACATGGAGTGCAATTGTTGTTCACGTTAGATACAGAGCTTGGGGAGGGAGGAGAAGGCTCCCAAAAAGAGAGGTACTGTTCTGAAGACATTTCAAATGCATAGGAGGGCTGTTGGCCTGCCTGCTTTACCTGATGTGCTGTGATTGCAGGCATCCTAGATAGACAAGCTGCTACCAAATCTAGGAGGAGTTTGCAACTGCCCTTGTGGAGCTGTAAATCTTCCAGGGCTTAAGCAAGCACCTCTGTGTGGCATTATCCTGTCTGGCTTGGTGATCCAACTTCTTGTATGGAGTTAACTTAAGTGTCTCCAAAACAATTCTGTGGTGCTTTAGACCAGTCCAAGCCATGCTGAGTTAGCGGTTCTCTGTCAGCATTGTCTCAGTGTGTACCTGCAGCTAAAATTGCCCATATCAGGAATGGCACTGAGAACAAGACCAAAGAGTACATTTTGCCAATGAAGAAAATCTTTGTGCCTCCACACTTTGAGTATCCTACAATTTATCTCTGCATTCTGCAAGAAGGCAGTGCAGAAGATGAGTGCTTGTTTACCAAATCCTACAGTACTGGATCGGGGAACATGTATTGAAACTGATCGGACATAATTTAAAACAGGTTTTTAAAAGTGCCTTTCTTCAAAGCCTGTAATAAACTCCTAAAACTGGCTGCTGCAAGAAAGTGTGAAGTCAGAACACATCAAGATTTTCAAAATAGATTAGACAAATTAATGGATAAAAGGTGCAAACCAGATCCTATTGGGAAGGCATTGATATTCCCTCTAACACCTGAAATCTAACAGCAGGATGCAGAAGGAGCATGAGGGTTAGATTTCAGAGAGTGGCTTTTTTCATGTGCTCTCCTTAAGCCACCTCTGCAACAGCCACTGTGGGAGACAGAAGCCTGGGTGATGGACATTGGTCTCACCACATGGGGCATTTCTAATAGAAAAAGATCAGATGAGCAGGCCCTTGGAGTGCTAAAAAAGCTCAAATTGCTGCCTAGAACTTCTGGTTTCAAGGCCACAGCCTTAAAAAGGTACAAAATAAATCAGTACTTGCAGAGAAAGCAAGTCAAGAGGAGGTAGCTGCTACAATCCTTTGGAAGTCAGGGAGCAAGACTTTTTAGGAATCTGATTAGCAGACAGCTCAAAGGTGCAGTCTAGCAGACTGAGGGTGGCTCAGAAGTGAAAGAAATAAGAAACCTTTTTTGTTAACATTTGAGTTGAAAATATGAGAACCATGAATATACCTATGCAGTTATCTTTCTATCTTTTCTTGTGGGAAATTGTATTAAAATGTCCTTGAGCTTCTTTCTTTCTGAGCTTGCTCTGATTTTGCAGTGGATGCACCTTCTGTGACAATGTCATCCTGGGAATTACATTGCTCTTGGATCTACTTACCTTCTACTGGCTGAAGCTGATCCAGGGCTGAAGCTGGCGTGTGCTCTCTTTTGCCAAGTATATCACCTTTGTGCACCAGGATGGGCTATTTCCAAAAGGAGTTGAAAGTTGTATTTGTCCAGCCCATAATGTCTTTTGTCACCCAGCTCTGCCCTTATTAGATACATTCTCTCTCCATAATATTTAATCCATCTGAAAAGACGAACTGGCATGTTTATTTGGTATAATAGCAAGGAAGCTCTTGGCACTTCAGAAGGCATTTCTCCCTTTGATCTAAAATAGCCTGTGTGCACTGACTTCTCTGGCACATTGCAATGTTCACCAGTTCTCTTAAGTTTTCCTGAGAGGAACAGGATTGTGAAGGTGGTGAAAGGGTGAACGGGGCAAGAATTTATTTGGTTTTTTTCTTTTAGCTGTTGTTGGCCTGACATCTGAGGAATGAAGCTAAATTTGTAAGGACTATATTTTAAAATATTTGCCAGTTGTTCCAGATAATAAAATAGGGATTTTTGTCCAGAGGAGAAGAAATGAAAATAAATTAACATGGATCTTTTTCACCTAATTTATGACCTGCAAAGAGGGCTGCTCCTCAACCTGCATGATTAAATCTCTCCAGTCAAAAGGGACCATTTTGATTACGTCTTCTATCAATAAAAAGTCATGAAAACTTTTTTTTTCTAATAAGAGAAAAGAAATTCAACAATATTGGGTGGCTGTGGTTTAGATTGTTTCGCCATTTCTACCAGGAATTTGACCGTGTTACAGGCAATATATAAATTATAGTCCCTCACCTTTAACATTGCTGTCAAATTTAGTTTAATGGACATTGCCTTTACTCATACCAATTTTACACATGGTAGAGATGGAAAGTTTTTTTGTATAGGTGTGACATTATTTGTTCTTATGGATGCTGGTTATGGCACAGCTTTGGTTTTTGACCTTGTACATGTGTCAAGAGGGATTAGAAAGTTTTGTTTAAAATGTTGCATTTGATTAACATGTTTGAAGCCCAGTCTTCTTTTAGAAATACTTTGTGGCATAAGTGCTTTTGGAGGACAGTTGATTCCCAAAGGAAAAACAGTTCTGTGTTAACATCACTGTTCAAACTTATTATCCCAGCCTCAGAAATGTGTTTTCAGTAACCTAAGAGTGTGATAAGCTGAAGGAGAAGGTACACAGCTTAGGCATTTGGCAGTGCTTCCACTGGAGCTGCTGTGCAGGGGTAGTGATGGAGGATCATGAAGTGAGGTGTTCTTTCAGGTCTTATCATGTCTCAGCTACTTTACAGTCTCTGGAGGGTCCCAGGCAGAGTTTCTGCAAGCTGCACCTTGGTGTTCCCCAAATTGTACATGTGCTGCAGATGTCCCGGGCCATCACCTGAAGTTTGTGATAAC
This sequence comes from Zonotrichia albicollis, assembly GCF_047830755.1. NCBI lineage: Eukaryota > Metazoa > Chordata > Aves > Passeriformes > Passerellidae > Zonotrichia > Zonotrichia albicollis. The sequence goes on along the minus strand of NC_133821.1, from coordinate 69,824,914 downwards.
TACAGCACATGCTGTTTTGGATGATCTCAACAGGGCATCTAGTATCTTATTTCTGAGGCATTTTTGCTGCTAGAAGCAATAAATTCAATTCTGTCATCATTAGGCAGGAGTTTATAAGTACTGCAAGGCTTTAATCTCTCTCCAGGGAGAAAAATACTTCAGGGGCCCATTCTACAACTTGGCATTTGCTTTGCATCTCTGGCATGTTCCTGTTTCTTTCCATGTCAGGAGAGCAAGCATGGTTTTATGGCTAGGACACAGGTCTTGAATCGTTTCCCAGCTTTGCCAGTGACTGCTGCAAAGTATAGAGCAAATCAGTCCTTCAAATCACCAGCTCCAAAGAGTGAGGGAGCTTTTTATTTCTGTGGTGTGTTTCTTCTACATACCTTTAGGACACAGACTATGTTGTATTAGATTTATGTATCATGGATCAAAAATTTGTACACAAAGTCACCATCTACTGCTAATAATAGAGCAGAAGTTTAATTTAATTTAATCAGAATATTTGATAAATTGACCTCCAAACAACTTTGCCATCATCCTTTACTTTGATAGCCATATGATGTGCCAACAAGAGAGTCACAATTGTGATGTGACTACTGCAGTGTTTGTGTTTGGGAGAGTGTCAGTGTGTGCCAACTCTGGTTTCCTTAAACAGGTTTATGTGGGTAGTGAGCTAATTTATAACTGGATTATGAATTAATTTTCTTCAGACCTACAAAAGTTTATCCAAGCAATATCTCCCTTGTCCCTGTAGGAAGCCCTGTGGTCTCTCACAGCCTCCATCTCCAAGGAGACAGTTTTTTCTGGCTGCATGGTTCCTGGATCTGAAGGCAGTTTGTACCATCTGAAAGGCCTGGAAAACCTAAAGTTCACTCACTGATAGTTGTTGACAGTTGTTTCACAGGTGAAAGAAAGTTTTTGAAAATTATTTGGGCAGCTAAGAGAAAACTCATGAAACAAAGAACACAGGGAAAGAAAATGCCTTGAAGAAGTTTTGAGTAGATTGCATAGAAGGTCAGTAGCTTTCATTGCTCTCTTTTTTTACCTCAAGGAAGAAAAGAACATAATTTTTAAAGTTGTGGGCCCTGGGAGAAAAGTCATAAAGAAATTCAACAGGTTCTCTCAAGAAAATTTTGATGTGCCACACTGACCTTGGAACAGCCCACCCATAAAGGCAATGTTAAAACAATTATCTCAAGAAATTGTGGTGAACTGAAAAAAATAAATAAACATTTCCAAGTCAACTTCCCATATTTAGAAGAATATGGTAGAATAACATTAAGGCAATCAGAAAGACTATGAGAAACACAAACAAATCCTCAAATATTTAAATATGAGCTAATTTGATGTATGCATAAAGTCATGGCAACTGCTGCCATTTGCCTCAAGCAGTTAATATTTGCTTTTAGCTGTAGTTTATTTTTTTTCCAATAAATTAAGATAATATTCTTTGTTTTACTCATGGAAATATTTACAAATTCATCATATTATAAACTATAGTTAGCCTTTAGAAATCTGTGCTGATACAAAGAAGAAATTTCTTCATTGTTATTTTGCAGCTTCTAATTTGCTTTTCTCAAGAAAAATACATCAAAATCTATTTTTATTTTTTTCTAGTGAGCCTAGAAAAATTAAATTGTTTCTTTTCCTAACTCCCCCACTGCATGTTTTGCACACATATAAGTGCAGATGTGCATACACGTTTCCCTTGCACAAGAAGTTAATTCAAGTTATCTCTACCTGCTTCTTTCTTGACTTTAATAAAATTATGTCAGTTTCACGCTCTCTTGTGCTTAAAAATATGAGATCCTTAAGTACTTTAAAATGTGTGGTACATTATCTTAATTTGGTATCTTTTTATTCCAGTTAATAAATATTAATTCTTTTATTATTTTCCTGTGTTAGAAAGTTTCTGCAAGCAATTTTAACTGCTTTATCTTCTGAATGAACCCAGCCTTTTCTATCCAACTGTGTAGGTTGTGTCTCTGCAGTCCTGCTGAAGCTGGACCTGTGCAGTGTAAATGTTGAAATCTTGAAGCAAGAAGGAGGAGTGGCCCAGATATCTGTAGTTTAGTGTATACAATCCTGAACTGGGAATGGGGAGAAAGAAGTTTGGTCCTTTATATTCCAGTAATTTCTTGAGTCTTTGTATGCATTTGTTTTTAAATAACTCTCTAAAATAAAATGCAGAAGCAGTCCATGGGACAGAATACCAGGAAGGCTATTGAGTTTCCTCTGGTAAGGTTACTCATCTCTCCCTTGGTGTCTCTGTTTATGACTTCAAAACTGGTTTACCAAACCTATGTATCTACAAGGTACAGTAAGCATCCCTGACTCTCCTTATGGCAAATGGAAAACACAAATGGGGTCACTTTATCTCATTTTAAAGCAGATATTTAAATGATGAGTGAAATGATGCATTTAGTCCTCCAGAACTGCAAGGGCAGCTTTTGAAGACTGGTCCAGGAGCCTGCATACCTCTGGTGCATGGACCCTCATGGTACTATGAACAAAGACACCTCAGGCCAGTGTTAAGTCATAGTGCCCCAGTTAAGTATGCGTGGCTTAATATTTTACAGGAAAAGCCTGAGTTGAACAACCTTTAGTTTCTTTGTTCCATGGTTTTGTCTGCTGAAATCTGAGTAGCAGCCACTAGTATTTATCTGTTCTCCAAATTTGGTAAGAATAGGGAGAATCTCCCTTCCAAAAAAACTCCAAAAAACCCAACAAACCAACAACAAAACCTCAGGGATCACCACATAGAAAGAAGTGGATTGTGCTTGTTTCGTGAGCTGTATGTGGAGGAAGGCATTGGAAGGAAATCAAAGGCAAGGCCAGTGCTTAAAAACAGTGTGTACACAGTACCAAATGGCTGCTTTACCCTTAGCACAGCCACCTAAAAGCTGTCCAAAGCTGCTCAGTTCTGCTCTCAGTGTTGCAACCTGAATATGTCCCAAAGCTCAAATTGCAGTCCATGAGACTGCAAAATCCATGTGGCCAGTTGGTAATGCTGAAAGTCAGTTTGATGTCTGCAAATATGAACACACTGAGGCTGCCCCTACTTTTAAAGGAAGAATTAGCACATACATATTTGGGTCCTTTGTTGTTATTGGCTTCAGTGGGAGGTGATGTGGAAACTGTTAAATCAGGTCTAGAGATTATGAAGTCCTAGGAATACTTTTATTTGGAGAAGAAACATCTAACACAAGAGAAGATCCTTTCCATCTTCTCCACAGCACATCTATTCAGAATAGTACATTTTAAAAAGTCATTGTTAAGGTGTTTCCTTCCCTCTAAATGACTCTGAAAAACATGGAGACACGTATTTCTTCCCTCCTTCATAATAAGGAATCAGAATCACATACCCATCCTTTGTACAAACCAGTTGCTGGGACTTGGCATTGTCCATCGAGCCATAGCAGTATATAATATGGGCAAAACCACAAGTGTGTCTAACCCTAAGAAAGACGCAAAATTTTGCTTTCACAAAGCGACTCTACAACACGTGAAACAGATAAACTCTAAACTCTTTTCCCTCCAGATCAGTGCCAAGATCAGCACAGTATGGGGAAGATGCAGCTCTGATCATGAGGGACAGAAGGAGGAAGGATCTGAAGGGGATTTGCTGAATGGCTATACCCCTTCCGCGCAACACCACCTTCTAGTTGTTCTTGGCAGCTCCAGCTGCAAATTGCCTAAAAATTCTGATAGATGTGCTATGCCTGCCCTGGAATCTGAGTTACTCAGTCTTAGCTTTCTGCTCCCTGATTAATTTTTTCTGGATTATTTAATTTGTGCCTCCTGAAGTACAGAAGTTATTGCTAGCTGCATTACCCATAGTGTTGTGACCAATAATGTCTGGCACATTCTTGGTTCAGCTATTGTAAAAATGCTTAGGGTTCTTCATCCTAGGATAAAACTAAGCTTCGAAAACAAATACCAGAAATCTTGCCTATGGCCTTTTCTCCAAACCCAGTGCAATTAACTGCAGGGCATGTTTCCCCTTAGAGCAGGAAATCACTCAGCTGAAAGTATTATAAACCATTAAATAGTTATCAAGTGTTTTTCCAGGAATTTTTCAGTACTCATCAGAAAATAACATCATAACTTATATACGCTAATTTTTACTCTTTTACATATGTATGTAGTGTAACTTCCATTACTGTGTGTCGTGGTTTAACTCCAGCTGCCCCACAGCTGCTCCCTGACGTGGAGTGAGCACTGCACAGCACCAACTCAAACATCAGAGTGTTACCAACATTGTTCTCATCCTGAAGCCAAGACATAGCACCCTTCCAGCTACTGAGGAGAAAATTATCTCCATCCTATGCTAACCTACAGCAAAGTGCCTTTACATTTACAAAAGGGGTACTGTAAAAATGACCTCGTGGTCTTCCACATTTTTCTTTCAATGGTTTCAGATCAAATTTGCCTACTTAAAATATTATTTTAAAAAACTGATGGTGTCATTCACTGATCCCACTTTGAATCACATTTTGTTTTTTCTCAGTTGCATTTATAATGTGGATGGCTTCATTATTTCACTGACAGTGTTATTAATGATGTGCAAGAGGGGATGGAGGCTGGCCCTTCAAGCCTTCCTCCCTTTCTATCTTGTCCTCATAGGAATTGTTGTAATTGTAGACTGCTAACAGAGGAAAAATCTGTATTGTTTGGCCAAATGTGGAGATAGATCTGGATGAGAAAGACAGAGCTTGGTGAGAAGGAACAATACACTAATCTTTTCTGATCATTGTTGTATTTTAAGACTAATGAGAATTTAGTACACATGTTGAGTGAAAGGATTTAGGCATCTTAAATCACTGCAAAACTAGATTCATTGGTGGTTGCCTTCTGTTTCCTTCCAACTTATCTCCAGAGAATTTCTGTAGGAGAAACCTGCAACCTTAAATCCCACCCCAGAGATTTGTGTGTTGCTGTTGGGTGTTGCCCAGGATCCAGGAGAAGGCTGCTTCACCACATGTCACAGCTCTATTGCTTCAGCCCCCTCCACTCTCCCATCAATGCTGGAACTGTTTCCTGGCCATTGAGTGGCTTCCCCAGAAAAAGTAGATTTGTCTGCATTCAAACATTTTGCATATACAGCCTTGTAAGCTAAGAGTATCAGAAGAGAAGAAAGGAAACATGCCACTAATTAAACCATCAGTTCTGGTCTATGTTCTTATAGAAGCAAAATGCTCTGTTGAGAGGTTTAGCTTCTGTCATGTGGGTAGCTGGTTTAAGCACTGCTAGAAAACATCTCTTGCCAGTATGCACCACATCTCCACAGATTTTGTTGTGGAAGCTATATCTGCAAAGATTTTGAACTATGGAGAAGGTTCTAGTCACAGGGTGGAAGTGCCATCATGTTGAAAGTGAAACTTCAGTTTTCCTAGTCTGTAATGGAGTCTGAAACTGCATGAAATGGGGATAAACAGGCAAATGTACCCCAGTATCTCCTAACACTTGAAATGGAAGCTTGCCTTTGGAGCAGATGCTTTGTAAATACTTCCTCTGCCTGGAAGCTTCTCATCACCTGCAGAGCCTCCAGACAATAACCCAATGCAGGCTTCAGCAGAGTAATTTCCACTGGCTCTTGGGGCAGTTTATCCCCTAGTCTCTTTCCCCAGTTTTGCTGACTGGATATGGTTTGTGTGTATCCACTCTCTTGCAGTGTTCAAGAGTTCCTGTGTGTGAACAGGGTGGATGTCTGGGAGCAGCAGCAAGGCACCTGAGACTGATGTGTGGGTCCTGAGTGAGCAGCAGCTCAGTAAAGCCACCAGTAGGAAGGGGAAGAATTATAGAATAGTTTGTGTGGGAAGGGACTTTTAGAGTTCATCTAGTCCAATAAATGCAGCTGCTTTCTGTCCCATGTGCCCTGTGCCTGTGGGCTACTGTGACCCATCCCTGAGATTTTCCTGCTGGTGGTGTTTTGTGCAAAAAGTGAAGTCTGAAAATCTAGTGCAGGGGGTATTACAGATGATAACCTTTCCACAGAGAACAATGGACAGAAGCAGCAGGACATCAGATGTGACAGTGCCTCCAGTCATCTATCAGGCAGTGTTGGCCATTCCAGTGGTTTGTATAAGTGGAAGAATTCATATCAGAAATATTTCCCTTCCATCCAGCCTAGAACATCTGGGCTTTGCTGAAGTCATTAAGTGCAGTTATTTCATTGTGAACTAAATGCCAATTAGCAGAGTGAAGCCATGCTAGAAACAGGCTACATGACTAAAATTTTTAAAACCCTTGGTGATCCAAACAAACTGGGAGTAAAGTGCAGAAGAATGAAAGCTCCTTTTCACACAGGTTTTATGCATTTACTTGAGGACAAGAGGGAAATGTGTCTTAACATAAGCTTCATTTTCAAGGGAATGCATACATGGATTGGCTGATCTATTAATTACAATAGAATTAAGGAAAATGTTACTTTTCACAGGGTTTTTAAACCACCCTTAGCACTGCCACTGCTATCACTGCTAGTGACTGGGAATTACAGGAAAAAAATGTAAACCTGTATCTGTATGACTTGGTTTAGACTATGAAATTACTAGACTTGTCTGGTTCACTTTTCTTCATGGGCAATGCACTGTTCTGGCTTTCATATCCTATAAAAGTAGTGATGCCACAAAATTGCAAGGGAAATGCTTTGGTCCCACAGCATAGATATAATTAAATCCAACTAAAGTATTTTCATTGCGTGAGATGAGGAATCTTAAAAAAATAAACTAGACCAGCAACTCAGGTAATAACATAAATATAATTTTTAATACCATATTATCAGACTGTTGATGAGAATTTTCAATTTAATTTTTAAATACTTTCTTTAATGAAACATACAATCGTTATCATATGGTATAATGCCTATAACCAGCTATACCTAACAGGATTGTAATCCTGTTGAGCTGCTGTAATGGCATGAACCACAAAAGCAAAACCCAAGCGGTTTATCAATGTCAACAAACTCCCAGATGGAATTACAGTCTTATACACACCATTTAGCTGTATGCTATTCATTACAACATATGACAAAAATTATGCTTCTATTAAAAATGCACAGATGAGAATATGTGTTGTTGAAGAGGGATTGTTTAAAGAGCAGGAGGCATCTTTTGCTGCAATGCAGTCTCGTTTTCCGTGCAATGCCTTTTCAGGCGTATTTGCAGAAGGATGGGGAATTAGGTTCAAGTCCTGAGAGAAATGCTGTGACTTAGGCTCAGTAGAATATTTCTGTTTTTTTCTTTTCATATGAACTTTCCTTGTGCTGTCCATGTGTGGTGAAATCTGGCCACCCTCAGTGAAAGCATGAACTGGAGCATGGCAGTGAGAATCTCTGAGAAATAAACCACGAGGTGCTGGCCTTGGAAGTCATCTGGAACCCACTGGGACTTTGTAACAGAGTGGAGACAGCCCTTGGATGTTGTAAGGATCATTATTTTGTAAAATTTCAAAACTTGTCAAACAGTATGGATTCCAAAGTTCAATGTGCAGTTTGAGCAGTCATTTTTGTAGAAAAGTCCAAGTTTAAAAAAAAATAAATTTCCCAGCTTAAAATGGACTTGCAGTGGAAAGCAGTGCCATGAGACCAACTTGAAGCTAAATTGTACCTAGTAAAAGTGTTTTCTGGCTTGGAGCTATGTTGGGAACCCCCAAAGCATTTGAAGAGATCCTCGCTGCTTCAAGCAGCACTTACCTATTATTGAAGTAGTTGGACTCTCCAGTGTTTACCACTATGATGGCTGCATGAGCAAAGAGGAGAGGTGAAAGCAGAAAAGGTTGAATGGGGGAAGTGGTTTGCTATGCCGTAGGACCCTCCAGAGAGATGTCAATTCTGTGGATGACCATTCCACCAAGAGGGATGGCAGCTCTAGGTCTCACCGGCAGAGTTCAGCAGGTCACTCCAGGGAGGCAGTAAGGCAGGCTCTGTGAGAACAGTGTGCTCCTGTAGATTTAATTCCTTGCTGCAATATCAGAAATAGGGTGATAGCACTGTAGGATAGTGCTTTCAGTAGCTCTGAGTTATTTAATTCCCCTGTCCTAGGGAACTGAGACATGCCTGCCTGGAGCTGGCTTCTCCAGGTGTGCTTTATGCAGGAGCAACAATGGTGGGCACAAACAGGATACATGTGCAGGATGGAGAAGGAAATCACTCCTTTAAATTCCATGCCTCAGCCAGCAGACGCTTGGTGCAGATTTCTGCAGCATGCTCAGTGTGGAAGACATGTCTGGGGACATAAATCCTGTCCCCATGGCGCATGTGACATATGCATATTGTAGTTTAAACCCAGATGACAAGTAGACATCGCTCAGCTGCTCACTCAGTCCCCCCACCAGCAGAATGGGGGAGAGTAACAGTGAGAAAACTTGTGGGTTGAGATAAAGACAGTTTAATAAGAGAAAAAAAGGAAGAAAATAATAAAAATAATAAAAAATATACAAAGCAAGTGATGCACAGTGTAGTTTCTTACTGCTCACCAGTAGATGCCCAGCCAGGCCCTGAGCAGCAGCCCCTATCCAGCTTTCCTCTCAGTTTATGTACCAAGCACGAGGCCATATGGTATGGGATACCACTTTGGATAGTTGGGATTAAGTGTCCTGTCTTGTGCCACCTCTTGTGCCATCTTCTTGTGCCTCTCCAGCATTTTTACTGACAGAGCATAGGAAGCTAGAAAGTCCTTCACTTAGTAGAAACAGTACTTAGAAACAAATAAAAGTATAAGTGTATTATCAACATTATTCTCATGCTAAGTCCACCACATATCACTGTATCAGCTACAAAAAATTAAATCTAAAAAAAAAATAATTTTTAATATTAAAAGCTAACTCTATCCCAGCCAAAACTAGGATAATGCACATCCCCAGCTGGCCACAAATGTATGTCCACAAATGCAGGGTGCTGCCATCATTGGCTGGGCAGGTTGTCTGAACTGTTGACAGAGCATCAGTCTCATAATTTACTTTTCTTCTGAGCTGGGCATACCTGGAGATTTCTTTCAAACATATTGAACCTAGCTTAGCAGAGAGAAAGCAGGGAATGCCTTGGGTTGTCACTGATGGGTGACAGTAGCTGGGCAGCATCAATCTCATGAAGGACAAGCTCCAGCCTATAAATGGACAGGATGGAAATGAAGTTAATTTACAAGATAGCAAGAGATTTTAAGGGCAAAGACTAGGAAATTAGATTGAACTGGGCAGATTTATTTTCTTTGGGTTAATCTTGGGTTTTCATTGTTTTAGTAAAGCAGATTTCATCCCAGTGTCTTCTCAGGCCTAGACCCCTCTATCTTTCATGTTTTCCTCACGTACCAATCACAATTCAAAGCTTTGTTTTCAGAAAAAAGAATTAGAAATGAGAAAGTTTTCCTGTAAGGTTTATGTTTTGTATTTCTCACTGTTGTTTGTATTCTGTAATTCCATGAGATGTCAGTAGTAATGTTTCAAGATACTAGAAATACCACCATAACACGCAATTGTTGGAATATTTCACACTCCATTTTATAATAGAAAGATCCTGTTTTTTATAGGAACAAGCATGAAAATATAAAACCACAAATGAAATTTAAAATGTCTCAATTTTCTGAACAACATTACCTCTTTTTCAAGAAAAATGCCAGAAAAGCAGAGCATTTTTACAAAATCGTTGTTATTAAATTAAGAGACCAATTGGTTGAAAAAGGAGAACCTTAAAATCTTTGTGCAAACTTCATTTTGCTGTCCTCAACAACTTTCACAAGGAGACTAAAAACAAGAAAAACCAGGCATGACATTACCCCCTGGCCCCTTCCCATATCTCTTGGTGCTGTTCCTCTCTATCTGAAATTGGTTGGTGGAGATTCCTGAGTGAGCCAGAAGTAGCAGGTGAGAGGGTTAAATAAGCTCCTTAAACTATTTCCATCCTGCCTATGCTCTGTCTTAAAATCCCTGAATTACTCACCCAGCACAACTGTTTATTTCATTATTAAAATTAGGCTACAGGGCTCTCCCTTCTCCCACCCACACATGATAATCACGGAAGAACTGCTCCCACACGATTACAAGGTCTACTATTAAGTGTGAACTTCGTACTTAATTGTAATTGCTAGAAAAATATAATTTAACAGCGAAGTATGCTGAATTTGTAACAAAGTACCCCTTTTATTTGAGCAGGAGTATGGATGCTGCCCAAATGTGTCCGCATGGTTCCAATTAAGTTGAGGAATGTTTAATGTAAAACTCAACTTGATGAAAATAACTAAAGTTTCTGACAAACCAATAAATTTGAGTCTAGAAAGCTCTGCATATACAGTACAGTCAGGGAGGGGCAACACCCACTGGGTCATCAATTTTGGTGCAGCCTTCCTGTTCGTTTATGCTAAAATAATACTATGTAGTTAATTCAATTTCTTCCTAACTGTAAACATAGAGAGGAATGCTAGATGCAGATCTAGCTGAGGATGGAGGGGGGCCTGGGCTGATTCATTAGCCTCTGTGCAATTTCCAGGCTGAAATGCTAAGAAATTTAAACCCAGCATTGCTTTCCTTATTTTCCTCCTTTTTCCTCCTTTTTCCTTTTTCTTCTTCTTCTTCTTCTTCTTTCTTTTCCTCTTCTTCTTCTTCTCCTTTTTTTTTGTTGGTGGCTAGCACACCAAGAGGTCAGAAAATGGGAGTGTTAGTTGGTGGAGACCTGAACACATGGTTGTCTGTAGGAGCTACCAAGGATGCTGTTGATGTAGCAGGGAGATTTTCACCAGAACTGTCAGTGAGTTCTACTCTTCTCAGCCCTCTTGTTACTGGCAGGTCCCACCTCAAGGTTTTGTTGAAGCTCATGGTAATTTTGGGATCACAATCTGGACACACCTATGTAAAACCAGATGAGTCCAAAGTGTGACCGTCTATTTAATATAGGTTTTGGGCTGGGTTGGTGTTTTGGTTTTTTTTCAGTAGAATTTCTGAATTATAAAAATAAAGCTATTGTGGTTAATGAGCTTGCTTACACACAGGAGGAAATTGATGGTGGACTGTTTTATCAATGCTGATGTTGTGAATAAAAAAGGCAGTTCCTGGGAGAGCTGCCTTCTGAAAGGGGAAAGCCCCTGGGCTGTAAAAATCCCCAGAGAACTGGTGCCCAGGGATGCTGGTTATAACCCTGCAATGAGAGCTGCTGCATGTGATAAACAAAATAATCATCAGTTTTTTATAAAACTTCCTCAAGAACCAGGGAAGATAATTTCGCTGGGGTGAGTTCAAAAAGAAGGCAATAGGCATGAAATGTTTAGCTTTTCACAGCTGCTGTTACCAGGCTGTACCTCACTTTTCTCCACAGGTGCATGAGCAGACAGCCCAGGCTCAGGTTTTCAGAGGTGGCTGCATGCCCAAGGGGTTTCACCACTGACTAGAACAGGATCTGTAGAAGGGACCAAACTGGGCTGCCCTGGGTGACCCCACTGTGCCCAAACAGTGCAAGGGGACAACGTGCTGGGAAACCACCTGTGTTGGTGGGAGATTCCTCATCATCCTCTGAACCAACAATCTCTGTTCTACCTAATACTCTATTTCTCATTGCAAAATACATCTTATATGCTCATTTCCCTCTTCACATGCTGAAACTCTGACCTCCTCAGCAATGGTTTCCATGCCTACCAGGATAATGCCTGTTCCATGTTTTAGGCCATGCCATGACATGCTCCTCTGAAATGCATTAAAAATTATCTCAGTTAACATGAATTGCTGTCTAATTCTGTTCAGTGTTTGTGCACAGACTACATCTCTGAATTCATCTGGCATCTTTTCTTATTCAGGTATATTCCTAAAGGAATTATGCAAGGGGAGTTTTGTTTCTCCAGATCTTTCCTCCTCTCTGCCAACATTGTAAGACAAAAGAAAAGCTGACTAATTAATTTTCAGTTTCCTCTCTACCTACTGAGAGATCTGTTTACACTTTAAATGGGATGGGCCAAGTTGCTCTTGCCCTCCCAAGGCCAAAATAAGAACAGAATTTAAAAGAAGACTTTCTAAGTACCTGTGTTGCTAGAAATATTTAGCTTCTGAATCTTGTGACCAGAGCAAATTGTTCATTTGAGCAGAATACAATGGACTTTTATTTCCCATTATGGGAAATACAATCTCTGAGATCCTGAGAGCATCATTTGGTAGCTGAGGCTTGAGGGTCAGTTCAAAGTTATTGCTAGCTGTCTCCTGCTCCTGCTTTCCCTTTTCTGCCTGGTCTGATGAGAGACTGCTTCAGTCAGCATTTAAGTAACCTTCTAAAGGCTAAGAAAGTTATTTTTGCCAATTTTTCTCCTAACTTCACAAATTCAGAATGCTCTGCCTAAGGTAATTTTCAAATACAGTGACAGAAATATGGGCTAAATAATCAGAAGAGACTCAGAGGATCTAATATGTATTTAAAACTATCAAGATATATTGTTCTATTTTCCCAGAAGTGTAATAATGAATAACCATAAACCTGGCATGCTTATATTAATCTCTATAGGATATTGCAGTTTGCACTCAAGACCTGAAGTATTTTTCCTGTGACAGCATGAGCTGGTTTGCATCTTATCCATTTTCTCTATGCTAGACAGATCTATGCATAAGCCATGTGCTCTTTTCTTATTCTACAAAGACAGTAACTAGATGATAATGCAGAGGGAGAAAAAACCACATTTTTATTTTCTACTTTTCAAATACTATCAACAAATTTGATTTGCATAAGATATTTCTACACTTTGGAAGATAATTTTGTTGATATGGCAGAACTTTAAATTGGTACTTAATGAATAGCTTGATATTTTTGTCTGTCTTTATCTCAGAATAGAAACTTGCTCACGACACTGGGCAAAGAGGAGTTTGATAACCAGGAGCAACTACACACTTCAACATCTCTGCTTAGACACATCTACAAAGATACTGAAGGGGAATGGGTGGGTTTGGGACTCGTGGGTCTTTAACTTATGGGACAGGGACTTTAACTCCCTGTGGATGTCCTTCATTGTGGGTACCTGATCCAGGTTATGACATTATCACTTATGTGTCTGCAACAAGCAGGCTGTGTTTTGTTCTCTTCAGGGTTTCCAAATGTCTGGAATACTGGAGGAGGAGAAACCATATCTTTCTAGAGCTTATTTTTATGGAAAGCATTATGAAAAGGGATACTTAGGAAATGGCAAGTCACCAGTATGCTTATGAAAATGACCTTAAGGTCAGATTCTGCCACTGTTAATCAGAAGAGTTGTACCTTACTCCTTGAGGTTTCCTATTGGATTCTGTGGGATTATTTAAGGAATTCAGGTAGTACCTGATGGAACCAAAGTGGCAGGGAGTCTGGCTCCTAATAAGCAAGCAGCTGTAGTGCAGCATGTCTTCATTTTTACCTTCTATTTCATCTAGGTAAAAAATATTTCAAATTCGAGTTATTTTATTTTGAAAATCTCTACTTCACAGAGATGAAATTTTGTGTAGCAATTATTTATATTTTTTTTAACAATATTTTAATAGATTTATTTCTGTAATGTGGAGTCATCTTTGTTGAAAATGTACTTCTAGATTAGAAGCTCTCCAGCTTTTTATTTTCAAAAAATCTGCAATAGAAAGAAAATAATTTTCTTGTGATGTCTCCTTGAAATCCAGCAAGTTTCACATAAGATATTTTCCAAGGTTTGTTTGCGTTTCTTTTTTGTTTTAAATTTATCAGGCCAAAGAGTTTGATTTTAGAACTGAGCAGTACTTCATGGTCTTTCTGAACTGACAATTGGTGAACAGTGGCCTGATTCAATATTGTAATATTGTAATAGCTGCATGAAACAGAATGAAGCCATGTTGTGGTTTGGGAACGGTACTCCCAGTTTAGTGATTTGGGGACACTGTCCCCAAACCATGTGCTCCCTCCTTCCCCTGCAGCAGGATAGAGAGAAGAATTGGAGTTACAAAACCTGAAGATCACTGGCTGAGATAAGAACAATTTACTGGAAATAGCAATGAGATAAGAAAAGGACCAGTAACAACAATACTAATGACAGGGGGTACAAGAAAGAAAAGAATGATTCACACAGGAAACCCCGACAATACCTGGCTGCTCCCTGCACCGTGCTACGCCAGCTCGGAAGAGAGCCTTTCCCACACCCCCCAAAAATGGCATGAAGTAGTAAAAAAGAAATTCTGAGTCCCTGCCATGTCCCCTCCTGCCTACTGCTTGAAATTACCCCTGTTCTGGTTTCTATACAGTTCTGAACATAAATGGGAAACTCACCTATGAAAAATTATTTGTACTTCTGCAAAATAAAGAGATGAGAACTTATTTGCACACTTTTATACACTGGGAAAAAGGAATGCCAGAATTAATTTTTTCTTGTCCTTGCTGGAGAAGAAAACAAATCTGGCTAAGGTTTCACTCTAATAAATAGGTTCTTTTCAGCCAGACACAAACCTCTTCTTTCGGCATTTGCAAGAACATTCTTTGCTTTGAGTGTTAGTTCAGGTTGTTGGACTTGAACTCAAGGACTTGAGCACTACAAGAAGGTATTTTACTAGTAAAAGCTTTCATTTTTTTCAAAGTAATAAAGGGTTGTTGTTTGTGGGGCTTTGGGGGGGGTTTGTTGTGTTTTTTTGTTATTCTCTTTTTAATAAGCCAGCAAATTTAAAAATGCTCAGATACAAGGAAATTCTGAGATACACAGCTTGCAGTGAAGACGTGTAGCCCTTTCAGAGTGTTTCAGAACCTATAAAGGATTTATGCCCTGTGCTAGTCCTGTGCTCACAGGCAAGCTTAACGCTGTCTAGTCTAATGGGGAAATTTTTCACACGAAACAACAAAACTAGATTTTAAAAAGAGCTTAATAATGACTGAACTGCTTTGAGGTGTGCACTATGCAAATGTAATTCAGAGGAATCAAAAGTCAGTGTTCAAGTCAGAAAACACACGATTCAATGTATTTTCCTGTGCCCTGCTTTCTGTGATCTATTGTGACTGTAGTTATTGAGATGTCTCCTTTTAACTTCTCTGTGATGAAAGCAATCCTGATTATAGAAAATAGAACTTAAAATAAACGTATGTCTGAATGGTGTCCTAAGAAAAGACAGGCCTTTTGCTCCTTTTCTTGGGCCAAACTGTGCCTTAAGAGTATGAATGTAAATGTTAGTGATTTTTGCAAGTTTCCTGGATATAATGATAAAATATCTGGTGGACTGTTTAGGTAACCAAGAATAATTATTTCTTATAAAAGAATAAATATTGTTTTTTTTTAACTAAATGCAAAATATTTCCCTCAAATAGAAGTAGAGACAAAGAAATTTCTTTTTTCATAATCAATGTGAGTGATTGACATGGCAACTTAAATGCTGAAAATATATCTGGACTTTTCCTGGTGTTAGGGCGTATGCCTCAAGATAATCCCCAGAATGGAGAAATCCCTCACCTTCCATTTTGTCTAAATGTTTATAAATCTCTTTTTGCTCAGGCAGACTGTCCCTGAGTTTCTCTTTTCATAGTTTGTGTTGGCTGAAAGCAGGGGGAGTCTGTTCTATTTAAATTTGTTTACATTATATTCATGGCTATTATATTTCTTAATTTTTAAAATGGTCATAAGCATTTTAAAATGTCATAAACATTTCCAGTGCTGAGGGCACATGAGCACCTAAGCCCACACTAGCCTATTGTCCTGGTGAGACATGGTCACAATTTGGGATTGTCTTCTGCTCCTATTCCTTTGTAGCTGTTGCCTTGGTGGCTCACTAACACTCTCATTTGCTTTTTCAATTGCCATCATAGTGTTTCACCTCCATATTCACCCCTTTTGCTATAAAATCAGCCTGAACTCTCATGCTGTGTCTCCAAGGGGCCCTCAGAGTTGTGTTCAGACTTACAATTGCATTGGAAAGAATAACATCTTTTTTAAATACAGAAGAAAATTATTTATTTTGCTTTTTACAACATTTTTTTTCATATTCTAAGCTCTGTCATCTCATTCTACATTATGTTGGCTTTTGTGCTTATAATGATTTTTTGTGGTTTTTTTTTTGTTTTGTTTTGTTTTTTATTGCTAGCCAAATCAGGTGAACATTTTTGGCTTTATCACTTTTCTGCCCTTCATAGTGTATAATTCTTCTTGTATCTCTCTCTTGGACTTGTTACTTGTGACTCTATTTCTGTGGTTTTCCTCTTTGCTATGGAGTCAAAAATGCATTTGCAGCCTTGTTGTTGTCATCCTTGGTTGTACAATAGATTCTTGGGCCTTTTTCTTATAATAGAATAAATTATTTATTAGAAGCCCTTCCAGGTTTTATGGGCTAACCTTTTCCTCACAATTCTTCTTACAGCATTCTTTACTTGTGAAAACTATGTTTTTATGTTTGATCAACCCTATTTGTGGAATGTAAACTTATTTTAAGACAACTTCTCAGTTTTAGTTTGGTAACCAATTTATTCACCAGAACACAACTAAAAATTGAGGTTAACACTGTTGCTGAACTTTAGGGCCTTATTGCTTAACTTTAAATAACCCTACTGCTTCACAGAAAATTTTCTTACATGGGAAAGAAAGAGAAATTTTACACTTTGGGACTCCAGAACAATTTAGATAGATACTGATTTTCCTTTTTGTCTGTTGACCTAAAAAGGAAAATCAGTATCTATCTAAAAAACTGCTGATGCACTGGTTCTTTCTCCTCACCAACCAAGAAAGTGATGGTTCTGGAGAGGAATTCAAACCCCTAATTCACTGACATTTAGCAGGCTTTGGTGTGGGTTTGGATGAGCCCATATTTCAAGGAATGTGTATGAAGTTTGATGAACACATAATCTGTCACTGAAATCCATTGTTTTGCTCATATTTCTTCTGCCCATTGCTGAAAGAATGAAGGCAAGGGTGATGTTATACTCATGTCAAATCCCAATTGCAGATATCATGCCCTTGGCTTCTACTCTCCTAACATTTGATACCAATCAAATATGTTTTTTTTAGGATATGATTAGCTGTACCGTATTAAACAATATGGCACTGTGATGATTTTAACTTTAATAAACTAGGAACAGAAGAGGTTATGAATTTGTTTTTCTGCCTGGTAACTGGGTGCTTAAGCTCAAATTCAGGAAAGAATTTCTATGGAAAAGCAAGCTTACAGCATGCTTAATGTCAGTCACAGGTCTGCACCACATTATGGCACATTTCAAAGAAAAAAAATTACATATGTCCATAGGTGTTTTTAAAAATGGGGACTTCAAACATAAATATGAGAGGGGGTTTTTGCAAGAAATCAGGAAAAAATCTGTGTGCTGGTGTAGGAGTGTACCCAGGATATGTCCTTGGTGAAGTTACCTTGTTTTCCTAGGATTTTCACTGTGCAGTTCCATAGATACGACTCAGACAGCATCATCATGAGAAAGCCAAGTAAGCAGTAATGTGGCAAGCAAAAGGGAAGAAACATAAAGCAAAAATTTTTCTTACCAGTCAGCTTTTCAAGGGGTACACTTGACAGAAAGTACCACAGTTGTTCTGCTAACTGGGCAGTCAAGTTAGAGATGCACTCTGTGATACTTTGTTTTCTAACAAGTGTTTTCACTTTTATTTTTTTAAATTTGAGTTGCCATTGAGAACGTTTTGATTAGTTTGTCATCAAACTTATTTACAGTATTCTATGTCTGTAGTTAATTTATGAGTAGTTCTTGGCACACTTCAAACAGATGTAATGGCTTTGCAATGCATATAGTGTATTTCTGTTTCCTGACTGAATGAGAGGAATGAGATTTCCACTGCAAATATTTTTTGTAGGGCTTCAAAATTTGCTTTTCCTGAGTATCTAAAAATATTTTTAATACTGTTTCCATGAGCATTCCTGTTTCTGTGAACACAAAGTCAACATGGTTGAAATGAAGAGTTTAAAATTCTAAAGGAAAAATAAAGCACTTCTTTTTTAGTGCAATCATCCAGCTTGACCTGAAAGTCACTTTAATCCTAGTTCTAAGGTTTCATAGGGAAGTACACAGCCACAGGCACGTTCACATATTACTTGTGTTCATGGAAGCATTAAATGAATTTCCAAAGTCCTGTCTCAGCACATGCTACATGCAGTGGGAAAAATTCTTTAAAAATCTCTCTCGCTGTTGGATCCCTGGACCTTGTGGCTTCATGTCAAGATTCATGCAGGAAAAGGGAGTACCTAAATTTCAGGTGGATAAGCAGCAGCGCTGACGCTGTGGTGTAAGAATAATTACATCAGACTAGAGGAAACAAAGCAGTATTGGGGCTGACTACAAAATTGCAGTTTTTCAAGTTGTGGGAAGAAGAACTATGTAGCAGCTGTCAAATTTCTTAAAGTGGAAACACCTTTCCTCTAACACTACCAGCAAGAGATAGCCCTTAAACGTTTCTGAATGACATAAAAACCAGGACCAACAACTTCACCTTTGTCCTCAGGAATCTCTTAAAAATATGTAGGAAAGCACCACCCTACAGCTCTTTCATGAAAAGACAGTTTTTCTAAAATGCCTCTGACACAGATATCCCCACCCAGGTAAACCCCGGCTGCCCCTGCAGCAGAGCAGGGTGGATATGCTGGATGGAGAGCAGATTAGATCAACTCTCTGTCATGCTCCTGTCAGTCACTGTGTGTCCTGAAATGGAAAGAAACCTGCAGCAGGTGAGTCCAGCACTTCAGTGAACTAAACCAGCATCTCCCCTGGCTGCTTGCTAGCAATGGTCAAGATTGCCTTTCTCTTGGGCCAGTTTATTTGGATCTTGGCCCAAGATGCAAATAAACTATGTGGCTCTGTAAGTGATGAACTAGACCGAAAGGATCTGAAGTGCAGGCCCAGCTTGGCTAGATTTCTAGGGATTTTACAACTGAATTTTTTTGTTTTACTTGTGCAACATTTCCAAGAAATACTTTACTGTGTATATATATGTATATATATATGTGTGTGTATTTAGCATAGCTGTCTGTCAATTTTCACGGCAAAAAAGTATTTGGAAACTGGAGAATAATAATAGTAGAGTTGTTTTTAAAGGAATCACCCTACACCAATCTAGGCCAAACCCCTTTATTAAAGTTTTATGAAAATCCTCCCTGTTTTTTACATTCCAGTTGAGTCTATTAGCTTTTCAGGTTTTGATGATCTAGCAGGTATAAGCACTTCTCACATTAAATGCAGTGTTGACAAAGGATATTCACTAGCAAAGGTTTCATTAACTGGGGATTATACTGAAACCTTTTCCCAGAATTGCCAATAAATGGAGCCCTAATCAGAAATTTGGCTTTAAATTCAAGTACAACTAATATAATTCTGTGTTTGGTTTAAAACTACCTGTGGTTATTTTCTCGTTCTTGCAATATTCAGCATTATGCCGTCTGAACTCTAAAATAGCATTGTTCCTATGGAGAAAAAGCAAACTTAAATCTCATGTACAAATGAAGCTTGAGTTTAACTTCTGCTTCCAATGAGTACTGTGGAAAAAGAGTCCATTCCTGCAAAGATGGAGAATTAACAAGTTCCCTCAAATGACACTGCAGTATTGAACACGCTTCTCCTGGAGTGAAGGTCCTGAGTTGGCACATCTACAGTGTGTCAGCACAGCTCAGGGTGGGGAGGTGCCTTCCCTGTGCTGGTCAGAGTTTATGGTGGGTCACAGCCCCCATAAGAGGGTGCCTTTGGTGCCTGGGGGTTTGCAGCTCCCCACAGCACTCAGATATGCTGCCTGGGGACAATCCAGCACCATGGCAGACAATAGGAATTTTGCCATTGATGTAAGCAATTTGGCAATCCTGTTCACCTCAGTATAAAGTAATGTAATTCCCTCCCCTGGGTCTTTCTTCCAGAATTGAAGATAACTGGCAAAATCTCCTGGTTTTCACTCTCCAGGTATGTGAAGAGACTGCAGTATCTGCTGGCTTCATCAATCCAGAAAAATCTGGAAATTTACAGACCCTGTAGGTAGGTGCTGGAGTCTTTCTAAGTTTGCTTGCGCACTACAGTGACCTGTTTCACTCTCTTTCCAGGAAGAAAAAGTTCCAGTGACCAATTAGGGGATTGAAGGGAGGCATTTGGGGCCCTGTCACAGTGCTGCAGATCCTAATGCCTGCCCAAGGAGGAGAATCATGTTCTGGAAAGGCAACAAGAGCATGATCTAACTCTCCTAAACTCAGTCGGAATCTCTCCAAGGATCTAATGGGTTTAGGGTTTACAACATGGTCTTTTAAGATAAAGGTTTTGAAACTACCTGAGGGAGCTGAGTATAGTTTTCTACTCAAATTAATAGAAACTGGATATTTAAATTCCTTAGATGTCTTTGAAAGCCTTACCTCTAAGTAGCATATAAAGATCTACTGTAACTTCCATTGCACCTAATTTACAATTTATAGTTAAGATGATGTAAACTCTAGAGTTTGTTTCAAAATGCAGTTCATTTATTTACAGCTCCCTAAGCTAAGCCACTGTTTAGTGTTCTATGAGAAGAAACCAAATATTTTGTAGTCATCACAATTGGTGTTTAATCCGAGTTAAGAAGAATATCACATCTCATGCAGAGAACTGAGACAGAATCATAAATCTAAAGTTGTTTCGGTTTTGTTTTTGAAAAAGAGTTTGAACTCATATCACCCCAGCCTCCTTAATGGCCTTACATAAACAATGAAGTGCCTCAAGAAAATCACCAGTGGCTCTTCTGTCAACAGAGAGCTTCATTTTCGCTCCCAGATTAGGGTGGTCTGAAGCTATCAGCAGCTAATCTGACAGAGTAAATCTGAAACAAATTGCTGTTGCTATAATCTTTCCTTGACATGAGGTGCTGCAGAGGAGAGAAACCAAGTATTGTTGCATGACTAAACTGGCTTGGCTGGTGATTCATCGTAGTGTATTGAAAACGTTAGGATCTCTGCAATTCCTATCTTATCTATCTATCTATCTATCTATCTATCTATCTATCTATCTATCTATTTATCTATCTATCTATCTAAAAATTTGGTTGGGGTATATTTCTTCACCCCCAGAATAATGTAAGAGAAACCATCTCTCAGCACTTTCTGATTTTAAAAATGTGTAAAATCAAATAATCTGAAGAATATGTTTTTGTTTAGTTTTGAGAAATGTGACAAATGTTGTGAGGTTTGTTGGTTGGTTGGGTTTAGGGCTACTACTTTGATTGAGCTTAAAATAGTGTTGGAAAGTGTTGTTAGTCATACTGCAGCTTAGTAGCATGATAAAGATGATACTCAAATGCTTGAAGTCTTGTAGCAGAGGTGACTGGCAGAGAATCGTTAATTTGCATGGTACTGGTGGAGATTCCCAGTTTGGTAAGCAGGCAGCAGCTCCATATTACCCCTAGACTTCACTGGAGAGTTGTGGTTCAGATGCTGTGGCTGTTTATTGTCTTATCTGGGACTGGATGCTGAAGATTGATTGGTTCCAGCTCAGGAAATCCCCAAACACTGCTGCGTTCATTTTTCTTTTCTTAAGGAAAGAGAGTTGTTTCTCTTGGTTTGAAGAAAACATCACTTTGCCCTAAATTTAAGCTGCTGAGGGACGGGCCACCAAGGCAGGTCCCAGCACCCCAAGGCAGCACCGTGCTCTGGCTGGGGGAAAAAGAAGGAGTGGTGGATTTCTGGTATCATCCTTGAAGGTGCTTTTCTCCTCATCTTGGTACGTGTCCTCTTCTCTTTGTGTGCACGTTTACCTCTGTGCCTGACAAGCTAGTTGAATTCATGTGGATTTTTTCATTCTGTTGGAGGAAATGGCACCAGTGGGAGAGAGTGTTACCCTCTTACATCTTGTGAGATATCAAAAGAAGCTGCGTGAATTTGATTGATATTTTTCTACTAGCAAAACAAAAGAGTTGAAATATTTTAAAGCCAAATTGCATCAAAGGATAAAAATTGAAATATCCTTGCAGGAATTCAGGTTGCTGAAAAAGTTAGGTCAAGTTCAGACGCAAGTAAGTTTTATATTAAACTTGAGCAACCGGCCAGTATAATATTTCCTGAAGTTTCGCTCATCATGCTACTTATTTCTGCAGGGAGAGAAACATAATTTTCCCTTGCTGTGTCTCAGGAAAAGTAAATAGTATTGTTAAGAAGTTTGTCATATCACAAGTTCCTAATTAGAGAGGCTTGGGAAGCTGGCAAGTTTGCAGACGTCATTAAACATGTTGCAGTGCCCCAGGGAAGAAAAATGTTGAGGATAATCTGCAAATTATATAGATGCAGAGTGTCCTGCATCCTTGGACCACTGGACTGTAGAATGGTATCTCAAGGTGGGCAGAGAAGGCAGTACAGAGCTGCATGGACCAAGACCGAGAGCTGTCAGGAGTGTGGCTAAAGGAGCTGCAGCATGGGGCTCTTGGTTCACTCTCCTGCTTGCAGAAGGCTGTGAAAAGCAGGAGAATTGTTTATCAGTTGATAAACCTTCTGGATCTGTCAAAACAAAGCAATGGTGTGTGGTGAGAGCAGCCTCACTGCACAGTGTATGGGGCTGGGGCTCCAGCAGGAGAGAATGAGTGAAGTGTGGTCTTTCTGAAGAGACTTCAACTTTCAAGGGCTTTTGTCCCCTCTGCTGTGTGTGGATCATATACCTGCCTCTGCTCCTGCCTTGAGGGCATCAGCTGGTCACTGGGACTTAAGGACAGCAAAGGCAAGGAGAATCCCCTCCATCCTAGCCCTCAGCTGGAAGAGGAGCACATGTAAACATGAATTGCCCTTCACCTTGACAAATTCTCCAAATTCTAAACTTCAATGGCATTTTGATTGGGATCTCTTTTAATTGCTCCCATTGAAGCTGTTGTGTTTGTAATGAAATAATTTCACCACTAATGATGGTGATCATCAGTCAGATCAAGTCACTAGAGGTCTCCCCTTTCCTAACTGTTTGTCCCAACATCTGACCTTGAAGCTATGGCTCTGATGGTGCCTTTCTATAATGGCCAATTAATTACTTTGTGCAATGAAAATGTCAACTGCAGCCTGAGGAGGGCAGACAGGAAGGACCATAACTCTGAATAATGTAGAGCCTGGTAGAAACAGAGCTAAAACATACTTTTATGTTAAAACTAAGCTAAAACATGCCACACACTTTTTAACCAGAAGTGATGAGAGGGGAGGCAGCAGCTGCACCAGGTTATCTGTGCTGTGCAAAGACTAACTTGAGGTGTGCTCTGAGGCCTTCTAGTTGGTCAGATGCTGCAGAGTGGTCCAGCCAGGGATTAATCATGTTCATGAGTGAAACTATCCAGATTTAGATTAGGGGCTGAATGTAATTTTGACTATAACAAGAGAATACAGAAGTCTGACTATTAGTTAGACAAACTATTGCTTTATATTAATTTTGTTTTGTTAAAGTACTAGAAAGAACTACATTTTCAGTTGAAAAACATGACCTGAAACTGAGCTAATCCAGTTAACACCTATTTCACAGAAATGCCACCCACCAAGAGTTTTACTGAACAAGATCAAGAATCAATTTTTCAGTGCACACATTAACTGTAATGGCAGGTTCTTAGCAATTTTATTCTCTTTCAGTGATTGCTTAACTTTGATCGCATACCGAATGCCCTGAAAATCTCAGATGTGGCTCAACCATCTGGCATTATATTATACATTTTAAAAGGTGTATTTAAGACCTTCTGTGACTGGAATAACACTTCTGTGGAGCTATTGCTCTCATCTGTGTTCCAAATCCATCACATTATTTTCTTATGAGGCCAGAGCTACCATCACTAATTAGGCCTTTTATTTTGTTTTACTAGATTATCTGGTTTTTAACTTTAAGATCTCCTTGACCAAAAAACAACTTGGATGAAGTTATCTCAGTAAATCCATGCCAGCTCTCAGACAAAACTAACAGAGTTGATTTAATATTACCACCTTTCCAAAATGTCATAAGCAAAGTTTTCCTTCTTTCCCAAGAGCCATGAACACTGGTTTAAATGCTGAAAACCAGACCTCATCATAGCTGTGTTTTGATCTTTCACTAGTTTTTTTGTGATATTGTAAAAAGAAACTGTTACATTACGAATGGTTGATTACATGAAATTTCCAGACTTTGACATTGTGTTAAGATGATGTGATCTCACAGGAAGCACAAGGAGAACAAGATGTTCAGTTTCCTCCTTTTGTATATGAGTGGAAAGGTAGGTATTACTCTGAATCAATGCTTTTGCATTCTCATATCCTATATTTAGAGAAATATATCTGTTTCTTGGTGAACTCTGTGAAGGAGGCAAATGAAAATACAAATGTAAATGTGAAAATAATGAATTATAGTAAAACATATACTGGAGGAAGATAATAGGGTGAAAACAAGTAAATAATGAGTTACAAGACTTTTTTTTCTATCCTGGATGTTATTACCAGCAGCAGGTGAAATTCAACAAGGTTGGGAATTGCATTTGGCTCAGCTGGTTCTGACTTCCCTGCAATCTCCTTAAAACAATGAAGAGAATCTTTATGTTGGGTAGCTTGTAAAATTTCTTCATCACTGTCTCCTTAGGTCTGAATTTACTGTCACCCCATGCTTCCTCCTGGGTTTAGAGTCTGTCAACCAAAATTTCATTTCATTCTTTCACACCAGAGGGTATGAAAGTTTCTTTGAAGAGATAGCTCAAATACTAGAATATAAACATAGAATTTTTGGGCCAGAGCTACATATTTGCTGATATTCTCACCACTGGCGCTGCCTGCTGTTGGTTGCTTCCAGCCTTCTGGTGGAATAATCACCGTACCTGTGCTGGGGAAGATCAGGCACCCATTGAGCTTGCCTGTTGCTCTGTCTTGGATCCTTTTTGCTTTGAAACTCTTCTGGAGACAACAGAAGGTAGAGATCTAGTTCTTCTCTCGGAGTGTCCTGTGGTTTTTTTGCCAGTGGTTATCTTGGACTGATATTGCCCACTGATGCTGAGCGCTGACTGGAAACTAAGGGTGCTTGAAATCATAGTTTCTAAAATATTTTAAAATTCTAGGGACATATTAGCACTGTTAACATTTTTTTTTGTGATTTTGAACAAAAGAAACAGCTTTATACTGTGCTTCTTGCTGTTCCAGTGCATGGGCTTTGCCCAAGGCCACCCACCAAGTAGTCAGGATAAGCCTGAGTTGAGATCCTAGCTCAGACTCAAGCAGTGATATTGCTTGCATAGAAGCCAAGTTTTCTATGTTGTCCATTGAAAAGGGCTTTTGTGCATACCTGGGACTTTGATTGCAGCCACCAGAAACTATGCTCCAAAATGAGCTATATTTTCTGAGTGTTTGTACCACCTGCCTTAGAGGGCTGTTGAAGCCTATTAAACCATTCCTTCAGATTTTGCAAGAATTAAAATTTTTGGTCCTGATTTGCACACTGTAGGAAACAGTCTGAATCCTTTTCACACTTTCCTCAAACTCTAGCTTGTGAATTTACAAACTTGTGCATGGCAGAGAAATAAAAATAAATTATTTGAAAGCTTTTTTCCATGTGTAGTGAGGCTGAACTGTATCATGAACCATAGCTCAACCACCACATCTTCAAAACAATGGTATCACTCATTTTCCTTTGCAGCAATGGTTTGGCCTTCAAATTTTGGATGACCTCTGGGATATTATTGAAATTTCCCATTTTTTACTACTGGACCAAACAGGAGAGAAGGCAGGTCAGTGAACACTACTAGCTCTGTGCTAAGAGAAAAATTCTGTTCTTGACAATATGTTGACTGTATTTTTTTCCTTCATCAGATGCATGTTTTGTTTTGCTTGAAGCAGCATGGGGTTTTATGCTGCATTTTTATAGAATGCAAATTCTCTTTTTTTTACAGAATAGGGTGCCTCCTAGTAAATAATGCATTTGCCATTCCGGCTCAGCATTTGATAATGATCCTCTTAAATAAAAACCTGACTGTGATTGAACTTGTAAATATCCTTAAAAAAGAAAAAAAATAAAAGTTGCATTTCCGAATCACATTTGCTTCAGCATCCAAAAGTACCCTAGAGAAAGGTCATTGATGTTAAAACGGTAAAAAGAAAGAAAGCAGACCTCTGCCAAGTGCTTCTCTATCATGCTCAAAGCCTTCAAAAGAAAGAAAAAAAGAAAGAGAGAGGTCGGGATGTTGCTCTTGCCCCAGTAAGAAAGCTGAAAAACCAAACAAACCTGCAGTTATGGCACAGTTTTCAGCAACAATGATTCCTTGTATGAAGTACGGGCAAGATTTCTTTTCCACATAAACCTGTCCAGGTCTGAAGCAGCTCTATTGATTTCCACAGATTTGTATCAGTTCTTTGTCCCATGGGAGCTACAGGTATTGGACATATTATTTCTATGTCAATGCAAAAGGTTAGAAAAGGACTAAATTGTAATGGCTAAATGCACTCCCATTAAAGTGAAGCTGGTGACTGCAAGAAGTTTCATGCTGTGAGAAAGGTCTGCTTTCACATGGCTATGGAAGGCCTAGCTTTTAACATATTCAATAATTTGTTTATCTTAGTTCTTGATTTTAAGGTCCTTGGAGCCCGGCAGACTAGGCCTGAAGAGCTCTTAGAAGAAGAGTGCCAGCAAGGGCCCCTCTCACACAGGGACTCTGAGCTCCTTTCCAGGCATGGAGGATGAACTACCTGGGAGCTGAGGCCCCAAGGGACTGAGCTGCTTCTCCATTTAGGGCATGTCAGGCAGAAACTGGTAGCAGGAAGGGGTGATGGTGCCGTAAGAGTCCAGGTGCCTCTGAAGCTGATGGGCACTTGGGATGCAAATCTCAAGGAAAATCCATTTGGAACTATATAGAGGGATTTATGGTTTTGTGTCATAGGTAAGTTATGCATTTTCTTTAACATTTGTGCAAGAAGTTTGTAATTTGCTAAGCTAAAAATCTGACAAACATTTTAAACAAGACTTTAAAACTTCCCTATTTTTTTTTTTAAGATTCTATCAAAAAATAAGCAGAAAACTTTAAAAATTAAACAAAACCAATACCCAGACCTTAAGTACTACAACTGTGTAGCAAATTACAAACACAAATCTGTGTCAAATGCAAAGTAGAAACCTCTTTAAAAATGCCTATGTCACAGAATACTTCAGTGTTTTAAACAAGGTTGCCTTCCTGTCAATTTTTGCAATTGTAATATTCTTAAGGGTTTATGTTAAGGTTCATTTGGTTCTATTTCTTTCATTAGCCAAAGCATGTACCAAAGATACACATGCAAAAAATTTCAGTTGGGAAATTTAAATCACCATATCTTGTTGCTTTGACTTCTTTGTTTTTTTAATATGCAGTTAAGAAAACATAGCAGGTCTTTGTTCCTAGAGAATATTATATTGCATTGCAGCAAGAATAATTTCCCCTATTTTGGGAGTAAAATGGCCATGAATATATTTGTTCTTCAAAGCAAAATCTATGAAATATGTTTTGCTTATCCTTTTAAGCATGTCTGCCTGTACATATGTGCTCCTACTGACTATTTTGGGGGAACCTCCACAGTTGCTTTGAGTTGCCATAGTTCCCTGACATATTTTGTTTATATTTTCACTGAAAATATTGATCAAAACAAAATTTTTAAATGTAAATGTGGCACAAAGGGGACATGCCAGCCAGCTACTCCTCTAACTAGTCATATTAAGCAGCTAGGAAAAATGAAGCAGGGGTTGTATGAGGACTGAGCTAGTGGTGGCACTGATTACTGAATCTGATGCACTGAATATGAGAATTTTTTCTGTCATGTTGTCCCAACACTTGACAATATTGGAGCTGATGGATATTTTTCTCACTGACTTTTACCTTCGAGGGTACAAGTGTATTTACAAAAGTAACTCATGGTAGACATTTGAAGCACCGTGGTCAGGCCTGTTATCCTGACTTGTATTAGAGTCTCAATATCCTACTTTTACATTTGTAACACAGATTTCAAAAATAAAGGGGGGGATATATTTAATGTGGTTTGGGAGAACCATTATATGTGAAATTATGGGAATGGCATCCACTGATTGCAGAAAGTTTGGAAAGCAGAATATGAAGAGATCCTGCTTCAGTAAAATGTCATCGAGGAAAGAGGCTCCTAGGTAAGACAAGGCCACCAGGCCTAAATTGGAAAATATGATGAAGTTAATGACCTGCATTTATTAGCTTCTATCTGGAAATCTTGGAGGCCTGTTTTTATGTTTTTGTCTCTATTACGGTTTTGGATTTTTTGGTTTTTTTTTTTTTTTTTTCAAGGAACATTTTGAAAAGTTGAGAAAGAGACAACTGCAGCATTATGGAAGGAGCCTCATGGAAGAAGGTTATCACAGATTGACATGCAGTGATCTTTGTCTTCTGGCCTTTTTTCTCCCCTTCGTTTTCTTTCCTCAGATGAGGAATTCTAATTCAGCTATTGCCTGACCAGCATGGAAAGGGGTAGATTTGAAATTAATGAATAAAACCCTTCGTCCTTAAATAGGATTATTAGGCACTAACTCTGAGATTTTGTCACTCAGTAATCAGTCTTCAGTCCTCACCAACACACACCATTTCATGCTCATGGCAAAGCAATCTAAGAGCCTTGCTTCAGCAAAGAGAGAGAGAACTCAACTCATGCAGCTAAAAATACCGTGCTGCCACATGACATTTTTTGGCAGGGAGCTGGAAAATATTACTTTGCAAGGCAAGCTGATGGCATTGTATTTGCATGGCTCAAAACCATTTTGCAGAGACCACCCTTTCTTTCTCTCCACAGACTCCCTCTCTACACCAGCCTTTGCCAAGGAATCTGGATTTCTTCCCCAGAGAGTCTTTGAGCCGAGATTTCTTCTAGTGGCACCACTGGTCCTTCCCATAAGGATAAGTTGGCTGAAATTTTCCTCAAAGGCTGGCTTCCAATGGAGGAAGCCTTTCCAAGAACAGTAAACACATCAAATTCTTGCCCATGGCATCAAGAGTCCTGTTTCAGAAAACACTGGGATAGTAAGGCTGGTTTCACTGTGTCACATGTGATTGCACAACATAACACAGAGCAAAATTGTAAGACAACGAGACAACAAAATGCTGGCTCTGAATCAAACATGTAAAGCACCTTATTTTCAGCTCCACCATCTGCTATCAGTTTGTGGAGTGTCTTTCCCAGCTGAAAACACAAGGCAGTTTGGCACAAAAGGAGAATTCCTCTGGCTGGTCACACACTAAAAGATACTTTTTTTTTCCCTCTTGTGACTAGCCCATGTCTCTCCTTTTTCTTTTTTTTTTTTTTTCCCAATAATGAAATAGGCTGGTTTGTTCAAGTAACTAATGATAAGCTAAAAACCAATCCTCTAGGAAAAAATATTTTCTAGCATCCTACCAGGCTAAATAATGGTATTGCATACTCTCCTTCAAAATAAGCACTCAAAAATTAGCAACTGAATTACACAGACTAGCTGAAACTTTTCTGCTGAAAATTTTTCAGTCGTGACCTTTTTCAACTGCTGGATAATCTCTGAGATCATTAACTCTACTGTCATGAACTGATAAATGTCAGAATAAGTAAGACATTCTTTTTAGCTGGCAAATAACTATGAAAAAATAGTCAGTTTGGGGTATTTAATGTGGAAAACAGCAAAGGAAAACAAAACAAAACAGCCATATGCTATTTGAGATTCATATCACTCTTTAGAATAAACTGATTATTCCTTTAAAGCCCTGATTTGGAGAGACGCAACTGGTCTGAAATTCTTTCCTTTTTAATAAAGATCAAAACCTCTTGAACATTTATTTGCTGCTTTCTTCCCTGAATAAGATGTTTTTGAGTTAAAACCCTGTGTCTCTTGACTTCACTGGGACCATGATTTCACCCCAGCAATTATTCTAAAGGCATTACTCATTTAATAAGCATACCACACTAACTCTCTGCTGTTTCCGTATGAGCATCTCCCAATGCCAATGTAAACCCGCTGCACAAAGCTACATTAAAGCAATATTTATGGTTAACACAAAAGTCAGGAAACTCAGAGTTATGGTTCCCCCAGCCAACCATAACCAGAGGTAGCTTTAGTGTTTTGCATTGCTATGTCTATACCCCACAATGTATGTCCAAATACCGTGACTGAGTTACAGCTGCTGTGGGAACTGTAGCTTTGGATTTCAGTATATTCTTTGCATTTAAATTCTTAACCCAGGTTATGAACAATTGTGAAAATTATGGCTGCAGCATAGGTTAGTGTCTCCAGTTTGCTGCTCTTGGTTAGTGCAGAGGCTGCCATGGAAGAATGGTAAGCTCTCCCTGTGGTGTGGATGATGGGAAGCCTGAAAGTCTTTTTTACTTATACAAACAAAATACTTTGGCTGCACTCATAAGGTATATAGGGATTAGCTTTTCTGCAAGCTTTGTATCATTCAGCAGATACTCTGGAAGAGAGCAAGGGAGCTAATAGGATTTGACAGAGATTACTTAACATGATTCTAATGCTAATATCCAATTAACTTGGTCAGAGACAGGGAATAATAAGCTGCTTTTCTGTGCATTTTATACTGTGTTAGGAAAATGCTGTATCATCACTTCAAGGGAAATGGGACTCTTTTCACCAAGTGTCCTCAGCAGCAAACATCCTGAGATGTGAAAAAGAGAAAGTTTGTACAGCAGGCAGCCCTAACCAAAATTACTCACCGTGGTGTGAGATACTCTGTCCCATGCAACAAAACCTCTCTAGCTCACATCTGCTGCTGTTCTTGGGCAACTCTCCCTGTAACCTACTGCAGAGTTAGTGTGCAGTATATTTAAATAATTCCTTTGGACATAAATATTCTGCAGTAAGGACTAAAAATAGATTTAATAGGTTGACAATAATTGGAATTTGATGGAGAGGTTTGCAGTAAATTGCAGATAATTTTTATTATGTTTCTCAAAGATCATGGAATTGAACTCTGAGTTTAGAAAGCTAGCTGACTCAGGAGTGGGTCACGGCTTGAATGCCAGAGAGGAGCAGAGGAGGCCAGAAGCCCTTCAGACTGTGATGGGCTGGAGCTCACTAGTCCAGACACACAGAGAACCAAATAGCTGAAGGCTGCTGGCATTTGTCTATCATAAACCCTGGAGGAAAAGAAATTACTTAGGCATGTGTTTTGTCAGGTGAGAAGTCCACAAACAGAACCATGCTAGGCTGTATTTCTTGGGGTGTTGTAGCCTCATCTACATGTGGACTCTGACCACAATTTGTAATTCTTAGTGAACATGACCACTTTTCTAAGACAAGTAATAATCTTGTCTGCTGGGAAACATCCAACCAAAGCAGAGCATGATAAGTGGAAAGAGAACTGCGTGCCTACTAGCAGCCACTCCAAATCATCACCTTTGTTTGCTTTCAGATGTTATCAGCATCCAACTGCAAGGATGAATGAAGTGATACATCTGGCTCACTGACCAAAACATGAGGAGTGTTTTCCCGTGCTCTTAACAGATGCCAGCAGCAGCACACAGCTGAACTGGCCCTTCCACAACCTAATCCCTTTTGAACATGGCTGCTGATATGTTCATACCTCATGGTTATATGTCTTGGCTCTTCATTTTATGTATTGAATTGTTTGGATAAGGCCAATATATACAGCAGTAACATTCCCTCTGACTGCACAAGCCCAGCTGCTCCTGCCCCATATTTCAACCAGCTTCCCACTGAATCTAAATATAGCAATGATATAATTGGATTGCACAGGAGCAAAACTGATCATTTTGAGGTCAGAGAATAGACATAATTTGCTTAGTGAATGTATATTTCTTCAGTGTATTTTGCAGCAATTCTAAACAGGTTTCAGACCAAGTCTCTCCACTGAGGGCTTTTGCACAACCAGAAGAGCAGTCCATTACTGCAGGAGAGTTTACCATTGTTTTTCCTATGTACACCTCAGTGCAGTGTGTGTGCAGAGCAATGTCTCAATGGATATGCATGGGGACAAATCTTGTGTTTGCATGTAGTCAATAGCTTGGAAAAAAAAACCAGCAAAACTTATTAAACACCTGGAGAAAGGAAAAAACCCCAAAACCAAGCCATTTTTAGCTCTGTATAAGCAATAGTCAATTGTTCTAAAAAATATCTATTGGAAGGAGCTTGAAATATAAATATATGGACACTATAGTATTTTGCAAAGGGTCTGCCTGTTCTCTGCTGAGCTGTTGGATAAGCTGGGAAACAATAATTTTATACTTTTAAGAATAATGAAAATGAATTAAAATTGCCTACCAAGCTATAAATTAATGCAGAGGTACAGCATAGCTCTTGCAAACAGCTTGTTATCTCATTCTCACCAGTTCACAAGGATGCTAGTTAGCAAAGCCAAAATTCTAGTATGTATCACAGAACTTTTAAAGCAAGTTGGAACTAGGTGTAAAGAGACTTCTCAGTGTTCTGTTGCTCAAAAGAGATGTTTTTTATTGCTATGGGATCATGTTTTTGGGCTTTGGGGTAAAATGGAGTTATCTAGCACACTGCATATTTAGTTTTAAAGAAATTTCCTACAGATCCTTTGAATTCTATGTATCTCCTGATGCTAGTGTATGTGAACCACTGATTTTCATTTTGGATTTTAAGAAAAAGGCACTGGTTTTGGTCATATTGATCATGAAATGATGTTCTGTGATGGGGACTGAAATCAGGACTAAGAAAGGCACTGATGAGCTAGTACATAATGCCTAGCTTGGTGTAGCTAAGAGCAAGATGCAAGCCTCTCCCCATCGTTTTCCATTATTTTCATTTACATGTATGGAGTGTTTTGCATACTGTGACCTCTCAATTAACGTTATTTATATCTCAGTAAACTACCATGCTACTTTTCCAGATGTCCTAATCCTTTATGTAAATGCACTTATTAAACCCAGCCACCAGGCTCAGTGAAACCTGCCAAATCCACTGTGTCTGGACTCACACACTCCATAGACTAAGCTTTATTTGCGTAAACTTGTTCTGTAAGTGTAATCTTACTTATCATCTGAAGAGTTAAAGTTTCACTAATGTAAATCCCTGACAAATCAAGCACAGATGTAGCTTCTTGCCCTCAGGCTCAGCCTGTCGATTCACTGCCACCCTTGTATCTTTTCCCTGCTCCTTCTTCCAACCCCTCGACCATCCTCCCCACCCTGCAAGTGTTTTTATTAGTACTAGTAGTAATTTAGAACTGTTTATGTAGATACATTGCAGGTACTAAACAGGACACTGGAAATTAATCATTTGGGCTTTTCCCTCTAGATGAAACTGTCTCACAAAATAGTGTTGGCCTGTAATTCTGGGTGTCTGTTTTTGACACCTGGAAAAATTTGCTCTGTCAATCCCCAGGTGCGAGACAGATTGTTGCAGTTTGCCAGGCAATGTTCCAGATAAGGAGCCGAGCTCAATAAATGCTTAATGTGAGCTGGCAAATTCCACAAAGCATCCAAGGAAAATTCAATCAGACAGCAGCAGGGAGGTGGTGGTGGGGTAACTCCCAAAAAACACCCTATGGAAGTAGACAATGGGGTGAGGAGATGATTCTTCATATTCCTTTGTCTGTGAGAAATGAAAGTTCCCTTCCAGTTATAAAAACAGTAGATTGAAAACCAAAATAAAATCTGCCAGGCTTCGAACCTTTAATGAAAATGAGGAAAATGTTATTTTTGAATTCAGAGGGTGTTGGCATACACTGGGTTTGTTTCTGATTACTTTAAGTTCTAAATATGTTTCCTTTGCTGGTACCCAGTTGCTATTTATTTGGCTTTAGTCTTTGATCTCCCTTATGCTGGCACATCATAAAAAACATATTCCTGTTTGAATTCTATATTATGCAGTTAGTCTTTGCTCGTTATGCTTGCCAGGCTGGTTGTACATATAGAATAAGACTCTCTTTGTTTTTGATAGACTCCAGGTGTTTATCACTCTAACCTACTAATGCATTTGACCACAGAATATGCATGCAAGAAGAAAACTGAAGAACTAATGGCAAAATTACTGGTTTGATAATTCAACGACCTCCTACACCATAACCGCAGGAGCCACACACATGCATGCGTGCATGCACACAGGGTGAGTTTTGTAAAAGCCAGGTTCCTTTGCCTATTCCGTTTTCTTGAGGTTAATTTTTCATTCTGAATATTAAGTTTTGTTTCAGATTTATTTGTCACTCTGGGTTTTCTTTGAAAGGTTTTTGAATTTAGACCCTGCTTATTCAATTCCACATGACAGTGCAGCTGAGGAATGTCCTGTATCATCTAGCTGAGGTGATGCAACTCCTA
This sequence comes from Zonotrichia albicollis, assembly GCF_047830755.1. NCBI lineage: Eukaryota > Metazoa > Chordata > Aves > Passeriformes > Passerellidae > Zonotrichia > Zonotrichia albicollis. The sequence continues at coordinate 69,790,792 of NC_133821.1, read as the reverse complement.
CAACTTTCCTACTCCTCCCTTGTAATTCCAAGGAAAGGGAGCATTCCTATGAGCCTGTCAGGCACTGATAGCTCCAGCTAACATGTTTAATCTGCATTGCAATAACTTGGGAACTGCTGATATTAATTTAGTATCTCAGGTGAGGAGCCAAAGCTTTCTATCACTTGTTTACTGCACCGCTTTACAGCACCAAAAATTAGTCTTTTTTCCCCCCTTATTTCTGGTTAATCCAAATTTTGTATTGGGAAATTATAAAAATTCCAATTAAAAAAAAAGTCCTTTTTCCTGTACATACCACCAAATGAAAATTACTTGTTTAAGTGCAAAGTTCTGTGAAGGAACTTGGCTTTCACCCTTTCCTGAGGTCTGTTACAACTGCTGCAAAATATACTGCAATGAAAGCTGATTTGAATTTATCCTTCAAAGAGGTTGCACACAAATCATATCCCTTTAGTGCTCAGAATCTTTCCCTTTGTATGAATTATTTGATTATTTGAAATTTCAAAACTAAATCTCAGATTAGCTCATTGATTAAGTTTAATCAGTGAGTCCAATAAGACCTGTAAATTTTATCTTTGTTTCACTTAAATACAGATAGTTCAAAAAAATGAAGCTGCGTAGATATATTCTCTACATTCCTATACACACAGGTGGAATCACACACATATGAACCTTGTTTTAGTTAAAATTACAGGTGGATCATATCCTTAGTAAGTGATTTCACTGTGATCTAAGAGGTATTATTCCTCACAGTTGAATTTTCCTATTTTGTAATGTTGTTTGTTGATTACCATACTTTAAAAAGTAGGGATGCCTTTTCACTCTAAATGTGATGCTGCAGTTACCAGTTTCATTTAAAAAAAAAAAACCAAACTTTTAATTCCAGTATATAACTAAGTACTTTGAATTTTGCATTGAGCTTAATATAGTTTTCTAAGAGCCATAGCAGCACTGAAGTTTGAAAGCGTATAGAGAATAATCTGAGGACAGATTTATCACACAGAGGTTCAGAATTACCCCATTTACACCTGTTAAGTATTAAATAGTGATGTTTTGTTAATTTCATCTTTGGCTGCAGGAGAGGTTTCTCTCGGAGGTCAAACAAGCTTGCTGTGGTGGTCGCTTGCTCTGTGGCCATGCTAATGCAGGGGTTTAGCTGACATCCATGGCTTTTTCCACTGGGAGAAGGAACTGATGCGGCAATTCAGCGTATTAACAAGGAATGCATGCAAGCCCTGCTTTGAGGAGGATAAAAAACCAAATGGCAACAGTTTTCCTGCAAATAGTTTGTGGGACTATTTCCACTGGATCCCAAGTGTTTGACTGTCACAAATTCTCCTCTGCCTCCCAAAACAGCCATTTTGCTGCAAAATAGACTCCTGGCTCCCAAATTATGATCTGGTTCCAAGTCTGAGCCCAGGTTTGAGTCCAAGTCCCAGGCCCCTCCTGGGGTAGTGCTTTGGTTTTGGACAAGTCCTGATGATCTTCTCTCAAACAGTGACTGCCATTATTTCCAGCAACTCATATAGAAAATGAGTTTAATTCCCTGGACATGAAAGAAGCCAGATTACCCTCTGGCTCTTCTGCTATCTGTGGATCAGGTACAGCTGAAGGCAGCTATTGTCATTTGCAAAAGAGTGGAAAAAGGAGGCATAAGGACCAGGCAAGTGAAGGAAAAGGGCAACAAGAAGATACAGTAGCTTGAGGGAATGGAGCAGTGACAACAACTCTTAGGTTCCATGTGATCCAGAACCAAATATTGTATAGAAGAAGGCAGAGCTATGAGGCATAAAAGGAAAATAAAAAGGACTTACCTGTCTGGTTTTACATTGCTCCAAAATACTTTTTTTGTTGCTCTTGGGAAGGTAAAGTTCTACCCAGAAATTAATAAACAACAATAGCAGTTGCTTTTATACAATACACTACAGAGCACTATCAATTCCTGCTTATTTTCCTCCCTACCATGACAGTTTAATTTAAAGGGGAAAATCTAATTTCCTGTGCCGATTATATATCCAGTTAATTCCAAATTCTCATGCAATGGTTAAAATTCCTGACAATTAATAGGGAGGCACAGCTCTGCTGATATAACTTAGACACATTCTCATTGAATCTCTGAATAATTTATTTTGGAAGGAACCTCTAGAGATCTTCTAGTCCAGATGCCCATCTCAAAACAAGGCTAACTTATATTATGTTGCTCAGAACTTCATCCAGTCAAGCTTTGGTATCTCCAGGATCAAAAATCCCATATTTTCTATGGGCCTCTGTTTCAGTGTTTAATCACCCTAATGGCAAAACTGTTTTCCTAATATCTAATCAGAATTCCTTTCATATTATGACAAGTGATGTTTGTCCCTTGCCTTACTGATGAGCACTGGGAATAGCCTGGCTCTGTCCTCTCTACTCCCTCCCATTAGGAGGCTGCAGCAGTAAACGCCCCATCTCCAGGCTGAACAAGCCCAGTTCCCTGATCTTCCTCTCACTCCAGGAGTTCCAGCCTGGACCATGAAACCAGCTCTTCACCGGTCTTACTGCAATGCATTCATATCTTTCTTGTACTTGGGAGTCCAGAGCTGGACACAGGACTGCACTGTAGGCAATAATGGTGTGATTTTTTCAGTGGAAGGACTATTGCTGATATCTAAATTTCCTCACTCAGAGGTGGGGTATAAAGACTCTGTTGTGTCCCTACACCATGTATCAATTTCCACCAATTTCCAGGAAGGAAACTCAGGGCTTATAAGTTTTATGGATCTGTGGATCATTTCTGTAGGTGTACTATCTGCTGGTGTTTAACCTGGACACTGCTTCCTCATATTAGAGCAAGCTAGCAAAGAAGTCAGTCTCCTTATGGTACGCCTTTTATAAATATCAATGTGGACAGCTAGTCTGTTGCGGACTTAATATGTATTCCCCTGAAAAATTCTCATACATTCTCATTTTAAGTTCATTTTTAGTTGATCTGTTCTCTTCCCTGTGAGGGTGGTGAGTAATTGGAACAGGTTGCTCAAAGAAGCAGTTGTTCCATGTTACTGTAGGTGTTCAAGGCCAGGCTGGAGGGCTTTGAGCAACCTGATCTAGTGGAAGGTGTCCTTACCCATGGTAGGGCAGTTGGAATTAGATGGTTTTTAGGCTCTTTCCAACCCAAACCATTCTATGATTATTTAGAAGTAGATCAGAGAAAGCATCAGCTCTAAATATTTTTGCAATAACTATTTAAATTTTAAAAAAAGCCTTCTGCTTAGTTTGAAAGGAAGAAAAATTTGCTGTATATATCCAGTTTTAAATATAACAGGCACCATTTACAAGGGAGCTAACATTTATTGCTAGCTATCACATACACTTAGTTGCTTCTCTAAAGCTCTGAGACCCTGGCTGTATTTACACTGTTAAGTGATATGTGCCCTGTGTGATCTGATATGGACTGGGTTTTCCAACAGTGTCAGGTGCTTGTCATTCTTATTCCTCCTGTCATTTGGAGAGGTGATTATGGAGAACCTGGAGGCAAATTAGAAAACAGCAAATTAACACATCAGTGATGCAAAGTGAATGATTTGTCTGTACTGAACAAGTAGAACCCACCCAACTCTATAGGTAGCACTGATAGAAAAATGTATTTTAGTTATGAACTCTGAGACAAAAAAGTCTTTTGGATTGGTTTTCAAGAGCAAGGTCTCAGGAGCACAAGAGAGTGTCAAAAGCCATATGATCAAGCATGTATTGTTGCTTTTTAAATTCCAGCAGTTATGCAGTTTTGCCCCTTGCTGTCTTCAGAGTCAATGTTTTTAGGTATTGTTGGAATGGGACTTCAGAGAGGGAGGTCCTTACAATAAAATTTGAACTGCAAGACCTCACAGAGTAGAAATCCCAACCTGTGAATAAAAGTATGGCCTTTATAAACTCCATTGGCCTATTTTGGCTAAACACTGACTTTTGGGTACCCTTTGGTTTTAACTTCTGACTCTAGGAATGCACCCCTTGCACCTCCATTGGTGGTGGGTAGTTCAGGAGCTGAACCTGGACTGACAATAAGCAGGCTTTGCCCACATCTCATGCAGAGGTCACCCACATTTTGTTTTGATGTTTGCTGTTTCTGTAATTAGCCTTTACACTTCAAAGCACTTCTAAGACTGATAATTAAATGGACACATGAGGAACTCAGTTCTTGGGCTTTAAAATGGCATCTTGGTATGGATGACAATTGTGATATGCAAACCTGAAATACCTCAAGAAGCATAAAAGCCAAGGGAATAGTTTTGATGATCGTGACTAGTGGACTGGTTGCTGTTCTTGCTTGCTGAGCTAGACAAAAGGGTGTGAAGTCCTTATTTCACTAGAACTAGAAAGCTGTGTGGTTATGGAAAGCAAACAACAGAAAACCAAAATATTTTTAAGGGGGGCAGGAAGCTCATTAGTTAGTTGTGAGCCTAACCCTGGTGACCCAGACTGCCTATCCACAGCCTGGTGGCTGTCAGTCGTGTCTGTCTCACCCCTTCCCATCAGAAACTGCTACCAGCTGCAGCATCAAAGCATCCTTGGAATCGCTGTCCTTCCCTGCTGCCCACTGCTCCTCTTATTGCTGGTCAGAAGAGTGCTCAAGAGAGCTCTGGGGTCTCTGAGCCCTGACCCTAAGGGTGGCCCCTGGGACTGGTGGGGCCCTATCCTGCCAGGTATGCCAGCTTTAAGCACATTTCAGCCTTCTGTAGGTTCTCCTCTGAAAAAAAAAAAAAAAATACTCTGCTGTGCTGGCTGTCAAATATCTCCAAAGTGTCTTGGCCTCTTCTGTAGGGTCTTCTGAGCAGCAAGTGGGGAGCAGTGAGAGGATGTTTGTTTTGAAAAGGGAAGGGGAAGCAGTTTTTGGCTGTAAGCATATCTGGGGGTGGGCAGACTGGTAAAGCATGCAGGTTGTATTTCTCAGGGTTGAATGGTAACAAGACAGCAGTAGAAACAAAGCATTCTTTAAGGAAATAAAAGAGTAAAACTGAAAGGGTCCTTAGTGTAGCATTTTGAGTTTATGAGGCATTTCCTCTTGCTGATGAATATGGATAGTTTAACTTTTCTGCACATTGTTGTTAAAAATGACGGGAGTACAACTACAAATAGATGTCTATTCTCCTGTCTGCAAATTCTAAACACAAAAATGCAAAATTTAGCATTGGTTTCAGTGTCAGATCCCCTGTGAAGCCAATGGAAATGGTATAGTTTACATGGACATACAATGTTACCCACAGTCTGTATTGCTAAACCACTAGGATAAGTGGTGAGAAAACTTATTTATAGACATTTCAATGACATGTAGAAACCTTTTCCCGTGGCTGCATTTCCAAGCATCTTCATTTGCTTACTGTGCACTTTTTTTGCAAATGTAAGTTGTAATTGCACAAATCTTTTGGAAGGTTAGTTGTAGAAGAGTTGCAAACCAGTTTCTTTTACAAAGCAACATATATTTGTAACATAAATGGAAATATTTCATGGAAAAAAGGAATGGGTAAGTCACCTAATTCAAGAACTGGGGCAGCACAGTGGAACTGGAGTGACCAGGTGTTCTCCTGAAATCATAAGTTCATGATCACTGAATAAACCTTTGAATGTATGAATAAATCTTATTAAATTTTTGGCCAAGCTGTTCAGTACTAATCAAAAAACAAGCTTAGAAATAGTAGCATTCGATCTACACTAAGTCAGGATTAATTTGAGAGGGAATTTGGTTTAGGAGAATTATCACCAAAAAATCAGGGAATATTCTAAGTTGGACCCACAAGGGTCCTGGGGTCTAATTCCTGAGTGAAGGGCTCATACAGGGGGTTGAACCAATACCCTTGGCAATTATTAGCACCATGCCCTAACCAACTGAACTCATCTTAGGGCTGCCAGGCAAGCCCATCTTAAAATCTGTCTTCAACCCCCACATCAGTACATGAGCTTACAAGACTCACCTTTAATTTTCTTTTTGACAACAATAGAATCTGTTCTTTGTGTATCTTGTTTTAAAGCATATTTTTTAGCCCTTCTGTTGTTTACACAACTCTTTTCCTAAATTAATTAGGAAGGCAGATAATAGGATGAGGGGCAGGGGCTGCTTCAGTGTTGCCTCAGAGGATGTGAGGGACCAAGCTGTCAGGACAGGCTCTTTCTAACCTCTGTTAGGCTCTAGTGGGTTTAAGCAGATATTGCAGAAGAAAAAGCCCATGAGCATTCTGTGCTTGGCGGGCTCCCCAGGCAGATTTGCTACTTTTTGAACAGGCCCCAGTTTAGGATCAGCCATTCAGATCTTCTTCAGCTCAGGGAAAAATACTTTTTTAAACTTAAAATTGATTTTAAAATATGAACATATGTTCAGAAAGCCAAGGGAGTGGAGGCAAGACCAGGCTAACACAAGCTCGAAATATCAAACAGAGTGTGCATTAGCCTGCATTGTTAGATCACTTGGCTATTTAATCCTGTTATGCGGCAAGAAATCCCTACACAACATGCAGGAGGGTTTGACAGGAAGTGAGACAGGAGAAAATGAATTGTTGTGTCTTGTGATATGCTGTATGCAAAAGTGAGCCAGGGGTGAAAGGGTATGATGACAAAGCTGTTGGCAATTTAAATCTTGGCTCAGGCATAAAATAAATACATTATTCCTGATGGTGAAATTAGATGGTGCTGTCATGGATTCATTTTGTCTTCCTGGTGTTTTTCTAGCCCCTTCTCTTTCATCTGACCTATGGCATTCATATCTGCCCGCCAATGTGTCAAAATATTCTTTGAATGTGTCAGGTTTGCACTTTAATTGCAGCTCAGGCTGCATGCATTTTATCTGAACTCCACGTCCAGATACCATTAAAATCTATGCATTTTGGAGAGTTGTACCAGGCCTTCTAAAGATGGCATTGGCTGGGGCAGGTCTGCTTTGGGGCATGGTACCACTGTTGCCCAGCTTTTACTGCCTTTGAGTGTGCAGGGCTGACCAGCACTGCCTGGAGGGAGGTACAGGGTTTTCATACAGCCAGGAACAGGGTTCTTAAACTTCACAAGAGACAAAATGAGCTCACAGAGTTAAAACTAAACCAAACCAAGGCAAACCAGAAATATTGTGGCAGTAACTGGGTGTGTTGGGAACATTAACTTTCCATTTGTGTTCCCTGTATTTTTTCATTTTCATGATTTTCTTTTTCATGTGGTTTGCTTTCTCTTCTCTTTCCCTTATGGTTTTGACACCTTCTGAAAGTGACACCTTTTGCCATGCTGTAGATATTAGTGCAGGGTGTCTCTGACTGCTGGCTTGGCTGCTGCTGCAGTGATGAAGATGAGGATTTCCTCTGGGTGCAGGAGGGATAACTTGTGTTTGCTTGTGACTGACTCTGCTTGCTCCTAGCAACCTCCCTGCTTTTTCCAAGATGTTTCCTTTTCAGTTTACACTAGTGGATGGGGATAGAATAAAAGGAATAGGTTGATACTTTTGTTTGGATAACTTCTTCCCACCACCCCCATTTACTTATCTAAAGCTTATCTGAATCTTTATGGGCTGGAAAGTCACAAAATCAGATGTTCTTGGGAGTGCTTTACTGCTTTTTAGGCTTGGTGTGGGTGGACATACCGCAGGCACAGCTTGTCATGCAGTGTTTTGGTAGCTCTAGCTCCTTACAGCTGCCCAGAGCCTGGCTACATATGAAAAATTAAACAAATGAAATATTGGTGGAATTTGGTAAGCACTCCGGAACGCAGCCTGCAGCTCTGTGCTTGGCTTACTGCTGCTTTTCCAGGGGAAGGAGAGCCATGACCTGAGCCCTCACAGCTGCTCCCAGGACCTGTTCTCTGAACCCACCATTCTGAAGCCCAAGGGTAACACAATTTCAACCCCACGCCTTATTTGTGTTTGAATTCCTTATAGAATATTTGCTGCCAAGATTGTGGCTGTGTCTTGGTTTTCTATGGAACTTAATGGAGAGAAAAAAACTCTTTCAGCCATTTAACTAAAAATATGTGAAATAGGATTAGCCTGTACCTTGTAAAATTTTATTTTAAGCAACTAAGGCCCTGATCCAATCACAATGAGGTCAGTGGGACACTTTCCACTGATTCAGTGGGGTTTGGATACGGTCCTAAGACATTATTTTCAGAAACAAGGACTGTGAGAAATGTATCTAATATTAGAAATTTATTGTTTATATTCTTTCTATAATTAAAATGGCCAGCTGCTGTTAAAAGGTTTCTTCTGAGCCGAATGTCTGCATATTAAATTTGAGTCTGAAGCAAAATGAGGGATGTTGGCTCTTTACAACAAAGGCTTTCTGCACAGGGATCCAAGTGGGCTGGTGTCTCAGTTATCCTGTTCCACAAGGCACTGCTGCAAGACATTTGTTCAAGTTCTCTGGCCTCCTCCACAAACATGACAGAAGTCTGCAGTCAGTGAGTAGATTTGGGAAAGCTGTTTACATATGACACCAGCACTACAGGAATGCATGTAGCTGGTCAGATCCACACCTCATTTGTGCTGTTCTTGGACAGGCACAGCTGAGCCTGCCCTAAAAGAAGTTTCTACATCTTTGGAGTCCTTAATGGTTTGAAATCTTGAAAGACTGCTACACTTGCTGTCGGCACTAGGTGTACGGACAGCCCAGACCTCCAGATGGATGGAGACTTGCTGGATGGAGAAGCGGCTCTTTGCCAGTATCTTTAGTAAATAAAGGGAATTGCATAGGTAAACTGGGGACATTTGTGTCCAGGCAATCGGCTGAGGCAATTTTTCCTTTAACAGCTGCTAAATAATGGGGCAAAATTACCATCTGTGTCCCCCATGTGTTTCACCCATGCATGGGGTAGATGGTGCCTCTAGGCAGAAAGTGCAGCTTTTGGGACTGAAGTACAAGATCCAAACTGGATCCTAGAAGAAATGGAAAAATGTGGAAAAAAGGAACTGATGAGGGATGACCTTCCTTTTAGGATGCGAAGATTGTCTGCGAGTGCTCAGGGTCACCCATTCCTCTACAGAGAGCCAAAGCACATTTAGGGAAGCTGTCAAGAGACAGTCAATGTGGCTGAGCATCCAAACACACCCGAATGGTGAGCACTGGTGATAAGAAGTGACAGTTGGGCCACCTCAGAGCCATTTGGCAGGGCATGGCCCCATTTTTCATGCAGGATGGTGGGTACTGTCCTGAGAAGCTGAGTGAGTTGGGTGGCCATGGTCACCCAACACTGCCTTTGTCTGGGACACCAACAGGGACAAGAGCAGGCTGTGATGATGGCCTCACCAGCCAGCCATGGGAGCACTGCCTCAGGAGGTGCTGATCTCCTCTTCTATGGAGAGTTTGCCCCTTCCAAACTGCTATCTAATTGTGTTCCCTGCCTCCCTTTTCTATCCTGTGGAATCATGTCTGTCTAGACCCCTTTGTTTAAATCTTTTCCTGGTGAGGTTACATGTTCTTGAGTGCTTCTGGAGAGTTATGTACCTTCCTGAGCTCCTGCATGGGAGGCTACAGCTGTGCCATTTAAGCAATTTGCACAAGAATGCTGGGAAGCTATATCAGTGCCTCTTGCTGTGCAAGAGAGAAGAAACGCTTCAAACAACAATATTTTTTAAAAATTACATTTCTTCCCATCTCAGAGCAATCTGGCTGATGCTGGGCAGGAATCAGATGGGTTTTATTTCCTTTATTCCTTGTATCCAACTGCAAGCTACCGTCAATACTTCTGTTACCACTTCTGTTAACATACTGGCTGCAGCCAAAATTTGATCTCACTCCAGCTTCACACCTGAATGACTGAAACTGATGCAGTTTTATTGAAAGGTATGGGATCTGTTGGAGACACATTGGTATCAGTGAGCAGTCACTCACGCATAACCAGCCCTTCTGGAACTAGTAATGGCTCACAGACTTGAAAGGACTTCAACATTTGGCCATTAAACACGGCTTTAATCTCTTCACCTTTTGAACTTACATCAATTACATAATGCTTTGGATATTCTAGAGACCTGGCTTCAGCTTTAACAGATTTTCATATAAAATGGGCCATCTCTTAGATTTGCTTGCTTTGGGTAATATTTTGTAATAAATACTTGATATTTAAAGGTTTTCTTAAACTGAATTATTATTACTATGGTGGCATCCAATGCTTTCTCAGTGCTCCACCACAACATCAAAACCCACAATTATAGTGAAATAGACTGCCAGATAACTATGTGTGTTTTAGTCATATAAAATGAAAAAATGCAAAAATTTACACTAAAAAAGAGAAAATTTAACTTGATATCACCAAATCGGTCTTTCCCAATAGATATGCTAAGCCCTGTTGCATGTAACTGATCCAACAACACAGGCACCAATAAATAGGAATCACTTTCCACTTAAATTTCCCCTAATTTATTATGCATTAATGTGTGTGGTTGACACTTGAGATGTAGAAATGGAATATTTAAATGTATTTTTTAAATTTTGATAAGGACCTTGTTTACATTCAAGACTTGCAGAGTGTTTAAACACCACTCATCTTAGAACAGTTCTTGAGTGAGACTGATACAGGCCTACTATCCTTAGATTTAGGCCAAAGTTCTATGGTAGCTTCAGCAAGTGTTTTGTAGGGGAGTGTGAGGAAGATGCCAGCTCCTTCTCTCTGTCCATCTGGTCACATATTCACATCTTTTCCATGTGCTCACATTACTGCTCATCCAACAGAGCTGAAGGAGCAAGGCACAATGGAGGGCTGGGTGAGGGAAAACTGATTTTCAGCTGGATCCATTCCCTGGTCCAGCTCCCTGCAGAACCGAGCAAATTACTCGCAGATGCAAGGGCACAAGTAGCTTTGGGTAGATGAAAAAGGGGGAACCCACTCCACCCACCCCATTTCAACACAGCTCTGACTGGAATAAAATAATCTTGGAACTTCAGCTGCAGTCAAACAAGCAGAATTACCTGCTGAAGCTTGGTTTGTGGGGGAACAGAAAGAATAAAAGTTGAAAGTAAGCTATAGGGTTTGATGAGGTTGGTCTACGTTTGGCAAAGACTTTTTCCTTTCTTAGAGGTTCTTGGAAATGTCTTCAAAACATTCCAGGGTTGGTTTTCCTCCTTAAATATTCTTCAGTGTTTTATTTTAACAGTGAAGAGCCAAATTCTTCCCTCAGATATGCATGCAAATGCTCCCACATTAATCAGAAGAATTGTCTGCACAGACTCTAAGTACAGGAGGTTTCTCATTTGGTATGTGCTTTGCTTCTTAAGAAGAAGTCAATTCTGAGAACAGACTTTCTCCTATTCACAAACATTCACAAAAATGTTGTGTTTTTCAAGCATGGCTTGAGGATGAGTTGCTCTCACCCTGCAGGGAACACTAACATATTTCACGAGAAGAGTCGGCGGCTACAGAAAGATTGCCCACTAAGCGCGGGGTGTATCAGGACAGCAAAAATGGGGAATCTGATCCTCTGATTTATGAGAAGTGATGAAGAAGTAGGAAGAGCTACACATAAGAATGGGATAACATTAATTCGTAGAAAAGAAAATGGTGCTTGATATTTGATTTAAAATACAAGGACTGAAATAGTAATGTAGGTCTTTATACTCCTTGATAAAACACTAGTGGACTTAAAAATAGGTTTTAAAAACTGAGCTGCTGTTTTGATTTGTAAAACAAGTTAAACCAAACTTGACAATAAGGCATGTGCTTTAGATTTCCCTGGTTTGAGGCACTGTTTACTCTGGCAGATGTATCCTTAAGTGAAGCTTTTTTTCCCCCCTCAAAGCTGTTACATGGTAGACTGATGTTGGCTGACCCTGAAGCAAAAATTTGAAAACAGCACATTTATTTTCCTGCTAATGCTAAACACACATGCCATGCAGCATTTTTTTGGTCTAGATGGAAAATCTTCAAATCTGGACTATTTGTCCCTTTTAGCCTGACTTTAATGTTTTCATGAACGCAAAAATAACATAACAAACTTGGGGGACGGGAGCATGTGTGTTTTGCAGTGGGAGAGCAGCCTGTAATTTGCAGGCTGCAGGCTGGAATGGGCAGATAGGAAAAGCCAAAGGGTCACCCTGGTCCCATGCTGTGTCAATGACAATGGGCTTTCCCACATGCCTCAGCACCCAGTAAAGCTCAACCTGGCAAAATGTTAGCAGAGCTATAAATTCACTTCTCTTACCTTCCTTACAACACAGGCAAAACACCAGGCTGACAGTCATCTTTGTTACTACTTGAACAATTCATTGGGGGGAAAAAACCAAACAAAAAAACCATGCAATATTGATTGATATTGTTGATATCTGCAGACAGCTCTGAAGAAAGATGACTTTTTGGAATAGTGGTATTGCTGTGATGTGTAGGCTGCATGCTACAGAGATTTTGTGGAGGCCACATGTGATTGCCTTTGTTTTAACAGCTTTCATGTAGGTATGAATAAAGCCAGCATACCTGTAGTGCCGCAGTCAATCTCCAAGACACTGAGTTTTGTCTCACTGGAAACCAATTCAAACGACCCCCTAAAGCTGTGCTGAAGTCAGCTGAGGGTGTCAGGGCATGTTACCAAAAAAAAAAAAAAGGAGCAACATGAGCTCGCTGACTGAAATTGCTAATGGAGCAGTGGTTTGGGCGAAACACTGAGGGTCTGTTCCATGCAATTCTTGAATAGATTTGACTGGAATGGACTTCAGCTAAATGGATTAAATTGTTAAACCAATTTAAGGAAGTCCATGTTCAGAGATGAAAGAAGTTGCTTAAATTGGTGCCAATCCTCACATCAGTAAAGAGGGGAAAAAAGATTTAAGAAAGAAGGACTTATAAGAGATCATTCCTCTTGGTGAAATATCTAAATCTTTGCCAATGCTAACTGAAAGGATTGAAAAAAAGTACTCTGGAGAGCTTTTAGCAATTAGTTCCTGTTTGCAAAGGATCTGGGTCTGTGTTGCTCTAGGGCGCTCAGCCCAACAATTTAAAATGTTTTTTTTACAAACTGAACTGCACCTCATTAGAGATGCCCAGTTGTATTTTTCTCCCTTTCACAGCCATACACATCACTTTTCATCCTGTCCTTTTCACCACCTACTGCTTCTTTAGCAAGTAAAGCAAGTGAAAATAAAACACAAAGAAATCTCATATGCATTTATCAGTTTTCTCCTGCTCTGTAGCAGCTGAAAACAGAGACTTGTAGCAGCACCTTGAGACACAATGCTGTGGCCATGACCCTTGCAGATATTCTGCAGCCATTAGTGACATTTGGACCACAGATTCCTTAGCTCTGTTATAAGGTACCCAGGGATCTGGTACACATAATCTATTATTTTATTGTAGAAGGCCAGGCTGACTTTGCCTCCCTCTCAGCTGGAGAATAAGCTACCTCTAGCCTACAAATTTTATGGCTTCTCATTGCAAGCTGCAAAATTAAAGTGAATCACACACTACAATCCTACAGATTCTAGATTAAATTGGTCCTACTGTGTCAGAGCAAGTTCTGCTAATCCTCATTTATGCAGACATATTTCCTGTAGGTTATGGGCACAACCTGGAAGAGCCCTATAGATTTCTGTGGCTCTGAATGATGTAGACACTAAGAGCTGTAGGACTGCCCTCATGACCACTGTATAAGGACTGTAGCTGAGCTTTACTTTTAAAACCACAGATAGCTCAAGTTTTTCTCCTATTGGGCTGGTTAATGGAGATGGCAGTAGAGTAGAAGTGCATTTCTGGCTCCCCTCAGAAGAGGCAGAAGGAGTTAAAGCTACAGTCCACTGGGTCAACCATTCCCCAGGAGTGAACCTTTGCAGAAATGCTCAAGGGAAATGAAAAGAGTAGGACCAGTGTGGAAGAACCAAGGTACCAGCCTATGTGGAAAAAAAAAAAACTGGCAAAAGACACTTCTGTTTTAATACTGTTGCATTTTGGAATGATAAAATGATGTTACAGTCAATATGCAATATAGATTGTGGATAAAATTTATCTTCTTTTTTTATTTAATAGCAAAATTCTCACTACTTGACTAGAATTTCAAGAGCTTCAGAAAAAACTTGCTCTCAAATGTAACAACTGAACCAATATGAGCTGGAGTCCTTGAATGCAGAGGTGTGGCTTCTAAAAACAAGATATGCATAACAGTACCTTCCTGCTACGTAGCTGAGCAACCTGGGATTTAAATCAGACTCTTCAAAAGAATATTTCCCATTTTAATTGGCAAGAAGGGAGATCCATGTTAGAAAGTAGATTTTGTATTCAGAGCTGACCAAAGTGTAGATGCAAATATATTTGTATTAAAGTGCATTTTTTAAGGTTCAGTAAGAATTTCCTAAATTTTTATGCATTTCTGCAGTCACGTCTATCTATCTATCTATCTATCTATCTATCTATCTATCTATCCATCCATCCATCCATCCATCCATCCATCCATCCATCCATGTATATGTGTGTGTATATATGTATGTATACATCCTTTGGATGTGTGTTGTATGTGTTTATGCATATAAAAGATATATTGCTAAAACTCCTTTTACATTTTACTGTATTGTGGGAAGTATTTCTACACCAATTTTAACTCCTGTCCAAATAAAATAAGTTGATTTATTTTAGTATTGAGTTTATTTTTTTTTGCTCACTATATTTGCAAATCAAATGTGGCATACTGAAGGTATTTGACATCCATATAATAAAAAAGGAGCCACCATTTCATTTGAAGCCAATATAAAATGAGCTATCTTTACTGTCTAGCTGATTGACCTCTACACAGAACAAGAAACAATTCTACTGGCTGGCGCTCTTAAGAAGTCTTCCAGTGAGAGCTAATCAAAAAGCAAATTTAACTCTCTTTCCCGCTGTATTATTACCATGATGCCTGGAAACAAGCACTGAAATAAAATCTCACACTCAATGCTGGCTTTTTAAAATACTTTTCTTGTGTCACACTAACACTGTAAGAGGAGCAGAGGAGATGGAAAAGAGGGGAAGCCTGGAGAGCATAGGCTGGTCAGACAAAGCACAGAGGAGAGTGCAGGTGCACCAACCTACTGCCAGGTGAGACTCACTGTGCTTGCCTCTGCAGCTGCCTCCAAAATGGTTCCTTGGGCCTTCTAGGATGCACTAAGCGCACTGGAGTTAGTATCATTTGTAACAGATGTGTAACAAATACAGCTCAGATAATGGTTTGTACTTGGTGGTACCCACCTGAAGAGATTTGTCTCACAACACCAGTGGAGATGCTGCCATCTTTGTCAGGGTCTCCTTTTGTTAGCAATAAATCAGAAAAGGGTGTTTCAGTCACTCTGCTGCTATTAATCTGAGCTTGCTAAAAAGTTTTATTCAAATAGTTTATTTGGTATCCAGCTTCATGGTACTAATCTTTGGAAAGGTGGTTATTTTTAGAGCAGTTCCCCTTGGTTATGGAGAGTTCTACCACACTCTGCCTATACATATCAGGGAAATTCTGATGTTCCCACTCCTTCAATGAAGGGCAGGAATTGAGTCTGAGATGCTCACAGTGAGCACCTCCCTTTTTTTTTCCCTTGGGAGCCAATCTCACCTGTAAATTTTCCTAATAAGCTTCAGTACGCATGCTGCTCCCTTAATTTCTATGGAACTAAGGAAAAAAAAAAAAAGGTATATTTATGCATGGTGCAAAAGCATTGCTTTTTATTTCAAATGCCCTGTTCAAAAGACCCAAACTGTAATGGAAATGTTTTCAGTTTTTCAGTTTAGCAGGAATCTCCTAAAAATCAATTTCATTTGGAGCAAAATATTGTCCTTTCTCACTCTCCTCCCCTTTTCGGCAGTGCTTTATTTAGGACCTCAGACAAACAAAAATTCAGTTATTCACTCAGATCTGTTGAGTAGCAGGAGACCTCTTCTACCAAGCAGCATAGCACTCTGTCAGTCCTTTGGCTGGTTATCTAAGGTAAGTGTCACTGCATTACCAGTACTTCATATTTAGTGCTGGCATTGCTTATTTTGTTCCAAAGGATTTTCTTTTCCAAAGTATATTCCCGAATTTAGCTATAATAAAAATTTTACATTAAAATTTTTTAGTTATCCTAAAAATCAGTGCTCAGGCTGGCTCTGAGGTGGAGCCTGGTGTGCACATGTGCCCATGTGTGTGTGATGCACTAACACCAGTTTTTCCCTACATAACTGGGATTGTTTTTGACAGTGGTGATTCCACCTTAGCCACTCCACTTTTTCAGGCAGCTTACGGATTTAGGAGGACTTTAGTCACATCTTTCCTGCCTCTGTTTTTAACAGAGGAACAATGTAAAATAGCTGCTTTCATGCCCCCTTTCTACATAGGGAGGATTGATCCAGCCTTGCACTCCTTAATAAGGAGTGCATTTGCAGAGGACTGGGCCATTTCTTTCCCTGCTTGAGAATGGTTCATTTATTTATTGTGTTTTTTATAATGTGTTCCTAGCTTCTACCTTCCTCCTTCTCTAAAAATGCCTTCAAAACACTGTGCTAAAACCTTGCACATCATACATCTTAGCAAGCCACAATCACATCTGGTTTAGAGCCATGGCTGGCGTCAGCTATTCTTCTTACTGACTTTAGAAGCTAAATATTCAGCAGGGATTAAGACACTGTGAAGGGGGAACCAGCAGCTCTCTAGAACCTGGAAATTTCTAGGCACCCTCCTGACACAGATGCATTAATGTTTGGGACACACCAGTATCTTGGCTGCTTTACACTGCAAAGCTCTAACAGGAGTCATTGCACTCCTTGAAGTGCAAGGTAGGGGACATCTAAGGACACAGTTTTATGATTGATTTAATCTTCTCTTGGTAATAAGAAGTACCAGCTGGAATTAGTTAACAATATTCTTATTTTTCAGGGGAGTAATGTCTCATCCAATGGTATTAGAATGCATACAACCATTGTAAAGTAAAACAATGCTGTGGATGATATTCCCTGACTTGTTTATAGGAGTAAGCCTTCAAAAAATGTGTAGTTACAAAACATTACTTTTGATTGTTAAAGTGTACTTTGCTGGAATGGATAAGAAAAAAAATGAGGATCTTTCACTATTACTTAGCAGTCAGTTTTTTGGGGAAGGAGTCTGAGCCACAATCTTCATCCATATC
Organism: Zonotrichia albicollis; assembly: GCF_047830755.1. NCBI lineage: Eukaryota > Metazoa > Chordata > Aves > Passeriformes > Passerellidae > Zonotrichia > Zonotrichia albicollis. The sequence continues at coordinate 69,773,753 of NC_133821.1, read as the reverse complement.
CAAGGTTTCCAAGCAGATCTACTTCAGTGACTTTGATTCAGTCAAGGGAACAGATTCTAAGTTGAGACTTCAGTTTCCCTAACAGTCAAAAGACGGAGAAATAAATCAGGTTTTTAATCCAGCTCAATTCTAGTATTAATCTGCAGAAGGCAAATGATAACAATGTGGAAATTTTGCATGCCGCTTCTCTGTCAGTGAAGCTAAGTTTGAAGATTATAATTTGGAGGCTATCAGAGGTAATGACGGACAGCAGATCAATCTTGCCATGGCCTGCTAATGAAACTTTTGTGGAGCCATACTGGAATTTAGATTGTCTCTCTGATCTAGGTTAATACTATGAAAAAAACCCGAGGGAGAGAGTTACTTGCTATTATTGTTGTCCCAAGTTTTTACGTGGCTGGTCAAGTCACTTTCGCACTGTAAGAGCTCACAGAGCACCACTTGCCATTTCCAGCTGTATTTTGTGCTGTAACAAAAAAAAATTACCTTGAATTATATGCCCTCTCAGTATCTTCAGTCACAGCAGGTTAAGATCTTATCAGAAGTCTGTTTGCAGTAGACAAATCTTTGGTCTCATTCATGCAAAATAAAATCCATCTAGGAGCAAAACTAACTGGATTCTCTAAGGATAAATTAACAGGACAGTATTTCTCTTTTGTTTATCTACAGTTTCTATTAGCCTCTTCTGAAAATGAGACAGCAGTTAGATACTTCCTGTCCTAAAACTTCAGTGCTAGAGGTTCCCTTTGTCTATTGCATAGGTTGTGTCAGATAAAAATCCAGTGAAAAGTGTCATACTGGCAGTCAGACCAACAGAGGTAATTCTGGCAGTGCCTTTAGTTACACTTGACTTTCTCTAAGCCTCTTATGAATTGTGACAGCTGGAGAAGGGTAATAAAATAAAAATAAAACAAGAAACAACAACAAATAAGAACCTCAGAGAATTAAAACTTCTCAGTTCTGATTTCATTGGGAAAGAAGACCTGCTAGCAATGTCTTATTTTTATCAGCATGTCACTTTACCTTTTGCTTTTTCTACTGAATAAAGACCACAGAAATGGTGTTTATTCTTGGTGTGAATGTTTGATTATTGGTATTGATTTTACTGTGCTTTACATAAGGTATTTTGCCTAAGATACATAATATCATAATGATCAATCTCTTTCCTGTGGTACTGGCTACTGCGACAGCAATCTTAGATACATATAGATTGTAGATAAAATTTATCCACAATCTATATTGACTTTATATTCACAGTTTAATGATGACTGAAAATAACTGAGTGCAGTGGACTTAAATAAAAACTCCTCATGAGCACACAATATGCAGCATTGGATATGGTGGAAAAGATTTTCAAAAGCGCTTCTGAAAGTCTGACTTTTCCCATGCTGAACCCATTACCTTTCTGCCCACCAAGCCCTCCAGAATCCTCCCTTTCTGTGTTGTCTCTATTGCTTTGGTCATGATCCCGAGGCTGCTGTCGGAGGAACAGAGACAGAATAAGCACGTAACAGTAATCCTATGCTAGCGTGCTGCATGAGAGATGCCTGTAGCAGCGTGGCGCATAGGCTCTTCAGCAGTGCGCCCTGGACAAGGCCTGGCAGCTATTTCCCCTGCAAACCAGCCTGCATGGATGTGGCTGTGCCCCTGAGAGCCGGAGGTCCCCGTGGAATGCGTGTGAGAGGCGTGTGGTTGCGCTTTGTTGGGCATTCTGACAAATCCCAGCTGCACGGCCGGCCGGGGGCTCGCCGAAGGTGGAGGCTTCCCTTGCCTCTGGCTTTGCACGGCTGCTGGGGAGGGCTGCAGTAACATAACTCTACTTCGCTCCATATTTTTCTCATATTTAAAAGAAAATAAACCATATGAAAAAGTGCCCTTCCCACATGCACAAGGACTTCTGAACTCCTCCTGTTCTCCGGATAATTATTCTCAACTTGCATTTAATTTTAAAGCTTGCTGCTTCTATTTCAGACCAAAGAGAGACTTGTCAGCAATTTCCAATTACAGTAGTTTGCCTAAGGAAAGGCATATTTCGACTTACAAACCTCCTACTGCCTGTGTGTCTCTACCATCCAAGTACACCTAGGGCCGAGAACAAGCAGATAATGACATTGTAGGGTTATAAAAAATAACATTAGGAGAGCCTCCTGTGAGAGGATAAGAGGCAATGGTTTTAAAGTAATTCTTTAAAGTAAGAGAAGGTAGGAATAAGAGGGGATTTTGAAGGAAGGTGGGGATGGGATTGACCACTGAAGGAGGCTATTAAGGGAAGTAAGAGTTTGCTGTCTTGCCAACTTCAGATTAAGCATAGATTTTTTTTTCAAAATTTTTTTTTGGTAGACGTATAATAGTCATATTAATTTTACTAAGTTCAAGTCAGATGTAGGCAGTCACATTTTCAGGTCTTCCGTAGCCAAGAAGTCAAGAAGACATCTAATCATCCCTTTTCGTCCTAAATTTGAGAGATCAGCGAGGAAACATAAAGTGCTTGGAATGAAACTGCAAAAGTTTCACTGTGTGAAAGAACTGAGACAAGTTAAGAGGGGGGCTCTGATCCTACACCAGTTTGAGAACATGAGCATCCATCTCCAGAATAGATGTTGATCTCTGCCGTGGACTTTCAATCTCTGCTTAACTCAGGGAGTCATAAAGAGAAATGATCAGAGGATCAGCTATTTTACTACAAAGAACAAATTTTAATAAAGCCCTGCTCCTTTTCGTGGGATCTTTGAAAAACTGACAATATGTTTCCACACATAAGACTCTTTAATTTTTATAATCATTCTGGCCACTACTGGGACATTTTTTTTCCCTCAGTGAGCTTCAGTTTTGTATTTGTCACTAACTCATGGTTCCAAGATGTAGGGGACTATCAATGGGGAAGTTTACAGTAGTTTTTATTTGTAAAAAAAAAGCTCCTAGGTAGTCACTTAGTGCCTGAGACAATTCTTTGTCCACTTGTTCAGCCCTGAGACAGACAGAATGATACAGCCACTTTTTCCTCATCCTGGGCTTCTTTAGAGGTCCTGTCATAGCTGAAGGAGCCAAGACACCTGGGTAGGCTGTGAAATGACCTCCAGCACCATGCCCTACTCCTGTGCCCAACACCCTTTGGTGCTGGCACTCCTGTGCTGCACCAGCTGGGCCGTGGGAGCTGTCCGGGCACACTGCAGCTCTCAGTGGCACGGCGTGGTGACACGGATGGGCATGTCACCTTCAGCTGTATTGCATCACAAGCAAGGCTAGGTTTGCCTTTAGAAAACCATGACTAAATACTGACAAGTAGTTGATAACTCTCCAGATCTGCCCCTGGGTATCTGGATTGAAAGAGCTGCTGTAGTGGCCGGCAGGGGAGACCTGCCCTACAATGCAAACATTTGTTTAAGCAGTGCTTTTAGCAGTAGATTACATCTCAGCAGAGCCATGAGTACTGATTCTGGCTGCATGAAGGCCTCCCTTGTAGCAATATATCTATTCTGAGTGTAGACAAGTCTCAGTAACATTAATAAATTGGCACTGAGGGGTTTCTATAATATCTCAGTTTCCTACAGCCAGTTCAGCTTCAGAGAGGACTCTGTGAGTTTAAAGGGGCAGACTGGAAAAAAATCAAAAGGAAGCAGAAGAAGAGCAGAGCTCAATGTAGACATGACAGGGACAAAATAGGGACAGGAAGGGTATCTTTTTGCTGTCTCAGCCCCGTTTGTCACTTTTTAGATAAACATGTGACTCTTTCTGAGTGTCCAGGTACCATTACCCTCTCTCTCTCTAGCTATGTGTGTAACAGCTGGGAAGGGGAAGGATGTGCAGGTGCTGCTCAAAAGGCCCTGCTTTTATCCCCCCAGTTTCATCTAATCTAGAGCTGCCCCTACACATAGCACATCTCTGACTCTCTCACTTGTTAACTCTGCTCCTGCTCCTCATCTCCATTGCACGCAGCCTCCTTCACTCCCTGAGTTTGCTCTGGTTCTCCTTTTAAGGGCTCACATGTTCTTTCTGAGTTCCCTAGAGTTCCCTTTGTTTATCCAGTAAGAGAAAACCTCTCCTTTTCCCACAGTGTGGCTGTGATCTTAAATTGTCTCTCCTTTGTTTTTTTTTCTTTCACCTTGCAAACAACTCTTGATCTTCCCTTTAAATGCCCAAGGTTCTAAACTCCTGCAACTCACTCTTCTCACTGAACAAGATGGTAATCCCTCCCAGGTTCTGTTGTAGGGGTTTGAAAATCCTGTCTGTGTCCATGCAATAGCAAGACAGCATTATGCTTTTGGACTAAAATGAAATGGCATATTTCTGACAGTTATATCTTAACACAGGGAAAGCTGTAAAAATCAGATGTGTGATGCACCCTGTCCCAAGTCAGAAAAGATGAGATGTATTAGTTGCATCTGTATAAGCACTTTTGTCCCTCATTGTTTGGAGTTGCATCTGATCCCAAATATGACACTCATTCTGTATGGGAAAAGATAAAATAAACCCCTGCAATTTCTCATTTTCTCTGGCTACTGATATCATATCGTATACTTCTGCTAGTAGTAATTTTTAAACTTACCTGCTCACAGGACAGTGTTCTGGCAAGTTCCTGTTGCTGCTCTTCATGGTGTCATTCAAGCACCCTGGCAATGACCAGCCTAACAAAGTTCTCTCTGAGGCTCAGCCCAGATTAGCAGCCCAGATTAGCACAGAGGCAGAGTTAAGCAATAAGGAATAAACCACACCAAGATCTATATTTGGAGTGGAAAAATAGTTAGGCTAACAAGCTGGAGGAGTCAAACAGGGGACTCCTGGGAACTAAGTGCATTTCTCCACTCGGTTGGAAAAGAACCTTCTTGTGTCAATAACACCAAAACACCTCCTTTCTTACAGAAAGAATGGAGATAGAGTGGATGGACAACCCTTTCACAAGAGAACGTTACACCGAAGGTGAGAGGGATCTTGACATCTGGAGGCTGGATTTGAATCCAGGTCCTTCCAGAGTCAGGAGAGCAGTCCAGCCACTGGCTTTGACCCTCGTGGTGTTGGGTGTTATGTCCTTGCAGTTTGGTTAAGGCAATGTATTAGCCCATTTGGGCTGCAGATAACATCAAGATAACACTGGGCACCAAGGATGAAGGACAGAGCATTTGTCTGCCAGTAGCAGTACAGGCACAAAAGGGTTTAAAATTTGAGACTCATCCTTCCATTAAAAGGCAGCTGAATGTGACTTAGAGGCACTCCACCATGAATTTAGTTATTTTAAAATTCATGGAGGTTTTGAAACATAACACAAATAGTTTAGAAGGATTAAAAAAAAAGATTTCTAGAGTTAATGGGAACATTCAGTTCAAATAGAAAACATTAAAGAAGGAACTTTGGAAGCTTTATAAATGCTTTGAAGTTCCATCTATGCAGCCAACTCCTGGAACTGTAGGAAATTTCTCCATTAGCTGGGTCACCCCACAGATGCCCACCCAAGCTGGTACTGGTCAGTATCACGGGAAAGACAGGAGACAGGACTTGTAACAATTTGAATAACACCAAAAAGGCAATATATTTTCTGCCAATCCTTTTTCCTCTATCCAAAGCAGAAACCAACTAGGAAAATATGTTTAACATCAGACATACTTTTTTCCCTTCATATGAAGAAATCCAGAAGATGAGTGTTTCATTATAAAAATATTTCATACTTAAGAGATACTGTCGCTATGCCCTTGGTTGGGTAGCAGAGTAAACAGTTGCATGAAAGTGAAAGGATTTAAGATGTGTTAAAAGGGAGTTCATTTTAGCTGCACTGTAACTACAATAACATACCTATTTTTTTCATAGCCATGCCAATCTTGTATGAACACTCTTCCTTCCTGTTACTCTTTCACCTTGCCTGGATAGGAAATCAAATGCAACAGAGATGGGTGAGACCAGGAAAGTCTCAGATTTTATTGAACTTTGAGGGGTTTTGGAGCTCGTGGCTTGCAGAGGTAGCACTCTGTGGAGGGTTTCATCTCTAGCTCAGCAATTGCCAGTTGAAGGATGACCCGTGTGAACAGACATGAATGAGAAAGAACAACTACATTTGACCCCAGTTTTGTCTGTTGCAATGCAGGAATAATTTGCAGCTTGAACCATATTTGTTTGATTTGTGAGTGGAGAACACGGCATTTTTTGAACGAAACTCAGTTTTGCTGACTCCTGTGTTTGGAAATTACCTTTTCAGTTACTCAAACAGGAAAGGATAAACTCTGGAAATGTTATTAATAAAACATTAAGCCCCCTCCCTCTCTCCCTCCCCAAAACCCCAGCTCCTAATTCAGCAGAGGTCAAACAATAAAGTTTACAATCATGCACTCCACGCTGCTCAGCACTCCGAGCCAGCACACCAGTGACTGGCCAGATTAACTAATCTTCCTCAGCTTCGTCTTGGGCCCTATAACTACTGCGGCAGGTCATTAACCAGCTGGTGAAGCCCCGGCACATCGTACATTTATTCCCAAACCTTAGCAGCCGTTGTTGAGTCCAGGAGCCTTAAAGAGGTACTTCTGATGTTAGCTGACAGAATGTTAATTTATGCTCGCTCTAATTCAAAGGGATTCCAAGGCAACTGTAAACTAATGAAACCTGAATAACTTTCCTGGAGAAGGCTCCTTATTTAATCAGTTGAACTAAAATGGAAATATGTAAAATGAGCAGTCATTCTTTCTTTTAAAATATAAGGCCTTTTTGTGAAAAGGGAGATAAATGAGAACATGATGTGTTAGAAGAATGAGATGTAGAAAAATGTTTGATTAATGCAAAATATTTATTCTCCCCAAGTTCCTTGATTTTTTTTTAAACTCTGCTATTCATCACTGCCAAAAGTAAAAAAGTAAAGAACGTGATGTCTACTAAGTTTGGTAACCTAGCAAAGGTATTGCTTTCAGGCAGGATTTGCTTTTTCTTTCCTTTTTCTTTTTTTTTCCCCTCTCTTTCTTTTTTTTTCTTTTTTTTTTTCTTTTTAATCTCAAATGAAAGGCTCTCTTTAATCAGATAATTGACCGGCTGGTAATTTTAGCCGTTTGTGACACACCAGTTGGCAGGTACAGTGGTACATAACCATGAGCCTTTTCCTATAGCCCTCCCTCCCTCTGGGACACTCACAGACGTGTCTCTGTCTTATCAGTCCCAGAGGACAATTCCCAAACATTTTGCAATGAAAATGCAAAGAAGGGGCCTTTTCCCCCCCGAAAAGGAGGGCCAGCTGTCAGAGGTAATGCACAGATGGCACTGGAGGTGTTCCCTCAGCCCACGGAGCACCTGGAGAAAGGGGGTGCCCATTGTACAGCTGTTCCTGTCGGGGCCACGCTCTGTCCTGCTCCTGGGGCTCAGGGCCCTTGCCAGGTTGGTGGGGGGCCCAGTGGCAGCAGACACAGATGTCCCCAGAGCACGTCACACTGGCAAGGAAGGCGTAATCAGAGGGATCCTCCTTTTGTTTGATTCACTGTGGGCTTCTTACTCTTATCCCTTCTCTGCTCTTCACTTTCAGTGGTGGCTGGGAGTGAAATGTACCTTGCTGCATGACTGACAGACCTTCAAGCTTCTCGGCAAACCTTGGGCCTTATTTCGAAAGGCCCCTGAAAGAAAAAGGATTGTGTGCTCTCTGAATGCAGGGCTGCTGAACCGCTGCCAACTCCAGGCTGCTCCATTCAAAGGGCTGAGTGAATAAATGAGAATAACATCCTTGGGGACCTCAGGGATCAGTTTACTCTGAAAATCCTCAGCTTTACAAAGGGTCAGAGTCACAAGGTAAATGAAAATGGCTGGGAGGGGACTTTGATGGCCAAAATACTGTAACTGTAGAGGACTTGAAAGAAAACTCTATTTTTTAAAAAGTGAGAGAAGAGAGGAAGCAAACAGGGGGGAATGTGGCTAGCAGGGGGACTTCAGCCTGCAGCCTCATCAGAAGGGAGAGGGGGGAATGAGAATTGGAGAACAGAAAGAAATGTCTCCTCTCTCTTAATCAACATTGATCTTTGAAATTCTGCTACAGGCAGTGGCTGTGGCAAGGGAAAACCTCTCTCCTGCCTGATGCCTCAGTGCAACAAAGTGCAACCCATTTCCTTTGGGTAATGATAAGCACAGTAGAACAGAGCAGCATTTTACTCACTTGATAAGTAACGAACAGATCTCAAGACATGGAGGGCTGAGCAAATGGCTTTAGGGACATGACTGCACCATGTCCTCAAAGAAATTGAAGAAAACTGCACCTATGTGCAATTCAGATATTTTTGGTGTTTCAGTTAAAAAATGAACATATAAGCTAATGCAGAGACATTTTAAAAGGGCATTTTGGAAATAGCTTTTCAGTGGTATGGAAGACAAGGATGTGAATATGTTCACATACTTTGAGTCTGTTTAAAATTGTTAAAGTCAGTAAGTTGTATAAGGCCACATGCATATTAACATCTTGAGGCCATTGGGAATTAGACACCTAAACACTTCAGTCTCTAAATTTCTGGCTCTTGTTGGTCTCTTCTCTTTACCTTTAGTTCTCTGAGCAACTCCATTAATACTGACAGTAGTAAAGTTAAACACAGTCCTAAACATTTGCAGGATCAGGATGTGTGTGAGTTAAAGCAGTCGCAGTTTCTTATTAGGTGTTTGTACAGTGCCTGACATCTGGGCTTCATCTCATTTTGAGTAAATTCAAGTCGTGGTAATTTTAAAAATAGGTTAAATACTGAATTATAAATATCTTCTGACAGATTATCTACTGCTGGTAAAATATTTTTTCAAGTTCTTAAGGTCAAGATACTCAACTGACAAGTGTACAGCTTTGGTCAGACTGCTTCTTTCTCAATGATCATTGCACCTTAACAAAGGGAGAAGTTTTATGTGCAGCTGAACTCATTTGTGCCCTCACATGTCAAACATGATACCTGTAGGCTTCTAAAAGACAGTTACAGGCATGTCTCCCTCCTCAGCTGTCAATAAAGACTCTGCTATCTACAGATAGTTTCTTTTTGCAAAGTTATTTATTTTTGTAACACAAGAAGGAAAAAAGAATATCCTACTGCAAACAGAGAAATTCAAGCTTGTTTTATTTAGACATTCAGATCAAGGTCTATACTCCATGAAAAAGAGTCTAACTTCATGTTGTCATATAGGCTCCATGACTTCTAACTGCTGTTTATAACATACTTTTGTTGATAGGCATGTTAGTACCCCATACTAGTCCACAAAATAACAGTGGGCAGAGAATATGCAGGATCCTGTTTTGTGTTTCCTACACACCAGCTGCAATATTGTTCCTCTGATCAAAGTTCCTCTGCCTTGGATTTTAGATGGGGAAGAAGCTGTCAGCCTCAGACAGTACCACGGACTGTAGTGTTTTTTAGGGTTAAAACAAGAAGGTTTAGTTCACCAGTAGTGTTCGCCAGTGAGTAGCTAGACCCTTCATTTGAAAGTATAGAAATCTACCTCAAACTGTTTTGTTTTGCATAGTGCATTGATATCAGAGTTGATGGGACTGGAGAGGAAGAAAAATTGCATCCACATGGGCAAATGCTAATAGGAGACTTTTTTTCAATCCAGAAATATTTGAGGCTTTTCTAAAGGTTTATTTTTTCTGCATAATTTTTTTTTAAGTGTAGAGGATTAAATTCTTGTACTAGACAGAAGAGACATCACTGACTTGTGATCCAGTTTCTGTGTTAAATATTAGAAACATCAAGGGAACACATAACTTCTCTGCACCTTAGTTTCATCTACACAGTGCAGAAAGAGAATCACTAGTTTAATCCTATAGGCTGTGCAAAAGAGGTACAAGTAAACTGTAGAAATCTTATTTTGGCAGATAAATTAATGGAGGAAAAAAGGACTTTGTTACAGAGCACACCAGAAGATCGTTTATTTTTGAATAAAAGCAGGTAGTTCGCAAAATTCAAGATGGGTTTTCTAATAGACTGGGTGCTTAACCCAGGATTTGGGCTGTCTTTGTGGATGCTCTGAAGTCCAATGTGGAGCAAATTCATGCTTCAGCAATCCCAGTATGAGGGTATTAATAGATTTTCCTTTTAGCCTGCCACCTGTTTTCCCACAAAAGTGGGAGCTTTGCTACCTCTAAGATCTCTATCACTTTTGTCAAATTTAGCTGATGCAGGGCAAAGGGTTCAGAAGTTATTGAAGTATCTCACATTGATATAAGACTCATTTCCTTAGGAAATCAGGCTGAGAAAGCAGTTGGGTTCACAGTACACTCGAACATGCCATAATTCACTGTAGCTGTGAGTATCACTGCATAAATGAACACAAATGCACATGTGTTTCCTAATGCCTACTGGAAGCAATAAACAGAACCAATAATGTATATGTAATTGTATTTATTTTTCACAAATGTCTTTTAAGAAAGGATTCTCTTAAACCAACAATTTGAGATATTGCCCAAACTGGGATTTATCTCAATTATGTTGTGTACAATTATATGATAGACATTTTTTCTAGGAGAAAAAACTCAAGTTACACATGGAGTTCATTAAAATAGGTCTAATGGTTTCAATCATGTTTCTAATAGTGTGGAATAGCTGGCCAGCAATGTGGGCTGCGGATAAGCCTGTGTGATATCTGCTGAAACATATGTGCTTTTGTTTCCCTTCCTCATGATGAGCAAACTGTTGCTGAAATGTTTTATTTTTGCAAATGTGAATAAGGAGAAACATGAATGAAGAAAACTATGAATGACTATGAAGAGTAAACACAGTAAGTGTATACAAAGGCTTGCTATAGATGTGTTCAGGTAGGTAGGAGCCAAGAGGCCTGTACCTGCTGTGGAGTGGACAGTTGATATTCTTCTGCAATGCACTCATAGGGATGGACAGCATCAGGGCAGTGCAAGTCAGGTTTTCTTATAAAGAGCCAACTTGTTCTTGGCCTCAAGCTGACAAGAAGCCGCTTGAACTTACTAATTAAGTGGCAACATTTTCTTTAAAGTAATCTTTGTTTTCACAATGTCTACAATCAATTTTTAAAAATTGTATATCAGGCAAAGTTTTTGATATTTCACTTTTCTTTGGAGTTGCAGGGTTTTTGTTTGTGTGGGGACAGGGAGCAGCTGCCCCACGTACAGTCCCCCTCGGGCTATCTTTTTTTACCTTGAAAATCTTTGCAAATTACACTCTCCTAGATTTGTTTTTCCAGTGTTCCCCAGCAGCAAAACTTTGGAGTTTCATTCCAAGTATCGTGCTTGGGGCCAGATCAATGCTTTTCGTCCAGGGCTGTGGATTTAGCTTCAGCCTTCAGAGGGCAGCCCAGGGCAGCAGACAGCGCAGTGAAACCTCCTCTTGGGTAAGCTTTGGACCCTCTTGTCATATTTGATTCTCAGCTCTTTCCTGGATGGCAGTATTGATTAATGTCATTATTCTCCACATGGTGTGCCTGGGCAAGGCAATATCTGAGCATGGCTCTCCCTCTGTGGACATAACAGCACAACAAAAATGCAGGGTGATGGCTGGGGTTCTGCTGGACAGGCTCTTGTGGGAGATCTGTAGAAGAGAAAAAAGAAGCCCCTTTGCTATGCTGTCTTTCTGTGCAACAGAAACTTATCAATAGACGTGGGTACAACACTTCTGTTTTTAGAAGGGAAAACTGCACATCATTTCTCCAAGAATTAATATGAGACTATCTCTCATGTTTAAATTTTAATTATGATTAATTCTGCTGGTATGATGGAGACAGTGAGTTTAGTGTGCCTTCTCCAAAACAAAACGAGCCTTGTTTAGTTTAATTCAAAAATCCAATAAAAATGGTTTAGATAAATGTTGAAAGACTCATTGGCTTCCATCAGGCATACCACATAAACAGTTGGCATCCTATCTACTTTCCTCATCTTGCCTTTGATTCTCTCTTTTCCCTTGCTTTCTACTATCAACTTTCACTCTGCATTGCCCCAGGCCTACATGTTCTATAGATCAAGTCACTTCTAATAAGAAAAAATAGTTGATTTATAAAAACATTTACTTGATGGGCACTGGAGGAGGGCGGTGGAGATGGGTGGAAATCCTACAGAATTTTCTTAGAGTAGCATAGAATCATAGAATCTTTAAGGCTGGAAAAGACCTCCAAGATCACTGAACACAACCTTTGACTAAGAACCACCGTCTCAACTAAACCATATCACGTCCAGTCATTCTTGAACACTTCCAGAGATGGTGACTCCACCATCTCTCAGGACAGCCGATTCCAATGCTTAATCACCCTTTCAGTGAAGCAATTGTTCTTGAAGTCCAACCTGAACCTCTCCTCATGCAGCTTGAGGCCATTTCTTCTCATCTCATCACTTGTTACATGGGAGAAGATGCCAGCCCTCCACCTGGCTACACCCACCTTTCAGGCAGGTATATGAGCAATAAGGTCTCCCCTGAACCTCCTTTTCTCCAGGCCAAACAGCTCCAGCTCTCTCAGACTCTCCTGATAAGACTTACTCTCCAGACCCATCTCCATCTCTGTTGTCCTCTGACATGCTCCAGCACCTTGATGTCTTCCCTGTTTTGCGGGGCCAGCACCCCCAGGTTTTTTCCCATTACTCTAGTCTGTAGGTCTGCCTGGGATTGTTGAAACTCAAATGCAGGACCCTTTGCTGCCTTATTCTTGATGATCCATTTGATTTCCTTGTTACTATGCCTAAAAGACAACCTTCACCAAAATTGCTGAAGAAAATGCCCCTCTAACCTAACTGAGGGATTTTACCTCTAGTTGAAATGTTGGCTTCTTTCTGCTCAGTCCTTCTCTGCAATTAACAGGGGTCTTGGAGCTTGCTTCTGGTGGAAAAACTCAGAATTTTGGCCTTTTTTCTGGCTGGCCGTGGCATGCAGGGCAGAGAAAATGCTGGAATGAAAAGATGCTTTTAAATCACTCTTTTCCTTATGTATTGTGAAACCATGGCAGAGCCAGGAGGGAAAAGGAAGGCTTTACAATTGTGAGTGCAGTTCAGGGAAGAAAAACAAGTGTCCTTGAAAATATCTCCTGGGTTTTATTACATGTGTTCATGGATGCCAGCAACTGGGAATGGAACAGCACCAGGGAAACAGGATAGATTTCAAAATATAAAAATTCCCAAGTTCTGTAATACAGTGCTAGGGAAGAATGATAAAAATGCCTGACTGCACACCTAGCTGTAGCAGAAAAGAATGTAGACAATTCTCTGAGGAACAGGGAAACTGCTTTGCTGTAACAGCCTTGTGCTACTCTCCAGGCTAAAATCTGGCTCCCGAGCTGACCTCCTCCAGATGCTCCACAAGCAGGAAAAAAAGACCCTCCAAAAAAACAAAAGCCTCAAGGAAGACATTAAGGGAATAGTTTGCCAGTAAAGGAGAATTCTTCATAATTGCCTTCAGTTAGTTACTGTCTTACACTCAAAGCAGGAAAGCTGAGTTCATTTCTAATCCACTTTTAATAGGGAAGATGTACAAGAATGCATGGATTTTTAATTGTTCAATGCATGCACATAAAGAGCAGCTATTGCACTTAAAAGCCCACATATGCAGAAACAAGTTACATACCTTTAAAAGCTGCTGCAGCTCTGTGTGTTAGATAGAGAAAAGCAAAAATGAGTATTTATTGCCCTCATATTTTACACAGATTCCCATTCCCATCTTGCTGCATTACGTTCCCTTTGACATCCTTTACCGCTTTTTAAACTGAAGAAATGTGCCTGCAGAGTCAGGTAGCTGTGTCAAAATTCCCCAGCAGTTGGCCAATTATTGGTAGACTAAAATTACAGTGTTAAACTACTCTGCATGACAGTCCAACACTCGACCTTGGCATGCAATGCTGATCTCTCTCTGCTTGCCCACTCCAGGAGCCTGTAGCCAATTTGCTGCAATGCTCCAAGACCCAGCCCCACACATGCTCAGCAACCATCAACAAAATAAAAATGGGAGAGAAAACTGTTTTGCTACCTACATGTCTGCAATACAGCTTGTCTACTTAGCTGGCAGGAAGGCCAAATGATACCTTTCCTTTTAGGATAGAAAAATGAATCATACTTTCTGTCTTAGGAATAACATTTGTGTGTCTCTGGATATGTGATCTTTACTCTCTGCTATAGACATGATCCAAATGCTTTCCTGCCATTCAGATATATGCAGGATACTCCTAATTTCTCTTTTCTTTTCTTTACGTCCTTTCCTCTCTCCTCTGTCTTCCTTTCTTCCTTCCTTCCTTCTCCTTTCTTCTTCTAACTCTTTTTCTTTCAGGGGATGGGTCTATGCAGTCACTCCCAAGCAAAAGGAGTTTGCTCCTTTTTGTAAAACCATGGAGAAAATTGTTGCATGAGTGGAAAGTTCCTCTGTTAATTTCAAAGCTTTACATTTTACAATATGGAGTGGGATTGTTTCCATGCCAATGTCTCAAAATTTTGTCCTCTGAAGAGAATGCATCATGCTTTGGGAGCTGCAGATAGGACTAGCTGAAGGAGATCTGGCTTGTAAGCCAGATCTGCTATGGATCCATAGGCACCTTCTGCCTGGGAAGCTACTACAAACTACACTACATTGTTTGACTGATCTGGAGCTCATTCCTGCTTAAGTCTGGGGTGAAGCAGGAGCACCCTTGGTTGGTTTTGTCACAAACGTAAGACTTTGTCACCAATGTAAGACTGTGGTATTTTCTAAGGACCACAGGATAAAGGCACTGCAGAGGGAGTACAAGTGGTGGCAGGTCTTTCAGAGAGTTGAGCAGAGGTCTCAGACCATCAGAAATCTCACTGGTTTCTGCCATAAGCACAAGGGCAAAGGAGTTTTAAGAAAAGTTCTGAAATCAACTGACTTCGTGAATGTTCAAAGCAAACTCTTCCCAATGTCAGGAGTCACACAGATGTGGTTGCTTACAAATGAAAAAATTCAATACAGAGGGATTAGGGGAGAGTTGAGCTCTCTGTGCTGACTCCAAGACAAGTGGGTGTGAAATGAAGCCTGCTAGCTTGTTTGTTGAGGCAGAGAGGCAAAGAGAGACAACTGAAACATGATCAAAACAGTGAGGCTGAGAAATGATCTTTGCAGCAGCATTGCCAGTCACTGTGAGCAGGGAAAACTGTGTTTGTTAAGACAAGCAGAAAGGATGTGACTTCCGTGGCCTACTGTGCTTTTTTCAGACCCGGACTGAACAAGACTTTTAATCTACAAGGTACTTGGTTTACTGCACAGAATTATCTATTGTATATGTGTCAGAGAAAGGTTCTTGAGCCAATATTTGTTCTAAAACCTTATATTTTCATACTTTTTTTACTGCACCCACAAATGCCCATTGAAATCAGGATCTCACAGATCTAGTGGATATACAAATATTGCTGCCACCTTGTTTCAGCTGCAGAGGACGTGAGAAAACAGCAGACTCCTCATTCAGTTGAGTTCTCATCACTTGTTTCTGTTGCTGCTGAGCACCAAGGACACCCTGGCAGAGGAAAGTGTCCCCATGAAAGGTTCCTTTGGCTTGCTGGTGCTCCTTTTATGCTGTCCTCAGAGACTGGGTGGTCTTTGGGTGAGCCAGGGTAGGCTGCTGGTCTGCAGCAGCCCTTTGTAGGCAGCCATTCATTCTATGGTTGCATGGGCACAAGGGATGAGGTGGGGAGAGATGATGGGAAGATGGATTTATCCCTTTAGCCGGGTCTGTGTTGGGTGGCCTTTCTTCACCCTGCTTTAAACACTTCTGATAGCTTTAATTAATAATGCTGAGATCCCAGAAACGTTTTTGGGATGAATTACCGTGACATTCAAAATAAATTAAAATACCAAAAAATGAACAATTTCCTAAGTTGAACCTTACCTGAAACTTTGTGTGGATGTGATTTTTGTAACTATGTGAATTATGAGTTCTTGGTTTGTTTTGGAATTTTACACCATGTTACACCATAACCTATTGCCTAATTTTCTCTCCAACAGCACAGTGTAAGCATCATTTTTTCAAGGCTGCTTTCTCCTGTTGTTAAATAGCCATGCCTACTCCCACTCTTACTTTTGCAGATGGGCTAAAAATCTTTGCAGAAATGCATTTTTTCTATAACAGCAATATGTCTAAGAATAAATTAATATACCATTCGACCTAAGAAAGATAGTAATGCTCTTGCTGAAGGACAAACAGATACAAAGACATGTCCAAAGATCAACACTGTGCCTGATCTATGTAATATTAATGTTATGAAATGCGTTATACAGAAGAAGAACTAATAGTACTGATTAACTCTTAGGTGAAAGACATAGCATGAAGGACTTAGGCAGGTTACAAAGAAACACTGGGCTGGGCAATAATAATTTAATATGTAAGACAGAAAAAGGGGAGTCTGGTTATCATACAGGAGAGCATATTGATTTAGGATCATCATCATTTTGGTTGAGTACCTCAGTCCTTCTAAAGAAGAAACAGTGTGTTTATAGGGTAGTTAATTAATTTTTACCATAGAGAGCAACTGTTATAGTCTCCTTCTGAGAGTAAGTGTTATAACTCCCTTCTGTGCCTGTCTGACTGTTTGGAAGCTTGATTTGAGTCCTCAGGTTGAGTTTTGCTCGATCTTCTCAAGTCTGGAAGAGCCTGTCTGATTGTGCTGCATGTGACTCAAAGCCAAATTGAGATAGTTAAACAAATATTCAAGACAAAGGAACTAAAAGAATGTGTTTATTCTGTGGCACTATCTGCATTTTTGAGAAATAATTCCCCATTTGTTATATTTTAAATGAGAAAGAGAAATATGTTATGTGCCTATGTAGGTTACATTTTATGTGCCTTGAGACAGAGCTGGTAAACACACATGTTGTGGAGTGTTTCTGTTGTCTGGAGCTCATGGGCCCCTTATTGCACTCATTTGTTCTGCATGGCAAGGGCTGAGTTCCACAGTTTGCTCTTGGCAGCTGAGAGCTATTATTGGGCTGCAACATCTGTTTCAACAACAGTGGGTCCCTGGTCAGCAAAACTAATTAAAAAAGAAGTGCAAAGTCAAATACCATGACCTATCTGCTATGTCTACATGTAAACATGGAAACTACTGGAATAATGAAAACTTAGGATAATTTACAAAAATCTGACAAGTGATGAAATGCCTCAGAGCTGTTCTTCATATCAGACACTTATAAACAGCACAGGCAAAGATTAGGATTCGTGCAAGCGCTTAAGCACGTAGGGAACTTTTTATGCACATGGGTATTGGCAGTAAAGTCACTGAGGCCACTCAGCTGTGCAGCCCTTCCCACATGGATGAATATTTACAGAATTGGATTGCAAGCTTCCTCTGTACTCTGCCAGGATTTTCTTAATTGGTAATTGTAGATATGAAGGTACCCGGGTACGCATTTAATGACTCCAAACATGCACAAGATTCCTCCATTTTGCTCTGATGTCAAAATTTTTGTTGTCAAGAATAAAGTAATTAGTACTGGTGAGTTCCAGGACATTAAATACTTCCCCCTGACCTAAGAAGGAGGAGAGGAGCCATGTTTATATTGGACTGATGAAATGAGATGACTTCCTTGAAGAAAATGCAGTGGAGAAAGTATTTAGGACAGAAGGCGTAGGAAGTTTTCAGAGCAGGCACTGCTTCATTGTCAAACTGATGACTGAGTTAGCTCCAAAGCATCCTAATTTTGCTTTTTCCCAGGTTTGCTGATTAATTCCAGATTTAAAAAAACTGAACAGAAACTGAAAAGTGGCCAAAACCTCCCTGCAGCATATACTCAGATGAAAAAAAGAATGATCCATTTTTAAAATATGGGTAGATTACATGCTAAAATTGAGCTTAAAGGGAATCTCTTCATACTCCCTGCATGAGCTATATGGGATGTGGATGCTGATGAGTGAGTGTAGACAGGAGTACAGTAGATAATGCATTGTGAATCTGCTGCTTTTGCTTTTACACAGCAAATGGGCAGAAGGTGATAGACGATCCTTACCCATCCCATTTTCAAAATATGGACCATAAGCAAGTAACTGCGAATTTCTTTTTTTCCAGCAAATTAAAAACACACAGAAAGAACTGTAACTCGTGAGGCGACAATTTTTCATTCATACAGTTCCTAATGCTGCACAACATTCTCCTCTTCAGGTCTGAGGGGCAGCTTCATCCAGGCTGCCATGAAGATATCAGTGATTAACAGTGCCTCAGAGTGTGCTTGTCTATTCACAGTTCTTTTCTCTTTCAAATGTATTCTGAACATTTTTAGCCAACAGGAAAACTTCTTATCTATTCTTGCATCTGGTTTTAAAAGAAAAAAATTTGGTTTTATTTAGTGCTTTCCTAACCAAACCTACACTTGTCTGTGTCTCCCCTTATTGTGGAATAAAAGAATTCATTCTTTGCAGGGGCAACAGGGAGATTGAAATAGTATGCTGAAGATGGTCCACCTGTGTAACCAGTTGCTCTCTGTAATCTGTTCTTTAGAAATGGTGGGAAGTCAATGTTTCTCTAGAGACTTTTATTGTCAGTCTGTTTATCTGCTAGAACCTTTTCCATATCCATCTTAGATGGCTGAGAATTATCTTTACAGGGTGACAAGATGAATGGTTTGTCAGACCTTCTGTCTGATGATTTTTACATCCCTTTCTAATCTCTCCATTGAATAGTTGGTTAGCAAAAAAGTAAAATATATGCAATATAATATTCTGGACTGTCAAACTTGCTGCAAAACCAAATTCAGTCATGATACTATATTCTTACAAAAAGTTGAAAAACTGCTTGCAATTATTAATGCCACCTATGTGCCATTAATATTAATCTCATAAGTATCCAAAATAGCATCTAGATTATATCATTAGATTCAGATTATTTGTCAAGAAGTATATTTTCCCCAGGAGCTAACAATGTTTTTGGTGAGAAAAAAAATATTATATTGCTGGTTTTCTTAGCATCAGTGACAAAACTTGGATTGTCCACTGGTAATTTTTTAATTTAAACTACAAATCCTTGTCTTACCTTTCTAACTAATTTAAATTGCTATCATGCCATGTAGCGGGTTAGAGTGCAAGGTGATCCACACTTCAACATTTCTTTGAGCTTTTCTAGATTTCTTCATTGGCCCATGCTCTCATCTTGATGTTCCTTAGTTATGCTTCAGATATAGTGTCATTATCTGAAAAATAAGTAAATGCATTATTTACCTTTCTAACATTTTGCCAGAAAATGCATCCAGCAAATGCATTTGTACGGATTCTTAAGAAAACTGAAAGAGTTCAGAAAGGAGACAAAGGAATAGAGAAACCATCAGCATTTGTTTTTCTGGAAAAAAGTAGCAAAGTTGAGGCCTTGTGTGCAATACCAGGAGCCTGCTTCACCATTTTGCCTCAGTTATAAAGGGAGCCCAGAACACCTAACATGGGATGAAGGCACCTCTATGATGTTAATGTTTTCCCAGTGTGCTCATCAACTGGTGCTGGTCTATAGGGAGTGGGTGTGATGTCTTGGAGGGGCTGCCTGGGCCCACACAAGCTTCCCTGGGACCTGCCTGCCTGCCTGGGGCTGGCACAGGGCGAGGATGTGGGTGCAGGTACTGCTGGCCGTGAGGACTGAGTGCTTTCTTTGGAAGCAGCCATGCTCCTTCCCTTTTATTCCCTTGGTTGCTGCAAGGGCAGTAAGAAGAGCAGATCCCCCCATCTCTACCTTAAACATGCCTTTCTTCCCCTACTGGCAGAAGGAGCCGGTTCCTAGACCCTCATCCACAGGAGAGTGGCATCCAGTTTCTGATATGCTGCTGAAAAACTGGAGCCAGCCGTGACCATGTTGATCTACTTAGTTTTACTGGATGAAAACAGTAATTATAACAGCACTGATGCAGTGCAGAGCAAGACTTTCAGCTGTTGCAATCATCACAGCTCTGCCAGCTCTGAAGGAAATAGTCTGTTAATGCCAGCTCAGAATCTGGCCTTCTTCTAAAGAAATCAAGTAACACTGAATTATCAACATGCCTCTTGAACAGCATTGTATGCACATAGTTACCTTTTCTTTCAAGAATAGCTTTAGTCTCTTTGTCCAAATTTTAATCAAATTCTAACTGAAAATATTTTTGATGATTTTCTTTGCAATCAGTTGTATAAAGGAACGCAATTGTCTTTCCACTGTTTTACTCCCGTGGCCTGGGTTATGCTAGTCGGAGTTCTGAGTAGCTGCCGAGTTCAAATTCTTTCATGCGCTGATTGCAAAGCTAATCAGCCAGGTGAAATGGGACTGGAATACTGTTATTTGCTCTGATTTCCAGGAATTTAAATAGTGACTGCAGCTTTAGGTCTTGAGCTGAACTATTATCAGGATTCTGACATTCACATGAGAGCCAGTAGGCATCTGGCTGCAAGGCTTCATGGACTTGCTGCTAAAAGTTGGAAACAAAGCAGAGAGGAAAAAAACAAGGCAGACCTACAGGATCTCTCCTAAATTAGAGCTTTCACCATGGGAGCCTGAGCAGCTCAGGGGAATTGGTAATGGGAAATTGGAGCCATGCACCTCAAGGCTGCCAATCTGTATCTGATCCAGGCTAGTATTGGCTGGAAGCCTTTAGCATCCAACAGTTCTTTAGCTCTTTTCTTGTCTTTGTGAAGCTGTTAGCAACCTCACACCAATTCCTGTTGGAAATATATCCATAGCCCAAGGCTACCTTCACAGCTGGCCTAAAGCTGCACCCTCTAACATTCGTAGCAAAGAGGTGAGAACAAGTTGGAGACATAGCTGCTCCCTGGCCTTTGGAGGGTCCCCATGTCAGGGAGCAGGTGTGTAGGCAAAGAGCCATGGGCAAGACATTCCTGCTGCTCAAGGTACACTCAGGAAAGGATTTTGGGTCAAAGAGACCCTGAGCTAGAGAGGTGAATGGGGAGGCATGGCAAAGGGTTGATCAGGAATCAGTGGATGAGACAGGGAAAGAATAAAAGGTGCAAAAATGTTGCCCAAGCAAGGAGGCCATCAGCATAGAGTGCATGCCAGTGTCAGTCATCCACTGTCTCTATGCAGCATTTCTCATGTGTGATCTGAATGTGTGTTTCTGACCCATAACTGCTGATTTTCTGTGAGAGCAGTGGGAAGAGAGGGGATGTGCAGTTTGTGTACCTATAAAAACCCTCACATCCACTTGAAAAGTGTACACCCAGCTGCTTGTGCCCAGGGTTTCTCAGACCAAAAATTGCCCAGCCCTAAAAATGTACATTGCTTTTTCCCAGCTCTCCAAATAAATGGAGGAACAAAAAAATGCAACGTCACAATTAACAGCAGCTCCAAGGTGATCACAACACAGACTATGTTCTTGGGCTAAAAGTTCCAAAAGGGCTGAGCTGCAAAAGGGAGATTGCATGCAGCAGCATGAGGAAAAATAAGTGGTTGCAGCAGAGCCAAATTTCCCAGAACAAACTGATGCATTCAATTAAACCTTCACTTGCTACCTGGGAACAAGCTTTACCTGCACCTTGGGGCTGACCATCCACAGGCAGGCAGGTAATCAGGTAATATGAGCAACTTGATACCTACCTGAAAAAAAAAAAAGTATGGGATGGGTGTGCAGTACCTAAACTAATTACTCCAAAATGATTGCCTGGATTTGGGCCAAGCATTATCTCACTTGTCCACAGCACTACTGCAATGGCATGAGGGGAACAGAAAATGCAGTAACCTGAGAGGGAGATAAGAATGAGAGGGAGGGAGAATTGAGAATGGTCTTTAGCTGTGAAGGAGCTGTTCTGTCTCTGTACCACTCTTTTGTCCAACCTCAACAGCAGTGAAGCAGCCTTTGTGTCTTGTCTCCTCCTTTTAAAATGGATTGGCAGCCAGGAGCATTATCCACACATGCATAGTCTAAACACTGTGAATTAACCTGTTTTTTACCTTGATCTCAATACAGCTAGACTCATCCTACTGAAGAATAAAATATCAAGTTTGAGGGTAATTTTTATGTAGAAAGCCACAAATCCCTGATTATAAAATCCTGTCATCTTAATTTTTTAAGTAGGTAATTGGTTATACAGTGAATATAATTTTAAATCATGCTGAGTAAAATGGCAAAGTTCTGATCCAATCTAATCCAGGATTATTTGGTTGGTTGAAAAGAATTCCTTTTTCTTTGGTGGGTTTAAAGCAGAGAATGATTGCTTTATTGTCAGTGGAGAAAGTCAGTAATATAGTTTCTGATATAGTAAGCTAATATACAAGACCTGCTTAGGAATTTAGTATTAAAAATTATGGCGAAAGTCAAGCTTGGAGAGCAGAGCAAAATACAGCAGCACAACATACTTTGTCTTTCAAATCTGTCACCTGGAGAATATAATATTTTTCATGTCAGAGTTGGGAGATCCTGCACTGTGTTTGCTGCAATATGTCTGAAAAGTGTGGGCTTGGAAAGTACCACAGGTGTATTTGTGGGGAAGGAAGGGATCTTAGACTTTTCTTGCTAAGGGCTGTGCTTCAGGTTGTTTTACTGATGCAGCAATTACTGTGTGAAACCATGACAGACATCAGGTAGGAGGTGAAACACTATTGAAATGCTGTAGCTTTTCCTTCTGATTGCTGTTCTCTTTACAGGGTCATTTACTGCATATATGAACATATAATAAATGAGTGCTTTTGCATGAATGAAACATCATAACAAAATAGACAAAAATGTGAAATGAATAAGTTTACTTGCCTTTACAGTGAAGGACAAGTCAGAGTCTCACTAGTGGATCTAACAGTCCATTCCTAATTCACTTAGTCAATGCTTAGAAAATCAGTAAATGCTCACTTTCAGTACTTGCTCCACAGGGACATATTCAGTATGACGTATATTTGTTTAAACTTGCTGATGAGTACAGACCTGGGGCATGTGCTTCTTGCTGCATCAGAACTTGCAAGCCACATATATCCAAAGAACAGATAAACCATGGCCATTTAAGTGTAGCTGCCTAGCCTTCAGCTTTGTGTTGGATGTGAGCTGGGCACGTCAGTGTTCACTGAGGTCTTCCCCAGGGAAGACATGGGGAAGTTAAGCTTTGACCAGAAAAGCACCAGAAAGACTAAGGGTTAGAGGGACAGGGCAGCTCCTATCTTTGAAATTCAGTTTGGCACTCTGTAGGAACTATAGCTGCCATTCGTGCTAATATAGAAGTTCATGTAGCTCCTTCATCAATTTCATTGCTCCTTTTCCTTTTCCTTTTCCTTTTCCTTTTCCTTTTCCTTTTCCTTTTCCTTTTCCTTTTCCTTTTCCTTTTCCTTTTCCTTTTCCTTTTCCTTTTTTTCCTTTTCCTTTTCTCCTTTTCTCCTTTTCTCCTTTTCTCCTTTTCTCCTTTTCTCCTTTTCTCCTTTTCTCCTTTTCTCCTTTTCTCTTCTCCTTTTTTCTTTTCTTTCTTTTTTCATTTTTTCTTTTCTCTTTTTTCCTTTTTTCCTTTTTTCCTTTTTATTTTTTTCCTTTTAATTTCTTCCATTTTCTGTACTTTTCCTTCTTTTCCCTGGTTTTATATTTCTTCTTTTTTTTTTCTGTTTATTTTGCTTTTCTTCTTATAATTTTTCTTCTTAATTTTTATTCTTATTTCCTCCTCTCCTCTCCTCTCCTCTCCTCTCCTCTCCTCTCCTCTCCTCTCCTCTCCTCTCCTCTCCTCTCCTCTCCTCTCCTCTCCTCTCCTCTCCTCTCCTCTCCTCTCCTCTCCTCTCCTCTCCTCTCCTCTCCTCTCCTCTCCTCTCCTCTCCTCTCCTCTCCTCTCCTCTCCTCTCCTCTCCTCTCCTCTCCTCTCCTCTCCTCTCCTCTCCTCTCCTCTCCTCTCCTCTCCTCTCCTCTCCTCTCCTCTCCTCTCCTCTCCCCCAATGAGCTGTACATACTTCCTTCTTTCAAGAGAAACTGCAACCAAAATTGCCTGTGACCTTTCCGATAAGCACAAGTGGAAACCTCTTCTTGGCTGAGATAAAAAAATTAGAACTTCACTCTTCCATGGTTTACCCCAAGGAATGCATTTTAGCAAGATGCTAAGAATAAGCACGTTATTGAAAGGGGGATCTGGGAAGTTGACAAGCATGGCTAAGCTCAGCAGAGAAATTTGACAAGGAAATAAGATGCTTTGTAGATCAGGGTGTAGTGATTAGTCTTTTGAATGCTGGGATTATTACATAAGCAAAAAAAAGGAGGGGGGCACTTATTGTATATCTGACAGCTACCACTTACCCAGTTATTCTTCAAACTAATGAGGAACATAATGGTCTATTTGTTTATAAATCTTGAGCAAGACTCCTGCAGTTTATAAAAGTCAATTAAATGTGATGGAATAGTAAAGACAACTTCTTTTTTTCTACTCTCAAAAATTAGAATCCCTACAGAAAGAAGAGGTTAAAAAATTCCAGTGCCATACCACTGACATGCTGCCTTCAGTCTTGGAGTCTATGTTCATCTTCCAAAAAAACCTGTATTATATATTTAAAACACCATGTTTTAAACACTGTACATGCACACTGAGGATAACCAAATATCCAGAAGTCAGTGCCCACTGCTATGACAGATATTACTTCTCATCGTGCTGTACAAAAGCAGACAGGTTAGAAAGGTGAGTAGTAGGAAAATCAATGAAATAAACTTCTGAAACCATAAAAAATAAATTAAAAATTCTAAAATGTCTTGTTACAAATAGAGAATAGATAATTAAGTAACAGTTATCTTCATATT
The DNA here is from genome assembly GCF_047830755.1 of Zonotrichia albicollis. Classification (NCBI taxonomy): domain Eukaryota; kingdom Metazoa; phylum Chordata; class Aves; order Passeriformes; family Passerellidae; genus Zonotrichia; species Zonotrichia albicollis. The sequence continues at coordinate 69,749,175 of NC_133821.1, read as the reverse complement.
TTTCTTCTTCATAAATAATAAATTCATGTTTTGAAAACTACAGTCTCCATATTATTAAAATATTGAGCAATCACCCAGAGATATTATTTCCGCCTCTTGTGTCTTCCTCTCCCATAATCATATACACACACAACAGTGAAGTTTATCCTGAATTATGCACATAGATTCTACTAATAAGGATTATGACTCTGTGTGTGTGCATGTGTAAAAAGAGGAAAATATGAGACAACAGATTCAGCTTCCCATAAAACTTTGGAATGTTTTACAGAGGTTTGTCTTCCCACATGACGCATAACACAGGACATTATTAACACAGAATATGCTCAGGGAAACAGAGCAATTTACAAACTTATTTGAACAACTTGGAGGTTTGATTCAAAATATCCCATTTGCATAATTATTTGATTATTCTGGACATTACTACATTTTTTTTTTCGTCTTCTTCAAAGGTAACTACCAAGTTGGCTGAGACCCCCTGGACCTAGCTAGAGTTCAGAGTCTTTCCAGTCCTGTCTGCAATGCCCTTTCCTTTACTTACAGACTAATTTGTGTATAAGCAAAATTTATCATCAGTCTATGCCTCTGCCTCTCACTGGGACATTATTCTTGGAAGTGTTATTCCAAATAGCAATTCTCCAATTTAAGTGAAAACACTTACGGAGTCAGCCTATTGAAGGGAAGACTGAAGGATATTTATGAATGTTTACACCTAACTTACGCGCATACTTCTACATGCTATGGGATATAACACCACCTGGACTAAGGCCAGATCTCACTGTTTATGTGCACAGAATGTATGGTCTGATTTTGTTCCACTTTTTCTGAATTACTGGGATAATCTAAGTGTAAATGAGTCCCTGCCTGAGAGAGAGCTTTACTGAATTAGTTCCAGGAGCAAGTACTTAGTTATGATAACATTTTCTACATGGAAGTTCCAACCAGAAAATAAAGGGGACATTTTTCAAAAAATGTTGCTGTTGCATTCATTCATATATTAAGTAAACTGGTTCTGGTGAACCCCATTTTGAAGACTATTCTTAGTACTATGTGACCCTAGTGACCTGCTATTGCTCCTAAAACTGCAGTGGACTGAAAACCTCCCTGAGTTTTCGAGTCTCACAAGAATTTTTATCATAGGCCTAGCTCAGTCCTGGTAGCAGCACTTTGCATATTTTTACTTTGTATGATGACAAATTACTCTTGATAAATTTTAGGAGTATGGAGAATGTATTGCTCACCTACATGGAATCTGCATAGAAGCGCCATCTTTCAATTTCTTTTGGGATTTCCCTTCACTTCTAGTCTGCTGAAAGCTTATTAGAAACAGTCTTGTGTAAATATTGCCATGTACTCTGTTTTGGTCAAACAAATACCTGTACATTATTAGAGGATTGCTGGAAATTTTTAGAGTTCTTGCCACCATCTCCTTTACCACAGGGTGATTTTAGGTGGACATAAATCCAGTCACAAAGGTATTCTACAGATTGCTGTCATCTTGAACAGATAATTTCTTGTCCCTATCTGCACAGAATTTTTTTGATCCTTTTGATTCTAACTGAGGAGTCATCTGTGAAGGATATGACTCCTTAGGTGACAGGCACAAATTATGGCCAGCAATTTGGCTTTGTGATTCCTGGTGCAGACTGAAAAGAGTGTCTTTGGATTTGGTTCTGTCATAATTTTAATTCTATTGGTTTTCTTTTCTTACACTCACTGCTGGAAAACCTGGAGTTTGTCTAGGTACAAGACTTTTTATGAACATCTTTGCTATGAATCTGTAAAAATCTTTTCCACTTGTCTGTGTTATGCTTAACAGTGAATGCAAAGACCGTCTCTTCAGATAGTGACTCACAGGAATGCAACAGGCAATCCACACAAAGGAAATGTAATACCCTAGCAGCTAATTAAAAAAGCATTACCTTCCACCAGTGCTGACCTCCAGCCATGCAGAGGATAAAGATGGGTGTCTGTCAATCAAGTTTACCTAAGAAACCTTGGAACAGTATAATGAATGGACAAACCTAAAAAGGGGAGATATTTCTCAGAATTCTAAGGTACTTTTTAATACCACATTTAAAGAAGCAGAAGGATTTGTCAGTAATTTGAAACCTCCTAGCCTGCATACTAGGAATATACCAGTGCTAAATTTGCCCAGTACTGTGGATATTAGACATGGACTGTGTTGAACCATTAAAGACCTCCATGGGATTTTGATACACTTAGCACCAGGGTGTTCAGATCACAAGAGTACCTACAGACATCCTAAAGTCTGCACACTTGTATTTCAGTCTTTCATCATTCCAACATCAGAACAAGCACTGAATTTTGAGTGGGTTTTTTGTTCTAAAATTTTTTTTCATATATTAGGAACTTTGCAACTGATGCTGGCTCAATCCTCAGTTCTAATTTATCATTAATTAAGGCAAGTTCACCTGCCATATTGTCTGCAGAAATAGCATTTATCCACACTGTTCTTGCAATGCATCTGATTCCTCAGTCCTGCTGTCCATATATTTTTTCATCTAGATTTGTGTAATGCAGTGTGTTGCTCCAGAGTTCTGTGATGACCAGGACAGAGCCCTTACAGTGAGAAACAGCTTTTAAAAGATATGCTTCTTGTTTTCCTTGAGCTAAGCAAGAGGTGAGAAGACAAGATCCTAGTTATTTATAAAATACCATGGTACTTATGTGAACACACATATGAGAGTCTGGGTGTTGGGAAGAGTGACTGGGAAGTTGCTCATCAGAAAACCACATGGAACATGAGCCAGCAGTGGGCCTGGGAGGCCAAGAAGGCCAATGGCATCCTGGCCTATATCAGCAATAGTGCGGCCATCAGGATCAGGCAGTCATTGTCCCTCTATTCTTGGCTCTGGTGAGGCCACACCTTAAATGCTGTGTCCAGTTTTGGGCCCCTCTCTATGAGGAAGGCATTGAGGTGCTGGAGAGTGTCATGAGAAGGACAATGGAGGTGGTGAAGGGTCTGGAGCACAAGTCCTGTGAGGAGCACCCCAGAGAGCTGGGGTTGTTTAGCCTGGAGAACAGGAGGCTCAAGGAAGACCTTATCACTCTCTACAGCTATCTGAAAGGTGCTGTAGCCAGGTGAGGGTCGGTCTCTTCTCCCAGGTAGAAAACAATAAGACAAGAAAAAGAGTCTCAAATTGTCCCAAGAGAGGTTTAGATTGGATAACAGGAAAAGATTCTTCGCTTAAAGGGTTTTCAAACACTGATACAGGCTGTTCAGGGAGGTTGAGTCACTCACTATCCCTGGAGTGATCTAAAAGATAAAAAAGACTTGCAGATGTGGCACTTGGTGACATGGCTTGTTGGTGGACTTGGCAGTGTTAGGTTTGCAATTGGACTCGATAATTTTAAAGTATTTTTTCCAGCCTAAACATTCTAGAGTTCTATGATTCCATCACTATTGATCTACATGGTCACAATCAAATAGTATTAGACCAGTGCCTTAGAAGATCATGAATGGAGATACATGACATGATGAACTGAGAGAAAACATGAGGAAAAATGGAATTGCCATAAATATAAAGCCTGACAAAAGCTGATTTGCTGTGAGTCTTGGCTCATCATCTGAAGGGGAAAGGAAGGACTTGTCAGGGTAATGTGCTATTCCCATCGAGGTTCCTGGCCTCCAGGAGCTTGAGAGTGCTGAGCCAGTTGTAACCAGAAACCAGAGCAGATGGGGCAGTTGGCATCTGAAACCTGGAAGCAGGTAGACAGGCTACCACTTCTCTCCATAGCCTTCTGTTTTCTAAACGGAATTGCTCCAGATAAAATTTTCTGTGCAAGAGATAATATCAGGATCAGAGTTCCTAGGAAGTGGCAGTGAAACAAATTCAGTTTTTTCTTAATCTATTTGCCTAATTCTTTAGGCAAAATATGTATTTATTTAGGATGTTTATATTGTCCCATGCTTTGGAAGAAGAGTTTGAAACATGATAAAGTTTTTTGCCTTAGTGTTGATTTTCGGCTTCCTCAGAAAATCTTCCCTCAGTGATGCCAAGTTTCAAACCTTTGACTCACTTCACTTTGCACATGCTCAGCTGTGAACTCCTGAATTTTTCCTGTTGCATTTCCAGAATATTCCAGTTGCTCTGCGCATGCTCCATGACTCTGCAATTGCAGCTGTGGGTTCCTGTCTGAGGATACAGTTTCATGTTCAGCATAATTTGATCTAACTATGGGCTGCTACCCAAAAAGAATGGCCCCATTTTCTGGTATCCCCAAATGCATTTTCAAAAATTCCTCTTTGCATCTGATCTAGCAACTGCACAATTATGGAACAGTTTCTGGGAGTGAGAAAGAAAAAAAATCTTCCTATTTTTTTTCCCTTTCTCTGTTTCCCAAGGTCAGGGCCAGTTCCAAGTATATGGACCATGGGCAATATGCCTGACCCTTGCTCCCTCCCGCTGACCACACTGCTTGGGTATGCACTGCATGGGAAGAAAGAGCAGCTTGCCAGGATGTGGCAACGACACGGGCCAGAGCCATGCAGTTGTATATTATGCATTTATGAAATAATACCCAAAAAATCTTGGGCCAAGTAAACGACAACAATAAACAATGTCCAGGGTATTGGCCCTGCAGATATTTATTTAGTATATAAGCCATCAGGTGCAGAGTATCACACCTGACTGTATGGAAGCATCTTGGTTGCTAAGTAATAAAGAGTTTATTATTTCCAGTAATAAATCAAAGTTGCTACTATTAGTTCACCAGCATGTACTGAAAGAACAGCAGATACTTAACAGATATCTCAGAAAAACAAGCATTCCATGATGAGCTTGCTTATTCAGTGTAAGAAGTAGGGACAACATATGTGCTATGCGATGCCTGTTAAGAGGAACAGTGCTTATGGTGCTGAAGAACACAATCTTGCCCTGGGGTGGTGTTCTTCAGGTTATTTGGGATTTTACCTTCAATAATCATCATCCTAGGCAAGACAAAAAAAGTCAGATACCTTTCTCTGAAGCTGAAGCTGAAGCAAGTTGTATCAGTAGTCTATGCATTTAGAGATGTGTCACGTGTCCTGTGCTGCCCCCTCCTCAGTGTGTCCTCTCCAGTGGGAAAGAATAGTTACCACAAAGCTTTGATTTAACACAGAGCCATGCTCTGCCTGCTGACTGATTACTTAGTGCTCTCTGTTGCATCAAAATAAAATGGTAATTAATATCTCTTCCACAATATACCTAGTATTTTTATACCTAAATTTGTCTATTCATCACAATCTTTTATAGTAAATGACTCTCAGGGGATGACCTTGCTTTCTAGCAAAATCACTGAGAGAAGCATCTTTTAATTGTCTTCTGAATATACAAAAACACAATCACAGAGAAATAATGCACACACACACATACACACAAAACCCAAAGGCACTTCAAGAAATACAACTTTCAATATATTACCTAATCCAATTCAGCAGAACTCTCTGAGTACAAGGGGTGGGCTGGTGTGATATGATTCAAGCATATGGATATAAAGAAATGCTAAAACCAATGGAATTAAGTAGCTTATTTATGTTCTCCTCTTCCCAGTGCATAGCATCATTATCATTTTATCAGGATCCCCTGGCACTCCTGATGAAGTGTGAGCAGATTGACTCACCAAAGCCACAGCTCAAAGAAGCCTTTACTCTCTGATGTCCATGGACAGCTTGTGAAACTTTCCAGTTGATGCTGAGGTGTCCTCTGGGAATACCAGGAGAAGTGCAGGAAACTTTTTTTTTCTTTCTCTTCCCCTTTCTTTACCATGGTATTTTATTTACAGCGGAAGGAATAAATCTCACCGTGGGAAATAAAACTTGTGATAAATACAAAGGCTAAAAAAAACCCAAAAAACTTTCAGAATTTTTCCAAACCTTGTCATTAATAACAGGGAATTTGTGTTCATTTAAATTTCATACTCATTTTTGGGAAAGGAGAGAGATACAATTCAAAAGGTTAAATCCTTTGTTACAGCAGTTTGCCTCTGATCCACACTTCTGTTAGAAATTACCTGCTTCAGTTCTATTTGGTGGCTCAACTGCACACTTGCCAGCCTTGCCAGAGGATTGCATGCTTTGTAACAGTTCTTAATATCTGTTAATGAAGAGTCATTTATTGAATTTCAGCAGTAAGGAAGAGAAGAAAAAGATGTGTGTGTATGGTATTAGTTTACCTCCAAGTGAATTCAGTGTCTCACTATTGCTAAGTGACTCCTACTGAAACCAACTGCAAATATATACCATCAGCATCAAAAATTGTCATATATTTGAATATATATGATATATATATATATATATATGTATTTGACATAAGCTCTATGCTTGTGTTACCAAAAGTTTGCACTGCATCTAGCACATGAATTGAACCTGTTTGGTCTTTAAACAACAACACCCACATATGTTAATGCAGCTGCTATTACCATAGTATGAATAAAGCATAAATTCAGTATTTACTGTAGAAAAGACTTTCAATTATGGCTTCAAAACTACAACCAGGTTAGCTCTAGTCCATGCTATGATATGAAGCTGTGTTTAAACAGTTAAAGAAAAAGAAAGTTTTAGCCAGATCCCTCAATATTTTTAGCTTTTCTGCCATTCTTTATTCAGAGTGGGTGAGCCATAAAGGACAAATACAGGTGATGAGGATTGAACCAAGGTTGGTATACAACAGCAGAGAGAAACCACACCCTTTCTAAAGACATGTAAGCAGATCTTAAACTTGTAGTTGAAGGCATTTTTTTTTTACTCCCAAATACCAGGGTAACTTAATTTGTCAGCCATTCATTTTCATCAGTAATTCATGAGCAGAAACAAAGAAAACACTCTTCAGGAGTGCTTTTCTGCCCAAATAATGAACCATTATTTTAATTCAGAATGCTCTCAGGAAGGACAGGGGAAAATAAGGCCCTACATCTGTAAAATGCCGCAAAACATTTAAATAACAAATGTTGTTTCTCACATCCAAGATGCGCTGAGGCTGTGATGAAAGATTTGTGTGTGTGTGTATGCATTATTTCCCTATGATTGCAACCACAAGAATGGGTTTTAGTCTGCTGAGAATCAAACCCTTATTTCTAGATTTCTTCTGTAATTATGGATATTATTCCTAGCTGGGAAATGTAGACAGTTTTCCTTCCTTTTCTGCTTCTGGTGCAAGTGATTTTTTAAGAAAAAAACTCACCTAATGAATTTCAGTATTTCCCCTTCCCCTCTTTACAAAAAAAAAAAATCCTTGGCTTTAGGTCTTTGTCAAAAAAACAAGTGACAAAATAGTTGTCAACAATTTGTACATTTTTTTTTAAGTCACAACTCCAGGACTAGCAGAAATTGAGGAACAGATAAACCATTCATTAAACTAGCTATTGAGGAGTGCTATAATCTGTCCTTACCCAGCCTTGACCCCTTTATTTCAACCTTTTAAACAGCTGAACTGTGTAATATTTCCTCGTACCACTACCTAAGCGTGCTTTCCACAGTCTGCCTTAGCTGCCTTAGCTCTCAGAGATCAGAGTAATTTCTGCCTCCCTCTGGGATGTAGGCTGGGAACTGGTGGTGAGCAGAGGAGTGACAGTCCTGCAGGCTGGTGCTGGCCCCCTGCCACCCACCTGAGACCAGAGCCGTGACTCCCACTGACCTGGCAAACCGCACTCAGCAGCCCCTGTGCCTTCCCCATGAGAGACACAATTTCAGCTGGAGCTATTCCTCCACTGCTATTTGAATCAGTCAGGTCACTGCAGAATTTGGGGCACATAAACGACTCCAGAAGTGCAATGGATTTCCAGGCCCAGATGTAGCATTTTGCCTGGCAATTTAGGGTGGTTCTCAGCCTAGAGGACACTGGAGCTCATGTGTCAGGACAGAGGAAGACTGGGAAGTTTGTGCTTTTCATGTTCCTGGTTCCATGGTGACAGCAAATCAGAGCATTCAGCCGTTCCTTCTGCAGAAGAGGAGGTCCCTGCTGCTCATTCACAAGAATGCCTCGAGTCCTGTGGGTATGAGCAAAGCCTCCTTCCTCTGTCATCTGGCAGCCTGGACTGGCAGAGGATTGGTCTCATACTTGCAAGGAAGGCTGTAAGCGAAGTTCATCTGCTGCACCTGTCAGAAAAATGTCCTGAAGGCAAGCAAAGACATTGGAACCATCCCTCATGTCACAGGCAGTGGCACTTCAGGAATGATTTCATATGCCAGCCCGACTCCAGCTTCCCTGATTCCTCAGAGTCTTGTCATGGCTTACATACACCATGTGACACCAAACATGAAAAACTGGAGATCACTGATCAACCTGCTCAAGATAGCAGATTTAAGGCATTGCACATTAATTTGTTTTTACTTTGGTAGTCTTATTGGCTTGCTTATTTGTTTGTTTATTTAGAGCGTGTCCCAGTTATTCCCACATCCTTCTCTCCCCCTCACTATATTTACAGGCAACTTGATGGAGTTTGGGACATAAAAAAAACAGTAATTAATTTGTGGTTGAAACTGCAGCCTTGATTTAGGTACCCTGTGAAGGCAAGAGAATTCTGGGGAAGCTTATTCATCCTCAGCATTGTGAATACATTGTGCTTTCCACATTTCTTCCACAGTTTTTCACTATTTTTCATAAAGAACTGGCCTTCAATCTAGCCTACATGCATATATTTTATGACAGTGGAATTCAGCTCCTCCTCTTTCTAACACCTTTTCATGAACTGTGCTGGAGCGACAGCTTTAACTTATGTGTATTGGCATTGAGGACATAATTCCATCTTGGGGTAAATCCCTCTGTCCATATTCATTTCTCAGAGTGATTGCCATGCCCTGCACAGATCCTCATGGCTCACTTTCAGGGGGAAGGGCTGCACATTTATAGATTTATAGCCACTTACCACTTCAGTGTCTGGAAGTTAAACTATCTGTAAAACAAGCAACTGAGACTCAGGGTAAGGAAACCAAAGGCTCTTCATAATGGGTAACGCTACATTACTGACTGCTTAAAAAAATTCATCAGAAAGGGCAGTTTCATAGAGTCACGGAATATCCCGAGCTGGAAGGGACCCACAAGGGTCATCCAAGTCCAGTTCTGGGTTGACCGCAAGCCAGCTTTCCTTGAGTCCCCATGGAAAAACAGGGAAAAGCCAGTGTTCACCCCCAGAGACTAATAGGATGCTTCTCTAATTCTGTCCTCAGTTTTGGGCCCCTCACTACATGGAAGACATTGAGGCATTAGAGAAGGGCAATGCAGCTGGTGAAGGGTCTGGAGCACAAGTCTTTTGAGGAGCAGCTGAGGGAGCTGTGGGTATTTAGTGGAGAAAAGGAGGCTTAAGGGGGCCTTATTGCTCTCCACAGCTCCCTGGAAAGGAGGTTGTATCCTGGTGGGGCACAGCTTCTCCCAAATAATGAGTGATAGGACAAGAAGAAACAGTCTCAAATTGCACCAGAGTGTAATTTGTTTAGATAAGTTTAGATTGGATTTAATTTGTTTAGGTAAGTTTAGATTGGATATCAGAAAAAATTTTCTTCACTGAAAGGGTGATTAAGCATTGGAACAGGCTGTCTAGGGAAGTGGTGTAATCATTATCCCTGGGAGTGTTCCAGAGATGTGTGGATCTGGAATTTAGGGACATGGTTCAGTGTTGAACACAGCAGTGTTAAGTTAATGGTTGAACTTGATGATCTTAGAGGTATTTTACAACCTAGATGATTCCATGGTACAGTGAGCTAGCTCAGCCATCAAGTAGCCATGCTGAACGTGCTGAAATCAGCCAGATTCAATTTCTACACGTAGCTGAGAGTAAGGACAAATGGTGAACCTAAGTCCAAGGCAATGGCAGTGTAACAGGAGGCTCTTGGTGAAAAATGGCAAGATGAGAATCTTAAGTGGCCCACTTGGCAGGTGCTCCATATGGTGAGGAAGCAAAGCATGTGAACCACAGAGAGATTTGATAGGAAAACATCTGACAGATGGAGGCAGCAGCATATCCCAACCAAAGCATGTCTCCAAAGAGCATGGCCTGAAGAGCAGAATATGTGATGATTGTGATATTAACTGGCTACACTATGACAACAGTAAAAACATATCCCTGTGAAATAAGTATGGCCTACTAATCTCTTACTGCCCCACAAGTCAGCATATGATGGCTCAGAAGACAAACCCTCAAACAAAACTGATAACACTAAAGATGTAGGAACTTGTACAAGATTTCAAAGAAGGACCATGAGCTACCATGAGCTTCCTACCAGGGGTAGGAAGTAGTCAGTCTGAACACACATCACCAAAATGCCAGCAGCACACACACAGTTTCTTCATTAATAATTATCCTCATAAGAAGTTAGTTGCTTTTAGAAATTAGGAGCTTTTTTATTTTTTTATCCACAATTTAGTTACTGAAGTGGGATTATGAAATGTATGTGCATAGCCTGTCTTAACAAACCTTTGTTATTTGACTGGCTACATGTGTGTAACCTGTCACCAAAAATTTACCTTTACCCTTCCAGGCATCATTTGTGTTATCCACTCGCATGACAGTTACAAAGGATTGTCATTACAGTGACACTCGAAAAGGAAGGACATGCAGAAGGGTTTGATAAAACTACTCTGATTTCTAAGTATGTTGGCTCTTGTTGATTTGTGAGTAATGCAAATGTTTTTCTAAAGTGGCATGAGCTCAACAAGAAAATAACTGGGTTTCCTAGTGGACATGGAATATTTTGGCTTTCAGTTCTGGTGCGGCATCTCTTCTGTAGCACAGAATTTTGTAGTTCAGAAAAAGTATTTCTGGGTCAGAAAGAAAGAAAAATATGTGTTTGTAATAGAAACATGCACCCATCTACTGGGCAGAAAGAAGTAATTGCAAATGTGATATCCAGTTCTGATTGTCAAATCAGCTTCATCTTTGAGTTACCCCTTTATCAATGGCAGGTGACATACTCAACAAATCTTCCTGAAGGAGAAGGTGGTGAGTGGTTCTGTATATTTTCCCTGGCCCATTAAGGCATGAAGAGATACTAAAACAATTTTGGACAGGAACTGTTTAAAACCACATCCTAAACAAGTACCATTCTTTCCTGGTACTTACCTGTGAGGGTGGACTAGAACCTGATGCTTTAGAAATGCCAATAGATTGGAGCTGCCTGAGTTTTGCCTTCTGGATCTGATGATCAAGAATATTGCTGCTTTAGCTACTTGTGTGCTAAATTGATCTTGATGATTGAGAACATTCCTTTTAGCTATTTGTGTGCCACAGGTGCTGCAGAGTAGTTCAGGCTTCATTATTTAGACTAACTCAGCAATGCAGAGCTTACCTCCTGGTTCCTCATCACCTCTGCCCTTGGAACATGTCCCATGGGCATCACCAAACAGGCTCTGCAGAGCCTCCACAGGATTTAGGAATGTGGAGAATCGAAAATTTTCCCCTGAAATCACTCAGTACAGACTCTCTGGTTTCCTGAGGGAATGAATTCCTCTGTGGGAAGTCATGTCCCTGCTGTCCACTTTTAAAAGGACATAGAAACATGCAAATATCCTCTTTGACAAAGTAACCATAACAAACTGGGGCTGGCAAACGAGGACTGGGTACAGGAATAGAGGACTGAGTGAGAAAATTGAGAACTGAATGCTGAGGTGTCTGACACAGAAACCCATGTTACCTTTTGACTCATTTTCCCCTGTGCCATGCCTGTCTTTCTCACAGTTTTGAAGGATGATGCCAATGATTGTAGAGTACTTTACAGGATACTTTAAAAGCTAATCATTAAGGATAACTTAGCAGTCTGAGTGGGGCCAATCACAGTGGGTGCTCTATTCAACAGGTAGTAATTTTGTTATTTTTAGAGACATTCCTAAAATGTTCACTATAAATTGTGTAGCTACCAACATGGTCATCAACATTGGTTAAAATTAATTTCCTGTCATCTTCCAGACTGAGAAAATTAACTGTTTCATGCACAAAGTACTAATGTCATGGATGGATACTGGGGGCTTTTAATCTCCTTAGAGTCACATCGTAGGCAAAATGCGTTTATTTCTGTTGGAGGCAAAAGAGCACAACAATGATTTTACTCCTTCTCAGTCTTTTAACCTGAAATTCACTCAAAATTTCTCCCTCACTTTTTTGCTTCTGTTTTGGAGTAGGTTTGAATGGGCCTCAGAATTGAGCTGTGTAAAAAAAGCAGAATACCCTGAGGTGGTGGCATGAGAGGTGTGGAGGACAAGGAGGTATCTGAAACAAGCCTTCCTCCATTGTTCTGCTCCTCCTCACAGGCTTTCTTGAGAGGTGTCTTTTAATGTCCTGCCCCCAGGTAGCTTTTCAGCACATCAGCTCTTCTGTGCTGGGAGTGCTTCCTAACATCTGTTTCAGATTTGTTGCTCCTTTGTTTCCATTTATGTCCCTTCTCAACCATTATTATTTTTAGGCTGAAAATATTAAATTGTATAGAAAATATCCGAATAGACTATGACCAGACTATGTGTGAGGTAAATTTTATTTTAATTGTTGTTTTCTGTCATATTAAGGACAAGAGGTTCAGCTGCTTTGTGGAAAGGGGAGGAAATAGTTTTGTCTGTCTTCATTTAGCAAAACAAAGTCTACAGAGAGTATCTGTCTTTTTACAGACCAGCTGTTTCAGTCAGAAAAACACCATGAGGTTTTGAGCTCAGAGTCCTCATCACATCAAGTTTTTACCATCAAATCAGCATTACTACAACAAAATTAACTGATCTAGGAATGTAGCAATTTCTTGTTCTAATGATTGTCTTAATTTTTGCAATCCTCACAGAATGAGAGTACCATGGGAACTGCATCTTAAGGAGTCCTTAGTATGCATCTTGGAGTCTGGTTTTTAGATTATTGGGGCTCCCATTATTGCTGGGGTCATCAATGGGTACCTGTACGCTGAATAAAAACACTGGAAGTTTTGCATATTCTCATGATTACCAGACAACAGAACTATTCTGCATGGTGTTAAAAAATAAGATAGGAATACTAATGTTTATTTGTTAGAGTTAATGGAAGCAATCCAGTCAATGCAAAATGAGAGCTTAATCTTGAGCAAGTATGACAAGCAATTAAAAAGTAAAGATTTGCATTCTGGATATAACAGGGTAAATGTTGTAAATAGCCAGTATAATGCACAACAGGACAACAAAATAAAGGCATGTATACAATCAACAGACCTCTTCAATTTCTGTTCAAGTTCACACTTTGTTGTTGATGATAATTTCTTTCTTTTCCCATTCTCTAACCTTCATGCATATATTTCTAGCTCAGTCACCTATACCTGCCAAGATGAGAGTGACATGGCAGAACTTAAAAGTGGACTAGCTCTCTTGCAATTTCCCAGTCTAAACAGTCTAAAATATTTAATATACCCTAAGATGGTGCATGAAAGTTAAGAATGTGGCTTATGCTTTGGGGAGCAGAGGTCATCTGGCAACCCAGAGGAGTAAGCACCTCGCTGTTTGCAAGATTGTTCTGTCTTTTTCCAGTGTAGCATGTCTAGTATTTAAGCTTTGCTCTGATTCCATACATGAGTCCAAGCCACATCCTGTTCAATGGAGTTAGCAGAACCTCTGCATAACTCCTCTGTGGGGCCATTTTAAGTTCCACACTGGTAGGACATCAATAGCTCTGTACCACAAACATGGTTTTGGCTGGGCTGTGGAGGCAGCCTCCAGAGCAACTTGTGGAATTCTTTGGCAGTCAGACTACAGAAGCATATGGCACTGAGTTACTTACTGGATAATATTAAAAATAGTATAAGGCTCTGCATTTTAACTGAGGAACTATATTGCTGCTCATTAAACACTTCAGAAATGTCCATCTTCATAAATATAAAATATAGAATTACATATGCCAAAGAAAGGCATTATTACACTTCCTTAAAATGAAATCTTCCAGGTTTTAAAATGCTTAGTAATACTGGCTCACTGACATCCTTCTTGTGACCTTAAAACAATTTTTTGTTGTTTCCTTTAAATAATTTAGTGAGTGATTGCTCAGTGATGATGTTTAAATAAAAACACAATGTGATAGTTAATCTGCGAGACAGATGCTATTAATATTGGGTGGATGTAGTTTCAGAAGTATTCTGCCTGGATTCGAAGTACTAAGCTGGATATAAATAGTGGTGGATTTCCCTTATGTGGAAAATGTAATAGCCCCATTAAGCATGTCTTCGCTGCAAAGTCAGGCTGTATATTGACCCCCAGCTTCTAGTCCCAGCTTTTACTGAGATGAGGTGCAGGGATCCAGACTGCCAAGCTATTTTGGGCTAATGAACCCTCATTAGCTTGGTGCTCCCTTGGGTATTTCATCCTTCACAGGGCATCTCACCTAGTCCTTTATCTCTGCAGTACGTGGAGTTGTCTGAAGTCCAAGTCACTTGGTCTCAGACCTTGAGCACCTTTGAATGGCTGAATTACATAGCCCAAGCATGATAATTTCAAGGAAATTATCAATTAAATAATAATGAAATAATCAATGGCATTATCTGGATCTGGAGCAACGAAGAGTGGGTAGCAATGACCATGGCATGGCCTTGGAGAGGGCTCCTCTAGCTTAAGGTCACTTGCCAACGACCAAGGAACAAATGTGATGCCTTTACAAGGTCTAGCTGTTTCTGAAAAACCTCTGTTCCTGTGAACTAGGTCCTCACCAGGAAACAGGGAAAATGAGAGCACTGAATGAAGGTGAAAAGCTGTCTCTAACTTCTCTTTCCAACTTCATCATCCTTCAGAGACTGACAGCATCAGAGTCTGTGTGTGGGCATGACGAATGGAGTAAAATGCAGAGCTGAAATAAGAGTCAAAAAACAACTCCACTCTGAAGACATGCTGTTGTAGGGGGCTGCTTTATGGCCAAGTTACTTTTCCCAAGTGCCCACAGTTTCAGAATAAGATGGAAAAGATGTTTCTGTATATGTATGTGCCAACAAAATGCTGGCAGGTATATACTGCCTTCATTCCATCCCACCCTTCTGTTTTCCCTGGAGAGAAGAAATATTATACCTGCTGCTACTTTACATTGTAGGCTATACTCACAGCTACACATTCAATTATTTTTAAACTGAAACAGTGACAATTCCTATAATTCCTATACAATTCCCATTTTCCCCTTTGTCCTTTGGGTGTTTTTTAAATTCTATTTTATTTTTTCAAACAAAATAAAAGATGGATCAGCTAAAGATCTTTGTTTAAGTATTATTGGCATAGAGAAAATTCAGTAATATGAGAGTTATTCCTGGAAGGACGTTAATAAGATTACTCATATTACCTATGTGCTTAATAAATTTTTGCTGGCTACTGCTGGATGCTTTGTAGCTTTAGAAACTTATACTTTAAGTTAGAGTAAATCTCAGCTCAGTACTGAAGGGAAGGCTAAAGCAGCCATTACTTACTGCCTGAAGTTTGGGACCTTCAGCTGCAGCTTCCTTGCTTTATCAGAGTCATCTTTGCACAAATCATATTGGAGCCTCACACAGGATTTAGCACAGGATTTTCTGTGCTAAAGAGATCCAGAGCTGCCACCAAAAGCAACAATTCAGCAGAGGCACTACACCAGGACACAAGGCAGGGCATGCAAGTGCTAGGTCTGTTTCAGCTGTCTTCCCCTCCACTAAAGAATATATTTCATTTTTAACACTGAAAGGTCTCCATTTTGGGATTTGATTGATGGTGGCATGAAATACTTCCACTGAAACACAGAGAAGGATAATGATGGTGCAGAATGAAAGGAAGGAAGGACTGATGCTTTTCCATCACTGGCAGATTTTGTGAACCAGGAGCCGCTGTGTTCTCTGCCCCATCATCCCTTCTGTAAAAAGTGGCACTAATACTCCTCTTCCCCACAGGAACTTTGAAGACCAACACATTCCTGCTGCTGATGCAATCAGATGCAAGAGGTATATACACACACACTAGATCAGGCCTCCACTGGGAACCTGGGGACTGTATCTCAGCCCTGTGTCTCACATTACTTATACAAGAAACCTTAAAAGTTTTCTTCAGTACACCTCTGTATCATTTCCAGGATAATGCAATATTTTTCTTCTTACTCCTTGATGGTTGTTTTAAATATTGGGGGAATTCAGAAAATAGAAATCCTGTGCAAAAAACTTTTCATTGCTTTAACACATTGTATTTCTCACAAATTTTTGGCCAAAAGCAGTCTCATAATTGGATGCTAAACTTCAACAAAACTTCATGTATTTCACTGAATTTACTGTCTGCTGAAAAATATTGTCAGAGACATGTAATTTGGAGGCCAGTCTGAAACATGTCTATTTAAAGACTTCAATCTTTTATCATTACGAATAGTGATGGTGGTATTTCTACTAGGTATTTACACTACTGAAATATTTGCCATGGGTATTTGCACGTCTGAAAGCTGTGACAAGGCAGGAAGACTTGGAAGCAAAATTCAGAGTTAAGGCCTGAAGTTTTTTTCTTGGTGAAAGAAACTGGTAGTATTCCTACAGCAAGAAACTTTGGACATTCCTAAAATGCTACAAGTGCTCTACATCCAGGTGATGATCAATGAGGGGAGATGATAATACATCACAAATGCTGAAAAAATGACGGTAAAAAAATGGAGATACTGTGATAATGGAAAAGAGAACAAAGAGAAAGAATAAGACAAGAGTAAGAGAAGCATAATCCAGTTTGTGAGGAACATATGTTTGAAAGTACTTGGAAAAAAATCTCTACTGTTCTGTGGTGAAACTATCTCGAGTTTCTCAAATCCATCTTGCTTTTTCATGATAAATAGCACTAGGATCTGGATATGTTTTCTATATTATTCATGCAGTAATAGCAACCTGATTTCTGATATTTGGGTCTTTACTCAAAATCTTCAAATACAGAATTTCTGCACAGTAAAATTAGTTCATCTGCCATTACATTGGCTTTTCATAGATAATTTTTACAGCCTCACAAATCCTGGTCTGAATATCACTGCTGTTGGGAAATAGGCTAAAATAATCCAAATGTTTCTCTCAAAGAGCAGCACCTTAAAATGAAAGAATCACATTTAGTACTTTGTCAAAGAAAAATGAATGACAAATATGTTATAGCATTTTTAAATGAAATGGCTAAATTAAGAAGGTTGTGTGTCTTGCTGCAGCAAGGTATGTTTTCAAAAGCCACTGAAGGAATTTAGTTGCTTCGCTCTCCGACGTCGATGACAGCACGCACCTCCTTGAAAAATCACTCTCTGTGCTTTGCCTGTGTTGGGGTTTTCCAGCTCCATAATCTCCAGGAGTGTACTGTTATTGCATTTTTGACAGCTGGTTCACATACCAAAATTGATGTAACCCAGCTGACCCTATATCCTTTGCAGGTCATGCATGATTCTAGTAGTCACAGTTTAATAAAGCTTGGAAAAAAGACTTGCAGAGAAATACATCCTTCCCTGGGCAAAAGGGGTTGCAGCAGCTCTAAATTGATTTAATGATATAATGGAAACAGCAAAATATCTGTCTGTGTCAATTTATTTTTTTTTGCTATGGTAAACCACCATGTGGATTTTGTTTCCCTCTCAGAAGAGAATATGTAGGAAGTTACAATGGAGATGGCAGATAGAAAATGAGTCTTTCTCATTTCAAGACTTGCTCACGTATTTTAACATAATTTTAAGCACAGAATTTTGTCATTTCCTTTGCTCCCCATCTCCCAAAGCACAGTAACTCTCCAAGTCTAAAATTTATCAAACAGAATTGTTTTTGCTGCTGTTAAATGACTCCAGAGTGACTAAAAATTCCTTTAATTAAGATTCCTCCTATTTAAAAAAAAAATCTTGGTGCTCTATTTTCTTTTTTCCTGTTAATTTTAATTAGCTCCTTAGAGTTCTCTAACAGAGGAATAGGTAAAGTTGTGTGCAAATGTGCTGCTTTTCTTTGCTAAAAAAAAAAAAAAAAAAAAAAAAAAAAAAAAAAAAAAAATTGAGATTGTGTAGGTAGTGATAGAGGAGACTATGTGCCTGGTCTAGAACAGGTCTTGTCTTGACCAAATGAGAACCATGGATAGTGTGCAAGTCCTTTGCCCCTCTCACATACACAAACCTTCCAAGAGGTTTTCCTTTTCTTCTCTCTGCGTGATCATGTTTTTATTCATCCAGTTCCATGTCTGTGATGATGTTAAACCTCTCAGTAGCACAGCTGGAGTCTCTGAAGCAGCCTTTACCTTGAGCATCAGAGTGGAAAGGAAACTGGAAGGCAAAAAGGAGCAGTGACAAAGGAAAACAGAGAGGGGCAAGAGACACCAGACAGAGTTTTGACAGCTTGGTGCATTGCACTGACACAAGGCTGACTACTTCATTACTAACTTTATCCTGAGTGGAATTGATATGCCTGCACTCTCAGGGCAGGAAAGTAGTTTAAATGCCAAAATAATTCAGCAGGCATAGCCTGCTTCGGTTTTCCTTAGCTATCTACTTGTGAAGGTGCAAACATTGCAACCCCAGGGAATTTTAGGGATCATTAGTGGCGCAAAAGTCTGAAGATGTGAGTGACACTTGGCCTAAAGCCTGTGACTGATTGGTAGGCACAAATGTGGTTTTCAGCTACAGAAAGGAGTGAGGTCATCATGATTAGAAAGATGGAAACAAGATGTCCTTTTTCAGAGTGAACTCAAAGTTTTGCACCCGTGCCTTCAGCTTGTTTTGCTGAAAGATTTAAATATAAAGAAAATCACAATATCCCCAATGAAATATGAATGAAATGAAATTAATAGAAACCCAAAGACTAGAAAGATTGACAGAACCATGGGTAACACAGTGAAACTTCACTGACCTTCAGTTAATTTGTTCTTATGTTCCTATTAGTGAAGCCAAAAATATGTTTTTTCAGCAGTATTAATTTCACTAAACTTATAAAGAAAATATAAATGAGAGCAGGAGGGAGAAATTAACTAGTAGTTGACTTCTAGAAATAATTTCCGGTCACAACACAGTCACTTTATGAACTGTTTCAAAGAAATAACCTCCCACCAAAATCACAGTATATAAAATACGGAAAAAAATCCTCACTTTACATTTCATTCGGCAGGATAAGCTACTTATGTCCAACTGCAACCTTCAGAGCATGACAAACCACTGTCCTTTAAAAAGATAATCTAAAGCACTCCAAAGTAGGAACAAGGAAGAAAGAAATGAATTATTTTATTTGATGGAACAAGAAAAAAGGTGGAATGGAAGAGAAAATGAAGTTTTTTGAGGTCATGTAAGGGTTTTCTTTACAAGCTTGCTCAATCTACAGCTTCATTCACATATTTTATTGGTGAAACTTTAGAGGAAATACAAAAAAACCCCTCACTTTTCCAGAAATAGTATGATGAAGATTAACTACAGCCTCTAAAAAAAATTAAAAGGATCAAAAAAAAGCAGATGAAGTTCACAGGTCACTTATCAAGCCCCCCAAAGGCAAGCTGCTGCAGTTTGTCCTGCCCTGCTTAGCTGGTCCAGGTTCAGGGAAGGCAGTGAAACCAGCAGTAGAGCAGAGAGTGAGGGGATTATGGGGGTACAAGGAGGGGAAAGAATGCTTTCTACACCTAAGACATTAATTTTTTTTGAGAGGAAATTATGGGATCTTTTGATGTGCAACTGGAAGCTGAGATGAGGGTCTATTTGGATGAGAAAGCGGCTTTTACATTTGACTTTTGATATTGTCCAGAACTTCAAAATGAAAGCAAAGAATTGTAAACCATTCCAAACTTTACTAATGAAATTCATAACTGTTCTGAATTAGAGAAGGATGTGTCCCCTTTATGTCTTTGTCTTATAATTTAATTAAAGTGGCCTTCTTTGGCAGCACTAATTAGGGCATGACATAAGTCATTTACTGAGTTCATTCACCGTAACACATGAAGAAAATAACAGAGCTCCAGAGACATGGGACAATAAAGAAAGTAGTAACACTGGCTGACCTTTTAAATTTATTTCTTTTCCAGTTTGAATCAATGAACTCATTGAGAATCATAAGCACGAGCCCAAGAGCTTCCTCCTGATCATCACTACCTGGATGCTGCTGCAGGCTCTCTTGGCTCATTTGCCCTCATTTGTGTCACACTGGAGAGACGCTGGTGACATGACTGATCCCCTGAACTGTACACAGAGTAGTTTCACTTGCAAGAATTCAGAACCATTTAAAAAACCTTTAATTCAGATTAGATTGAAGGCAATGATAGCTAATCTGCTTAATCTTTCTGACTGATGTGTTTTGTGGTTCACCTGCAAACTCAACCTATAAAAATGAGACACAAAGAGATGTGTACATAGTTCCCACGCCTTAGCACAACCCCCTGCCAAAACTTCATGACTCAGGATAGCCAAGGACATTTATCATGGCAAAACAGATTGCCAGAACAGGCTGTATTTCAGTTCTTGTAGAGTGTTTGTGCCCAGCTGAAAGAAAACCTCTTAGAAATAATCTGTATCATTGCCTTGGATGACTGTTGGCACAGGGTTTCCCAAAGCCATTTTCAAGCCTAACATAGAATATGCCATGGTCAGAGACACCTTCCACTAAATCAGGTTGTTCAAAGCCCCATCCAGCCCCACCTTGGGCTCCAGGTGTCATGGCAGTAAAAGAGCAGGGCTGCATGCTTCATCGTCAGCTAACAGCCTCATAACCCCTCTGGTCAGTAATGAAAAAAAGGAGTAAAGGTCCTTGGAACCTGACTGTGATTTTGTCTGATGTAGAAGGAGAGTTAATGACAGGCAAAAGAGCAGGAATCAATAGAGTGAGGGCTAAAGGAAAAGGCTGTATAATAAGGGGAAGGTTGCACTGAGACAGCAGAAAGTTACCATTTTTGGGAGCTGTCCTGGTGAAAAACCCAAACATACAAATAATA
This sequence comes from Zonotrichia albicollis, assembly GCF_047830755.1. Lineage (NCBI taxonomy): Eukaryota > Metazoa > Chordata > Aves > Passeriformes > Passerellidae > Zonotrichia > Zonotrichia albicollis. The sequence goes on along the minus strand of NC_133821.1, from coordinate 69,728,353 downwards.
AATGGAGACTGCAGGTGGGAGTGCTGATGCTATAATATCGTAAAATTTTATCATGTCCAGAGCTGCCATTGTCAGCACATAGAGTGAAGAGATTGATTTACATCCAGTGAATGCACTAGAAACCTAATAATAACATATGTTTTCCAAATAGGCCACTCTGTAAAACCTGGCTTTATTATAATTATATGTGCCTGTTGGACCTACCAGCATCTTGGATCGCAGGCTGTATTCATAAATCATATTACATTGCTGATTTTATATACATATTGTGATTGCAATTTATGTGTCAGTTTATATTTATTCCCCTGCTTGACATTATTCCTCACTATGAGAAAGATTTATATTTTTTTTCCAGCATTATTTTGACCTTAATAAAGATTGTCTTACTACAAAGTGAATTATGAGTATATGGACCTCTTGGGCAAAGGTGGTCTTCAGAGAAATCTGACATAAATTTTTCAGGTGTCCCCATCTTTTGGAATTTTGCTTTCTGAATTCAACACAGAGGGAAAACCACACAGCTCAGCCCTCATGGCCAAAGCAGTGTCAGAACAGACACTTTGGGGAACGTAAATGTCTGTGGGATTGCCATCCCCAGAGTTCAGGACACAACCCTTTCTGGATTGGTTCTCTATTACAAAGCAATGCCCACCCCAGCCTTGCTTCCACAAACCTGTCTAACTCCCATTTGTTTCTGAGGGTGTTTTCAGCAACAAGGTCTGCAGCTCCTTAGAGAAATTCTTCACTCTCTGTTATCCTGGGATTTCAGGATTTTTTACTGTTACTGACACATAAGGGAAATGCGAAACTTGGTCACTGATGGTGATTCTTCTCATTAACTTAATCCATTTAAAATCCTCTCTTTTCATATGAGGGAGCTTGCATCCTGACTGTTGAAGATTACTTAATTCAGGCAACACCCTCAGAGCCTGCATTTTGGAGGTGTTGAGTGCTACAACCTGAAGCCAGTGGAAAATTCCACAAGGTCAATTAACTTAAACATGCTCTATGAAAATTGGCTTTAAGTGTGCCACAACAGGGTGAAACTAAAGGAAAAAACAGATCAGAAAAAAGGGAAAAGTATATTTTGTTAGGGTACTTTAAAATTTAATTCTAGCAGGGATATAGTACATAGAGAAATAAATTCCACAGGTCTGCTTAGCTACCTAAATTACAAGTCTACTAAGTTACTTAAGAATTTCTAATCTCTCTCTTCTCTTAGCAAGCAAATACACATTCAGCCATGTATAGTAGGAAAAAGCTGTTGTTATCCTAAAGGCTTAAATAAAAATGACAAAAATTATTGCTTAAAGTATTTTAGTCTATTTTGTGTTTAAAATTAATTTTTGTCATTTTGTTTCAATTAGGTTTACTACATAACTCAATACTTTACAATAAGTAAATGAATTGGTTTACATATATATATATATATATATATATATGTATGTAAGTAAATCTTAGAAAGGCAGAAAGTATCTAAAAGTTTTACAGTAAATGGTTCAGCTACAGTTGTGATCTTCTCAGATCTTTTCTGTGTTAACCCTTTCTCAGCTTTTTCTCAACTTGGTCATTCTTTTCTGGATTATTGTCAATTGCAAATGTTCTGTATTATGTCTTACTGGTTGTCTATTTAATTGGCCAAATAACTTTTTCAGTACAGCACAGAATATGATAAAATAATTTTAAAATAGTATTTACTATTCTCTATGTATCTTTAAGAACAATAATCTCTGAAAGTTGATTATTGGCAATATATTTCCTAATATTATTCTAGGGTCTGTATGTAATATCTGAGCTGGAAGTTTGGACCTATAAGTCTTCTTATGTATTAATCATAAGAGATTGCATCTAATATCTCAGACCTTTATTTTATCCTAAAATTGCCTAAATAGATGTTTATTAGAGTTGCTTTTTCAGTGGCTGCAAGGTGAGAAATGCAGCACAGATTCTCACCAGGAAATATCAACTCCTCAGTACAAGCCTAATGGCTGTTTCTGGCTATTTCACATCAGCTTTTTGGTTGTGATCCGATAAACACAGATTCCCTGTTCAGAGAAGTGTCAAGGATGGCTCAGTTTTAGACTGGGACAGTGTGTCTGAAGAAATAAACTTAAGTAGTAAATATGAAAGCTTTTCCTGAGATAGGGTCTACAATCTGACCGTTTGCATAAATCAACAGTATTTACCGTGTTACAGGTAATTCTTTATGCTGACTTTAATTATGTTGATTCATTTATACATTGTGGCATTTGTAACAGTCCCAGTACAACTAAAAGGTGAGAGGTTTACTACCTGTAGAAGAAAGATTTCATAGCTTTCAGAGATAAACACATAAGTTTAACTATTTCAAAGATTTATGCAAATAGTTTCCATGTTTCTGGTCCTAGATTTTGTGTCTGGATCTAGACGTCTGGATGAAGTTGAGGAAAAGTATAAGAAAATATCTAATTAAAAAGTCTATATTGGAAGTACTTTTGGGAACTGCAACAACTTATTGGAGTAAATTTGGTCTCATCCATACATATTTAGGAAAATGTAGTAATTTCTTTCTGATGAGTACTTCAGGATTATCACTCATTAAGCTTTCTGATGTAAGTGTGCTCACAAATGGGAATTAAACAAGTCATAGTTTTCCAGACTTTGCAAGGACTAGAAACTGTGTATGAATCTGGAAATGGTTGCATTTTATATTGGTACATCACCCACTGAAATCCTTACCTGCAAACACTAAGTACTCAAACATTTAAGCACCACTTCTAATTAGTGTTAATTGTATAAAATTGAAACAGTGTACTTCAGAAAACTAGCATACTTCTAAGCTAATCTTTTCTCCATCATCTTTCCTACCCTCTGAGACTATCTTTCCAACTACCTAGACAGCATCAGGAAAGTCAGATTAAAACATAACAAAAGAAGGGGGGAAAAAAACCCTGACATTTTGATACAAAATAAAACTCTTTAATAATCCTCCCTACCCCAAAGAAAGAAAAAGTTGCCTGAACCTAGCTGCCACATGAGTAAGACTCAGCAAGGAAAGGTGTCACAGAAGCATAATGTGATCACTGTGAGCTGCAGCACTGTCTGCTTATCACTATATATCTCTCCATGGGATTCAAGAGGGGATGACTTAAAAAAAAAACACCTTTAAAAATCCCTTTTCTTGTTAAAAATAAAGGGTCATGAAGGAAAGAGGACAGAGGAAATTGCCAAATTGCCATAGTTTTGTTGCCTGCAGCTCAGTGGTTTCCTGTGTGAAACATTGAATTTGCTGCTCCAAACAGCTGTCCACTGTTAATGGGCAGCCTGATTTTGCACTTTTGGAAATAGCTGTGTGTTGTAGCACTATCTTTTGCCTTGTCCTGTGGCAAAATATGCCCAGAGGATACCCCAAACTTGTTTTACTGCTTGGTGTTGTCCAAACCTGTCTGGTTTAGGGCACCCTTCCCTGACCTTTAATGTGAGCTCGTCTGACATGAGTTCACCCAAGCTCTGATGGACTCACATCCACAGACCTGGGTCTTGTAAGTGAAATTCAGAGTTGGAGGAGACTGGTCCAAAGGATCACCTCTCTGGATTTCTAAAATTCTGTGGTTTCTATGTGAGATTTGACTGTAGACACTTTATCAGATGACATATGCCTGGAAGTGGCATATTAAATTCTACTTATTAGAATTTAACCAATTGTCTTTAACTGGAGTTACATCTTTTTTTGGGTCCATTGTTGATGCTTATCTTAAAATGTTAGACCTGATAGCCTTCTCTTGTCTTGCCAAAGGCTCTTTCTCTGAGCATGCAACCTAATTTCTGTGGATACCAACGCCACAGCTCAAAGAAGGGAAGGTGACTGCTTTCTTCTTTCATCCTGAGTAGTCTGCAGTCTTAGAAAAGTGTTGTGGATATACAGCTAAACACATTAAAGAGGCACACTCAATCATCAAGAAAGTTAAATAAATAGGCAAAAAACTGGATTCTAAGTTTCTGCAGATGAAGGATATAGAACAGCTATTGGACAACAAAGTTTTCCTTGGCTATATCAGTTATTATGAGCATTTTTCATTGAGGTTTTGCACTAATAGCTCATTGGTTTGAGCAGATACGAGGATGTGCAAGGCTGATAATGATGCAGCAAAGATCTGGGGATATTTTACATTTCCCAGGGAGAAGGGGGAGGACCTGTTCATGCATTGGCTGTAACCAATCAAATTTTGCATGATGCCAAAAAATTAAACACAGTAAAGCCAGACCCTGTTAGCAACGAGTTGATTGCTTTAAATAAGGGAGATTTCCTGAATGTTTAAATTGGAACTTCTGCTATGATTAAAGCAAAGAGAAGTACCAGGATGCTTCCTAACCACTTAGTTCCTAAAATTCTTGTGGGGTCTGGAGATGACAAATTCAATTCTGATGTGCTGTGTTTTACACTCTGCAGGCTGTACTAAAAGGTAAAACTAATCAAGCTTGGGTTTCCCATGGGCTGTGCTTTAAGATGTTTTCTTATTTAAAGTCATGGAAGTATGTTAAAACCCACGTAGACTGGGTGAAGTTTATACAATGCAAAATATAATTGACCATGCTTTTTCAGAGTGTGTATATTTCCACTTTTCATTATTTTTTTGTTTGTTTAATCCTTCATCCTGCTTAAATCTATATTCCAACCATATTTTCAGATGGAAGATGGGGAAGAACAGCTTATAGTTCTCTCAAGATGTTACTTAAGACTATTTTTGTAGTGAATTGAATTACTTTTATAAGATTTTAAATGCAGTAGGAGAGAGAATCGTGTACTCAACCGTGAACTTCTAATTACAGGGAACAAAATATTCATTCTGGTCATACTCTTTTTAGAAAAAATCCAGAATTTTGTTCCCAACACTCTATATTAAATGAAAGTTTAAGTCCACCTACAGCATTCCTTCCTCACTATTTCAAACTCCACAGAATGAATAGTCAGCTGGAATGTAGCTAATTAATCATCATAGAACTCTTTACATAGCAGGAAAATGATTGAAATGGGTCTTTTCAGCAGATCTGGCTGCTTCAGAAATTACTCCTGTACTGATTATGAATGTAGTCCTCAAAGATATTTTTGAAATGTTAATTTTTAAATTTTCTATCTGAAAGTTATGTTTCCCATTGTGAATAAATGAAACACTATTTCTGTGCAACCACGTATTTCTCCATATGAAATGATCTCATCATGATTTCTGTATCCCACCAGAAGAAATATTCATCTTTAAATCTTCTGTGTCTCAGAAGTTTTAAGGCTTGTTTGAATTGCTATATTGTTTACATTTCCAAAGTTTAGCACTTGTCATTGTGCTGATTAATCATGGAGATATTCTTTTCTGTTCATAATTAAAATCTGCCCATGCAACATCTATGATACAGTTTCCAAGTCTAGGTTGGAGAGAAAGAAAGCAGAAATGTATTTTAAAGATTTATTATACCATAAGTTCTGTAGTGGGCATTTACCTAACAAATGACAGATAGATGATGAGTATTATTTAACCACCTGTGTCATCATTTTGCATTTGGCTTGAAAGCCTAAAGTATGTTCATAACAAATTGAAAATACAGACATAGAAAATTCATGTTTAGACAGTCTTTCAGACTCTGTTTCAGTATACATTTGGCTTTGGAAGTCCCACAGGAATACCTCATGCTATCAGTAGATATCTTACATGGAAACTAGAAAAGTATTTTAAAGGCAGAAAATGCTAATCTAAACACAATGCTTTTCTGAAATGCATTTTCTAAATGCAGTGGTTTGAACACAAGTGCACATGCAGTTGGGGTCTAGGTTTATATTTTCTCATTCCTGTCAGCTTTCAGTGATGTTGCAATTTCAGAGAAACTGTGCCATTATTATTGCAGCCTATATGTTGATTTTATAAACTATTTTCCATATACAGGGTTGTTTTGATTGGTATACCCTAAAGAACACCTGTTGACAAGTGAGCAGTGGAAACCCTTTAAATTACACTCCAATTAGTCCATGTGAATAGTGACAGTGGGGTGCTGCTGTAGGCTCCTCCCTCATGGGTCTGCCTTACACAGCCAAGTGCGGGAGCTGGGATCACACAGCTTGATGGTCCTTATGTATGGATATTTTTGAGATTAGGATGTCAGCCTTAATCCCATGTAATCAGTTTGTGCTCCTGTGGAAGCAAATGATGAAAACCTCTTCTGTCCAAAACAAATAAATATAGCAAATTGGTTTAAGACTCTTTCATGTGAGTTCTTCATGCTCACGATAAATTTAATTTTTCATAACCCACTAAAACCAGCCATATCTATAGTATCTATGGTATCTATAGTGGAATGTAAATTGGTATTGAAGGAGCAGATGAAAAGAGGAAAGGTTGAAGCCTGCTGTGCTCTGTGGCCTGGACATATGGTGAGAAGACACCAGCGACGTGGCTGGCTAGAAATCCCCTTGTGCCTCCTGTGCGTGGCCATGTGAGAGCCCAGCAGACTCTTTCACCCAGCAACAGCAGAGATGTTGGTGGAGGTCTCTGTGGTGAAGGAGCCTTCCTGCAGCCATGCACTCCTAGGGTACCTGCATTGCCAGCAGCAGCAAGCTGGGCTTGCCAGTGGCAGCCCCAGCCCCTGAGGCTGGCACTGCCCCTGCTGGACTCTCCCAACACCCTGGTGAGCACCAGCGAGCTACAAAAGCCCGGGGTGCCTCCGTGGACCCACTGTGTCTGTACCTCCGGAGCCATCCCAGGCAAGCGGGGGAGCAGGGGCTGCAGCTGCAGCTGCACACAATTACTGCCTCCACCCAGACTAAACAAAGGGCAGCCAAGCAGCCTGATCCCAGAGATAGAGGCTGGAGAGACTTATGCCTTCAGCCTGGGCCACTCACTCAGGAGGGTGCTGTGCACGGCCGAGTGTGCGAAGTCAGTGAGTCTCGGATAATTGTGAATGACAGGGAAAGGCAAGGAAAAGGGAAAGAGCAAGTTTAGCTTTGTAAAGGCATAAAAGCATCTCTCCCTTGTGCAGCATTGTTTTATTCCCCACTCAGAGGAAGGTCTGACTCTACTCACATGGATTTTAGGCACTACTTTTGGGGAGAAGAAAGAAGTTTCTGTGCTCTTTGAAGCCTGTGTATGCTGGTCAGACAGGAAGCCAGAGCTTCTGTCAGTCAACAGCACATGCAAAATTTATCAAGTATATTACTTGACAGAGGTTACGCTGTCATTACTAGCTAACAGGGCTCTGCCAGAGAATTTTTTTATGGAAGCATGTGTTGTCAAAGGCAAAGTGTCCATTGATTGATTGCCACAGCTGACCTAAACATACAGGGATCACTGTGTAATAACTCCTTTATCATATATAAACTGTGAAATGCTAAGTTCAATAACTCTAATGGTCTCACTTATAGCCCCAAAGAGAGGCAAAATCAAAGGAGCAGAAGAAAATGCCATCCTTTCTGCACCCAGTGCAGCAAGGCTGCACTCAGCTTGGAGAGGTGGGACTGTGGAGTAGGAACACCAAACCCTGCTGCATGCAGTGGGCTCAAGGGAAAACACCATCCAGCCCATGAGCTTAGCTTTACACACCAAAAAATCTACTTATTAAGTACTGCTCAGATCTATGTTTTCTACTAAACAGCATGCTATGGTTATCACAGAAATACTGTGCAACAGTCAGTTTGGTACATCCTAGGCCTGAAAACGGCTTAAACTTTCTCAAAGAATGATAGGCCACTTCTTGAAGGAGTTTCCTGGCTGCTTATTGAAGCTCCTTAGAAAAACCCAAATGAAACAATAAAAAGAAATCACTAAATCAAACTACTATCAACAAAATACTCCCAACCACCAAAACAATAACAACCAAACAAAACAAAAAGCCACACCAAATCCCCTGAAATAAAGTAGGATCTCCAAAAGAGGGAAAAATAAGCTTTCTGAAGCTATAGACTGCACTCTAAGATCTCTATCAGCTGTTTAAATGTATCATTGCAACTGCTTTCAGAGATAGAAACATAGGCAGTGAAAACAAGGCATGAACATTCCTTGCGTTGAGGTTTTCTTAGGGAAGGAGGAAAAGGCCTGAGTGAGGGAAGGGAACTGAAGATGATGTTTGTATTGTGGGCTATTACAACACTAAGAGTTTGGAAAATACAAGGTTTGAGGGGGAGGCTGAACTTTTATCTGTTGCTGCTCTCAAAAATAGAAATCACAGTTTTTCTTTAAATGCTACTATGAGTTCTCCCCTCAGGTGTGCCACAGCTATTAAAATATTCTGCCTAGCTGTAAATGCAGCAGCTGTTTAGACAGAGATCATTGGTAATGGTAATTTCAATAGCCAAGAGCCAAGCCCTTGTCCCCCCAGGGTCAATGACATAGCTACTACAAAAAACACATGGCACTGGCCTGAGAGTCATTTCTGATGGGGAGGTGGTCTTGTGGTTCTTGTGTCACAGAGTGTCCTGAGAGACTATGATAGGAGTGCAGCTGGGGACACACAAGGAGATTCTACATGAAGAAGCAGCCCTCTGAACAATTTCAGTCAGAAACCACTTGGCACTGGGATTAGGTTTATGCAATTACTTTTTTTTTTTTTTTGTTAAGCAGTCCAACTTTGGTTCTGCTCAAGTGAAACATTTGTGTAAGATGAAACAAGTAGTCCTTGCCCCTCTCAATACATGCACAAGGCTAGATCAAACTCACCATATTGCAAATCATCTTCTGGAAATCAAATTAAAAGGAAACAACAACAGCTCAATGTTATTAATAAGTATTTTATAATAACCAAAAAACCCAGCAGAAAATATCCAGGACAGATGCCCTCTGGATGCTGCACCTGTTGCTCTCTTGCCTGTTTAAGGGCAGTGCAGAGTAAGCGCTGCTGTGAGCAGAGCCAAGGAGGGGAGCAGTGTGCACTCTAGGGATACTCTAGCTTAGAGTGAGCTGAAACTGAAATTGGCAAGACACTTTACTTCAGAGCCACCTTATACCTGTATAATGCAAGCAGAGAGCATCCCAGCTCTGCAGGAGAACCCTCATGGGAATGCTGTACTGCAGCGGGAATTGTAGGCCATGAATGAGGAGCCCTGGAGAGCCAAGGCAATCTTTCCAGCAGGGCCAGGCATGTAGAAATGTCACAGCTGTAAATCTGGGTTAACGTCACATGGGCAAAATGTCCAATGAACTGGAAAGCATTCACTCCTTCTGGTTGAAACCATATACAAATAGATTTCCATGAAAGTGGTTTCCTAGAGTTTCAAGCTGAAAACAAAATTTAGTCAATCGATTCAGGTAAGAATTTTTTTAGCTTGTGAGATTCATTTAAACCTGAAGTGAAATGCTGTAGTCAGTGAAAACTACAAATGCATTTTTCCCAAACCCATCCTAGTCAGCCAATAACCCATCAACTCACCAGGCTGTCCTGTTATTTAGTACTAAGAGGAGATATTATCCACTTTATCTTGCCTTGTGGATAATTTCTCTGCCATTTGCTGGTAGTCACAAAAGATGGATTCAAATATCTAGGGTTTCTTCTAAAAGTCTAGACCTAGAGCTAGCTACAGAGATCTGCCAGATTTTGCCTGAGTCTCTTGCCATTAACAGGCGATCCCAACTCTCTCACATGAAGAGCTCAAAGTATAAACCAGCAAAACACTTTACCAGGGGATACAGTGACAAAAAATCAGTAACTCAAGGATCAGGGGAGCATAGTACAAACAATAAGTCTCTCATAGAGCAGGGACTTCAGCTGCAACGAATCACAGCCACTACAATGCAATAACATTAATTTACAGTATTTGTATGAGGAAACGCTTCAGGGGGACTTGGATTAAAGGCCAACGTGCCCTGTGAAAATGTTGGAGGGCATTATTCCTTATGACAGTAATAAAAGTACAGTCCTCTTGGTCAGATCTGTGGGGTTTTGTCATGTGCTTTCCATGCCCCATATCCTGTTTTAAGTGTAGCACTTGGGATACTTCATCATACATGCCTGTTTGTTTTTGTTCACCAGTTCCTTACAGGATAGTTTCTCTTACAGCCTTAAAAGAAGAGCTCAAGTTGAAATCAGTTCTCTTCTCAACAAAGTCAGCAATTTCATTCCTGCTGGAAGTGTCTTACAGTACCTGGAAGGCTGGGCAAGAGTGGCCTGTGATAACCAGCTCTCACCTGTCACCTTTCTTAAAAATAGCTATTGACTCAGCCTTTCTTATGACTTCCCACTGGTGCTCAGTAACATTGTAAATAAACAGTGAGGGATTCTGATGGTGCCCTACAAATTCTGGCAATGTCCACAGAGAATCCCATCTATCCAGTCACAGTGATTGATATTCTCCATCTCATCTTTTATATTCAAACAACAAATTGTTAAGAGTCTGCAGTCCTATATGAATGCGTGGTCCCAGTTCCTTCATGGGGGTGTTACCCACAAATAATATAATATGGGGCACTCCTGACTTGGGTACTTGCAAAAATTCCACAGGGAAGCAGATGAATGTATTTTACAGCATGACTGAGATGTGATATGGACCTGTTCTAAGTGACTCCACTTGTCACTTTCTTCCTCTCTCATGCCCCTTTTTGTGAGATTGCATTTTAAAAAGATTCAGCCTCTTGTGATTGTCATCTTAAATCTGGAAAAGAGACAATGAAGACCTTCCTGTGTGGCTTTTGCCACTGGGTCCTTCATTGCATTCAGGAGCATCTCAGTCCCAGTGGTGTCAAATGCTGATGAGAGGAGTCAGAAACCAGGCATAAGCAGCCTTCCAGGTGTGGGGAGAGAGGCCCAGTGGGAAAGGATGCATAGCACACACTTGGAGAAGAGTCAGCCACTCTGAGTCAGCGAGCAGCCAGGGGAAACAAGATGATGGAGGAGGCCTACATTTGGAAGCAGAATGGTGTTTCAGGATCCAAAGTGCTGTGCATCAACATCATCACCATAAAGCAAAAGGCAGAAGGGAGGCCACGGAGAACTAATAAACAGATGAAAAGCTGGCTCACAGAGGTACCTGGCTCTGCTGCAGGTATTATAGTCAATTTGAACATCTCTCTGAAGAGAGTTTTCAAAAACATCTTTTTGAGAGGTGAGCTTGCCAAAAATAACATTTTAGCAGAAGCACAGCTTGTCAAAACCAGCATTTTAGCTAGGGCAAGTGCTCAGTGTGCAAATAATGTTTTTGCAGGAGCACAGCTTTTCACATTGGAAGGTAGAAGCTGTTAGTACACCACTTTCACTAAATCCAAACCTCCCCCCTTCTTTTTGATAAAACATTATTTTCATCCATCCTGTTCCCCTAAAAAAACATTATTTCTGGAAAGTTCCTACCCTTCATGCAACACTATTTTCCTGAAGCAAAACTCCTGATAAAACTCCACTTTCAGCAAGCTTTTCTCCTTAAATTGCCATGGTCCTCATGCCTGATAAAAAGGCATTTTCTGTTAAGGCTCCAATTCTGATAAAATGTTACTTTTTCCAAACCTCTGCTCCTGATAAAACATTCATTTTGCCAAGATTGGCTCCTGAGAAAATGTTATGTTTGGCAAGGGCTGTTCCTGATAAAACATTTATTTTTGCCAAACCTCCACTTCTATTAATTTTTTTTTCCCCTCAAAATTATTATTATTTCCCCTAAAGCCTCCTTAATGTAAGATATTGGATATGACACAGTGGGTGACAGAGTAGCAGTTGCCAACAAGTCTTTTATCCACAGCCATGATCATTACCAGTGAACCCCCTGGAACTCTGATGTTGAATGCCTCTTTTACAGTGTGGAGTCCTTGGAAGGAACAATGAAAAAGATATTTGCACCCTTGTGCTGAAAACAGGTTTAGTTATCATATTAGCTCCTCATGTAAGGCAGACCTGGCCTTATTTGATAATTAATCAAATCAGACTCACCAACAGGTCAAAGGAAAAACAGTTAGGATGTTCAGGATTTTCCAGTTCTATAATATGGAATGTTCCAGTGGGGTTAAATGAGGTTGTAGACAGGGGACCAGATCACTGCTTGTTCACAGCAAACCTTTAGACTGCCAGCAGTCTTGTGGCTATTCCATCTCATTCTGCCCATATTCACATTGGTATCTGCCACAATGCACCCCAAATTTCTCAAAAAATGCTTCTTACATGAGCACATGAACAAATCTGTTCCTGCCATAGTGAGCTGATGTGGAGAGGGATGACAGCAGCAAAGGGCAGAGGCATCTTGTTAGCAGAAGGCAAGAAGACTGGGGTAACATTCTGAAACACACCAGCCCTTTGAGTGACCGCATGTGCCTCTGTCTGGCAGTGCTCAACCTGCATCCAAAGCATTTGTCTACTTCCATGTCAACTGTCATTCAAGGGCTAGAAACAAGCCATCTGGTATTTTTTCATTTGTCTGCAGCTGATCACACGTGTGATCAGTAAATTGTGGCACAGAATGTGTGAGAAGAGGGTGAGGAGCTGAGGCAGTCTAGCCTGGAGAAGGGTCAGGTCTCTAAATGCTGCCTGGAGTTACCCAAAGGGCAGTATGGAGATGGGGCCAGACTGTTCTCAGAAAGAGCACCACTGCAAGGTTAGGAGGCAATGGGCACAAGCTGCAGCACGGGATATTAGATGAAAGCAAGAGTAAATATCACCATGAGGGTGTCCAGGCACTGGGACAGGTGCCCAGAGAGGCTGTGGAGACTGTTTTTGGAAATACTCAGAACAGGGCTGGACACAACCTGAGCAGGACACAGTTCTTCTTTTAGAAGGCAGTTAGACCAGATTAGCAGAGGTTCCTTCTGACCTAAACATATGATTTTCAGCATGTAGAAATGTTCAAGCTGGAGCCCAGACAACAGAGAGCATTTTCTTCACAGTGAATAAAAACTTTAAGCTGAGTTGAATGTTAAACTGTAGCTGGTATATTTTGTTTATTCTTACTAGTTAATGTTAATATTCTTCAATGTATTAGCCTCCTGAAGATTAGATGGAAGACAACAATTCATGTCATGAAGCATTAAAATAAGAAATTTTGATTAAATATCTTATTTATGAATCTTCAAAGACATGAGTGAGAACTAGAGATATAAAAACTCAGTGCAGTCTCACATGGCAAAAGTTGAAGAAAGATTTGCATGGAAGCTATGGAAGAATGTGGGCAGAGGCAGTCAAAATAGTAGTAACACCCTTCCTAGCAGCAAAACACACTTTGATCATTTTAAGCCAATCAAGAAACTGCATTTTTGGGAAGTGCTCACTGGTTCTGGGCTGAAGTTTCAGTAGCAATGCTAGTTACTCTTTCTTACCTCTGTACCTGTGCTTCTAAGCCAAAGAACTGTTCTGGGTGGGGGTTTTTTTGGCTTGTGATATATAAAATTCATTCACATCAGTGCTTGTACTGTGAGAGCTGATTTGGGTGAGGCTGGCAAGCCACAAATATTGCATTCACTTTCTTGTCTGTCCTTGCAGTTCCTGTTCCCAGGTTTAGGGGTACCCAAGACCTAGAGGCAGTGATGGGCAATTGTGTGACAATGTCTTTGTCTCAGAGACTACTTTAGGCACTAAAAATACAAGGCTGCAGATAGGAGTGTTATCTGCAATGCTGAGCCCAGACAGCCTATCTTTCACAAAGAGCAGAGCACTGGGGAGAATGCTGCATACCAGAGTGCCTTTGAATTGTAACCCTCTGCATCAGAAAAGTCTGGTCTATATTCTGGACAACAAAGCTGAAGAGTAGCATATGAGCTACTCATGGACTAATCTCATCTCAGTTTGCCAACCACTGGGCTCAATACCTGGCTAGTCCCAGTAATAATGAGCATGGTTCAGAGAGCTGGCTCAATGTATTTCACTGTTCCCTTGCTCAGCAGGGAGGGAAGGAACCCTTTTCCATACAGTTAGCTTTATATTTGCAAATAAAACTTAAAATCAAAGGCTTTTCTTATTACAAAGTATATGAAATAATTAATGAGCCCTCTCTTGCTTTCTTGTACTCTCATATTAACAAAGTAACAGTGGAAAAAATATAGTGACATGCAAATCTTTAAATTGTTAACCTGCCAAACATGACAATACTACCTATGTTTTGTAGTACTGGGAGACTGGAAGATCAGTGTTGACCCTTTCCCTCTCTCCGTACCTCAGCAGATGCAGATGTGTTCTGAAAATGGAGCAAACCCCTGCCTTTTTAAGAACTTCTCCAGAGTTCAACATTAATCTCTCACTTCAGATGAGCAAATGTTATGATCCTTGACTGGTTTCATTTGTGTTAACTTTTCTTCCCAGAATGGGAGCATTTTCATGCCAAGAGGCAAAAAAATGAAAATGTTTTCCAGGTTTTGTGACTGATGAACCTTAGATCCATTACAGAGAGAAATATTAACAAGTCAGTAGTAATGATGGACAGCAATCTATCAGTTCTGATATTGCAACGAATTTTGTGACTGAACAGTAAGAACAAGATTCAAATGCAGTTGCTGATTTCAAATGCTGCATGCTGCAATGCTAAACTTTGGGTACCAAGGTAATGCTCAGAATATACCCCAAATCAATGTCCCCTTCTGAAAAGGTCAGCCATGAATTTTACTGCACTGACATTTAAGTTAAGGTCATGCTGACCTTAGAGAAAGTTGCCTCTTGCATCCTATTCATATTGGGCTTTTAGGGGAGTCACTTTGCTCATATTAGTCCTTTGTAAATATTTCTAGTTTTCCTTTTGTAAGACCTGGCCTCTGGATAGGGAGCTTCCATTTATGTTCTTGCAACATTTCCAAAATACAAGCATGTGCTTAAAGCATTTTTCACGTTCTTCAAATATCAGCTTTTTTCAATGTCCACACTTCCACATAAAACAAAACTGTTGAAATAAAGGGTAGTTTCTTTAGCTGTTCAGGATTTCTTCTCCCAAATGTGAGGCATGTGAATCAATAGGATGTGTTTTACTGTATCTCCACAAGTATTTCCATAACGCACAGCAATGTGAAAGCTGTAAACCCACTGACAGCCTATTCCACTCATTTTTTTCAATACTCACAACCTCTCTGGTTTCTGGGTTCAGCCTTGGGAATAGCCTTTCATTATCTAACAGTAGGAGTTAGAGTTTCCCTGAAATCTCTGTATGACTCATGTTGTTGGTCTATTTTAAGAAAGCCATCCCATTTCCAAAATTCAGTCACTTCTAATATCCTCTGCCCTGTTCACCTGCCACTCCTGGCTGCTCTTCAGCAGCTAATCTGCACACCACATAAGCATTTAGAATTTGCAGTTAAACTAGGAACAAGATATCAGTACTTGGCATAGTTGATGACCTTTCTGATAATGACATAAACAGATTAAGAGGTATTTTTTTAAAAAGCAGACCTCCCCCACCCCAAAACACAACAAGACTTTGCTTGTAGGAGTCATGCATCAGGTCCTGACTCATTTGCTATTCTAAATGGCTGACACAATTATCTTATGCTTAAAATATTAGTGCTGTAAATAAAGCCATTAATGCTTATGTGGTTTTCTAGGAAGGCTTTACTAAGAGATTTCATTTTTCTATCAATCCTTGTAGTAGACACATGTCTAGAGGCCAATCTCTGTCTAGACATTACTCCCTTAATATCATACACATAAAGTCAGAATTGCATTTCTCCACAATAATCTACCTAGTCCACAAACAACATGGCATGAGTAAGAAGATATGAAATGTCTTGCTTCACAACTCAGGCCAAGACTTTTCAATTTCTCACAAATAAAAGGAGGTTAATGTTAAAAACAACTAGACAGAATGAGACTCCATTGATATTTTCTGTAGTAAATAACCAGAGGTCAGAAGTAATGTTGGAAGTGGTTTAGAACTGTGTAGGCTGTGAATTCTCCACAATATGAAACCAGTTGCCAAGTAATTTCTCTTGCTGGGAGGAAATGAAACATTGAAACAGAAAGCAACTCTCTGTCCCCTCTCCTGCCTTTTGATGAAGGGAACAGGTAAAAAGAATTTTTACTGATACTGTCTGACTGGTGCTATTTAAAAATTAAAATCATGGCTTCCTTTCCTTTGGAAAGCTGGGGGGGAAAAAACTCTTTCTCTTGACATGCAAGGATTGAACAGAAGGCAACTGATGCCTGGAGCCATGAGGCAGAAACATCAGTGCCGATGCTCAGCCTTAGCCACTGACTCAAACTACCTTGCCAGCAGCATAGCTGGCTGCCTCCGTGCCCTCAGGTCAGCTTGGCTCCAGGCTTCCTAGAGCATGAATTTCCATGATTTACAAGCTGTGGGGTTAGGAAAGACTATATGATTGCATGGGTTGACAGCACTGTATTACTACTGCTCCCCGCAACTGTTAATTACAGTGAAATTTGAAGCATTGGAGAGGGCTTCTAGAATACAAGGAAGATGCTTGCAGAAAATATATCTTAACAATATCAAAAATACATCCCCAAACAGAAATGAATATTAGGTTGCTTTAGGAAATTCTGAGTTCCATTATTTAATGCTCCTTATATTTTGCAGTGTACCTCTGCAAAAGAGAGGAGGTAATAATTTTATTTTTACTTGGTGGCAGCCATTAAAACCAGTTCTAGACTAGAGAGGAAGAAGACAAGGTTAACTGTCCAACAACAAAAACTTCCAATGACTGCAGTATAGTGCAGATACTGATAATATGTATGAATATCTTTTTATTGCAACAGTACTGTGGCTGGAGAAAGAGAGCTGTGATATCTATCCTGGTAAGATAACAGTTGTGTTCCACTCTGAAGCTTGGAAAAGGTACAGAGAGCAGTCTGTAAGGCAGGAGAGGACATGTACATGCTGTAAAACACAGAGCAGGAAAGTCCATTGTTCCCTGAAGCTATAAATTCTGTTCAGCAGACATGCTATCTGAGAATTATTTTGAAAACTAACTTTGGTAAAAACTCTCAATGGTTGGCTAAAAGCTCTGGTCAACCTAAAGAAATAGAAATCATGGGGACCTTGCTCTTACTAGAAGGGCTGAGGTAAACCTCCTCATAGCCGGGCGCCTTGCAGATACGATTGACTGGAATCTCCACTGGTAAATATTAATAAAACTTTCCCTGTCAGCACTGAGACATTCACACACAGCACAAGAGAGCTGTGAGTAGATCTAGAAAAATGATGGAAAAGAGAGGGAAGATTATCTTCTGAGGAGCAGGATGCTGGCAGGTCATCCAGCTGTCAAAGAGAAGGGGTTCTCTTTCTTGACATCCTCTCTCACTGTGCTGAGACTATCTCAGCATAAATCTGGGGATAATGAAAGAAACCCATTTCTTAATATTATTTCCTTTTTGTTTTTCTTCCTTTCTTTGGAAGTTCTTTTACCTGCACTATCTTTTATTGGAATTTGAGTTGCATGGTGGCTTGTCTGCTCCTTCTCATTCTGCCACTCATCTGAACTTTTTAAAACTGCCTTGTTTACCACTAAACCTCCCTGGGCAATGTGAGGAAGGTGTTTGTAGCCTTCAAAAAATCCTTTATTCATGTTGCACCTACCTGCAAAAGTCACAAAAGGAAATAATGAGCAATTTGTTCGCATGAATTTCTACAAAAATGCCATCCATCAGTGTGCTTCTAAGAAAGCAGACTTTTCTAACAGCTTTAATTGCACAGCATAAAGAATTTACTGCAGAGAAAAAGGGACTCTCAGAAGGTTGCTTTTTCACCACAGAATATTCAAGTTCTTCTGAAGACCGCATATAACTTACTAGAATGCTTAGAAATGCTTTATTATTTTCTTTTCAGAAGTGTAAAAAAATATTCTAAAGTACATATATGGACTGAACACAGATTTACTGCCACTGGCTCTTTGTAAGGCAGCCGGAATGAGGCTGCTCGTGTACATAAATGAGTCCAGCTGGTACATTTACTCGCAGCTTTATAAGAACACCTCCAGAACTGCTGAATGCTTGTGAAAGGTAGGGTATCAAACAAACTAGACTGGACATGTGGGCCAGTTGATGGGCAAGGCACTATAAACCTATCCATAACTAGTGCAGCTGTGACTATAAAACTTTTCAGAAAACCCCCCAAAAATCAGACACACAAACATTTAATGAATTTCAAATGAAAAACCTGGAATGCTTAGAGGGATTATGTAATGATTTTTTGGGGAGTCCATTACAGCTCACACTTAAAACAAGAAGTGAGGTTTAGAAGTCAATATATTTTGTTGCTTCCTTTAATCAGGCTCAATTAAAATTTCCCAGCAACAATTAACCTTCTATTTTTAAAATCACATTTCAGAGTGCAGCCTGGTATTAATATCCAGCAAAACAAGGGGACCTCTTTAATATTGCTGCCAAGAGAGTGGTAGCATTGTGGTTCAAAGGCAAGCTTTACTTATTTGTGTTAAACAGAGAAAGCAAAGCCATTTGCCTCATGTGTAATAAAAGCCTATCTGAAATTTATTCTTCCTCTAGCAGTGAAGTGCCTACATCTGGTCACTGCAGTGCCCCTCAATGAAAGTTTATGTCCTCAGGATCAATTTTTTAATTTATTTACTTTTTTCCCACCCCAAGTGTCAACCATTGGTAATCAAACCCTGAGGACTGATTTCAGTGTTATCATCTGCACCTTTCCTTTACATGAACAGACAAATGGGAACTCATTGTTTTATAGACATAGCAAGGTATTTGTAGAGATGCCTGTTGTGAGTGCACAGTAGTAGCATCTCTTCAAGTTCTGAAAGAACCAAGTAAGCTTTATGAACCTGGTCTAAGACATATCTGACCATTGACCTCAGATTGGTTCAAAGATAGTGAGCAAAATGGGAAATACTTCCCATCAAAGCTCCAGAGAAAACATTTCAGTATAGTAGCAGTGGGCAAAGCATGACTTTGTAGCAGTATGTGCACACAAGATTTATTTCTAGCACAGTTCTTGGGCTAGAAGAATGTCTCTGAAGAATATCACAGTGATCACAACCTGCACAGCATCCTTGCTTAGCTTCACATACCTTCTTTAGCATGGAGAATTTTCCCATTCCCTTTTGTTCCATGGGCTGCTAAGCACCCCAGTCAGGCCCCATATGCAGGGGCAGCTCAGGGGCCATCATGTCCCTGATCATGAGATCCACTCTTCCATACCTGGCCCGAGCCATGGAAAGCACTGGTTGTGCAGCCAGATACGACGTGTGTCTGTAGCTCTTGGGGAAATTGCCAGAGCCCATGCTTCTGAGGGACTCATGGCCTAAGTCTCCACAGAGTTTGGAAGCTACTTCACAATTCCTGAGGTGGTGCTGCTGAGACAAATGAAATTACTCTGGGGACTGTCAATTAGGTAAAAATGTTCTGCAAATGGAATCTGGCTAGAGCAGACAGGCCAAGCCTCTATAATAAAGGGGAGATAAAAACTGTTTTGGAGGACCTTTCTGCCTGTGCTACCTTATGGGAAATGGCTGTATTTCATTCTGATCTGAAATCCTCTCTCAATACAACCTCAGGCACATCTATGTGGAGAATGAAGACAGATCATATCCTCTAGCAGAGTGCTGGTGATCAGGCACCATGCAGAGCATCTTCTCCATGCACAGTTCAGCTGCTCACACCTATTACAAGCCAGACAATTTTCACACAATAAAGTTGTTCAGAGACAAAACTTTTGGGACTATCAAATCATATTAAGAATATCTTCTTCAGCAAGAATGAAGCACTCACTTTTTATTACACTGACATGTTACAGTCATCAGCTTCCAAACCAGGGAAGTAAAGCCAGGGGAGTAAAAATAGCTGAGAGGGCTGAATTTTCCCTGTTCCACACAGATTCAGGAGAATGAGTGAAATTTGAAATAGTTGCCAGTTTGTTTTCTAAATAAACCCATTGATAAACTACTCCCTGAAGTATGGGCATAGAGTAATTGATCCCACGCTTCAGCTTCTCAACTACTCAGCTATGATCCACAAGGCTTCTTCTGTAACAAGCAAGTGCTGAGAAAATACACAAACTTCAAAATCAACTCCTATTTGCCTGGACTTTTTAACTCTAATTTTCTTCTATTCCTGACAATCAGAAGTCTCTATTTTTATTTTTCTCCTATTCTTGTTGAACTGGATCAGCAGCAGAACAATACAATGCAACTCTGAGGGCGTTATGTTTATTTATGCTGGCTATGAGGCCGGCCTCAAAGCATACAAATGCCAAAAGATTTGACTCAGTAATAAATACTGCTGCTAAGATCATTCCCCTTCCTTGGGGTTTTTTACTCTGGAAAAAGCAAAAGAAAGGCAGAAAAGTGCATTGTTTACCTCAAACTACAGGCCAAATTCCAAATTTTTGCTTCCTGCTGCTAAAGCATAAATTGTGAGAAAAGTTTCACATAGGTTTAAAAAGCCTATCTCTAGCAGAACCCCTGCTCAGGCACTGTCAAAGTCAGACTATGTTAATTATCTCCCTTTAGCATTTTGAGTTTGAATTACAATTTCTCCTGCTTCAGCTAACAGGCCATCTTAAAGTCCCATGCTGGATTAGTAGTGATAATCTTTCCTTCTTTGGATCAAGTCCACAATGGTGGAAACAGGGCCAATCTCTTATCTCACATAGTCCCTGTCTAATTCACCCTCAATGCAGACATCTCTTTATTTGCTATCAAAACCAGGAGTCAAAACAGATGAAACTGAAAGTAGCAGCCCACTGATACAAAAGTCTTCTGACTACTGGACAATTGGTAACTTAGCATGAGTTCTCTGATTTCTTTGATCAATATGAGAATTAAAATGTTCTAATGTAATTGCCAAACACTATGAAACCAGTGCACAGTGTATCTGCTCCCCTCCTTCCTTCTGTCCTTTCACCACCTTAGATGATTAATATGAATCACTGCTGCTTGGGTTGACACAAGCTACAATAAGAGTGGTAGTATTGCTTTGAAAGATATCTGCTGCATCACTCAGTACCTTTGTTAATGTTTGCTCTCTAGGTATGATGTCCTTAACAAAAATTTACCCACTCTAATTTGCCATCACCATATTTAATTGTGGGTGCAGAAAGGCTTTCAGTGTGCACCCTTGCTGATTGGTCTCTTAGAGATTCAGGGATACAATAATGGTGCTGGAGTGTGGGCAACAGGAGCTGCAGTGTGAAGAACTAACACAGTGCTGTGCAGAAATATTTCCTAAAGAACAATGCCTGGATGCTGAGTTGACCATACAGCCATGTGGACCATGGCCAAACTTCAAATAAATCTGGCTATGTACAGTGGAATCTGAGAGGACTGTCACTGGCCTCTGCATCTGGCACCATTTCTGTGAAACCAAACACTTTAAGGAGAGTTTTTCCTCTATTTCACCACTACTCCTATGGCACACTGGTAACATTTTTTTCTTCAAGTGAAATTTTAGAGGTCACTGCTCTGGCCGATCTCAGACACCAGTCCAAGAATCTGTCCTGAGATATCTTTCCAAGATATAATCTGGCTGCGTTTGTTTAGCACACACAAAATTTTAGGTGCACTTCTATTTGTATCACCCTGTAACAAGAGTAACTTCCTTGAGACTGACATTGATTGTGTTGGTACCGTAAATATCTCAGCAAAATGACATTGCAAGCCACACGACTACAATGTGGTTTGCTAATCCAGCAGTGTGTTTTTCTAACTCTGTGATTTATGTCAAGGCTGTATCAATCAAGGATTGTAAATGCATAAATCTAATTGGTTTTGTGATTTGTTTTTGGAGAGTGCACTGAATACTAGCAATAACACACTCCAGGCTACACATTTCCAGAGGATTACTGAACTTATTACTCTTCTTGGGTGGTTAAAGTCAGTCACACAAATACCTTTATAACACTGCATATAGAGGGCCATATTTTTATGGTATAGTATATGAAAGAGATAATTTCAACGGATAACGGCCTCGCACCACTTCATAAATGCTGAGGCAAAATCAGGACTTTATTGAAAAAGGAAATTGATCTCAAGACAATATTCTGTTGCAGTTGCTGAAGATCACAGCTACTTTATTACAATAAGTTCAGCCTACTATGTGACAAATGAAGGGGAGGTAGCTAGTTCTTGTAGACTTAAATCTGCAGAAAGAAGCCTAGGAGATTGTATGTGTAAGTGCCTGCAACCAAAATGCTCAGAGTGCATGGGGAGATGAAGGACACTGGTTCTGTGTTAATAAATATCCTGCCTTGGTGCTACTGCACTACTCCTGTGTGCAGCTGAAGGAGGAAAGGCTAACAAGGCATTCATTTCAGTGGGACAGGCAGAATAGATATAATGGATAAAGTCTGAGATCTAGTAAAAAAATGGGAATTTTCTCCTGGGACCTTAACCTACGTCCTTTGCTAGTTTCAACTCCTACAGATGCCCATTCACACCTTTCTCAGAGATAATGACTGAACACTAGGCAAAGGCAAAAGCCTGTTTACACTCTATGCAGACACCCTCACGCAGACATGCATGGTTGTGCAGCACAGCTGGGCCAAGGCTTTGCACCTCTGGCAGCCCCAGTCCTGCGTGTGGGCTGCAGGAGCCGGGCACACTTACTTTTGCTAACTTACTGTCTTCAGCTGGGCTGCCTGCATGCCACACAATTAGGGGCCAATCAATCTCAGAAATACATATCTGATGATGTCCTCCTCTTGAGCAAAAGGAGGGAGTATAGGAACTGTTGCACTGGATCTGTGGGTTGGGTCTGGCCATGATCCCTGACAGGTGCTCAGCAGATGCCAGTGCACCACAGTTGGCAGATGTGGGCTAATCTCTGCTCCACACGCATTAGGCCGCATCCTGATCACAGGCTTAAACTCTGAATCAAGAGGTTTAATGGCTGGATTGCTTCCAGTGGGCCAGTATTACTTATGTAATTGAATTGGGGTTTGTCCACACAGCAAGATAAAAGCAGGAGGGCATCCTGTTTTGGAAGCACTGGGTTAGCACAGGGACTGCAGCCAGGTCCAGGGAGTTATACCCTTTATACCAAATGGACTAGACAGCTGAATCAGGCCCTGACCCTGAAAAATAATGTGTTTGAAGCAATCCCAGTGAATTTTCCCCAGGAACTGGAGTGTGTCCATGATATTTCCAGTGTTTTAGCACTCTGGCCAGCTCAGACTATGATGCATGCAAATGGCAGGAACCCTTCCAGCGCCTGGTGCCAGGCACCTCCCTGGCCTCGTGCCCTGCTGCCCAGCAGGACAGCAGCTGTGCCCCATCAGCCTTGCCTCCACCGGTGCCCTTCCTGCAGGATCCAGACTGCAGGGAGGGACAGGATCTGCCAGTTTTCCTTGACACAAAAGCCCATGTCTGGAGAATGCAGGGTCTCCAGCACAAGTTTTAGAACTGATTCAGTGTAACCCTGCAATGCATACAGTGATAGGACTTAGCAGGTTGTTTTACCAGGTTTAGGTAATCAGTTACCTTGTTGGGAGAAGTCTAGTAGGTACAGTAATACCAGACAGGTGTTTGTTAATACTAGAACCATACTTCCTCAGGGCATTTGACCTCATCAGCTCCTGATGTTGGCTCCTTAGCAGAGACCATTTTCAGCTGACATCCTTTGTTTGGCACATCAACCTCTTGTATTTCACCTCCCTGCTCATAGGTGCTAAAATAAAACAGAAAGGGTTAAGTAGGTTAACAAGGTTGTCCATGCTGAGCAGTGGGAAAACTGTGTGAGGTTGGCCTAATTTTCCATTCCAAACACTCAAAGGCATGATTGGGATGGGCACCTGGGCTGGCAGACACTAGGAGGAACACAGATGAGGGGACCCCTAACTTCTGGTGTCATAGCAGGATTACAGGCTTTGGAGACTCTTTCTCAATCTTGTTGGATTTGATGGAAGTGTCATTTTAAGATGATGTCTGAAAAGGCCCATGAAAAGAGCATAAAACTGTAAGATACAGGGTGGAATAGGAAATATAGCCACTTGCAACCCAAAGTGGCAAAGATTTATCTGTGTGTTTGATTTTACATGCGTGATCAAGAGGCTGGGGAGAGACTGGTGAACATGGAGGATTTTTAGTCAGATGCATGAATGTTTCAAGCATCCAAATGTGACAGGCATGGAGTCATAAATATATGCCTTCTTTTTTTTTTTTCTTTATTTTTTCAGAACTTGGTATGAACAAATGAAATTCTTGTTCCTGTATCTGTTTACCAAATTAACCCTCTATGGATTTTTTTATGGTTGCTGTTCTCCAGTAATTACACTGTTCTGCAATCAATATGTATTCAAAGACAACTCCCATTAGATTACCCAGATTGTTTGGGGTTTATTTGAAACATGCCACAGTGTTAAGATGCTATTCTTAACATATATACTATATATTAAACATATGGATCCTTGAGGAATTTGTCCTTATGTCTGTCTTCCTCTCTAGTTGAGGTATTATTGAATGCTTAGAGCCCATGTGATGCTGTACTTAAGTGGAATTTAGGGTGGCTCTCGGGGTGATTAATGGTAGAAGTAGATGTTTTGTCAATACAAAGGAGAGAACTGGAATAGTTTGGTGGTTTGTGGTTTTTTTTTAAATCATTATGGCATTCAGTTTTGCAAAATTTAAGTTATTTCCAGAGAGACAGAATAGAGAGAAGAACAGAAATATGTTTGTGCCTTTGGAGAAAAAAAATTTTTTATTCATGATTCAGTAGCTTAGTGAAACTTCATCATAGGTCAAAGTTTAAAGAGAGGTCTTAGAGGATAAAAAATTTTCAGGCAATGTGCATCCTGGAGCACTGCTGAAGAGAATACCAGTCATCTCAGCTGCTCACTGCCAGCGCAAAGCCCACCTAGGCTTAGTGAAGACAGAGATTTCAGCATGGAATGGTTACTTGGTGTGATAGTGACAGTGATGCTGGCTCCTCTTGGTAGGTGTGTGACTCACCAAGTCGTTGCCTGTTATTGTCATGTTTGGTGAAGGCCTGAGTCCCACAGGCTTAAAACTAGATCCTAAAGGATGGAGGAAGTGAGCCCCTCTTCCTCCAAATAGCAGCCAGTGTGTGAGTTGCCAGAGGTGTAAGGCAGGTGGGAAATTAGGTAAAAACCAAAAAACCCAAACAAACAAAAACCAAAGGAAGAAGAAGAAGAAGAAGAAAAACCAGTCACTGTTTTTCCGTGCACAGAGTGACTTCCAGCAGACTAATCCTGAGTGTACAATTGTATACCTGCATTATAACACGAGAAGTCCCTTCTTGCAAGTACCTGCTTCACAGCCTTCAGGAGGAGACTAGCTCTGTAACCTAGAATTCTGCAGCCATGAACCTATTCTGCAAACCTTAGGAGAAGGATGTGAAATTCTCCCCCCTTCATGGCTGCAAAGAGAGCAGACATTTGTACCTCTATGTAAAAATCCTTTTGATTTCTTTATGTATTCAGAGCCTGCAGAGCCTTTATTCTACTCTTAAAACAAGGTCAATAGAAGAAATGAAAATGATAGGTGTACTCCTCTGTTCCTTATGTTGTTATTCTTCTCATTTCTACCAGATCTCACCTCAGAAATTACATCTCACCACCCACTTGAAAAATCTGCTTTCCTAGCTACTGTGTTTGGTGTGTAGGCTATATGATAATATTTTTTCTTTGTAAATATCATACAAATTGATTTCATTGTAGTATCAGAAAAAATGTCTGAAACACTTTCATTGTCACGAGAAACTTTCACAAGACCTTTCATAAACAAGGAAATTAGTTGTAATTTTTAAGTATGGGCCTTTTGTGGGATTAATTTTTTCTGACTTCGTTCTGACACTGTTTCTAAAGTATCTCGTTTATCACTAACCAGGTAGAAATTTCTTTTTGTGTGTGTTATTTTACAATGATATATGTATAGACATAAATAATTTCAGGAGCCAAAAAAATGCCAGGAAAATTATTACTTCCAGTGCTAGTGTTGAAACAGTGCCAAGACTAAAGTTTTGTAAATTGGGCTGTAAGTGTGAAATCCCTCCAGCTGTTAAAAGTATTCCATATCTAATTATAAGTACAATTTTTCAGACTATTCTCTCCATTTGGATAACCCTGAAATTACATACTGTATGCCTGGAAGTGAGGGCCACATGTGTTCTGTGAAAACATCCAACAACATAAAGAAAGAAAATAGTCAAAACAGATAAACCACATTTTTGTATGGTTTTGTATGGTTTTGTCAGTGTTTTCCTATGTGGCTTTCTTTGTTTTCAAAACATTTCTTTCTAAACACCATTTACTGTAATGTGCCTACCCTGTCATTCCAGATGGTGCCAATAGTTATATGTAAGGAAGTGACTATTTTTTAAAGCTATTTGTACAGGAGGCTAAAACAACAGCTGCATGAGAGCAGAGAAGCACCAAAAGAAAAGGAACTTTTTTGTAGTCACTGCTCCAGCCTTCAGAAACCAACTGCAAAAGCTCTTTGTGAGCAACAAATAGCACAGTCAGAAAGAGGGTAAGCTGTCCATTTAATGGAATAACTTAATCAGACTGATGGGAATTGCATTTTTTAAAATCAGTTGCAAAACTTTCTGGTTGTATCTGACCCTCTGCATTTTGCAACAAAACTTATTAATGTCTTTGTCACTCATTAGCAAAGCTACTCAGTGCAAAAGTGAGGTGCCAACCTAAAAATTTGCAAACTTTGCTGGATTGATCCAAAACTAAAGCTGCCACAAATTAGGACCAAGCATGCCCTTTCAGTACCAAACACCACCTCTGAGCTGATACCCAGACCCTGGGGAAACAACTTCTTTTTTCCATGGAAAATGGCCTCCGTTTGTGGCCACTCACACTGGCTGACACTGGGGTGCCAACCTAAAAATTTGAAAACTTCACTGTGTTTCTCCAAAACTAATTATGACATAATGGCAATTATGGCAATTATGCCAGCAATCTCCTGAATAGGAGCCTAGTGACAGAAGCATTAGATAAAAACTGAGTCCTACACCTTAAAAAGAGCAAAATGTTGGCAAGACTGGGAAGATGCAAAAAACATTTGCCCTCAAAAACATTTGTCATCATACTTTCATTGTTCTCCTCTGACTGCATTACAGCTCCATACATTCCCTAGGAAGAAACATATGTGTGTATGTGTATCTGTATATATAAGGCTTTATTTATTCCTTTGTTTTACATAGGAAATTTTCTGACACAAATATATGTTCTTCAAGACCATGGATCCTACTGAACACTCTTCCTGTGTCACTTTTGGTTTGAACACACTTAAACTTCATACATATTTTAGTAATTTTAACTAAAAGCAAGAAAACAAAAAAGTGAGCAATTTAGCCAATATATTGTCTCATATGAAAAATATAATTTTCATTCAAAGGTCCTTTGAACAACAACCCTGTGGTTGACAATACATACAGTTGGCAGCCTGGACTGTCTCGCCGATTTTGCAATTTAAATAGCTCTGGAGTTAAATGCATTGAATTCAAAATACTGATGAGGGATTGATTAGGTCACCCAAGTAAATTTGCACTACCTTGCAAGGTAAACTGCTTTATTACAAATACACCTAGCAGTGTTGGCACCCCAGCATCAAACTCGTGGAAAATTCCACAGTGTGTTACAAGCAGGGATAGCTTTTCACTCCTTTAACTAGGTCCTTTCTCTGCAGGAGAGTGACAACATGACAACCTGTCCCCAACAAGGACTCTTGTCCCACTGCAGTTTCCTTCTGTGTCCTGTGGTACACCCCTTGTGGACCACTCATGGACTTGGAGCTGAGGGATCTCCAGAAGAATCAAGCTGCAGAAAGATTCCATCTTTCTGATTCCCCAAGCCAGCCAGACCCTCTGCTGCTCTTAGTTTTGCCCAGTGGGGTATAGTAGGGAGCAGAGGCAGATGTCAGCAAGGAAAAAACAGTATGAAGGGAATGAGCATGTGTGAGAGACAGCCTGTGGTGTCAGCAGGGACTCCAGAGGCACAATGGTCAGAGACTGTAAATTTTGGGGAATGTACCTGAGAACACAGGAGTGCTCAGTTTTTATTTTAAAGAAAGACAAGTATAGACATTTAGCTCAAACAGGTTTTGAAAATCAATGCAAATAGCACAAAAATAATAGTGGGATTTCCAAGATGCTAAAGGAAAGGGCTCTGTACAGAATATCTTCTCTCCATATCATGGTCGGGTGTGGAGTTGCTGTTCCCATGGACTGCTGCTCTCCTCCTTGCTGGAGTCTGCACCATCTGGAGCCATGCCAGACAAACCTGAAGATATTCTGAAGCTCAGTGAAAAGCTACCTGCACTCCTGATATGTGTTAAACAGAGCTGGAAAGCATTTTGAATTTTCCAGAACTTTCTGCCTCTGGCAAGGCCAGGAAGAGTCATGACTAATATTCTTTGGAAATCTCTGATCTGCAAAGGCAAGGCTCACCACAACCAGAAAGCAGAGCAGTGTTAAGAGTTGGAGGAGCAGAAAACACTTTTACAACCTTCCATGACACATCCATGGGTTTGCATATAGTCAAGGTTGTAGCTAAGTCAGAATTACTGATGTGCCTACACATGTGAACAAATGGAAAATTTTGAGGGTTGAAATGTTCTAAAGTAAAAACATTTGGCACATTGACCCAAGGGTCCATTTATTATTCAGCTTCTTCTGTTCTACCAAGTTTGACATTGAGTTGAAAATAAAATTCTGAATAATGGGTTCACCCTGGACTTGATTTTATTTTTTGCTGCATTGTAGTAACTTTTGAGCAATCCTGTTGATGAATGTTTTAACCCTCAGAACACTGCAGAACTGACCTAGCTGTTTTCAACAAGACCAAATTGTTCTCAACAAAATCTCATGGTAATTTGCATATTTTTGTGAAGGATTTCATTGTTAAGTCATTCTCAGATAGAAAATATTCAAGTAATAATTTAAAAGAACTGGACACAGAAATGTTGTTCTTATTTTAATGATCTTATCCTAATTTAGAATGTCCCACCCGTGTTTTTTACATGCAGTCATAGTATTTATTTTGCTTTCCATGATTCCCATTCATTACAAAAAGAGAAACAAAAAAACCAAAACCCCAAGCGATCACCAGCATGTACATCTGGACTGCAAAACCACAGCATTCCAGGCAAATCCAATGGTGTAGTCCTTCCAGAGGGCCTCAGGAGTGCACGCGTATGCCCTGTAGTCAACAAAAAGTCACTTCAGATTTCATGCAAATGAAATTTGCTTGGTTGTTGACGATCAGCTCTATCTAACACATGGTATATTTAGTAGTTTTGGTTACTAACCTATGAAAAATGTTGTTGGGAGTGTTTGCTGAAAGTTTTGATTTAATTCCAATACATAAGAACATATTTGTTTTGCTGCTGCTGTGGTTAATCATTGCCATATTGTAGGATTTCCTTGACTGGTCTATGTGTATTGCATTTCAGCTTTCTAATTCTAAGAGGGTGTTTTATTTATTTTCTTGCCACAAACAATAAACACCCACTATATGTGTAGACAAGGAGAACTGTACAGGACAATACCCTGCTACAAACCAACAGTGAAATAAAAGTGCATAGAGATAATTTAGACTTAATGCACAGGAGCTGGGGCAGTTAGGCACATTAATGCTTTAATCTGATCAAGCTCCCATCCAAAAGCTGTGTTTTAGAATCCTGGCAAGATGATTCAGGGTATTTTTGCCAGATAAAGCATCAGGCCTTAAGCATTAAAATGAGCCTGCCATTTACAGCACACTGTGTCAGCAAAGTTTTCCAGAAGACCTAAATAAACCAGGGATTTTGGCGGGAGCAGGAGGAATATGAAAACATCTACTAGCCTAAGTGTCAGGGGAGTCTGAAACTAGTTAAGTTGCTCTTCACCCATTCACTGCCATGAGTGGAAACATTCACATTTCATTGGATCAAATTCCTTTAATTTCAGGTATTAATCTTTATATTCCAATATATAAAGTATAAAATCAAATCATGACTTTTTGTGGCAAAACTCAAAAGCACATGTATCTTGTCAATCACTTTGGAAACAAAATGTTTTTAAAATCAGCACATTCCTCAGAAACGTTTGATCTTGACAGAGCATCATATCTATTAAAAATTTATAGCAAAAACCACTATGTAGCTATGTGTAGCCAGAATAAAAACTCATTTGACTTTACCTTTTGCCATGCATGTAAATATTTTTCCTTTCTGTAGCATATGTTTATGCCACTTTCTTTAAATTTGAAAGTGTTACATCCCAGTCCTGCCACTTGCTCTGTGTGAACGTGTTATTGCACCTATGTATCCTTTGAAGTCATGCCTGTTTAGTAGATTAGTCAAGCATATGTGACAAATAGATTTTCTTTGTGAAATATTTTATCTAATAAATCTTTGAAATACTACAAAATCATTGGTGTGTTTCTGGTTGCCTTCAGTCTTCCTTTGAGATCAGAAAAGGAATGTTGTGATAAAATAATCAATCAAATACATCATAACTTTTTCCATCAAACTTTAATGTTTCAAGTGTATATTAACCTCTACTACAGTAAAGGATAGCAAAAAATCTTTTTCCAGATTTTATAAAATTACTTTCATCACCAAAGAACTGCAGCCATCTAAATCTTACAAGTCCATTTTTCATGGGCAATGAAAGTGTAATTGCTGCAAGGTTTACATATTTGGCAACTGCCACAGTGAGTCCTTAAAGCTCCAGAAAATTGATAATGTAGAAGTTCTCAAAAAGAACATAACTAATCATAGGATAAACAAAACTATAAAACTACTTCTTTCAATTTGAAACATGGCAGTTAACTTTAAAGGAAAAAGAAAAGCAGAAATTTATCCTGTATGTTGTGATGATGTTCATATAGAGTAGGTTCTATACAGCTTCTATGAAATAGGTTCTATGAATAGATTGGTGCCATTACATTCTATATGCCCTTAATACAATGAAATTCTTGTTTCTTTGACGATTTTCCTTTTCTTATGTTGGAAGTAAAGAGCTGTAACAAACTTGGAGACAATAGCACGGTCCTTCCTCTGAGGCTTACAAGTGTCAAGTTGGCAGGAGATGTCAGGAATTGGCAGATCCCTTATAATGCTAGAAACTGGGAACAACTTTCTTTTCCTAGCTTTATTCAGTTCAACAGTCCTGCCCCAAGCTTGTACCAGAGTTGTAGATGACGTAGATGTAGATGTAGATGTAGATGTAGATGTAGATGTAGATACCAGAGTCCAAGGACGAGATGCTGAGCACATTCTCCTGAGGGTCATGTCCCTTCCTGTCACACAGGGCTACCCCAAAGCTCTTTCTGTGTACCAAATGGTCTGGAGCCAGCTCCTCACCTGTTGTTGAGTGTATGCAGAATTGTACACGTGGGGCAGAGATTGACTCTCTTCACTTGAGACACCAGAGCTCACTGGGTACATCTAAGCTGCTTAATGGTCCTTCCCATTCATCTTGTCCTGAGATCCCTGTCTCACATAAAACAGATTATTTCCCTCTTATTTCTTTCTAGTGCCCATAAGAGCTGGGCTCAGCATTAGAAAATAAATTGAAGCATCCTCTTGCAAGAGTAGCAGACCAGAAGAACAAAGAGTTTTGATGCTCAGCCCCCAGCATCAGTACTGCATGCTCACAGGATTCACTTCAAAACCACACTGCTGCTTGCAATTAAAATGCTGATGTAGGCACAGTCTCTACCAGCCAACTTGCATAAGTCTAAAATTACATCAGGTAAATCTTGACCAATTAACATAAATTTGGACCTTACCTAAACACCTGCCTCTTCATGGATACATTTTAAGACAATCCAAGCTAAAGGAAAAGAACAACACCCTTATTTTAGGTTCAGGTGCAGCAGTTAAATGGCCTGCCCTTGTCCTGATCAGCAGAGGGGATGTAGAAGCCATATACTTTTTTGGGGGACCTTCAGGACCACCAATATTCCTGATGGTGAAAGAAAAGCAATGGGGAACTGAACAGACTATTAAAAATAGGAATTTATTAAAAATGCAGCATTACAGTTTATACTACTTGTTCTTACAATCATCTGAGGGAAGGGGAAAATTTAAAATTATATATGGAGCACAAGTACTTAATATACAGGACAGCATACTCTCTGAGTAAACCATGGAGTTGAGCTTAAATTGCATAAGCCCTTGAAGCAGCAGCTTTAATTTCTTATTCATCCTTCTCCACTGATTAAGACATCTTAACTACAGAGAAGCTGTGAAAAATAGTTTGCTGGAAGAGACAGGCAGTTAAGGTAGTGATATGCAGCCTTTATCTGGCTAAACTGTACTTTCTAAACCCATATGCCACCAACTTCCTTGGAAACTGTGCATACATTTGTGTCTATGCCTGCATAGCCGTGTGTAACAGAGCCCTGGAGATTGGATTACATCTGCACATCCTTATCTGTTTGCCATGGCTTCTGCATCTTCAGAGGAGGAAGACGTATTCTTGTATCTCTTTCTAGTATAATTTGCAGGGCTGCTTGGTCATAGAGAAGGGCTTTGGTTCCACTCGAATCATAATTTTTTAATTGGAAAAAAATCTCTGAACACAATTTCATCTGCTCTAGCAGGCAGATCAGCTATTTATACACGCAGACATACGTTTCCCTTTATCTAATGAGTATGCCATGTTGTGGTCTCTGGCTGCATGGCCCAGCCCAAGATTCTTTGAAGCCAAGGGAAAGACATTTGTTCATTTGGCAGCAGCAGGATTGGGCTAAGACATAAAAAATTGTGTAAAAAGGCCTTTCCTGTAGAATTCCTGCTTTCATCTGAAGGAACTAGTGATAAATATTTCACAAGAAAGCCTGATCCTGCAATCTAATTTTAGACATGATGTAATAGGAGCATGTACCAAACAACAGGAGAGAAGGAGGGGAATTAAGGACAAGGATAGAAGTAACAAGAGCATGTCTTTCTCCAGCCTTGTTATTTGTGCACATTGGTAGCTCTGCTGCATGGGAAGATGTAGTTACTAACTTATTTATTTACGAGTTATTTTGTCTTACATAGTAACAATACGCGGAGACTATGCCTGCTGTTGTGAAATTGATTTTCCCCTTTCCTGAGGGACAGTTTCTTTACAGGTATAATGAATAATATGTACAATGTGTAAAGTGTTCTGGACATTGGTGGTGACTCCCTCTGCCAGGCCCTGGGCAGCACCCACCACCCAACAACATTTGCTTCATGTACATGGCAGATAAGAAGCGGTAGGCAGAGCAGGACCAAGCTTTCCAGAGAGCTTTTTTTCTCCTCTCACATACCAGCTCACAAATCACAGCCTTCAGCTTAGTCCTGGAAGTGGGTACTGGGAGCAGTGGTTGCAGAGGACCTCACAAAAAGCCTGTGCTGGCTGGGAAGAGGGCAGGCTGTGGAAATTGCAGGTGTTTGGGGTGCAAAAAGCAAAGTGGCATCATCACCCTTGGTGACCAGTGAGACCACTGTTTTCATGTCTGCTACAAGTCTCTGTTTCCATGGCTTGGGGGTGAATCAGTGCCAGTTTCCACTTGCAAAATAAACCAGTTCTTTCATCAAATGAGCCCGTGTTCCCTGCCCACACCTACAGCAAGTGTGTATGCTGGATTAAGCGTGGTTCTCATAATGTGGGAGATGCTGCTTCACACAGAAATCCATGGAATGGCATTCTTTCTTCAAGTGAATTTTGCAGTTCTCTGCAAGCCAAATCAAACATTAATAACATTCAATCAACATTTCCATATGTAGATATTTTTATCAACCACAGTCTCTTTCATTGTTACTTTTCAGTATCGCTTTGGTCTCTTGCACGTATTATATATTGACCAAAGTAAATAGCAGTGTAGCTTTATGAAACATTGCTTCACATTTATGTGTGTTTTTAAAAGTTTTTGATTTTGTTACTCCTGCCAGTACCAGTAAATGTGTTTGAAGTCCTTCACATGTTGCTTTGTTTATAGTAGAAACACCACATTTTGCTGAGGAGCACATCTCCCTATTAAAAAAAAAAAATATAAAAAAAGAAGCTTAAGTTTTATTAAATAAAAGGATTCAGAAGACTCAGTTGCTCCAAAACATTTGTGTGCAGGAAAAAAAAGTTTGTGTCCATTTTCGTTAATGATCTCATGAGTTTTACAAGTTAAAACTGAAAGCAAAGAAACCAGGACTGATGCTTAACTGGCAAGAAGCCAGTACAATGAAATTAATAACATATGTTGAAGAACCCATTTGTAACAATTTTTCCATTTAAAGAAAAAAAAGAAGTGGCAGCTTAAAACCACTGACAAGACTGTCTTTTCTTTTTTCCTTTCTTTCTCTTCTTCCCTTCCCCCTTTCCCTTCACTACATAGAACACTTTGGCTTATATCCAAGTGTGCAGTACCAAACTTGTCTCAGAGTTCAGATTAATGCTTTATGCAATTTTAAGTGATCCCCTTGCAGCTGCTGCTCAGGGAAATATTGTACTGGACGTGTTTGCTCTGAGGAACCGGTGGCAAAACCACAGATGCAGCAGCCATCCCTTGGCAAGTAACAGATGTGGTGTGTGCTGTGTTCAGCCCATCCTCAGCACTTACCTTACTCCTCAGCAATGTGGGGGGCACTGACCCAGATCACTGCCATCCATGCACAAATTCAGCCTCAAAGCGCTTGGCTTGTGAGATTTTTGTCTTGATTGTTCTCTTGTCACATGTAAGCAAATCTTATTTATTGCTACCTGAAGTTAAGGTTTAGAAGTGAGGACCTTGGCCTAAAGAAGGCTGCCTCTGTCATTACTATCTGGGATATGTCACCTCCCTGTATTTTTATTTTCCTTCTCAGCCATTGCGTGTTTTCACTGCTGTTGGGTTTGATTTCTTTCCTCTCTCCATCTAGAGACTGTGTTGTATGTCCTTTTGGGCAAAGCATTCCCTCTTGCTATGTTCCCCATCACATTTTCTATGTGAAACTCCAGGCACACCAGGGCTTCCTGGCCCTGCTGGGATTCTCCCTCTATGAGTCTTGAGTGCCTTCAGCAGGAAGCACAAGCACAAATTGTTTTGGTCACTAGAACTGACAGGAGGAAAGCACTGTGATTTAAAAAATCATTGCTTGGCATAGGGGAAAGACCTTGGGTTTCAAACTGGCTAAGGGAGTTGGGGAGGTTCTTTAAGGATACCCTGGTGGTTTATAATCAGGGCACAGGGAATTACAGGAGAATTCCCAGCTGTGGGAGTGCAGTGAGATGCCTGGAGATAACTGGAGTATTGGGAAGTGAAGTGAGCTCGTAAGGTAAGGAAGTTAATGAACGTGTCGATGTCCAACAGGTTGGAGGCATTGAATAGCACTGAATATTATTTGGGAAGTGAAGCATTATTTGGGAAGTGGGTGGAGACACAAAGAAGTGAAAATAAGAGAAAAGAGAGTTAAAATTGCCAGATACTATAAATGAAATTAAAGCTTTCAAGGCAATTAGTGTTCATAGTGGGCTGGGAAAATAGGTTAAAGCCTTTGTAATATTGAACTGAATTCCTCTTTGTATAATTTCACTGACTTCATTGGCTTGTACAGGGTGGTACTATTCTGTATTTGGCCCAAAAATCAAAATAAAGTTAAATGCAGCTATGCTGTGCCCAGACTTGGAAAGAAATTGCAAGGATTCTGAATAGGAAAATCTTCAGTCATCAGTTCATTGTATGACTTCAGTAGAAAAGGAAAACAGGTGTAGCAGAGTGGGGAAAGAAGACTGACTGTATGAATGAGGAGAGAAATCCAAATTAGTTCCAGTGTTTGGAGACTGAGGTGCTAGCTCCATTTCCTCCACAAAACCGGACATTTTGGGTCTTCTCACAGAAAGCATACCATTGCTCTGGAGATGGAACAACACTTGGAAAACACTGGAGACTAAAGCTGTTTTCCACTGGAGAAGTAAAATATAACATATATATATATATGTTGTATAAAATATAACATATGTTATATAAGTAAAATATAACATCACAATGTGCAGTATTTCTATGTTTTCTTGTGTTATAGTGTCTAGGCATAGAAAATCCCCTTCTATTCACTGTGACTTACCACACATATTCAGGTTTAAGCCACATTCCTATTAATTTTCACCTCCTTTTTTTTTTTTGTTATTTCATGGGTATATTTCTGAATCTATTATTCTGCCTTAATCCAATGTCTGACTTCAGGAGTCTTTTTTCCCAAGTTTCATCAGTAAGTTGAACAAACCACGCTTCTAGGTGCTTGTGCATTACTACATCTAAGTTGTAAGAAGCTCTGTGAAATCAAATAGAAAAGTGGCTGAAATGTGGACATTATTTGAGTCACTGATTAAAACTTCACTGATTGCAACGTAGTCAAAATATTGTGTATGTGGTGAATTATTCACAAGAGCTCAGCTCAGTCATTATCTGTTCTCGTGTCCTTCATCTGGTCACAGAAAGTGCAGGTGCCACACTTGATTCCTAACAATTGACTTCCAAAGTTAAATTAACCCAGCTTTTAAAAAGAACTCTGTAGAATAGCCTTTTCATTTTCAGGGTAGCTAATCCGATGAAAATGAAACTGAGGGTCCATTATTTTACATTTTACTTTGGCAAATTTTAGTCCCTCTTTTTTCCCTTTACTTGAAAATGCCTAGCATTAACTTATATTCACAGATTTGCAAATCTCTCCTTTTCTATAACCATTAAAACAGTTTTTCTTAGACTTCTGCACATTACATAAAACTGTTTTTATAACAGTAATTTATTAGGTTAAGTTGGAGAGCTTTTACTGCTCTTTATATAAAAAGACTGGGCTGATTTTGGACCTCTTTAATGTGGCTCTTTAGATGTAGTAACTCTGACATTAGAACTTTCTGGGAATGTATGCCCAGTAGCTTCATAATATGCAAAATATGCCAAAGAAGCACTATTCCCTTCAGGATAAAAGGGCATTGTTCTCATTCAGTACTGTACTATGTACAGGAGTAAAAGTGTCACTATGAATACCCACAGAAAAAGGGTCTGATGCCCAAAAGACAATTTTTGTGGTCTTCTGTGCTGAGATGGATCTGCAGGTCACAGTAAAAAGGTTGGGTCAAACCGGAAAATGATCTGCTGAGCAGAAAGGCTGACTAGATGGCCTTTAACAGTGATGTTGGCATAAAACTTCTCCCTTTTAGGAATTTCTGTAGTATTTCAGTATCCAACTTTCTTGGTCTCCTTTCAGTTGTTTGTGGTCTTGTACTCTAAAGTTGGGTCAATGACATGATATTAGTTCAAAGAGGCCCTAAACTTTAAAGCTGACTGAGATGTACTTGACTCTAGTCAAGTATTCCCTGCTCTTACGTTTTTGGGAATCTGTTTAACCTGGATTTCAAAGACACAATGTGCCATCACCTTCTTTCATGGAAAACAGTTTCAGAGCTAAAGTTGTGCAGGGAGCTGGAAAATGCAAGCGAGTAGCCATGTTTCCAGCTTTTGGTGTTGTGTGTGGAATGATTTAATGAGATATTTGTGGGTTACTTTAGCTGGGGCTGAATTCTGGCTTGCACTTCTTTGTGGTCTGGTTTGTAAGCATGGAACCAAGCTGTCCAGAAGCACAAGTCAGCACTGCACAGCATGCATGAACTAATATTAGACTCAAGTCATTTTAACTTTTGCTGAACTCTGTTAACCAGCCACTTCAGGGCAAAACTGCTATAAATAATACAATTTGCAAGGTGTAAATCAAAGCTACAAACACTCATGTTAGCCATTCAACCTAAAAAGGAACCAACTGCGTCATACTGTAACTCACATGAATAACTAAATTACTTGGAATGCACCTATAGTTCAGCCTTATGGATGAAGTTGCCTGACAGGTACTAAAAAGCAGAATGAAAGAGACAAAATATAAGTATGCACATTCTCTCTGGCTTTTGAAATTGCTGAAAATATGAAAAGTGATAATGAACTTTATAAGCACTTCCCACAGTATTTCACAGTCTGTATTTCATTTTTGTGTTATAGTAAGTCTTTCAATACAAACCATTTGATTGCTTTTAATTGGTGATTTATTTGCTTTTAATGTGAAATTCATGACTTTACTAATACGCATCAACATATATCTCTGAAAAGTGAGTTGCCCTTTAAAGAGCACAGGAAAATTTATCATAGAATTTTTGAATTTTTTGCCTTTTATAAATGAAAATATAGGGTGAGGGGATTTTTAACTCCAAAATTAAAAATATGGCTACCTAAGTGGAAAAACATAACACATACTGAAAAATAATGTCTAATTTAGGTTTTGTTTAGCTTTTTTTAGGCCATGAAGTGCTTACATTAAATATATTTTTGGGTCCTCTTAATTCCTTATGCAGGAAATCCTTGAAGAACCAAAGTGTGTTAACAAGGATATTACAACAATATCACTTTAGTGCCTGAAATGCTAACTACTACTTCTCATAGAAAAGTCCCTTACAGTCATGGCAAGTGCCAACAATTTGATGTGATTCAGCCTCTTATAGTTTAGACCAATAAAAGTTGTAGCTTTGTTAATATTTTGTTCACATAGGTAGGCTGAGCTAATCCTGTCTCCCAAAGGAGTGTCTTGGTGTCTTGCCTCCCACTGTCACAGAAATTGTCCATACAATCCTTGGATATACCTGGGGTGACTTGTGAGGTTTCAGACTTCTTCTTGAATGCTAGAGCAGCAAAACAGACCCGGAAAAGGGAGTTCCATTTGACAGCTCTGTTGTACATTACACAAGGATTTACATGGACAAAATATGTAACAAAAGAGTAGTTTCTGAACTCAAAGCTATGAAAAAGACAAATGTCAGAGCTTTTCTCATTTGCACCTTTGATGACATACAAAGACTTGTGGCACAGTTTCAACAAAGCACTTTGGCACGTGGTCAGTTCGAAGAGGGCAAGGCCCCCTGTGCTCAGTCAAACATTTGAGTGTATGCTTAACTTCAACCATATTAAATGGCTTCACTGAAGTCAAGTGAAAGCAAAATGATTTAGAGTGAGACTTAAACTTCATATTTCACAGATTGATAGCATTTAAAGTCAGGAAGAATCATAATAGTCATGCAGCCTGACCTCCTGTGGAATACAGGACCAAAGAGTTTTGCCAAGCGTTCCCAGCATGAAATCCATCTCTGCTGCCTGAACTGTAACTGTGCTTTCAGAAAGACAGGTAACTTTGATCTAAGAACTTCACAGGAGAGAGAATACATTGTATTCCAAGATAAGAATTATTGTTTTTTAAGCTGTGAAGAACCTTCATTAAAAATAGATCTGTCCTTGAATGCTGACCTAAATTTGATGAGATTCAGCTTCTATCCATAATAACCTTCTCTGTTTAGTTAAAAAGATTCTCCCATTTTCTTTCTACCGAAGTATCATCAGACTGTCATCATTCAAATGTTAATCTGAACTTCTCAATTATTAAATTAAGATGCTTTTTTCTCTTGCTTCTTTGACTGAAGCTTTGTTTGAAAATCTCTTCTGAACATTTTTCAAATAGCCAACATCCTATTTAAATGCCTCCACTCAAAAGTGGGGAGAGCTATCACAATAATAATCTTACTAGTTTCAGTATTTCTCAGTAGTAAAGCTCCTTTGTTTCTATCCGATAGTCTCCTCCCATATGTACATCCAGGACAGCATTTGCTGGCTCAGCCTCTCTGCTGCCCTGGGACCTCTTGTCCCTCTGTTTGTACAGCAAATCCTTTCCTGAGTCAGGTCCTTTGTGCCTAAGGACTGCCAACCATCCTGTAAAAATAATCTGTATTTTTCATTCTTAATGAGAGGTCTTTTAATGAACGCCAGCATTTCATGTGGCATGTAACAGTGATACAGGATATAGGCCAATATACAAATCAGCTGTTATTTCTGTGCAGCTCTGGTACGTCTCCATCATTACACATATTTTCCAATTTTGGTGTCATTTGCAATGACTTTATATTTTCTTCTATATATTTTTTAAGAACTCAGTCCTATTGATTAACAAGTTTATGTTTCATTTAATCATTAATTATTAAGTATATTCGCTTTTTTGAGATGCATTGCCTACCAGAGGGGAGGAAGAGAGAATAACATTTGCTATGCTCTTTGCATAGGAATAAAATTGAGTGGTCAACGCTATTGAAAGAATGAGCCAAAGAAATGCACGATGAAAAGTAAAATAGACCATAAAAAAAATCTTTTTTATGAATTGATAATGTTGGTGGCAAATTTTTCATCCTGGACTTAGCTATTCTGCTTTAACATATTCCGCTTTAACAGTAACTATTTCCTTTGGCTTTCATCACATGGCTTTCCATGCGAAAGTGAATTGGGTGATTGTGGGTGAGTTTTCCAAATTTAGGGACTTCAGTTCATATCACTGAGAAGGACTCTTAAGAAAATGTGGAGATAAAAGATTCAATTGATTTCACTGCAGATTGCTGATTGAAAAGAGACAATGTGACAATGTAGAACTGAGGCATTAATTTTAGCTTAAGAAATAGTTATGTCCCAATTGGTTCATTTTTAATTGCCTTTCTTAAATGTGATTATTTCCCAGCTGGCCGCTTTTCCCTTTCATTTTCTTTCTAAATTAGAACAATTGGCACAAGAAATGAAATGGACTCTTACATCATATGTGAAAAACAGGCTTGAGCCTGACTGACTCAAGACAATTTATGGAATCCCTCTTTAACTGGTGAATATCATCACCATCAATATATGAACAGTAAAAGCTCATTTCTGGTTGAGATATTTAGTAGAGCACCTTCTAAATACAACCCTGACACTTGAGAGAAAGGAGTTTTACAGTCCTTTAAGTCACTCGCCTCCTTGCACAATTTGCTTTTTCTCCTTGTGACTGAGTTTTCCATTTAAAAAACCTAAGAATAATAATCTTACCTTCTTATATGAAGTGCTTTGAGGTCTGTCATGGAAAAGTGCTTTGTTGAGCAGAATTATTATGCAGACCTCCTGTAGCTTCAGTTTTTTTAGAAGGTAATTTTAGTTTGGCTAAGGACACTTGTGCAACGACAGGTCACACCATCCTCTATTGAACAACTTCTGGATGCTTCTGACCATGTACCTCAGCCACACAGAGGGAAACTGGCCTAGGGGACTGGCAGACAGGCTTGTAATTTAAAAGATTATTTTAAACAGAGAAGCAGTCACTTATTTCCCTTTCCAGAAGGTCCAAAACTGAGTGCAAGGGACCATGACACGCTTGGCTTAGTTTTTGCACAAAATCCCCTCTGTCCCTGAGTAGGTGTGTTTTCAAATAGCAATTATTATTCACTGTGGGGGAAGGAAGGAGTGTGAGGTAGATGAACACTGGAGACTCAAACAATGTCCAAAGAACTTTTATCACTGTAGGAGTGCAGGGTGGAAAGCAATAAAGGTTGAAATCCTCAACTTTTACGTTAATTGTAACTTACCAAATAATACCTTTATCACAATCCCATAACCGCAAACTCCCTCCCTGCTTCCTGCTGTTCCTACAGCCTCCAGGGCTTCAGTGGCCTTTGGGTTTTCTTTTCTTTTTCCTTTCTTTTTTTTTTTTTTCCTTTGGAAACATATATCTTAATGTGTTTTCTTTCTTTTTTAATAAAAATATCAAAGACATACTTATCAATGACTGAGGGGGCAGAGCTGTGGTGCAAGCTATTTTTTAACTGGAACACGCACCATGCTGTGACACACTCATCCAGGAGCAGAAGATTGATGGCTAGACATGTGGAGAGAACTGCCACTGATTGAAATCAGACAACTGCAAGCTGTGAGGGAGCTCCAGGGGAAACCATTTTAACCACAGCAGTCCAGTCTTAGCACACTTGGACAGGGGCTTTCCTCTGTCTGAAATCTGCACTGCAGGACACAAAGAAACTAGGCAGTACACTGAGGCTAAAGGCAAAAAAATAAAACTATGACAACGTGGAAGATATATGTGTACATCTCTATCTATCTCACCTCAGCAAATTATTTCCTTCACTAACAGATAATAGATCAGAAATTTTATTTCTCAAGTACCAGTCATCTTCTTACACCCTTCAGATTCTTTCTCAAAGACCAGGAGAAAGGGAAAAAAACCAACAAACCAAGCTTTCAAATCAGAAAAAAAAAAGAATGGGAACTGTACTAGAAACCTGATTTTCAGAAGTGCTAAGCACCTGGAGTGTCAATTACAATTCCTGTGAGCTAGAACTGTTCACCATGTCTAAAGACATCAGATTGCTGCCGCACAAAATTTTGGTTTATTAATTCCATTTTGGAAACATACCTCTTATTTGCTGCAAAACAGGGAGAAGTAAAAAGTGTGATGCTGGGGAAGGGCATGTTCCCCAGCACCCATCTCTGGGGCTGCCGGGGTGGGTGTTGGTAGCAATTGCACAGCCGTGCACTTGCACCGAGACATTTTTATTTCATTACCGGTGTCAGTTTACAGCCATTAGCTAAGCAGATTGGCCTGGACCAAAATGCCTCCTTTTTGTGTGCATGCATGTGTCTTATCGCTAGATCTTACTTCCATTATTCAAGTATTTAATAAAAAAAAAAAAGGAAGGAATGGAAGAAAAGACGAGAAAATAAAAGGGAGAAAATAAAGGCTTTACTTGCCTTATGTTTTGTGACTTGTCCCTGTCCTCTAGTCAGAACAGTCTGAAATAGGTTTTATTGGAAATCATTACCTAAATTCCAGCACTGAGAAGAATATTGATCCCTTGTACATAAAGGTTACCAGACTGCAGAAAGCAGCAGAGAGGGCTCCAAGTGGGCCGACAGAATGTCAGTGACAATTCATTTTTTTCACTAATTAGGATGGTGGTTTAATATCCTGTAAAAGGCACTTAATGCCAGCCTTTCCACAGCATCTGTCCGGCCCTGGTGGCGGCAGGGGGCTGCTCCTGGGGTGGTGGGCTGGCAGATCAGCACTGGAGATCAGCTTGGCAGGGCCCCGGCATTCCCCGGCACCCCGCACGCGCTCACCAGCTGTCCCAACTTTCCAAGGCCCTTCTCAATTTTCTAAATATGTGTCACATAAAAATAAAATTTCGGACAGTGATGCTCTGAGGAGCCCCGTGCCTGCAGTGCATAATTCATTCACAGTGTCCATAGCCCATTATTCCCACATTCCTCCTGCAGAGCTATCAATTTCATCTCTGGCCAAGCTGGAATCTGAATCTTGGGGGAGCAGTGAAGTAGTGGTGGTGCGGGTATGCCACTTTTTTTTATTTTTGCCCCACTCTTTTTTGACTACCCAGCAAGAAATGTTGCATTCATTTTGTGTTTGCACACATGAGCTGCTTAGAAAGAGACACATAAGTAGCTCCAGATTCCCAGATTTGGTAGATTTCAGCGGAATAAAAATATGTGATTGTCCACTAGATGCTGAACCACACTGGGAAAAATATGATCTTCTTCCCAAAATAAAACTGCCAGTTGTTCAGTGCATCTCTCACCCACTAACTCTCATGGGAAATCAGTGCTCTGCTAATGAGGTTTCTGCTCATCTCTCAAAATGTGTGAGGATTCCTATAGATTTCCCTGTGTTAATCA
This sequence comes from Zonotrichia albicollis, assembly GCF_047830755.1. NCBI lineage: Eukaryota > Metazoa > Chordata > Aves > Passeriformes > Passerellidae > Zonotrichia > Zonotrichia albicollis. The sequence goes on along the minus strand of NC_133821.1, from coordinate 69,685,044 downwards.
TTTCAGTAACCAGAAGCACGCAACTTTGCAGAGATATCAGTGGCAGTTAATTAACACAGTGCCTGGAACACCTGTCCCAGTGCTACAATGACCTGTGGAGAATGATTTGTACTGCATTTAACCAAGACAGCAACCAGTGTGCTGTGAGCACACTCAGAAGGGTACCAGCAAACTACAGTGTAAATTTGTGTCAATTCTCCTAGATCTTTTATCCCCCATCAGCCATCCTGAAAATAGTGTCCAAACACTGTCACAGAAAGGCTAATCCACTACACTGCACAAAAAAATAGCAAAAGGCTGCTCATATGAAAGAAATTAGGACAGATGAAGAGGTTTTAAGTACTAATGAAGGAGCTGGCTGAGCTATGTCATAATGGAATTCAAGTCTGTTATCTGTACCCTGACCGATTCTCTATTTGCTGTGTTTAGCAAAAAAAAATTCCTTTTTTCTGTCAAAAATGAATATTCTTAGCTTAAGTCGGTCTACCTCTTTTTTCAATTGTAGTAACTTAAATATTAAATTTATTTATATTAAATTTATTTGTGTTACATTTATATTGAATATAAGTCACTCTGATTAACGAGTAATAGAAAAATTGTCAGCAGTAACTCTGTTGAAAATCCATCTGGACACTGTCCTGGGCAACCAGCTGCAGGTGGCCCTGCTTGAGCAGGGGAGTTGGAACAGGTCACCTTCAGAAGTGCCTTCCAAACCATTCTATGATCCTGTGATTCATATATGTAAATTAGTATTCATGTGTTTACATAGAACCACACATTTCTAACACAAGAGCACTAAAAGGTCACAGTTAAATGCTAATAATTTGAGGCAGACAAAACGTTATTTTTAGTCCTGTTTGTCAGTGTGAGAAGCATGTAGAGATGCAGTGTTAGAATTCATGTCTAATATCAGCCATCTAAAATTTGGGTATTTAGTCTAAGACAGCTCTTTTGTAATCATGCCTACAGAAATAACAGAGGCTGCTGGTGTGCAACCAAATACTTACTGCATGGAGCAGACCCTGAGCCAAAGCTCTACATTCATTCATGCTCAGGGCTTGTCTTGGAAGGAGACTGGGAGAAAATTAGCACCTACACAGAATATCAAAGGCATACAGCTAGATGAGATACAGTCCATGCAGAATCTAGAAATGGCAATGAAATTTCTTCTAGTTGCAGAACAACAGAATGTATGAGTAGGTGCAATAACTAACCTGAGGAAGAAATTCCCTTTTGTGCTGGTTTTGGCCAGACTAGAGTTAATTTTCTTCATAGTATGGGATGTGTTTTGGATTTGTCCTGAATACAGTGTTGATAACATAGAAATGTTGTTTCTTTTTTCTTTCTTTTTTTTTTTTTTTTTTTTTTCTGAACAGGGCTTACACAGAGCCAAGGCCTTTTCTGCTTTTCGGACTAATGCATGAGAGGTTGGGAGGAGACACAGCCAGGACAGGTGACCCAAACTGACCAAAGGGATATTCCAGAACATATAGAATGCTCAGTATAGAAAGTGGGGCAAAAGGGAGAAATGAGGGACATTTGGAATAATGGTGTTTGTCTTCCCAAGTCACTGTTACACGTGATGCAGCCCTGACCTCCTGGAGATGACTGAACACCTGCCTGCCCACGGGAAGCAGGGAATTAATGCCTTGTTTTGTTTTGCTTGTTTGCATGGCTTTTGCTTTCTTCATGCTTTCTTCTGCTTTATCTGATCCCATAGGTTCTCCAGCTTTTACCCTTCTGATTCTCTCCCAGTCCAGCTGGTGGAGGAGTGAATGAGCAGCTCTGTGGGTCTTGGTTACAACTGGGCTTAAACCGCAACACCATTCTAGAAAACAAAGTCAGGTGAGATGGATCTGGATCCTGATGTCTTGCTTGAGACAGTCAATTGCTTAGAAGGTCCAGGGCAGAAATAAAACCTGCAACTACATAGAAAGTCCAGGGCAGAAATGAACCTGAACTATATTTTCCACATTCCAGTCTGGCAAGACAGACCTTTTTCTACCAGTGATTCTCCACTATGAATATCTATAAGTTCTTTCTTATCATTTTCCAAAGAAGAAATTCAGCAATTTAATGCAGTCTATTCTGGTTTTTCTTTGAATTTTCTTAATTGTCCTTCTGAAATTGAGAGGCATATAGAACATGTAAAGAAGAACCCATATGCTATTTCCAGGAACAAACATATTACAGAATCAAGACACTATTAATGTCTCCTGAGTAGTCCTCTAAAAATCGTTACAGCTTTTAAAGAATTCTAATTAGGCATGTCTGAAGCGCCAAATCCAGGTGGATTTTCACCCACTTCAAATAATATGGCCACTCTGAGCCCTCACTGAAATAGATCATATCTCTGGAATCTAACTGTAATGGAGATCAGGTTCTAACTTATCCCATAACCTCCCAAAATAAAGTTAAGTTGCTCTGATGCAGCATGTTTTAAAGCTCTGTGGGGGTTACAGCTGCATGCCTGTTAACATATCCTCCAGTTGCTTTCATTTAGTAGCTACAAAACATGGCACTAAAGAAGAGAGGAGAATGGTGAGATGGGTCATTCTTCTCTTCTCTTTCCCCTGATTTTCTGGGTTTGCTGTGTACTCACATGGTACTTTCCTGCACACATCTATGGAGTATTGTCAGCATCTGCTTCTCGCATGAAGCAGTGTGGGACTGCAGCTGCAGCATGGAGCTGGAAGAAACATAATTTCTACCCATGACTTTGTTTTTTCTTAACAACTGTTCCAAGATGAATATTTTAAGGTAAGAAACGTGCCGTTTTTCTATAAAAAGGCCCCATCATCATTTTTTATAATGCCTAAATGTATATTCGATCAACAAATCTCTATCTCTACAACATTTTTTTAGGAGCTAAACTAAAGAAGCCTAAACATATGCCTTCAACATGTCCAGGGTAAAAGGAATTCAGTGAAATAATCTCAGTGGATTTGTACTGTCATGTACTCAACATAAAGAAGAAAAGATCCATTTCAAAAACCTAAATTGCTGCTTAAGGTTAGGCACATTCTACATACCCTGCCAGTCAGATACAGTCTGCAGTATTAAGCAGGCCCTCATTAAAAAAAATATGTCAATCAAGACACAATTTCAAATATTATTACTATTATTATTATTTATAATTACTACAATTACTATTATTGATTATTATTATGACAAAGTAGCATGACATCTATGATGTTTGGTGTTCTGAATTAAGTACATCTTTATATAGAAGTCATCTCAGGTAGACAAGAAGACATAGGGGATTTTCTTTAGAAGATCATTGTCTGATCTGGTTCTGCTGTTGCCTTGCTACAAGATGAACTGGGCGTGGGCAGAAGCAACTTGTTTCTGAGTTCACCAAGGATGTTTCCGTTTGGAAGAAGCTGTGATGGCTCCTCCTGACCCTGTCTCAAATCCCCTTCCTGTGTTTAGAGCACACACATTTTTAAAACTCGTGTATTAAATGTGATTATAATTCTGCAAAGTTAATTTCAATGAGGCAATGAAGTTCATAGTACACTCATAGATATACTGTGAACGTGCTCATTGTTTGCTTAATAAAAGCCAGGAAAAAAATTACATTAGTTCCAAGTAGTTTTGGTCAGGCCACATAACCATAAATATGATAATGACTGTTTTTTATTTATAAACTATTCACCAGGTTGACTACATGACGCACACTGAAGGCGAATTTCAAAAATTAAATCTTCACTTAGGAAATCATCTAAAGGAATGAGAGCTGCCTAACAACTGGCAAAGGCTGTATTATTGTTCACATATGCCATTCACTGTGCTTTAATGAGGATTTATAAGTGTTTGGAGGTTGTCGAAACACCTGTTTATGGGTCAGAAATAGACTGTCCAGTCTGAAGACACGGGAGCCTTTACCAAACAATGCTTGCAGGACAAAGGACAGCATGGAGAAATAAGTCTGTTCTAAAACTTACTTAGATATTAAAATTTAGGGGGAAAAAAAGCATTGAAATTATACCCATCTGAATGCTCTTAAAATGGCCCTGTAATGAGCACAGCTTAACCAGGGATGCATACTGGATCATATTGCATTTATTTTGGAACAATTTAGTTGTGATTAAAGGCAATAACAATGATGATGATCACCACCAGATCATCACATGCTATTGTTCTTGTGTCTGTACTGTACAAGTGCAGAGGGGGGCATATGTGGCCCGAAGTTTAGAGTCCGACTAGCTGAGGGCGAAAGGCCGACGCCCCTCTGCAATTCCTGGCCAGCACCCTTCGGCGTCTGATGGCCTCGGGCTGTGCTGGCTGCAGACTGGCGTACACCGCTGGTATAGGAGAGGAACGGAGCTGACCATTTCCCGGGGGTTAAACATCGGTTTATTGAAGGTGTTGCGGGATCCAAACGCGCGGAGAAACCAACCGGGAAAAAAGTTTTTTCATAGGGGGTGAAAACAGGATTATAAAGGAGGGGGGGTGGGTACAGGCGGAACCAATCGGGAAAGGTGAGGGGATGAACTTCACAGAACTGACACTCCATGGAGACCAATAATCAAAAGGTAAAGGAGGTGTCCTGGGACCCCAGCCAACCACCATCTCCAGAGAGGAGAAGGTTCTCGAAACCTGGGAGGAGGAAGGGAGTGATTGACTGGACAGGGAGGAAACAACTTTCACTTATAAGGGAAACCAGGGGAGGAGCAATTACATATCGGCAACTATGAATAGCGGTTACTATAGCAACTTAGCTGACAGGCTAGCAGTGGCGGGAAAAACTGGGGGAACGAAACCATTTTACACATAATAGGGGAGAACAATACATAAATTGGGGGAATAACACAAGAAGCTTAACAACACACTACCACATACAAGAGATATATATGGAACTAAACCCTGCTGCAGAGAGAATCAATGCTCTAATTTAGATCTGCATGGCCTGCAGGTAAACAGGCTGCACTGCTGTGGGCACAGCCTGTTTTCCTGGAGGAGCTGAAATATATTCCATGCATCCCTATGCAAACTGAGATTGGAAATGATTTCAAGGTTACATATCAAGCTGATGTCCATGCTATAGGCTGATGTCATTCTATCAGGCTAAACTGCATGGCCTGTGGACTTCAAAAATGGAGCCCATGGTTTTACTCTCAGCTCTGTGACCACGCTACTGAAATCCAAGAACCAGTAGGAACGACAGTAATTGCAACAGGACAAACAGCTCCCCAGTGATTTTACTGAAAGGAGGGTCTATGTAAGTGCAAATGACTTAACATTTCCTGAAGATAAGACTCAAGGAGTCAGTAAAAGATACTCTTCCAAGGGTAAAGATTTGAATAGATAAAAAGAAAGCTGGTGATATATGATCTGGGGTTTTTTTCCAACTGAGATCAAGAATGATTTTTAGGGCTGTTGTCTTTCTCTATTGTTCCAAATATTATTAAGCATTTGATACAAATAAGCCCAAACAACTAATAAAATATGGTTTCTAGTGTATCTAAATATCCAGTTCTATCCAGCTTTTTTTATTACCTTGTGAAGAATCATTAGCTGAAATGGCATCATTGTTTGAAGGAACATAATGAGAAGAGCACCTCAGATTCCCTTTGCATATGAAAGTAGCTTAGCAATTTTTAGATCTGTCAGACAAGATCAGATGGCTGCATTTTACTAATGAATGTATAGCTTCACACTCCCAGGTCTGAACAAATTAAAACAAAGAAACAAATGTGGGGTTTTTTTCCTCTAAAATTGAGGTGGACTTTTGCATGTGTCATACATGTCAATGAATTCCAAAGGAAGTTTTGCCACTTTGTTTTGTGGGAGTAGAGCTGGTGCTCAATTTCCCTATTACTCTGATGGATACCTTGTAAAATATTACCATGCTTATGGTAAAAAACATGTGATGAAACATATTGCCTTTTCCCCTAACACTTCTTCCACTGAGAAGAGTCAAGTGAAAAAAGCATTAATATTCAGATTTTTACTTTAGTCTTTTGTTTCTTAGAGAAAATTGTGTTAATGTACTCTGAAAGATTGGGTTTTCCACAATAAGACAAAAGAAACATTAAAATGAAATAATGAAAATAGTATTTCTTCCCCAGAATTGTCACAAAAGAGTTCTGCAGGAATAAAAGTGTTAAGTGAAGGTGTGTTATCTTTGAAATAAAGACTTTATTGAAACAAAAAATTAATCAAAGTGGGTTTTAATAGAACAAGTAAAAATTTAAATAGGCTTCAAAAGGAAAATATACAATTGAATGAGAAGAGTATAGGGAGTTCACAAAGTTACATTAGATGGGATAAAACTAGACTATGTGCTCTGAAAATGTGCAAATCATTGTAAATTCTTCCCACAAACAGATAAAAGAAAGTGAATATCAAAGGCTACATAAACATTTAGAAGAATGAGGTACCTATCAGTCTGTTTACAAAACATCTATAGGTTGGTGCGTTAAGGTTAGCCTTTTTTCTTTCCCAGATTTTCAGCGCCTTGAGCTTCAGCCAGGAAATGGAGCTTCTGCTCACAGAGATGATGCTTTAATGATGTCCAGCTCTCACTGCTGTCTTGCTGCCTCTTGGCACTCCAAGAGTCATGCAGCCACTTTATCACTCCTTCACCTGGATCACTCCTGGATTGGGGAGAGAATCAGAAGAGTAAAAGCTGGAGAACCTGTGGGATCAGATAAAGACAATTTCATGAAGAAAGCAAAAGCCATGCAAACAAGCAGAGCAAAACAAGGCATTAATTCCCTGCTTCCCATGGGCACGCAGGTGTTCAGCCATCTCCAGAAGAGAAGAGCAGGACTGCATCACATGTAACAGTGATTTGGGAAGACAAACACCATCATTCCTTTCTCCTTCTTGCCCCACTTTCTATACTGAGCATTCTATATGGTCTGGAATATCTCTTTGGTCAGTTTAGGTCCCCTGTTCCAGCTGTGTCTCCTCCCACTCTCCTGCGTACCCCCCACCCCCCGCCAGCATGGAAGTACAAAAAGCAGAAAAGGCCTTGGCTCTGTGTAACCCTGCTCAGCAATAAAAAAAATATCTCTTCAACCCTCTTCAATACAGCACAAATCCAAAATACAGCCCCTTACTCACCACTGGGAAGAAAGTTAATGCTACCTGTGGTGCCAAGCTCAAACCGTGACACTACCCCAGCCAAAACCAGCACAATCCCAAACTAACTTTCAATGCAAAGTTGCCTAAGGATTTGCATAAGTGACTGATTTTCTTCCTATTTCTTCTCTTCTATTTGGCTCACCCATTTGGTGGATCAAACAGGAAAATGTGAGCTGTCACTAGAGCTGGGGATGTCCAGAGGAACCGACATGGGCGTGTGATCTAGCACTATGAGGTTAAGTAGTCAGATCAAGGTCCTGACCAACCATAATTTCATCCATTAATGAAACATTCCTTCTACCCAGTGGACAGGCTGATCCAAAACCTGTGCAAACCACCTGGCTTCAACAGGCTTGAGAGCAAATCTTCATGAGCTTCCTGAGACCTTGCCTTATAAAGCCTCACTTGCAGGTGAAATTCTTAAGGGAAAGATACGGGGAGATTTGATCAACAAGAGTTTCAATCAGATTTACTAGATACCAAAATGTAGTGAATTGGAATATCAGGGATTACAGGTCTGAAGAACTTCAACTGACATCCTTGTCTACTCACTTTACACTGTATATTTCCCATAACATTGCTCTCATTGGAACATGAGAGCTCTCATTGGAACATGAGCTCTCATTGGAACAAATCACTGTTCTTGTCAACACCATCCTACAAAGAGCCTCTTATAAAGTGTGAATTGAGCAAAACCCATGAGTACTCAGAAGTAAGATGGCATATGGCAAATATTTCTGATTTCCCTGCTCTAAATGTAAGTTAAAATAATTTACTCTGGTTTGCTTTTAAGATGTATTTTTTATTCAAGTCAGAAAAAAAATCTATTTTTAACTCTGCATTTCTAGTGCTTTTTTTAGCAAGTGGATCTAAAACTTCTTTATTCTTGTTTTTAAATGGAATGGTTTATGTTTAGGAGCACTACATTTGAAAGAGATATTTTTAGATATCTGAAGTGACATGCAATGCAAAAAAATAGCTGTCTGTTTTCAAATGAGCTCCAGGCTGGAGAAAATACTCCATTGCCTGCCTATGAATCAAGCAGGGAAAGAATAAAAAAATAAAGTACTTTCTGCCTCAGCTTTGGAAGCCAAATCTTGGATGCATTGCTGTTGCACACAGCACCACAGCAGAAGAAGGAATAAAGTGTCTCTGTGTATTAGGGAGCATTTTTCATCTCATATATCACTGTCATTCTGGTGTTGTAATTCCAGAGAGTCAGCTAATCTTCTTCTACATTCATATCAACACAGATAATTTAAAATAATAATTTGAGGTGTTGAGTTATTTTTATGTCTTCCCAACTTCTCCTGCCTGTTCTTCCCTCCACAACAGATGGATAAAGCAGATGTGTCAGCAGTGAGCTTTTTTAGCCAAATTCCTTGTTGAGTTCAATCCGCGTGTCTGCATAACAATGAGTAGAGCATTCCTTGCAGTGGCCTTGCATTACAAAAGGATTTAGTGTCACCACTTTCCAAGCTGCCCAACAATTTCTTATAAAATATTACAGCAAATAACAAAAGCACTTTCCTGTACACACCTCAGCTCAAAAGCAGCCATTCAGAAGTAAGCAGAATGACTGAAAGAGTTACTTCAATGAAGCATTTTCTGAGATTTTTTTAAAACACCAACCAAAGTCCACTTGTCACTGGCCATGCACAAATTACTTCTTGTGAAGATTGCTGGAAGGGGAAAATTAATATGAGAGTCGCTGGCAAGAATAGTAGAGAAACAACTGCTGGCTACAGAAATCTGCTTAGGACTCTGAAAACAAGAGGTAATCAAACAGAGAGCAAAGAGAAAGGGTCAGTTCTCTGTGGCTGGGCAAAGCTGGATTGAAGAGCAGGGAAAAGGGAAGAGTATTCCTGAGCAGTTTAGATCGAAGAGGGAAGATGTATTCTTAGAGGCATGAGAAGCATCAGGTTTGTCAGGCAGACAAAGATGAACCTGGATACTTATAAGCAAAAAGCTAACAGAAGATTATTGTAGCTGGTGAATCAATTATCTCAGTGGGGAAGATTTAGGCAGTGAAGAGCTGGAAGAGATGATGGAGGAATTCAACATTTTTGACACTGGGAAATTTTTAACTGCAAAGACTGGAAAGGTGAAACAAAGGAGTCTCAGAGCAGAGACTCAGTGGAATAATAGCAAGATGGGAAAATATGCACAGTTGTGCTCCCTTTATGTAGAGGTCTCTGGGCTATTTGATCCCTAAACACTGTGCATCTGACTTCCAGAACCCAGGCGAGTTTTACTTTGAAAACTTGACACTTTTCTAAACAGCACAAGTTAAAAACGACAGCAAAAACTTCTAAATGGAGCAGCCAATTTGAATCTTTCAGGTAAGGGGGACAAAATAAATAGGGGTAAAGGGTGTCATCCTTGGAGTTGTGGAGATTGTCTCAGAGCTGCCCTAAAATGCACAGAGTCTTTCAGGGTCAGCTTTCTGCCCACACTGAGCAGAGCAGCTCTGTGGGACTTCAGGGCATGCAGGGGCTCTGCTGTGCACCCGGGCTCAGCCTGCAGCAGTGTGACCTGAAGTGACACCCCGATGATTAGTGAGCTTCAGATTATTGCACTCCTCAAGTGCATGCTGTGGGCTGCAGGGGGTAGGCAGAGCTTGGACAGCACACATCTGTCTATGTGATCACAATGACCAACCTACCTTTGTGAGATTCTTTTAAAACAAAGAATGATCTTTGTCAGGCCCTGGGGGGCCCTTACTACCAGCATGAAGAGTACTTATTAACCATAAAAGCATGTTTAAACTGATAATATTCAATATTCCTGCAGGGGAATGAAAATCACCAGGCCTGCTTGGGCAAAGGTAACTGTGACACAGAACCAAGAGACAGAACCAAACCCCAGCCTGTGGCCCCAGGCTCTCCAGACATGGCTGCTGACTCCTGGCTTTGCTAGACTGAATGCATCAGAGGCGGCGTCCCCATGCATTTTAGGGTAAAACTGCGTTCTGAATATTGTCAGTTAATTCTCTGATTTCATGCCTGCACAACCTCTCTAGGGGTATACCTGATTTTGAAATCACTTCTGTACTTGTATTTAGCCTCTACCCAGATAATTACAGCAGTGTGGCATCACTATGGCTCCCCTGTGTAAAAGGGAAGGAGGTTTTGTCCTCTTAGACTATTTCTTTTTCCTTTTTTATTTGGTTGGTTTTTTTGTTTGTTTGCTTTTTTTTTTTTGCCTTTTTTTTTTTTAATCCTGAGCTTTCAGCAGCATTGAAACAAAGAACGGAAATTCTTTTAAAAGTTACATGAAAAATTCAGGCCTTTCTTTACCAATTTCTCTTTGATTTGTGATCTCTCAGAGTAGGGTGGGTCATTGTGGAAAATATGGAGAAGAAGAAATATTGCGTTAGGAACAAAATACAAACATGATAAAATGAATCTAGAAAAAAAATAAGAAACAGGGAGTCATCAAAATGAATGATTTCCAAAACATTTCTAAATGTGAACCTCTTTATGCCATACCATTGTCAATGTGTGTTGACATGGCCATCAGAGCAGTCTTTTGGGGATTCAATATTTTACAAGGTTAGAAATTCTGTAGAGAAAAGACTTGTGTCTGTCTCACTCTGCATTTCCTTTGAAGAGGAGCATGAACATGCAAGCTTGGATGGACTTAGATTCTGTTTAGAGGGAAGGAAGGTAAAGCAAGACACAAAAAATTATTTCATCCATCCCACTTACATTTCTGATTATCAAACCTCCTATACCTTAAGTTCTTGCACACTTAGTCCTACTCAATACAAGAAATCTCTGGAAGGAATTAAGGATCAGAGTCCCAGAAAAGCACATGATTTATCTGTATAAATAGGAATTTGGGAGAAGCCCCAGTCGCCATCCTCCATAAATCTGTGTGCAAAATGGTGAAACTCTTCTTCCTAAGCTCAGAATTGGAAGCATTGCGACACTATTTTACAGCACCTGGGAACATTTTCCAATAGACAGATCTGTATAATACTATTCCATTTAATCTGAACCAAACTTCACTGGTGGGCTGGGAGTTCTGTAGTAGATATTTTTATGAGTTTGTGTTGACTCTGACATTTTGAATTTTCTTTCTTCACCGAGGTCATATAAAGGTAGACAGGAGACAACACCTACAAATGGAAAGGGAAAGGGAAATTATAGCAAAACTTCCCTAATTGTGTAATACTAGCATAGGAGGAGTATAAATGCACAGATATCTGTGAGTCCTCATTGAAAAATAAAGAATGTAATCTATAACTAGCAGTTTGTTTTCCTACGAGAGCAGAGTACCGGTCAGAATCAGATCTGGAGGTGACACACAGACATTTCATGCTTATCTGCATAGTTTAAGAGGCTTTTGAAAATACGTGAAGCGTACTCTAGTACACTTCAAAATATTACAGAAAGCTGAGCAGATGTGGGAAATAAAGTATAATTTTTGACAATTTAGGCACATATCTGTGTATGTGGAAGAAGTCTACACAGTTATTAAAAGAAAATGCTGTAACTATCAAATATAAAAGCACCAATCATAATAAAACCCAAGGTCAGATATTGAAAGGAAACCACAACAAAGGCCAGGGTTAACTGCCTAAATCCTAAACAGATAAATCACTGACAGCCACAAAAAAAAATACTTAACTCTAGGATGGCTCATTTAGTTGTCTTTGTGCATGTAGGAGATATCCATTTCAGTCGCTGAAATACTGGCTACTGTTAAAGCCAATTTTTGCATTACACCTCCTTCAAAATGTGGACAGGGCCTGCTATTGTGTGGTGGTGACACAAAGCACACAGGGGGATGAAGATGCACTTTTTATTTATGCAACTGTCAAACAAAGTCAGTGGCAGCGAAGCAGCACAAATTTAATACCAGGAGTGGCAAATAGCAAGTGAAATCATCTATTCATAATTAAAAACTGATTGGATCCATAGATTCCTTGTGGTTAAAATAAAATAAATCACTTCATGCCTAGCTGTGAATGGAGTTCAGTTTGGCAGTGTCTGAAGGCTGTCATGTCATTAGCCCTTTATAATCCCAACCACACGCTTCCTCTCCTAGCTCCATCACAAAAACCCCAACCTGGTTAAGCATTAATTACCTCCTTCCTTCATTCATAGGTGCTACAAAGAATTCAGTCTCAAAGTAGCACCCACATTGCATTTTCATTGAACTGATGGAGCTGGAAACTGAAACACATAAGTAGGAGATGCCATCATATTGGCACTGCACTGCAATGGCTCAGGATAAACTAGAAGGCCCCCTAAAGATTTGTGGGATTTATGTAGGAGGTTTTATGGCAACACTATATCCCCCAGCACATGGTGCTGCTGGCAGAAGCTCCTTCACTCACCAAGTGCTGGGCCGAGCATTGCTATGCTGGAGACCTGGTTTAGGCCAGGGTTGTGTGGCTGCAGGGCCCCCCATGAGGGCATGCACAGCAGGATGGGGCAGGGTGACCCTGGAGGTTCTGGGCTAATGCCTGGCACCATGGGGACCTCCAGCTGTGGGCCAGAGTGTGGGTCACCTGGACACACCACAGCTCCTCATGGCTGCCACTCAGGAGAGAGATGGGAAACTGGGGAAACTTGCTCCCCAGAAATAATGGAGAAGACAAATGCACTTTCACTTCTGGGTTTCTTTTGCACTTCCTTTCAGTGAGACAAGATTTGAATGAGTCCTCATCATCCCTGCTTGCTCCTAAAATCCTTTCCACATGCCTCCCCTTTGCCTCCAGAGTTAGTCTCACCACTGTGTTCATATGGTATAAAAACCTACCTTCACTAGTGCATAATTTTCAGATGTCCAAAAGGCTCTTTCTTTGCACAAATGCCTGCAATTAGGGTTAAAAATAATGAGGATTAATAATTTTATTCCTAAAGCACTCCCCCTGCTGATGGACTCTGAGAGAACCGTACTATATATTTAAGTATATGATAAAATGTAGGAAAACATAGGAATGGTCACTGAACAAGCCTCGATAACCTGTAAGAGGGATAAAATAAGACAGTGAAAAGGGACTGAATCCCAAGAAAAAAGAGCAAAGACTGTGATAGGAAGACATGAACATGGAATAGTCATATAAAAAATTAGCACTTTTTTTGCTAATTTTTTTTAAGAGGTAAGAGACCTCACATTTCTCAGTTTGGAGAAAAATGGATCTTTGAATTCAGTGCAGAGTAACTTCAGGAGCTCAGGACTACTCCAGCACACTCCTCACTGCTGAAGTGTGGCATTCCCTGGGGCGGCAGTGCCTGGTGGAGGTTGCTGCAGTGAAGGGCTCAGTGTGTGCTGAGGGAATTCACTGGGAATGAGCTCAGGGAAGATGTCATGGATGCTGTCAGAGCTCAGACTGCTCCCAGCTCCTAAAAGCCCTTCCCTCCCTACTCAAATCAAGCAGTTTCCTCTTAGGCAGTCCATGTAAAACAATCCTGTAACACACTAATGGAGGCCTGAGCAAGCATGCATGTTGACAGCTCTGAAATGCAGAGAAAGGAGTGGAGAGTATGGGAGAGGTGTGGAAGGGGCCCTTACTGACAATCATGATAAATGTTTGTGGCTTTTCTTTCACACTTGGAAGTGTAACAAACACCAGATTAAGCATTTGCAGGTAGGAATTTGGGCAATCTTTATTTAATGATGTTCAATTCTATGTGTAATGCTATTGTGCGGCTTTATTATTACAATCTGTTTCTACCTCTCCCTCTCCTTGCCTACTCCCCCCAGCTCCCAGTGCAGTCAGACATGGAAACTATGGATGACCTGTTCCTACTGACAACCTTCTCTCACATCTTTAGAAACAATCAGGCACTTTTAAAGGGCTGTAAATACAGTTCTTGTAGTATTGCTTAAAAATCTATTCAGCTTCTATTTTCACAGGAACTGTTTTTTAACGATATCTAACAGTCCTTCCTGTTGGTACCCTTTCCAAAAGAAGGAAGTATCACAATGGTAAGTCACCAGAAGGGGAAAAAAAAAATCAGAAATCTTTTCCATGGCATTACCTAGATAATCCAGTCCACATGTAGCTCTGCACATGAGCAAGTGACCCCATGGACTGGAGCAAGTCTCCACACACATGTGTAAATCAAGGCCACATAGTTCTGTTTGCAGGATCTGAGTTCTGCTTCAATTCTGAAACAGAGTAAGATTCACATGGTTGTGATTCACATTGAATTTGAGCCTCAAATTTGAACATGCCAGCTTGTCATCAAGCTAGCTGCCTTTATTTTATTTTTGGCTTTTTCTTTGTCAGTGCGAGCTTCTTGTATTTCAGACATATATATATTTTGTGAGGCAGCTCAGTCTGTTGAGCCAGGATCTTTCATCAAGGGAAGAAAAGTGCATTGCTTGATTCTTAGAGAAAGAAGAAACATTGCTTGCTTTTTGGAATACATCCAAACTGTCTGTGACACCTTAAAATACCATACAAGTACTGCAATTTGTCATAAATTAAACTATAAATGGGCTTTAAAACACCCATAGTCTGATTAGCATGTGACCAAGTATAGCAGTCAATAACATATCCTGATACAGTAACATGTCCTGAGTCAATAACATATCCTGATAGAATTTTACAGCTCTAGTGGTCTCTAGGCATTTTTACTGAATCTTCTGTGTTTAAGAAGAATAATGGATTCACTGTTTTGCAGCATAATTCTCATTTTTATTGCAATGTCCCTCCTAATTTTGGCCTCAAATCTTCTGGAAGCTGTGGTTTGATGCTTTTTCAGGTTTTTTCCTCAGATCTCCTCTCCAGGCAACAACCCCACCACCACAAAAAGAATCCCCAATCCCAAATTTTGACTCTGTCACTAAGACATTAAACAAGCAACCAATCAATTAATATTTTCTTCTAAGGAAGTCAAAATAGTTCAGATATTTCCATAATGATGGATGAACAAATAGAAAGATGGTTACCACTTCCAGTTCTGCATCATGTCCACAGTTTATCCTCTCATTACAGGCTGAAGGCTGTGGCAGAGATTCCCATTTCAGGCACCATGCATCACTGTCATGACTGTGTGGCTTGGGGACAAGAGTGGGGTCACATTTGGGCAGTCAGATTAAGATTAGAAACTGAGAAACTTGCTACCATCTCATGTCTCTGAAGGCATGACCAGTAAAAGAAGGTGTATTTCTGCTTTTCTTCTCTATCATAGCCCTATGGAATTAAGTGTCAGTTAAGGGATGTGAACATAATGTGTGGCCTTGCTATATTCCAGAGTTCCAGTCTGTGCTAGGAAAGCTTGCCCAGTTTCTTCCAGGTGGGGTTCCCTCCCCCAGATCCATATTGGACATCCAAGATTAGCCCCAGGGAAAACTTAATTGAAGTCATATTTTAGTACTAAACAGACATTTTTCTTTTTACAAGAACTTTAAACTATAGTGAAGAAAACTGAAAATTTCATCATGAAGCTGCAAACTGCTTTTCTGCAGAACTGCTTTTATTAAATTTGTCCGTTTCTCACAATTACAGTAGAAATAAAGAAAAGACCACAACTGCTATGTTTTATTTTATTTTACTTGAAATTTCATAAGCAGTTTTCATTATCACTAGAACACAGAAAACTAAGACCTTCTTCTTAAGCTACAGTAATGGAACATGGAAAAATTGAAGAGTCAAAAGCAGAATCTCATCTTTGCATCTCAACAAAAAAAAGTTTTAATGTGAAGTAAGTGCACATTAAAACAATAGCACTTTGCTAACTTAATAGTATCTATTTGAAATGTCGTATGTAGTCAGAATGCTTTGAACTATAAAATATCTTTATGTGTTTAAAGAACAGAACCGTGCAAGGTATTTCATGTAGCATTTTATAGCATACCAATATATCTTTTAATTCATGTGCCAGAGAATTGAAGAGATCTTTTGACTCCATATTATGTGATGTTTTCATTAGATACTTTTAATGTGATGGGTATTTTAGAATTTATCTCTCTATAGTATAGTCCATTGCCTGGCTCTTTTTCTCAACAGTTTCCTTATGGCTAGGTGATGGTTTAAAAATTTAGAATTACTTCCAAAAAGCATAACCAGAAGAGAGTTGTTCTAACTGAAAACAATTTTGCTAAATAAAGAAGAATGCTTCTATAAATTGTTGTTTTCAGATTTGTTCTGCTTTTGTGTACTGGATACTATAGAGTACTGTACAAAATTCAGCCCTTTCATACGACTGTATTGAAATCAACACAGTGGGATAATTGTAAAGAGTTTCCAGCAAATTATATGAGCTTAAATTAAATAAAAATAACACTAGGATAAATTAAGCCCCTAATTAGATAATTGAAACTGCTCCTTCCCTTCCCTTCCCTTCCCTTCCCTTCCCTTCCCTTCCCTTCCCTTCCCTTCCCTTCCCTTCCCTTCCCTTCCCTTCCCTTCCCTTCCCTTCCCTTCCCTTCCCTTCCCTTCCCATCCAGGCCTAGAGGATGATGATGAAATCAAAACTGAGCCCAATACAGACAGAATCCTGTCAGTTATGGCTGATTGATTTCACTACTTCCAATTGAAAAAAAAAAAATAATGCAGATAGAGCAGGATTTGCACAGAGGAAGAGTCAGCAAAATTGGAAACAACTCACAACCTCTAACCACAGCCACCAGGGAGAATACAAACAACAACGTTGTATTCCTTGGTTTGCTCTGTGTTTTGCTTTGGGAGCTTTACAGACACCAGACTTTGATTTTTCCCAACCAGGAGTAGGTATACATGGAGTTTTTTAAGCATATACTTAGGATATTTATGGATTCCACTTCCATTTCAAGTCAAAACAGCACAGATCCTTCTCTGGTATGAAATGCTTGTTTCAGAGAAGAAATGCCAAGTAACACTGGTGATTTTCAAGTCACATTTGGGATCTCTGACACAGATCAAACAGCTGTCAAATTTATTGGTGCTCCAAATCAACAGACGAAGCACACATTTTCACATCTGTTCAAACCACCAAACCAATGGTTTTGTCTTTTGTTTGCTTTCAGACTAAGGCTCCAAATGCAGTTAAGGCTCTGTGCCCACACCACGCACACCACGTCAGAACTGTAAGAGTTAAAAGCATATCTGATGGTAAATTGAGGAAAGACTTACAAAGATGAAAACATGGGGCACCATTTTGGTCAAGCTCTGCTTCAGGAAGAAGAAATCCATGATCTACGGCCTGGCATCTGGCCTAAATTATTTAATCTGTTACCAGGTTGACAGTTTTGGCATCTCTGTCTTTCATTGTTCCTTACAAGTTTGCAGTGCCTGGGCTGCAGCCGTTCCTGGTAGGCTCTGGAAGCCCTTCCCTACAAGGAGGCCGTTCATCATCATCGTATCTCTGGGCAGTCTGAGGTCTCCAGCTTCAGACACAGAGCTGCCCCTGGAGCAAAACAGAGAGCGCGCTGTTAACTATTTAACTGTTACCCAAATGAAACTCATATATTACAGTCCTAGAGTAAAAATAAAACAGAACACAGTTTTAATTGCTATTTCTACAATAAAATTGTGGCTTATTTATAAGTTGGGATTTTATTACTTACTGCAATTTATACACACTTTATCTGGAAGTTCATGGTGGGCAACAAAGGACTGCTCACATTTTTTTTTTTCGTGACTTTTCCATGAAAGCATAACTGCATCTTAAAATATGGTAAAGTAGTTTATAAGTAAAATGAAAAAAGTTTACATGGAAGATTACATAAAATACGTCTGTCTTTTCAAACCATTGAGATACATAAACAACTCGTTAAAAACTGAAAAAGCCAAAGAAAAGGACAAAAGACCCTTTAATAAGAAGATGTTTTTAACAGATTTTTTTTCTGCTTTTCAAAAGACAGAATGTTACATTGTTCCTAGGAAGATGATCTCAAATGATCAGGAAAAATACCAAAAATTTCAGTAAGCACTGTCCCTGAAAGAGATTATGCTAAAGCTTACAAAAAAAATTGCAAGTTGAGATGTCATTTTAAATAGAATCCAGGCTCTTATTTTTCCATTGCAAAGAGTTTTCTGTTATGTCAAATGAAATTTTAAGATCACCTATGAATTTGCAACTGAACCCTTTACTGCCAAATCTGATTCCAATCCCTAAAAAATCTGTTTCTGTAATATGGCCAGCAATGCAGTAACTTCTAAAAGGTAGCCAGACATATTGGCAAAAAAATATATGTGGTTAATCAACTAAAACTATGTAGTAGTTTGGGAACAATCAATCAATTTCCAGAACCTTTAAGGCATGCAGTTGCTGTGAGGATATCCAAGAACAATAGTAATACTAATGGCTAATGTACACAGATGTTTTTGAGATGGTCTTGTCTTTATTTTTTATTTTCAAGATGCTTCTGCACAATTTTAGGCTCTACTGTTAGACAAAACAACAAACCCATTACAAATAAATTCCAGATAATAATACAAATGTAGAGGGACAGTAGGTGTCACTTTGCACCAAGGTAAAATAAGCACTACTAAAAAGAGGTTTATGTTCAACCAGTGGCGTTTTCTCAATCTGTGCTTACCCACATAATGGATTGGAGACTTAAACAGAGACTTAGGCAAAAATGCAGAGAGCTGCATACAATGATGGGGTACTGAAAACTCCCTGAGTTACTCCTTGAGGCATCATAGCTGGCAACTTGAAAGATGCTTTAGCAACTTGAAAACTGTTCTGTCTAAAAGCAGAAAATGTCTCATTTTTAGTAAACAAAGCTAAGCTGCTCACTTCCACCTTCACACTTCAGCCTGCCTGGCATCCAGGAACTCTGCTAAATTCCTTGAGGGGCTCATTAAAATACATTGCACAAAGTCACCCCTGAAACACGGCAGTAAGGAGCAGTAACCATAAAACATAGTAGCACTTTCTGAAGTTCTTTAGAATAGCTGGGGGAGGATTCCAACCACTCTTATGCTCCCTTAATACTGTAATACTGTGGTCTGAGCTCTGACCAAAGAGATGTGTGACCAAGGTTCACTTCCTGGCTATATCTCAGAGGATTTTAACTCCTGTTTACCACTTCCTGACTCTTTATACATCAGGTTGCTGGCTTCTATCCTGAGAGAGGTTTGTGTATGTATATTACATTAAACTCATCTTGGATAAGTTAGCAGACTCAGCAGAGTAACCAAGAGATAGGCAAAAGCAGCATCCATGTGAGGACAGTACCCAGCTCACTGTGTGTTCTACTGTAAATTATGGAATTGCCTTTAATCTCCTTAAAAACACTTTTAGAAATCTGTGATCAAAGTAGACATAATAGCCCTGTCACATGAAATGAAAGCCCAGATTTTTGCAGTTAAACCACCATAATCCTATTTAGGTCATCTGAGAAGGAATAGTGTTTGGGGCCTGCAGTTTTGCTTTCCCTGATGAAACCAGCTGCTTTTCCATTCTAGAATCCTGATGGGCTACTTGCTCCTTTGGCAACAAGTGCTGCAGAGATGGTCTTCCCTTGAACTGGCATCATCTAGTTGTTTTGGGATTTTTATTGGGATCAGTACTGGATTGTGCCTAGCACACACATGAACTCAAAATGACGGAAGTATTTTTGTTAAAAAATCTGTTAAAAACTATGCAAACACATAGCTTTACTTTTCTGCACAAATTTGACAGGTTGCATCATTGTTAATATGATGCATTTTAAAATTAGTGTAAGATATTTCCAAAGCTACTGTGGTAACACAGATCAAGTGGAAGATTGGGTTAAACTTTACCTGAGCATTTTGGAAACATAACTTTTTTGGCATAGAACCCAATTAGTCTTTTTTCATGCTTTTTCTCTTGCCATAACTCCATTTGTTTCAGAGGTCACAGTTAAAATTTTAAAGATTTTCAGGTGATTTTGATTCATATTTCCCTGATAAAGTTTAATAAAGCAGATCAGATTACTCTGCCCTATGAGTCAGTTAACTATGCTCCTATTTATTTGAGAAGCAGTTCTTGTTTTCAGGTATGTAAAAACATTTTATAACCTCAAATATTTTTTCTTTTCTCTTAAAGGTTAGCAGCAATTCTCCTGTACATGGAACATTTGTGATCCCAAATCATTAACAGAATCTATGTCTAGACTAAATACTACATTTTAAAGCAAAGTATTTCAAAAACCAGCTACTCCTCCATTTACATACCCAGGCTTAAATTTTAGGTGTTTGTTTCCACTGTAGCAAATGATGATGTCATTAACACCTAAATCAGGACAGAAAAATGCCTGGTTTTAGGTGTTAGTGACATCATAACTAATTCAGGGAGCACATTGCACCCAGAACTTCTAGGCCTGGCAAGAAAAAGAACTAATGTCAAAACACACTTACTTGTCTAAAAGATACTCATGTCTAAGAGAAAAACCAACCAAGATCATGATGTGGAGATCTTAAAAACTTTGGAAAAAAAAAGTTTAAAAAAATATTTTGCTGTTCACAAAGAAAATGGTTGAAAATATGTGTAAAACATATGTTTTGGTGCTTTGAAGTGGTTTGCTTCTAACAATAGAACTGCACACTCATCACTGGTCATGGGATAAATGTGGTTTGGGGGATCTGTGTTATGCCAAGACTCAAAGCATTTAATATGAGCTTTGTTTTGGAGCAACGGCAACAGCAAAAGTGAGCTGACATGCAGACAATGGTGACTTCAAGTTTCTGAAAGTTACATGATCACTTAAGATCCAGGGCTTCAGAAAGTCCCGTGTGACATGAAAACATCTGACGCACTAACCAGCTGCAAGACTTTCCCAGACTCTCATCAGCACATGTACCTTTGCAAGCTCTGCTAGAGCCCAGAGGAGATAAACTCTCTTCCTGCACAACTTTTGCAACTCTTGGAGCTGTGCTTCATCTCTTTGCATAAATTGACTGGTTTATGTCTCATACTGGCGTTGCACCACATCTCCTCAGAGGAAAAGCTCCAGGGCTGCTGGTGCCCACAAGAGTTAGCTAGCAGAGTGTGCCAGAAAGCACAAGTACACAATTATTTTCCAAAAGAAATGTACATTTTACGCAGACTTAAATATTGTGTGGCTATGGATATAAATCCAAACGCTTAAGGATATCTATTCTATCAATTACTTATTATATGTATTACCCATTTTGTGTGCCCCTGCATACATTCACACACTTGAAGAGCCACCCTTGTTATTTGCACATTTTCCCTGTTCAGTTTTAATCTGTTGGGCATCAATTTCTGTCTAATGAGAGATGATCAACACAGACACAGAGCCCTCAAGAGTGATTAACATCTCTTAATCCAGACCCCTATTTTCCTCTCTAAGGCTCCCTGCCCCTCACCCATACTCCTTACAACGCTGCAAAACATGGCCACAGCTACAAAACCTGGAATAGACTAAGAAGAAATTTAGGGTCATCTGAGAAGATGAAACCAAGATATCTCAGAGTCTTTGAGTGGCTCTGCTGCTGTCCTGTGTTACCCCTTGAAAGTAATAAAAGGAGCCATGAGACTCACACTTTGCTTTACATTAAATTCAGGTAGAAATGCTAGAACAGACAAGACGAGCAAAAGCAGGTCATCAGCACAGGCTGAACTTGCTTGCCTTACTCAGGCAAGTAGATACCATAATGTTAACACATAGTAAAACCCCATTATTCCGCATACATCAAGTGCTCGCAGGCTTAGGTCTCCCACTGGAGACTCAAGTACTTCAAAACAAGTAAATAGTGAGGAGAGACAGGAAAGGAGAGAAAAAAGTTCTGATGAAGCATGAATGGAAAAAAGAGTGGCAATAACATCAATTGTTGAAGTACCATTTATGTTCATGATATAAGGTCTCACCCATCTGTCATTTCATTTAGCAGCAGAAGGTGGGGGCAGCACCTCCATGTCCAGTCCTGTAGTCTGCATATTTCTTTAACCTTTAAAATCACTTCCGCAATTTCTTTTAAACAGGGATTACCAAACTGGCAACAAAATATAAAAGTAAATGCATTTACAATATGCCCTCTAGATAGCTTTACTGTCACGGAAATAGTTTTGCTGTGACCATGGGCTGTAGGAGCAAAAGGCTGCCAAAATTACATGGTTTGCAATGATAAAATTCAGGTTTCACCAAACATTTTGCTTCTAACCTGCAGCCATCTCAGCTGTGAAGTGCTTATTAAGTTCCTTTCATGCCCATAGGACCTGCAGTTTGTAAATGCTGCAGGTGTGAAGGCATTGTGTGGCACTTTTAGGTTAGTGAAAGAAGATTGTTATTCATGGGTGAAATATTCTATTTATTCAGTGGAAGAGAAGTAATGTGTGTGGGGGTGGAGAGTGCAAAGCTGATGATAGAAAGACATAAATAGAAACAGACTTCCACAGAGCACCTCAGCCATTCCATCGTATTGCTGCTTCAAGCTTTTAAGTCTCCCCACAATGGCCAAGCACTGGGATTTTTTCTTTAATGACACCAACTTTGCTGTATCTCCTGCCACTAAACTATTTTTAAAAGTTTACCTAATTTTACTTAATTGTCATGGAGTAACAGTAATAGTGCCAGACCATACTAAACCAGTGGCTTTTATTTCTTTTTCTGTATCTTCTATAGAATTGAGTGTGATTAGACTGTCAACTGCTCTCATTCACACAGGAATACATCCCCAGAAAGTTGTGACTGAGAGTGGGCTTCATAAATACAGTATAATTTCAGAGTTATGTACTTAGAGGTTGGTGGAGGACTTCCAATGAAGTTTTTTTTTGCTTTGTTTTTTTGCGGTTTTCTGCTTTCAATGACATCCTGACAGTGTCTCTGATGTATCACCATGAAATTGTAAGATAGAATACAGGAATGTTTACTGAACTTTTTGTCAGGCCAGCAATGTAAAATTACATTACGTGTAAATATACTACCTGTACACTAAAAAGTCTTTTTCGAGTGCTGCACTTAATCCCTCATTTTTTAAATTTTCTTTTCTAATTTGACTACAGACATGTGGGTGTCTGAATTTTTCAGCTCCAAGTGTGCTGCATTTTTAAATCAACTGGGGAGGCAGGAAGCAAATATGCATGGGTTGTAATGCTGGCTGACATACTGCATTATTGACTAACCCCACCAAAAAAAAAAAAAAAAAAAAGCTAGCATATCAAAGTAGATTATGTAGACAAACATCTAACATAAATTCTAAGACAATTTTTTCTTTAAAGAGAAGTTCAGAAAACTGAACTGAAGTGGGTTAACACTGAAACTCCTCCAAACTGAGTAACACAGCAGATTCCCTTGCTTACACCTCTTCTACGTTACTGGCAGCTGCTGAGTAGACAGTAATATTTCTCTTTATTAATATTAAATGGAGAATATTCTATCCCCGCGAAGCCAGGAGAAACTTAAGCAACATCTGAATTCACCTAGCATTCAAATGAAGGGGGGTGTTGTCTTGGCCGCGGCACCAGCTTATTTTCTGCTAGATCATGAAATCTTTACAATTGTCAGAGCCTCAACACCTCATTCACAAGACATGGACATGATTAAGTACCGACTCGAGGAGTCTAATACCTCCTCTCCAGTTACCAGCACACATCCCCCTGCACCATTTGCAAGACTCCAAGCGTTTAAGGGAGCAAATACTGATCAGCAAGATTCCAGCAAATCACCCACAATAGTACTAAAGTTGGAAGATAATAGTTATAGCAACAGGAACAACAATGGCAAATTCATCTGGTTTTTAGCAAAGGGGTTCTTTTTAGCATTTAAATATATAACAGTATATTACAAGCCTGAATCAAAAGACAAGTGGAAGAGAATTTTGAACCCGCATTTCTTTCAGGCACACATTACTTCAGGCATTTGAAGAAAGTGTCGAACAGCTTCCCCACCCACTTTCTCAAAGTGGAGGAGAAATTGCTCTCAAATGTTGGTTATAAACTTGTAATCTGAACTCCAGCCACTCGGCAGGGCTGCAGAAGAATTTACGATGTGCTAAATATTTCCTTTGTTCTTCCCAGTGGTAGCCTGCTGTAGCAATTAGAAAGCAACTGACTGCACATGTAAACTGTGGCTCTTTTCTAAAGAATTGTTCGTAATTGTTAGAAGCCTTCCTGAGCAAGACTTGTTCTGCTAATACTGCAATACTTTAGGTGCATCTGTATTAATTGTCTGTATGATTTTTTTCTCATCATCTAATCTTAGTCATGTCCTCTAGGTACTTTACTACTGGTACAGAAGGCAGACACACTGTTGACCATTGGTATAATTTAGCCATTACCAACTGGGTACCTGAATCCCTCTGTCTTTATTGGGCACCTAGGTAGCTCCCATAGGAATGATGTGTTTTTCAGGTAAATGATCCAAACCAGTACCACAACATTTGTTTCCATTGCTGTATGAATATAATACAAAATAAAATTTAATTCTTCTTGATTACAACAAAGAAAGCAGTCTCCTAAGCCATTCTGTTGCACACTGATAGCACAGAATATCGAAACCCCCAACGGCAAATTTGATGTAAGCTTGCTATGAAAGAAATTGCAAAGAAAAGTGCCTTGGAAAGATTGCAGGTCTTGTAAATAGGAAAGATGGCTTTGGGAGCTATCCCACCCACCAGCATCCATTGCCTTAGACATAACTACAGACAAGGTAATGAGCAAGGCAAAGTAGATCAACTGGCGCAGCTGCCATAGCAGGAGCACAGGACATGCTGAATGTGGAGGCTGCTAGTGAGAAGATGATGGACAAATGCACTAAGCAGTGACACCACTGCTCTCCTGGGAGTGAGAGCTCACGGTGAGGAATATGTTAGCTCTCCTGGGAGCAGCTTTAGGCAGCCTTTTGCTGTTGGTCACCTCCTGCCCAGGGCTCAGTATGCAGGTGCTGGCCAGGAGCCAAGGGCAGCCCCACAACCTTGCTGCCCCGTGTTGCTTCTGCAAAAGAGGTTGAGAGCAGCGAGGAAGCCAGAGGGGAAGCTTCCTCTGCGTGCCAGCAGCAGGATCCATGGGATTTGGCCTTGGAATTCCTGTGGAGCCTTAACCACTACATCAAAGTCAGCTCCTTGGCATTTGTATGCTATTGCTTAGCCCTCTGGCTTTCCTAATCCTGGGGATGGTGTACCATATTTTCCCTCTGAAGCCTGAGGGAAACACAGTTCCCTAGTCAAAAAACAGCCAACATCCATTGAAAAGACAGCAAACTACCACCTCTGGCAGGTGACCTCCAATGTAAACCACCGGACATACAAATTGAAAGCAAACTTTCACATACATACAGGCCTTGATTCAAGCACACGCTCCTCTGTGGTGGCCTTTGCTCTGTTGCACCACCTGGCAATGTCTGGAATCAAGTTATTTATAGTCTATACAATGAGAAGTCAAATGAGTTGGATGGTTCAGAGTTTTGGTAATGAGATACAGAGGTTTCTGTTTTGGGCTTGCTGTGTCAGACTCAGGCTGGACTGGTGTGAAGGAGTGGAAGTCATTGCCATCCAGTTGTTTCTCAGCAATACATGTGAAATGGACTTTTGTTTGTGCACCCT
The DNA here is from genome assembly GCF_047830755.1 of Zonotrichia albicollis. Taxonomy (NCBI): domain Eukaryota; kingdom Metazoa; phylum Chordata; class Aves; order Passeriformes; family Passerellidae; genus Zonotrichia; species Zonotrichia albicollis. The sequence goes on along the minus strand of NC_133821.1, from coordinate 69,659,528 downwards.
TCCTTTGAAGGCTCTGCAGACAAGCCAAGAAGGAAGGCAGACTGAATACTCTCTTTCATCCCTAGATTTGACCCTTACCAGGCAGAGTGAAGATGCTCCACAGCCAGTGCTTTAACACCTTGCCAAGAATTTTGAGACATGTTTTCCAGAACAGATCCAAACTCCCAGCGATGAAGTTGGCAGAACGGATCCCAGCTTGTGCTACTGCCTCCTATACTTTAAATGTAAGCATGAATGAAGAGAGTCTCCAGACAGCACTCACAGCCATATCTGCCACAAGAACAAGTCATGCTTTTACTCTATGATATTGCACTGGCTGTGGTATATCAAACACAGCCCTGCCATCAATTCTTTCATTCAAGACAACAACCAGTTTACTTTTTCAACTGGCCAGCTTCTTATCACTGTTATGAATTTGTATTTCCTTGGATTTTTAGGGCAAATTAATAACCTCTGAGATCAAGTCATCCTCTGTGCCAATATGAGTGCTGAATATTGTTGTGTTTACTTGTCACAGGACTAAAGGGTTCATCATCCTGACACTCCAGTCTCATAAGATGCCTTGAAGTATAATCCATCCCCAGCTGCCAAGTTATAGGGAGAATCCTAATGATCCCATCTTTTTGCAGTTTTAGTAGTGATATGAACAAAAACTCAGTGTTTCCCTCCTTTTGTGTCATCAGCAAAATATTGATGTATGTGTCCTGGATTGCTTTTATTATTCAGCTTTCTCATATATAAAAAATAAAGGTACACCAGGTGAGAGAAAGAAATCAGAACAAGGAACAAAATTCAGTGGGAGTTGAAGAAAAAGGTAACACTTAGAGGCTGTGTTCAAATGACTGCTATCAGCACATGGAGCAAAGAGGATCTATTTGATATTCTTAGCGCTCATTTATTACTTGTTTCGTGGAGATGTATGCTTCTGTCTCAGCTTTGTATTGCAGGAGCACTGCCACCACACACATTCCCTCACTATTTTTTTCCTTGCTTTGACCTACTGAGAGGAACACTTTTCTGCAGGCTCTGCCAGTGCAAGAGGATATCAGTTGTCTCCTGGACTCTAACTTTCCATCAAACTGCAGTTGTAAATCTAAGCACTAAATTGATTAATTTTTAGCACTATGTGTTAAGGCAGAGCCAACAAGGCCAAAATATGATTAACTCATTAGGTACCACAGGCACATTGCAATAGTCCTTGCTGCAAAAAGCTTTTAACTCAAACAGATAAGACCTGCCACAGATGTAAGGGAAAATAGAGGGAAAATGAACAAATTAACTAGTCTAAATTCTAGAAAGAACTCCAAATAACACAATAACTTTTGATGATAAATCACCAAAAAATGTAAATGAGATCCTACATTTTGGCTCTTTTTTAGCAGAACTGCATAAAGATTTTTGACAGACATTGTGTTATGTATTTCTTCTTATAAATGGATTCTCAATATCATAGCATTTATAGAATTAGTCTCTTACCTAAGGATTTTAAACAAATACCATTTAGTGCAAGCTCCTCATTCTCCAATGCTTGGATAAATACTGATCTCAATTTACATATTGAAGCCTAGAAAGTCAGGAGACTGGCTTAGCATTCTTCTAGAGAATTCAAGCCAAGGCAATATTCCAGGAGCAACATGTGTGGTTTTGCCTACTCAGTAGGTGACATTTGCTCTGCATTCTACTGACCTATTTTGTAGTTATTCAGTGTGAGGGTCATCACTCTCAAGACTTAAAGTGTGTTGTTTTAGGCTCAGAGGTGCAGGAAAACTGGATGGAGACAGAGGAGGACTAAGTCACTGTCTTCCATATGAAAGAGCTGTGGACAGTGGCAGAGAAAGCACAGGTAAATAGGACAGCAGGGATTAACAGCTTTTACAATGAAAGAAGAATCAGTCCCATTAGTTTTTAAGGTGGCTCTGAAAAAACATGGTCATACAGTTTATTTTTACCTCACTGAACACTGCATTTAGAACATTAGCAAGAAGCACTGCAAGAATGAAATTAAAGTTATCAAAGTGCTGTTAAATTTCATCCACTTGAACATCAGCTAGAGTCACAGTAACTTGTGCCAACAGCCTCTGATTATTTTTATACTTTGTTTGACAGACACTTCTGGAAATGTCTTCTTGTTTTACGTCGTCAGCAGGGCTCTCAGGCTAAGTTCCTTACGTATCTCTCAATGCTGCTAAGCTGATTGGCATTTACTTGTACCCCCTCACTGTAAGAATCATGGAGTCTGACTTGGCAAGAACCATCTCCCTTTTTTTCTTTATTTTGTTTTGAACAGAACAGCTGCCCTCCAAACTTAAGCCCATCTGGTCTTATTTGAAAAACGAAGGGGCAAAAATAAAAATCAGTTCTCACTAATTAGAGGAAAGTTGTGCATAAACAATTGAAAGGTCTTTTCATACTTATGGCCTGACATTTCCACAAAAAGCTTAATTGCTTGCATGGGCCTAAAGGGTTATGTTCTTTTTTTAAGTTGCATATGCTCTCTGCCAAATACTAGCTTGGACATGCTGTGAGTGATTTTTGGATCACCAGCAGCTCTTGCTATTTTAGGCTCTGTCACAGCTTGAAATTGTAATTAATTTTGAGAATCCTGACAATCATAATTATGACCATCCTGGTGTCTGATAAGGCTCACTTTGCTTTTTTTTTTTTATAGGAAATATTTGGATTTAATATTGGAAAAAATTCCATACTGCAGACTATCAAGCTGCAATAAATTTTTAATTCAAAAATTAAACACCTGCCACATAAAGTAGGGCAGGAAACAAGAACAAGTTTCCTGGTTCTTGTACCATGAAACTTGTAAAGTTTTCATTAATGTTCTTGTCATGAATTCAAGATTCTCTGAAACTCTATTCATAACATTATGTAAAGGAAAAGACAATCAAAAATGACTTGTCATTGCAGTTTTGGATGCTTAAGATGCTTAAAAGCGACAATTACAGGTTTATCCAGGAGGAACCATTTTTATTTTTGTCAAAGTAAACACTAACTTTTGCTGACTCTTTAGACAACTACTTTCTCTGTCTCTGATTCAGTTGCTTTTTGCTATTTTGGGGTTTCTATTCATCATACCCTCTCTCTTTTCACCATATCCTTCACTTTCTCTCTAATTTTGATTAGGAAATCAAGTTTTGGACCCAAGAGATCCCCAAAATATTGTACTGAACTGCTGTTCCAATTGAGAGTTTCCATTCCCCTGAATATCTCCCTGTGGGATAAAAAACACAAAGTTTTGAAAATTTCTCATCTGTTCCCTGAAACTTAAAAAACACTGTGTTCTTTTATGACGGGTGAAAATTCATGATGCTTATGACTTCCAGCTTACACTTCAACTTCACATCACTGGCAATTTGTAATAGCAAGAATAGCAGGAGTACTTTTCCTTTCTGTATTTTAGAGACATTGAACTAAAAATTCACTGGAGTGAAAGAAGTAAAGAGTGAAAAGAAAATATATTTCGGACCTTTGGATTCACTTCTGATTGCCCTGGGAAATAATAACATCCCTCAGCTGTTCTGTGGCCCTTGAAGAGAGAAAAAGCAGAGTGCATTTGCCTGACTGCTTAAGTAAGGACATGCGTCACGCTGTGGTCACTGTTTTCTGAGATTTATCGTCCCTCTTTAGCAGCTCCCATTAATAGCAGAAGGAATGACACAGAGTTACAGAAGGGAGGATGTCCCTTCTGAAAGAACACTGTTGTGTGCTATTTGGAGTACAACACTCAAGGCCAGCTTGTACCTTGCAGGTTTTGGCTGATTTGGGATACTGCAAAGCCCCAGTATAAGTAGGGAAGCACTCAAGGAACTTCCTAGGGTATGGATTCCTAGCCTGAGATGACACTTGGTTAAGGAAGTCAAGACAGGCAGTTCTGTGCAATCCCCTGCCTGTGAAAACAGAGAGTTTGGCTGCCTCAGAGTACAGGAAAGAGAGAAAAGCTATTCCTACTTTCTTGTCTGATCCAGGGGCACTTCTTCCATCACTGGCATCAGCACAGCAATACCAATTCCATTCCCCCAGGACAGCAATACCAATCCTACCTGCTTTCATAGCATCCTTTTGTTTTCCCTTGAAAAAGAGTTAACCTTTAGGACACAAAAAATAGTTCTGCTTTCCTATTTGTATTGTATTCAAACAGTTCTTCCAGGAACCTAAGCCCTAATATCATGCACATTTGAAAGGATTATTTTAATTTTTTAAAATAAACATGTGAGTTTTCATCTTTGCTTTCTTCACCAAGAATTTTCTGGTGTAAACTAAATAGATGCTGAATGCTGAGGAAAAAACACCCTCAAAAACAAACAGGTAATGGATCCCATTACTTGTTGGGGTTTCTGAAGGAACTTTGTGATTTGGTTTGAACTCAGATTTTTCAATGCCCAGAACTAGTAAGCCTGGTTAAATATTTGCTAAACAGAATTAATGCATTCAAAAACTCTCGTAATTTTATTTGGAATGGGTATGGAAGCTTCAAACTTACCATTTTTATTCAGTGAAAAACTCAGATCTAAACATGCCCAGCTTTCAGGTCTGTGCATAGATGTGAGAAATTCATAGGTGATGTCATGGATCCACTTCAGAGCTACAGTCATGAAGAACCTGTCAGGGAGATTTTTAACCTCCTTCTCAGTTTTTGGCCAATTCTATTTGGATGTTTTATTTAAAAACTTCTAAACAGCCAAAAATCTGCTGTTGGATATGCCCAGGAACCTCTTTTACAGGACTGAGCAGGTTGCTATTTTTCTCATTCATGACGCTCGATGGGATTTGCAAATTAGTCACAGCCTCACTGGGTTCTCAAATGAGATTTGCTCTGGTAGGCCGTTCTTTAATAGTGTTAAATATTCAAGCCCAGCAAAACTATGACCACCAAAGAGATTAGCAGTGGTTACAATATTTATGCAACTTTGGTTCTATCCTTTATCTGCCTATTGCATACACAAGGCTACTGTTTGCCCTGGAATATGAATTGCCTCCTCTTAACACAACTCCAGGCTTTCAAATGAAGCCATTACTAGTAGTAATACTGGAAACCAAGGTTTCCTTTCTTATCTCAGGTGGTCTGCCAGCATGTCTGATTGTACTCAAACTTTTCCTTTATTTAGGCCAGTATATTAAAATATTTATTTTTCTCTCCCAGCCTCTAGATGGGCTGTTATAACATCTTCTTGAGGCTGAAAAAGAAAATACTGAACCCAGAGTGGGAAGCACTGAAGCCATTAGGTGGCTTCAGACAAGATAAAGAAGGAATAAGATGCATGATAGTTATCAGCTCTAAGACTGTACTTATTGAAATGCCTCTTTAGATATTCCACTTTATTCCACATATAATTTTTACAGTGTGTACTAGATTATGGAGCAAGATAGGGAAGTTTCACAGAGATACTTTGGCATCAACTTCTACGTACTTGTCCTCTTCTCCTCTTCGTCTTCACAGCTGTCCACTCGGTGTAAATGCTCCATCAGGACTGTCACTTCACTCTGTTGTACTTTGATTTCAGCCTCAAACTACTGCACTGCACAAAGATTAATGCACATTCTGAAATATCTGAGAAGCTTCTGGCATGCTAAACATCAGACATTGTGGATCTCTGCATATGTGTTTTGTCAAGCCTGCAGCAGATTCTGCTGCACACAGCCTCTGAACATGACTGTGCAAAGCCTTTGGGGGCACCTGAGCAGTGACAGATGTAAAAAAGAGGCACAGCTGCACAAGCACAGCTCTGAGGGCAAATATCCTGTTTCTTGCACTTTCCCACATATTTCCAGATTGGGGAATTCCTGAAACATAAGGAGTACCATCAACTCCTCCTATGAAATCTTCAGAAAGGATTAAACAACTAATCCTTGCTTGTCAGAAAAAGAAAGATAACCTTTTCCAGGTACCTCACTCCAGGAGGGGACACCACCAATCCTGCTGCCCTGCAGCCAGGGTAAAGCACTGAGCCCTGGAAAGCCCTGACACCAACCACACATCATGGTCCCTGTTCATTGTGCCACCTGCTGCGCATTCCTCCAGGCCCTCAGGCAGGCAGGCACTGCCATGGAAAGAATTACAAGGCCAAAGTTTCTTTTTATGCTTTGGCCTGAGGATGCTTGAGATTAGGCAGAGCACCACCCTGTGCTGCCAAGGAGCCCTTTGCAGGCTTGCCTTTAGAGTACAATTTCCCTCCAGATGTAAATGTGTAACAGGCAACTTAGCAGGTAACCACTTAATTGTCCTTTAGCTAGTAACTCCCTGTCCTGGTCATTAAAACATTTTATATACTGCTCAGAGTATGTACATTGTAGTAGCAATTATACTGAAATAGATAAAATAAAACAGACTGATAAACTTGATTGTTTGTTTTCCCTTACTTTTCTTTCCAGACCTGCTGTAATTGTTCACTATAACAGAAAGAGCAGCAATAATGCTGGTTAACAGGGTTGTTGTTAAGGCATGGAGTGGATTCTGCTCAAAGCTTACAACTAAATTCTCACATACCCTGAAACAAGGCTCCCAGTATTCTTGTAAAGGGAGAAGAACACTCCATTTTATACCTATTTTATGTGTGCTTTGTCCCCTGAGAAGCATTGTGTTGGTGACTGATCTTCAGATCTGACATGGAAATCTTCTTTAGAATATTCCTTGCTTGTTCAGAGCTCTGGGGGCCCAGAACTTCACTTTACATTGCAACTCCCACCAGTACTTCATTGTGCTTGCACTGAATGTTCAAAATCCTTGTGGTACAAATCCAGATGTAAGACCTTCTCTCCTCTATAGAAAGAGTCTGCTTGGTATATTCTACACTGAGTAATTAATTATCGCTTCAATCTAAATTATGCCCAGCCTACTCAGAAAGTTGTGGAGAAATGCTAGTTGCGTAACTAACATAAAAGCGTTAAAAAGGCACCCTTTTTCTTTTACTAAACAAGTTTAATGAGATAAAAGTGTACCTCAAATAAAATGAAACAAAATCAAACCCCTCAGTAGTATTAAATATTTTGTTCTCACAGGAATCTAACCATTCACTAAAACATCAAATTATTTTTGTTATTATCATCCATGTTATCACAAATGTGCAAGATTTATAGATTTTAAATCTAGAAGGGAAAATGATGGATGATGACCCCAAAAGAAAAATGGAATTACATATAGGTGTAATTCATGAGCAAAATAATGCTTTTCACTATAGCATTGACACTTGTTTAGAAAGATGCAAAGACATGGTGCAGGTTTTATTTCCTCAGGGAATTTGTTCCAAGGACAAACATCCTTTACATATAAAAATACATGGGTTTCAACTTCAGTGCATTTAAATTTTATACATTTGCTCTTCCTAATTCTTTTTCCTACTACATGCAGTAGGTATTTAGTACTTCTCTTTACTCTGAACATCACTAAATATCACTGGACATCAACAACATGAAGCGTACCACCAGTGGTCTCCACTTAAACCAGCTGGATTTTCTCTTGTGTTCCTGGAAGGAGATCTGTTTCCAACTACTTTAGACTGTGCCAAAGTCCAATGCTCTTGAAGAAAATGCCTTGCATGAAGTTAAGCACAACAAAAAAGTACTAAGATTTGAAAAGCCACAACTGAATAGGAATTAACATCTTGAATTCATGAATAAGCAAAGATAAATATTAGAAATGTATTGTAAAAGAGCCTGTGAAATCATTATTTAGCTCCATTATTCATTTATTATTTCCCTAGTAAGGAAATAAATGGCATTTCCGTTACTAACTGAATTTGGTCAAGTAGTCTTGAGTATTTGCAAAGAAAATGAGAAACTAATTCCTAACTTCAAGCTGACACCAGAAGGCATCTAGTTTGTTCTGTGAAGAAGGATCAGTTACATGTTTATTTATAGCCTGTGAACCAGGATGACAAAATGTGGGCCCATAACTCGAATGGGCTCCCAAAGTTTGCTGTCAGAGTATTGCACAACATCTCACAGAGAGCATGTGGCTGCCCTGCTTTTCAGGGTAAGAATGCAGCTGCTCCTCTGTAGCTGTCCCAAACAGCAAAGGTGTCCAAGCAAGCCTGGCATGATGTAGCATTTCAACTTCTCTCATCTTCTGAGAGCTAAAGTTGAAGGTCTAACTGCAGTTATTCTATTCTATAAATACAATATTTATATTTATTCAGTTAGCCGTTTAAACTGATCCTCTTTTTCTTTCATTTCCTTTAGTTTCCTTCCAATACAGACTTTTTTTGTTGGGCTGTATAACAGCTTCTACATTTTAATCATCTGTATATCATGTAATCAGAGAGAAACATGAGAGAATCCCTCCAGCTTCAAGACCCATGTTCCTTACATCCCTGTCTGGCTTTCAGCTATGATTTGCTTCCTATCTACACTGGGGAAATAGGGTCATGGTGAAGATAAAAGGCTGTGCCATAGTAGAGACACACTGCCTAGATGAGACCCAGTACTTAAAGAGGTCTTGATAAAGGTAAATTCCAAACCAGCATCATGGGTCATCCCTTTCATTTGACGTGACAAGGAGTACCTGAAGAATGCACATGTGATTCCTATTTCTAACATCACCTGATGCTACCTTACTCCTGCCTAAGCTTTTGTCATCTCTTTGATCTTGGAACCAGAATCAGGGCTCAAACATTATAAAATTAAGCAGTGGCCTTACTAACGCTACAGTTTTCCAAAGAAAAAAGCTGAGGTGTCACTGCCCCTTTATAGGAACACTGTTTTACTAAGCCATAGTTTTTCTAGCTGAATGAAATTAACTACTCATTTTGCAATCCTCACATCAGCAAAAGCCACATATTTAGAATGACCAAAATCATAGAATCATCAAGGTTGAAAGAAACCTTTAAGACCATCCAGTCCAACTGTCAACCCAGCACTGCCATTGTAACCCCTAAACCACTAAACCACATCAACCAGAGACAGATCCAGACACCTCTAAAGCATCTCCAGCTGGGCAACCTATTCTAGTGCCTTACACCCTAACAGTGAATATTTCTTTTCTAATATCTAATATGAACCTCCCCTGTCTAAAGCAATTTCCTCTGGTGCTCTCGCAGGAAAAACCAACCCTCACCTCTTTTCAGGGAGTTGTAGAGAGCAATAAAAATCAACCCTCAACTCCTTTCAGGGAGTTGTAGAGAGCAATAAGGCCCCCCGAGCTTCCTCTTCTTGAGAAGAACTAAACAAATCCAGCTCCCTCAGCCCTCCTCTTACACGGTTTCTAGACCCTTCATGGGCTATGTTAACCTCTGCTGGATCTATATTAGCTCATGCTTGGATTGCGTCAGGGGCATGCTTGAGGAGAAAATCATTGTATCCCTAAGAGAGCTGCTTTTCCTGCAGCTTCATGAAAACCGATAGTTTCAAAACCACTTGTTCATACTGAAAATTCATGATGCAGATTAACCTGGGTGCAGATTAACCTGGGGAAGGGATGTCAAAGGGTCCTGCTAGTATAAGCTGGCTCTGCTTTGCGATCAATGTGCTGTTATAGGCCTGTACAGTCCACCAGTCAGACTGGACCAGTGTGGCTGCAGTTCATTATTTTCCTAAATATTTCTGAGCCTATAAAAGTTGAAGAAGTTTCCTGGCTGGCTCTGGTTTTGGTAGTTGGAGGAAAGTATTCAGAAGTGATGATGGTACTTAATTTTTAAGGGAAGAGGCAAGAAAAAAGCACAGAGATATTTCTTCTTAAATAAGAAGTGGGCAGTATGTGTGATGGGTCCCAGCCAGGTCCTTAATAAAAAGGATGATGTCTGTGTTCCCCAGAGGGCTCATGATGCCACTTTGGAGTTTGCACTCAGCAAGAAGCAGCTCATGTTGCACACCGCATGACACTGGGACAGGACTGACAAACATCAGGAAGTCCCCAATGGCTGCGAGTTTGGCAGTGCTGTCTGAACCAGCCCATTGCAGTGTTCATGGCCCTTGTGAGCATACTTGGACCCAGTTTCAAACAGACAGCACAACCCTGCCTTTTTGATTTAACCCTGCCTTTTTGATGTTGCAAAGAACGTGGAAACTGAAATAATGCAGGTTACTTCTGAAGCCCAAGGTGCACCAGCTAAATCATAGGGAGCTGAAACTTGTACAATGACTGTCTGGTTTAAATAAGACCATTAACATTCCTCACTAGCAATCATATGCATGCATTCATATTAAAATTCTAATAAATATATTCAAACCGCATCTGGGAGCTAGTATTCTAGGTCGGCACCACTATTGTAAATTTTCAGCTAAGCCACTGACTTCTCAAAAAGAGTTTCTACTGGAAATGTTGACAGGCCATTAGCTAAGTACAGTGGTGAGAATAGCACTGACCATGAGACAGTTTAACAAATTTAACAAATAATAAAATAGTAGTAAACAGATGAGGCTTTAAGCCTATTCATTAGGCTCACTTTCTGATGAGTTAAAACAGACTGCTTATTTCTTGTCCATAAACACTCCCAGGCAGTGAAAATCTGTCACGGATAGGGCTGGTGTGACAAAGTTTGTTTAGTTCTAGAATACAGTAGTCAGAAATATGCAAGAAACCACATATGGTGACACAGCGCCCTTAAGTCTGTAAAGTTGGAGGGAAATTTTCTGGTTAAAAATTCTGATATGTTATAATAGTGTGTGTTATCCCACTAAAAATTAGATATCTGTGGGACTAGTTTAGAACAATGGGACTGCTAAGAATATAATTGCTAAAAAGTGAAACCATTGCCTGAAACAGTCTCCGGCTGGAGGGTTGTGTGGTGGGAAAATATTTTAACAGGGCTTCCTATTAGTGTGATTGTTTTCAAGATATAACACTCATACTGGAACACAGTGGAATGTTCACCATGTGTGTCTCTCTAATAGATGATAAGTACTTCATGGTGATTTTGTTTTTAAAACTCCCTCTTTCTGATTTCTGCTCCATAAAGTCACAGGCTAACACAGTGTGTGCTCACATGATGTATTTACGCTAGAGAAGCAAATGTTAGAGAGCAGGACAGGCAGATCTGTTGAAAAAAGAGGAAGCCTCAGAGCTTAAGATATATACTAAGACAAAAGACTGCATGGTATAGCTCATGGGATCCAAAGCCAAGCCTACCCCTGCCAACAGCTCTTAGCCAAAACTTCTTAGCCTGCAAATCCTGACAATTTGCAATTACTCACGCAGAAAATATTTGCAGTACAGCTCTGCAAGTAGATAAAATGCAGGTAAAATCTGGCAAAAATAGGAGAGGAAAAGAAGTAAACTGGCGGCACATTTTTATTAGTTCCATTCTTGTGTCACTTGTCTATTGGTCATGGTATATAAACTTGTAGCAAACATATTCCATTATTAGGTTCCTTCATACAGCAGTATGTTCAAACCCCATTTTATATATTGAGTGGATTTTTATATTGATGGTGGATTTCTGTGCAACAAAGCAATATATGCTATGATTTTGTAGTTTTGGTGTTAATGAATGCTAGGATATTTCCACATTACAATATTATATTTATGCCTAAGGCTTCTTATACCCTTATATTTTTTCCAACCCAGTGAAAATAGTTTTTCCTGGAATAGTAATGGCAGAACTGACAGTTGCCCCAGTGGAGATCTTAGGTCAAGCTGTTACTCACTTTTAGCACTTCTTACAAAACCAGTAGCTTCTGTGGGCTACCTTAATTACCCTTCTAAGACTGGTAAAGTGGAGATCCTTTTTGTTAAGGTGATTTTCCTCAGAGATCTCCTTTGGGATGACAAAACTGAGTGGTTTCATCCTCTTTTCTGAGCACTGGTCTTCTAAGTGGTCTGCCTACACTTCTCCAGACATGGAGGTACATTTAAGATAGACCACTATAATAATGGACTTTGATGTGTCTCTTACTATTGAGATTATAAAAACCTAGACTGCAGAAATGATTCATGCAGATGTCTTGCTACAGTTCTATCTTTAGTGTCACTTGCCTTCAATTTCACTGTTCATGTAATTTGTGCAGGGATCTATGTTAACTAAAATACAAATGGTATTTGCACTGTACATATGCCGATGTATCAATGGCCTGGCACTTTCTCCAGTGTAAATTACAGTGTCTTGGCCTACCTAACATATACATCATTCAGTTTTGCTTACTCTAAGCTCATGCTGAGTGAAATTCTGATCCAGCAGAAGTCAATGGTAATTCTGCCTTCAATTTTTGTCAAATGGCCCAGGACTTCCTATCCTGTGTTTCCGGTGGGGTTTTGATTTCTTTTTTCAGAGCTCTATGTTACTCTAATTCCTTTTCTTGGATGATTGCTTGGATGATTGGATAAACGATTCATGCTCTGGTTGTTTAATTTCTAAGTATTATGGATCATATGCCATGGGGAAAAACCCACTCTTTAAAGTATTAAGTTTCTCCCATTAATTCAGGTTTCATCAGTATTAAGAAAACTTAAAAAATAAGCATTTTGTGAAATGTTCCTCAGTCTCCCTTCTGTGCTAGGACATCCTATTCTCCTTCTGCAAGTATATGCTATAGAAATTGCCAAACATCTTCTCTAGCACTTGTCTTTATAATTTCAGTGCTTTGTACAAAGTGAAATCTATCTCCTTTCAAAGCAGTTTTAGACTTGTTTATTAGAAAGAGAGAAAAGCAGTCCATCTGTGGTGAATATTTTCAACTTTAAGGATACATCTTTGAAGTTTGTTTTCAGAGTTCCATCATGGCATAAAGTTTCCTTTAAAATAAATGTAGTCCTATGGTGTTAACACATTTCAAGAAGATAAGGATTTTGCAATAAAGTGGAGATTTAAAAGAAATTCTCTCCTGTGCCAGATTCTGCTTTGCTTCTGTAAGACAGTCTGAGGAGATTCACTTAAACCTAGGGGACTCTTTACAGAACAAGAGCTAATATAATTCAAGCTATTGAATTGTCTGGCCTGAGTTTTGGTAGAATATCAGACTGTCTTACTGATCAGTGTTTGCTCACCTCCCAGTTGTATACTCCTCTGTTGCTTTTTAAGTCCTGAGTGCCCTCTTCTCCAAATAGCTGGCAAAAGATGACTGGCCGTCTCATCATGGTTGTCAGGGCAGTAGCTCTGCACCTCACTGCAAAAAAGGTATCAAACCTTTTCAGATGTCCTGTTTTTGCCGAAACTTCTACTAAAAATACGCCTCCTGAATCTTGGGGCCTGGTGGCAGTGGCTGCCACCAGGGACAGAAAGCATAATGTCAGGTTCTTATGCAAGGACCTCTGCAATATGAGATGAAAGGGCTCTAATTTCAGGACAACTGAACACTGAGGGCACTGTTTATGCAGAATTTTTACCCAACTGCTTAACAGGTGAAGAAAAACATAGAAAAGTTCTTAGGATAATTCCATTGTTTAATCCCATGCATTTTTTTGTTTATACTCATACTCAATCCAATCCTAGGACCACTCTCTTTACATTGTGGAAGTGATTGAGATGTAGTTTAATATCAAAGCACTTTCAGAGCCACAGTATAATTTCTTCTATGCTATGACTTTAGAGAGCCTGCCTCCCTCATTTTTCCTTATTAAATGAATCCTTTGTCTTTAGCATCATGAATCCTAGAATGGCATATGCTGGAAGGGACGGTGAAGACCATTTAGTTCCAACACCAGCCCCTGTGGGTAGGCATGACTCATCCATAAGGGAGGCTGGGCTGGTTGTCTTGGATCACCTTGTCTTGCACTAGCCTTGATGTTTCATCTGCTTTTCTGAGAAATAATGGCACTACATGAAGTTAACAGTGAGTTTATACATGTAAAAACATTACCAGAGGCTGTTCAGTAGAAGACTTTGGCTAGTGTATGCTCTTTATTCTTGCATGGGAGTTCTTTGCAGACTTCAAGCTTATTTACATTTACAACTCCTTACACCCTCAACAGTGACAAGCAACACTTTTGAACGCTTGGTTGTTTACAGATGGCACTACCTTTCTACATTTAAGTGAAAAGTAAGTGAGAAAAATGGGGTTTATTCATATTTTAACAATTCATGGTGACTTTATTAGTTGTACTTTTTAAAATCTCTGACTTAGAAGGGAAAAAAAAGAAGGTTAAGCACAAGAATTTATAAAAATCTTTTCTAGTTAGACTTTTCAGTGCATGGATGGAAACTAAAGTGCTTTTTGTGCTGAAGGGCAAAATAGAGGTGTTGTGGTGAAGGAAAAAGAAAGAAAGCAAGAGGCTGAACAGCCTTAGTAGTAAAACAACTTTCTGTTTCATAAAAACAAAATCAAGAATTTTACAGAGACTGAAAAACACCTTGGACATTTGGTGTTCATAAAATTACAAATTTTTATTTTACCAGACAAAAAATTAGTTCAAATGAAGACTTAGAATTGTATGTTTTCAAGAATTTTTTTCCACACCAAGAATTAGTAGTTCCTGGCTTAAAAATGGTTTTTAATCAATCTGTTGAGGGCAACTCTAATGGGGAAAATGCTCAGCTTCAATAAGAATATTTGAGGATGTACTGAATATATTTATCCTACATACTGAAATCAAATATAGCCTTTCTCAGTGCAGTATAGACTTTAAGAACTAGAATCACTGCTTTATAAGAAATAGCCACTAAACCTGTTGATATCTGAAAGATTTAGTTTTTACACATCTGTGGCTTTCTTTTTTCTCTTTTCTTGACTTTTGACACACTTACTACATACACTTACTATTTACCACTTGCCCAAGAAGTAGGGCAATTACTAACTTAAAATTGCCGTGGAGGTGTAAGAAGTCTTGTTGACAGCATTCACCACCTGCCTCTTCTGTAAACAGAGGATTTGTTTACAACCTCATGACACGCAGTACCTGGGTAACCAAAGCTCTGGACCTTTGCAAGGTTTGCAAATTCAGGTTTTGTAGTTTCCTGAAAATAATCATTCTTGCCTTATTTCCCTGTTTTCCATAAAATAATGATGGAAATATTTATGCATATTACAAGGGATACACTTTACATCACTGATGTATAATTGTCAGGGAAATATCTAAGAACTGTTAAATATTCCTTTAATTAAATGCAGCTTCTACATTATGGAAGTACTAATGGAATTATGTTACAATGTGAGTGGAAGATGCCAAAAACTAAAATGAAAAAAATCAGAGGAAAAAGACAGAAAATGAACTGGCTGTACTCAAGAGACTAAATTAGGGTATAAGGAATGGTGCCTTAATCTCAAAGGAAATCCTACTAAATGTGAAATATTACTAAGCTATTGAATAATCTTGCTAAACTGACATAAAGTTCTAATTAAACTGAAATACAAATATAATTTAGAGAATTAAATGTAATAAGGTCTATAAATCTCTCAAGCATTTGTGTACAAACTACAGGTGTGATATTTTCAATACAAACATGATACATACTGAGTCACTTCAAAGAGAAGGCGATTACAAGGGGAATAAGCATGGGCCAATGTCAACATCTTGTTATGTCAGCATTATAAATTTCACCAAACTCAGCTGCTACAAGACTGCAATTTCTTCTTCCATGGGCATTTCTTGCAGATAATAATACAGGCTGCAAATACTACAGAACCTCAGCAGAATTCAGAGCAAGTCCCACCAAAGATATCTTTTAGTGTTCTCCTTTAGGCCTGTTTCTCCATCATTAAAATCTGCAAGAATGTAAATTGCCAAGTACTTCCCAGAATTAAAATTATGAAGATCACTTTTTCTTACTCTAATTTTCATCCAAATACTAGTGACAATAGGGGAGAAACCCTCACCACATTTCTACTTAATGAGACTGAGAAAATGATTTTTTCTGATGGGGGAAATCTACCCCTTCTATAGGTATGTCTATGTAACTAGTATGTAACTACCAGGTATGTCAGGGCAATATTGCTTTTCTTCTCCAGATTGTTCTACTTGACAATAATTCTGGAAATAAACCCCTTTTTGTAATAAATCCTTCCTTCAAGAAAGTATTTATTACTTCAGCAGTACTGCTCATTTTTAGAAATCCTGTTTCTCATTATATTTCATTTAGAGCTGTATGCATGATACCAAACAGGACATGTAAAAAGGGTGCTAGATACCTGAGCAAGCTTAATACCTTACTTTCCCTCTCTTAATCTATTCCTCCTGAAAGTCTGTCATCACAGCAAGACTTTCTGGAACTTTTGAACAGGTGAAAGCAAATCTGATACAAGAACATTCCTGATTTTCTCCCAGCACTCTGACATAGATGCTCTTAGCATTCATCTTCAGAAGTGAAGGTTCCAGGAAGGAATGAGAGAAAACATCTCTGCCCCATCATCTGGAACCAGGTGGATGGAGAAAGGGCTCCAGCACTGGTTGCCCTCCTTCTTACCAATTCATCTCTGACTTTGTATAACTAACTGCATGTTTACACAACTGAAATAGCATCTCCTCTTGCTGCCAACCATGGTACTGCCATATCTTAACTCTTACACTCTTAGAGCAAAGCCATAATACAATACATCTGAGCATCTTTAACTGTGGTTTATATTACCTAAAATATGAAAGTATTTATTAATTAATTCCCACCCCCAAGTCAGTAATACTAAATTCCATTCATAATACAGTGCAATTAATTTAAAAGGTGTTGCCTGTTTTCAAAAACAAAACTTAAGGAAAATTGATAACTTAAAAAAAAGGATAATATTATTAATAGGATACATGATGAGGAGGACTGCTACAAGGATTTACTATTTGTCTGCTAAGGTTGAGTAAATTGCCTATAAATTATTCAGTCTTCACAAGCTCTGAGCAGTAAAACTGTTATTACACTTTGCACACTATGTACCTCTAATATCCAATCTGAAGCTCATTTATCAAATACTACTCTTGTGTAAACAATCCATGAAGAAACCAGACTTATTTTCACTTGTTATTGATGATCTTTCAAAACACAGAAATTGCCTCCTCTTCAATTTCCTACTGAATTCTTAGGTAATCACCTCATCAATAGTTCTCAACAAAAATAATTGTTTCCAGAGCAAAACTTTCCCCAGAACTTAGGTCCTTTAAGCAGGTCCCTCTCAAAGCTTCAAAAGTGTGAATAACGAAAATGTGTATTTTTTAAAAAAATCTTAGGATATATATGCTTTTATAAAGTCGGAAGTGAAGAAAAGTTCTCCCAGAACAGGATATGGGGCAGTGAAAATGAAACACAGGTCTTTTAGGATATGTGTTCCTGTTTTTCTTGTTTCCTTTTTTACCATGAAGTTCGATATTCAGTCGCATTTACACAGGAGTACAGGTCATTCAAATGCTAATAAAGCACTCACATTCACAGTCAGTCCCAAGTGTAGTCAGCTAATGGAAAAGGTGAGGAAGAGAACTTCGTATGCCTTTTAATGAAGTGGTGTGCTATAGGGCAAGGAGTGCAGATTTACACTAACTGCTTTGTTCTCATCTGAGGTCCACTTCCCTAGTGTCCATTTCCTCCACTCTCTCTTTTTCACTGCAGTAGCAAAGATGTTCTGAAACCAGAGCTGAAGGAGCCACTTGCAGGTCTCAGAACAACTCAGAGCTGTGGCAAAATCTACCCCATTTGGTTTTAATAGCTTAAAAAATGCTAAGTATTTGTTATGAGGAAAAGAAAAATATAATGGGAAGGGTGAGGAAGGATAAAGGTTTGAGAGAACACATTTACCTCGATGACCCTCTGCCTCCTGTTTTAAGCTACTCAGGACTGCTTTGGAGACTGTTGTTAAGAGCATCCTTTTCCTGTCCCAGAACAGCTGTTGTCCAAAAGCAAACTAATGGTGAGAAAGATGTGCATGTACCATTGCATCAATACTCTATTACCCACAGCCATCTGTCTGACAAGTTCTTTTACCCCAAAGACTGAGAAGGCAAATAATCTCTGCTCGTCCAATTTAGGAAAAAGTGCTGCTCAGGTAACTCTCACAGCTCTGGATTTATCAACATTGTTGTGTTAGCTGAAACAAAGTTATTATGGCCTTATCTAGTTTCATATAAGCATCTTTTTATCTTGCTTAGAATTAGGAGCTGGTGGTTTCAGAAAGTGCATTGAACAATCAGCCACTTCTCTGCTGAAAGACAGTCCCCTCATCTGTGCAGTCCAGTACAGTAAAAATGCCCCCACAAAACCTACAGATATACATCAAGACATGTTCCAGTTAATACTAGAACTGAAGTGCTTCTTTACATCAACTTCAACCAGTGGATTGCCATGACAGAGGAAATTATATTAGTAACTTCTTTTGTGTGGGTTACATGGGGCCAGCTGGTAGGATCCCCAGGGCAGAGGCCGTGCCTACCTCTGCATTTACCAAGTGCAGTAAGGACCTCCCAGCAGAATATATAAATGATGAGTAAATGTTAATAGGTAACCAAATGTAAATATGATAACCACATTAATAACTACTAATATTTTACATAAACAGACTAGACCCATTGGAAGAATGCAGAAACCGTGAACATTACTGATCCATTCAGAGTACACTTATTACTTCACGCCAGGACAAAACAAACTTTCCTCTTGCTGGATATGTTAAGATTTCACTGCATAAAGAATGATTTAATAAGAAGTGTAACCTCAGGATTAACTAACAGACATGTACAAAACAGACCTACAACTTCCGTTTAAATGCCCTTAAAATAACCACTTTATTTCTAATTTATATATCTGAGATTCAGGATGAGGTGCTCACAGAAACCAACACCTAAAGAGTCTGGTCAAGAGTATCCCAATGCAAGAAAACATTGCAATACTTGCTATAAAGGAAGGGTAATCACCCCTAAATGCTATGCCTGGCTTTCTGCCTACTACCATTCTGAGAGTGCTGCAAATAAGCTAGCAGTTTAAATCCATAAATGCTTATAGATTATTCTGGAGCTGTAACTTACACGTTCAGAAATGTCTGAAGTCTTTGAACAGGACATTTTAACTGGAGAAAGAACTTGTACTTTGAAATAAAACAAGTTTTCTGGAAATACTCTTTGACATAATTTTTTTTTTTTTAATCTCTGCTTTTGCATTTTATAGTTTTTCCCTGTTTCCTTTCTCTGTTGCCACCACCTGCAAATAAATGAGTGAAATTGCCTGAGCTTCATTTAATCTTACGCTACTAGGAGAGTTGGATGCAATCATGCTTCTGGAAGTAACAGAATTATTTTTAGTGTAATGGCAATATGTACTGTCATTTGTAGCGTCATTTGGCAACAACATTTTTACTTCTATAAAACATGTTAAAAAATTTTGGCAAATCATTCCTTGCCGACTATATGTTATCATATTATCAGGCAATACAGCAACAACACGATGTTACAGTGTAGTAAAAAGATCTTGGTATGAATCTGTATTTGAGTTTATTGCATAACAAGCTCTATCCTGCTGACAAGGACACTGATGAATGTTTCGCTATTGGTTTCACTGGAAACCTCAACATGCCTGAAAGTTGACTAACACACACAAATACTGACTTACCCAGACCATCTCTGATCAGTGACAGTAAAATGAAGTCTCTGGTTTATGCTACCTATATATGTAATCAAAAACCATTTTCAAAACGCCAAGTTTTACATCCCACAGATTTTGAAGCTGCTTTAAATTGATTTTTAGTAATATTATGGTGGCTATCTCAGAGTTATTCCATTGAAGAATCTTGAAAATGGATAAAAATAACCAGAGAGAAGTTTTAAAAGATGGTGGAAATTCCAGAAGTAATCAGAAATGAGGAAAGTACATCTAACATAAAACTGATTAAGAAAACAAATTCAAGGAATTACACTAAGCAGCAACATAAACATTTAATGGTACAGCTTAAAATGTTCACATTTTTACAAATCATCCAAGGATTGCTCTTCATTTTATTTGTAATGAAATGAAATCTGAAACAAGTTTCTACAGCCAGAATAAACACGGATGGATGTGGGGCACACCCTCAGTCCTCCCACCGTGCCAGAGGCTCTAGAGGTGAGGTAATGCCAGCCCTGACATTTCTTCTGCCTCCCCAACAACCTGACACGATGTTGTCTCTGGAACACGTCTGAGAGTGACTTTCAGGCTACATCTGCACAAGGAAATTTTCTGAAGATTGCTCTTCTGACCTAAGGCCATCTGTCAGAGCAGCGTTTCTGTAAGGCAAAAACCCTCATTATCTGCTCTCTCATTCTCCAGCACAGAACGGATGCCTGGCCTAGACAAAGAACCAGAATGGTCCTTGACCCACATCACAATCTGAACTGGACCAGGGTATTTTTTAGGAGAATACTAACTGGTGAGAACAAAACTGTGACAAGAAGTAGGCTAACAGATCCATGTGCTAGCCCTGATCAGTGCAGACAGTTTTTCAATCCCAGTGATCAGGGAACACATGGATCATCAAATAAAAACCTATGGCCAACGTTTTCCCTGGGTCAGCTCCGTAGATTACTTAAATGAACCTTCATGAAACTTCCATGAAACATGATGGAAAGGTATATTGCAAGAACCAGAGTGGTTGTCTCTCAGGAAAGAAAAAAAGATCCTGGTGAAATGGCATAAATTAAGATTATCGAGCACACCTCATTCCACCTGCACAGGCAGCTGAAACAATGCAGATTTTTCTTTGCAGTTAGCCAGCTTCCTTTGAAGCAAGCTTTAGAGACAAAACTTGCACTAATTTCAGTGGGGCCTTGGGCTGTGCACGGTGTGCAGAACAGAGCCCTCTCCTGGTAAGCCCTGAAGATAATTGAGGACATCCCTGGCACCGTATTTGGCACTGTCTGCAGCACATATCTCTGTGATGAAGTATTGAACGTAGGCACTCAAAATAAAATATTAGAAAAGCTCAGCTATTTGGAGCCATGGAACCTTATGATTGAGGTCAGATTTGTTTGGATTTAAAAATATATGAAAATCTAAGTAACACTGAAATGATGGCATACCTGAAAACTGAAACCAAAAAATAGGTTATATAACATACTTAAAGGCACAGTTGGCATTTCAAGATCACAATGACTAGCCAGTTATAACCTGTTTTTGAACCCACAGCTGAACCCTGCATGTCGAATTACTGAAAAGGGTGGGTCACCTTCTTTTTAAACATGAAATCTGATAACCAGGTCAAAAGAACCCCCATTCATTCTTTCTTTTTACGACTATAAAGCCATGAAGCACCAATAATAACCTTAAGTATACAGATCAACACTCTTTGCCTAATTACATGCCTTTGGATTTCATACTTGAACCTGAAAATAAGAAACCATATTTCAAAGCCCTGCTTTTGCAAAACAAAATTTGCAACAGGTACCTCATCTGGATGTAGGACATGGTAGGCACTTAAACAAATCATAATAATGATCCATTGCCAAAATAGTGGCTCTCTGTCATTAGCTTTTCTCAGAATAACTTTACCATAATTCCTTTGCTTAAACAGCAACACAACCTTGTTGTCACTGAGATGCAATGCAAAAGAATATTGGTTTAATTTTAAAATTATTTATTAATATTCCAAACCGCATATTGGTTTTAGTAACATATGCAAACATGATTCTCTGGGGCCACACTGCTTATGACTGTAACCTCACTAGATTTCACAAGGTAAGTAGGGTTGGGTCTGTAGTATTTGCATGGAAGACTTCCAAGGAAATTCCATGTTGATCTATGAAAAGGTATTTGTGCAGTGTGGCATTCTTCTGCTGATGCGGTATTGAACAAGCAGAAAGAATATGATCACAAGTGCTGTCTTTAATTAAGAGGTAAAACCAAGGATACTGAGCACTTGTGGGCATTAAACACCCCATGGCAGTTTTTGCCAGTGTAGGAGTGCCTGGCCAAACACCAGTCTAGATAATTGCATCCTGCCTACTTATATTCCCATGTTGCTTTAAATGGATAAGGCATTATTCTTCTATTCTGGTGTAAAAGTGGATCCTGCAGCCCTTCCTTGGGCTCTGTTAGGACTATTTCTAGCATGACCTTCTCTATGGTCATACAGAGTCCTTTATGTGAATCAATGCATTTTACTACATTTCGGATTTGCCGCCTTCTGAAATCACTTCCACTGAGCTCATGGGAATTTACTTCGGCCTAAAGACATTGATTTAACCAAAAATCACCATTTAATTACTGCCTGTGAGTCATTCTTACAATAAAACTTTGCAAAAAACTGTCTGATTATCAGATCTGTTTCTGTAGGACTCCCTTCAGTGGAGTGACTGCCCATCCTCACCAAAACCAACAGCAAAACGGCAGCATCGCAATGGCATCAAGACCAGGCTCCTTACTGGGAGATTTGCATTTGGACCATACCATGTACCAACAGTGCAGGCATCTCACACCTCCACAATTTGAAGCAAGTTACACTGAACAAAGATACAGACAATCTTTTCAAGTCAGCTGTACATTTTAAGAGGGGGTGCAACAAATGGTTAAGAGCTTGCTTTAAAGCAATATGTCCATTAAAACGACCAATGTTACTGCAGGGCTGTTCCCCACAACAGGAATTCGCTTCATTGAAGTGGAAGGAAACCAGACTTCACAAAACCTTCATTACCATGTTCGAGTACCTCACAACAGACCACCAAGCTGCCACTCACCCAAGTCCCCTGGAAAGGAAGGAGTTGTTAGAATGTTTTCCCTGCAGAAGGAGCCTTTTAGCAAGATGGGTGCTGGCATTAGTCACAACTTAGTTTATGGCAAGGCTGTCAATCATAATTATTCCTACAAATCTGAGTTTTCTCCCCTTCCAATTACTCTCTAAACTCTTATTTTCAAAATTAATTTCCTATTTCTGTCTTGTCCTACACTATGTCAATTTGAAGGCTGGCTTTTGGGCACTTTTTTAGTTTAAAAGGTTTTCTAGCTGTATTTGTGTAGGTCAAAAGAGTTTTCCAAGTCTGCTCTCTTTCTGAGTGGCGAGTCTCCCAAGACAGCAAATACAGGGTTTTTATAGACTTGTTTTCATGAAGATTCAGTCATCTGAAATCTGAAATTCTTTAGGAGAAAGATGACCATGTTAATAGAATTCACTGAATGCAAATTATGAAATACATAGGCTTGAGTAAAGTGAAATAGCTCTACATAGTATCACCAAATGCAAAGAGAAGGCAGGTAGGAAAGAATTTTCACAAACCCATACTTTTTCCCCTCTCCTTTCTGGTGACTTGCTGACCTCAAAAGCTTCTAACATTCATGACTTCTGAAGCCCAAGACTTTTCTCTCACATCTCTCTCCAAATATAGGGCCTAACGTTTGCCTCCTCTTTTAAATCTTTTACTTAGACCCTTTGGAGAGTGAAGTTAACTTGACAGAAAGAGGGTGATGTATCTGGTTGAACAACAGCCACTCAATCCACTCAGTGAAACTATAGTCAGAAGATAATACAAGGTGAAGGGTAAGGGTATGAAATGTGACTAAGCAATTAGGGATTTTCTTCCGCTTCCCCACACAATGGAGCAAAGAGGACCAAATGCAGCTGCTGAATTTCTTGCAGAGAAGAGTGTTCAGTTTCAGAGCAGGAAAGGACTTTGCCTTCATCCACGCTGACCAGCTTGAGAGAAAGGAGACAAATGTATCCTATAAAAGGGTATGCCAACCAGCCCTGTCGTGTGGCATTTGATCATACTTGATCATTCAAACTCAGGATTACTTTATAGTGTTAGCTTCTTCTAGAAAAAAACAAAGTGGAAAAATGAAGTGTGGACTTCACTACCTGTACTCCAGCAGATTAACATTAATCAATCCTACCCTTCAGGGCCCCCTCCTTTGCTCCCATCACTACTAACTGCAGATGTCACGGAGTAGCGAAGGCAGAAGGTCCAGGCCCCGGGCGGGCTGTGAGGCCGGGGACCGCGGGAGAGACACTTTGGAATTGTCTGGTGGCAGGCTCAGCCGGCGGTCCGTGCCCGCCGCGGTGTTGGGAGCCGGGGCAGGGCAGTGCCGGCGAGCCGAGCGGGGCAGAGCGGGTGAGCAGCGGGGCGGCCGTGCCGAGAGGGGCCGGCCCGGGGAGCAGCCCCTGCGGCGCTCCCGGCACAAGTGCGGAGCGGCGCCCCGGGGCTGCGCTCGCTGCCGGCCCCTCGCCCCTCACCTCCGCGCTCCGGGACGGCCTTTTGGGGCGGGAGGGCGGGAGGGGGTTACCTTTTCTTAGGGAAGTCCCGTCCCTTGCCAGGGAAGCTTTACGTTCCTGTGCGTGAGAGGCAACTAGTTGCACTCACTGAAGTGCGAGGAGTGTTTGGCCTCTCCCGTACCAGCCTCCTCCTCCATCTACCCCCCCCCCCCCCCCCCGCCCCGAATTTCCCCTCCCGTTTTGCTCCGAGTTGCTCTTTATTTGTGTGCGGAGAAAGGGGTGGGGGGGACGACTTGCAGGGGGGATGTTCTGTTTTGGCCAGAGGAACAGTGCAAAAGGGGAGCCTTGGCTCGGAGAAGGTACGAGAATAAATAAATAAAGAGCGGCCCTAAAATAAAGGTAGCGGCATATCCTGGCAGCGAGAAGGTGAGTGTCTCTGACTTCCCCGTCCCTGCATCTCCCTCCCACCCCTTCTGCTCGGAGGTGGAGGAAATGGGTTCCCTGTCGCATGTGCATGTGTCCGTGGAGGGGGTGTGTGCGTCTCCTTGTATTTAGCGTTTATTCAGCTCTGTTTTCATGTCGGTTCGATGACAGCAGCAGCAACAACAACAAAGTTGCTGTAAAACAAATGTGATGGGAGGGAGCAGCGGAGCCGTCCATCGCGGGTTAGAGACGAGCTTTTACCCCGGCCCCACGCGAGTTTAACTGCAAAAAAACCAAACTGGTTTTCCGTGCGGACGGGGCGACTTTTTCCACGCCCGGCCGGACTTACTGCCTCAGTCCAGGTGATGTTCCCTGCTGTTTAGCCCTCACCGCTCTTCGTCTGGGAGGCTGCTGGGGTAAGCCCCAAGAGAGGAGCAAGCCGCGACGGCTGCCGTCGCATTGTTCCCCGCTTGCGCCTCCCGCCCACTCCCGGTGCGGCGGAAGCGGGGGGCCGGGGCTGCGCCCCGAGAGGCCGGGGGCTGCCGGCCCGCCTGGGCTGAGCACCGGGCTCTGCCGGCCGCCAGCTCGCCCTGCCGACAGCCTGCCCTTGCGAGGGCCGGCCGGGGGGGCTAGCGGCGGCTTGGCCGGAGGCTGTGAGGAAACAACATCTCTGGTGGCGGCGTACCCTCCGGACAGAGCGGCATGAAAACACGTAGGGATGGCAGTCCCTTCCCGAAACCCGCGCTCCTCCAGCGAGAGTCCCGGCAGCGCGGGGGCAAGGCAGCCCGGCCGGGACGCCGACAGGGGCACGGGCGGCAGTGGCAGAGGAGCCGCTCGGTTCCGCCCGGTTCCTCTCGGCTCCGCCGCCCGCCCTCCGCCCCGCGCTGCCCCGGCCGCGCTCGGGGGGTCTCCGCTCCCCCCTGCCCCGGGGCGGAGCGCTGCGGGCGTGCCGCGCTCGGGGTACCGGCGGACGGGGCAGGCGGCTTCCCTCTGCCTCCGGGCCGGCAGCCGTCGCGGGGGCTCCGGCGGCCACTTTTTCGAGTGTCCGAAGGGAGCGGGGACAGGGCTGCCCGTTGTTTTTGTTCCTCTCCGTTTCCTCTCCCTGGGGGATGTCTCTTGCCCTTCCCCTCCCCCGCCCCGGCTTGTTTTTCTTGTGGTTTAAAGACAAAACGTTGCGTTTTCGGGTCGTCCCACCGCGCCCCCGCCCCCGTCGCGGTCTCCGCTCCGCCGGCCGACGGGGCACGGGGAAGCCCCGGCGCGGGGGTCCCGTCGCCTTTTCCCCCGGCAATGCGGGGACTTGTGTTTTGGTTAGAAAGCGTTTCCACGTGGGTAAGCCTTGTGTGTTCATGTGTGTGTGCGCGGGTGTGTGCGCGTACTTGATCCGCGAGGAGGTAACAGGATTCTCCGTGTTCAAAACCAGCGGGCTCTTAGCCATTAATCTCCTTCTCCTGCTGTCACTACAGACACTTCCAAAGTCAGATACCCGCGGAGAGCCGCCGGCCGCGTTTCACACGGCGGCTCTCGCCGAGCCGCGGGGGCTCCGCGCCGTGCCCGGCCGGACACAGCACTGCCCGGGGAGCAGCCCCGCGGCGCCTTCCGCCGGCAAGGGAGAGCGGGATCCCACGGCATCGCCGCTGCCAATCGGTAGTTGGCATCTAAAGTTTCATTTACATTTATGAAAGTGGCGCTCCGAGCCAAGCAGGCGCGGTGCCGCCGGCTCCGTAGCCGCGGGCAGGGCTGGCAGCCGAGCGCACGGAGGGACGCGCTCGCTTCGCCCGTGGCGGTGGGAAATAGCTGGTGGTCACCAAAACCCTGGGACGCACGCTGAACCAGACAAGGGAGCGACCTGGCCGGTTCCAGTTAAAGTATGAAGTCATGCTAGAACAGTAAGGAACGAGTATTTGCAGTTTTCTGAGTTTTGTTTTACTCGTTTCATTTGCGGAGACTAGAAAGCGTATCTAAGGTAAACTAATCAGCAGTTTAGATTTAGAGGGAGTTATGCGAAGAAAGTATCTTTTCTGTTTGGCAGATAGATTTTCTGGTCTGACCTCGGAGTTTGATGTTAGAAGCATGTACTTTGCAATAAAGCTCAGGCCGTATCTTTGTTTCATTTCCCTAACACTCAAAAGAAGTTTCGTAAAATTGCTGCGGGTTTGACTCTTCCCCTAGCATTTCTGAAAATGCTGCCGAATAACAAATGCTTGCATACTTGCAATATACACATACTGTGAGTAAAGTGGAACTACAGACTGACATTTCTCTCTCTTCCTAGTGATTCTTTCTCTGTTTGACATCTAACATTAGCTGGGCTATGTCTGAAACAGGTCTTTTTGCCTTTTTTTTTTTTTTTTAAGTGCGGTATTTATGTTACCAAATGTTCTTCTACCAGATTTAATAGAAATGAAATTGGAGTATGTTGACGAAACTTTTATGTATCTTTGTTCAGATAATTTGTATGCATGTATGTGGATAATAATATGTTCAGATAATTGTTACATGTATGTGGTGGTATTGATAATAAATTTAGTTGAAGGTTA
This sequence comes from Zonotrichia albicollis, assembly GCF_047830755.1. Classification (NCBI taxonomy): domain Eukaryota; kingdom Metazoa; phylum Chordata; class Aves; order Passeriformes; family Passerellidae; genus Zonotrichia; species Zonotrichia albicollis. The sequence continues at coordinate 69,632,619 of NC_133821.1, read as the reverse complement.
CTCTTGCTGGATTTGTATTTATTAATGGCCTCACAACACTTTGCAGTATAAATTTATTCTGTGTGGATAATGCCAATGGAAGAAATAAACCCTAAACAAGCAGTGTATTGAGTAGGGCACTGGGGGGTTCTTAGTTGCAGTTCCCAGTTGAAATATTTCAAACAAGGCAACTGTAGAAATACAGCTATAGATAGTATCATGTGGCATATTTTTAGCATCTGATGCAAGTGTTAAAGTTTAACTCTTTAAACTTTATGCAACTCTTTCAACTTTATGCAAATCCTAGAATTAATGTTAAACATGGGCATTTGGTGAGGGAAAGGTACCTGTCTGTTTCTTTGATGAACTGGTGGTATTGGATGATGTTTTGTGCAATCCTCCAGTGTTAAAATTTAAAAAGCACTTTACTCTCTTAAATACACAACTTACCACAGAAAGAAAAAAGAAATTCCTGGAATTTCTGTTGAACACTCTAGGACACAACTATTCAATTTTTTCTGTGTTATCTTTTTCCTTCTTGAAAGTAGGAATTTTATGAACTCAGGGTAAAGCAGGTCTCCCTTTTTATAAGGAGCGTTTATTCAGCATACTTCTATATTGCAGCTGCTGATCATATTTCATAGAGCTGTTAAAGCACTTAAAACCTAAAATTAGGTACTGTCTGGTAGTAAATATTTCAAATCACTCCTTGAAGAAACGGGCTTAAAAAGGAGACATTTTGAAATATATCGTCGAGAAAAAGTAATCTTGCATTGCTTTTACTCATTGCAATACCAATGTAAATCACTGATTTCAACACAGTGTACTTTTTCGTTAGGTTTTCTTAATCTCCTGGATTTTTATTGTGATTTTATGCTGGCTTTACTTGATATCATAACCAGCTACTTTGCTCAAGCTATGTTTATGATGGCAATGCTTGAATTAACAGGTGTCGAATTAACTTCTAACATACCTGTGCTTCCAGTGAGTATTCTTGTGATACTAAGAACTGAAATGTAAGTTTCCTTGCTTCCTGGTGTGCATGTTTCTGGCTGTTAGTTGCAGAGGGTGCACACTTGCTTTTTTCCAAATTTTGGATTAGCTAATTTACAGATTATTTACAGTATTTTCCAGTTGGGGGCTGGGGTTAGGTTTGTTTTTTAGTTGAGTATAGGAATACTTGCTCACTAGCTTTCATTTTTGGTATTGGTACTGTCAGTGTTTGCAGGGAAAATGCAAGCACAGGGACATCAGACTGACAGACATATGTCAAGTTGATAAAGTATTTTTAAAGCTTTTTCGAAGTTCACCACTAAACCAAGTCTGGTAGCAGCAACACTCATATGTCTTTGCTTTTTTCTTTGTACATGAGAATCCAGTAGTATTTCTGCTATCTGATACTGATATATCTGTAATCTTCCTGACATTTGTGTTAAAAATCCCAGCATTTATGGCATGCAACTGGAAGAAAAGTGTTGATTTTCAGTCATCGATTGAGAGGTTTATAAGTACACCTTATAAGTGCTATTTTTCTTTATTGGATTTAAATATTGTGTAAATGTGTGTCCAACTTAACCTTTTTCTGTCATTGAAAAGCGCTAATTGATCTTGCTGACCCTGACATAATAGTATAGTTTGATATTCGAAACCTTTCAGCTTTGGCATGGCCTTTTTATCACCCCTGAGATTTCAGGGCATGATTCTACTGAAGGTATAAACTGCTTCTTTTTGTAAAATTAAATAAAAATGGTTATTAAAAATAAATTATCGTCTTTTAAAGTCAGTAGATGTTTTACCTATCAAAGCCTCAGGCTTTACAATATGTATTAAAAACTTTCTGAGGTACTTCTATGTATTAGGTGACATTTTAGACGTTGCTGTACAGAAATCAGATTTTTATGAAATAATTTTTGGCCAATTCCACATTTCTGTGTTGCAGTGTTATTAAATCTGTCATTAAATCACAAGTGGTTAAAGGAACTTGGACACATTTTGCAATGCAAAAGCTCAGATAAGAAGAGCGCTCATATGTCAAATAAATAATAAAATCTATTTGAAAAGGCAGTAAAACTCACATTTTTAGTCTACATTGTAGTTTGCAATGCTGCCAGAAGGATTGCTTTTGGGATGCCTGTAATATAGGACCTTAAAGGCAAAAGCTATTTTAAAGAATGTTCTTCTTTTTATCTCCAAGCCCGAAAAATGTGTTGAATAACTGGCTGCCTTTTCGTTTTAACGTTAAACAGTGAAAATTACTTTGATGATTGATTATCCTATATTGAAATGTATCACTGGGCAGTCTCAGTCACAGGACTGTATAGGCTAGTCATTAGGCTTTTGAGCAAAATGTCAAATGCTAATGGCTGTCTGAGGAATACTAAAGTTTAAGCATTTTATTTTCAATTTGTTAAAATTTAACTTATTTCTCCAAGGGAAGATTATAATAACTGGTGATTATCTTCAGAGCTTCTCACTCCATAAGCCAGTCAGGCTTTTTTGGTTTTAGGCTGTTAGGCTTGGGTAGTAGACACTAAAGTTTGAGTTAGGCTGCAGTTACCATGGATTTGAAAATAATTAGTTTGGAGGATTTCTATGCATAAATTAATTTAGAGATCTATGTCTTTTTCCTAGAACTAACTAAATAAATACTATTACAGTGACTTTTCACTGAGCAGCTGTCTGTAGAACTGCAGCAGAGGGCAGTTCTGTTGGATGTAATTTAAATGCTGTCTCTAAAAAACTCAGTCTGCCTGGGCTGACTGAATACTCTCTTTGCGCTAGGGTTGTGCCAGGCTATACAAAATTTGACTAATTTGGAGCAGAAAATTACAGAAAAGACCTCCCAAGGCAGCCTGAAAAATATTCACACAAAGACTGATTTTTTTTGCATAGATGTTAACTTATTAGTTACGTGATTTAGTTAATATGCACTAGATTTTTTGGCAGCATTAAAATGAAATACTATTGTGATGTGACCCAGTATAAGCTCACGTTCTCAGCAGTGAAAAATTACTGCTGCCTTTTTTTTTAAATTGGGTAGATCAGCAAGTAACTAGTCTACTCTTGACATATATATAATTAAACCACAAAAACCTACATTAAAATACCATGGAAGGTCTGATTTAGACCATAAAAGTAAAAGAAACACAGAGCTGAGTTTGCAATTTTTCAAATAATTCTCCTCTATGACTGTGTGTATATAACTATTGAAATCAATGCTGGTGCAAGAGGTAATTGGAAACTTAACTTGATGTTTTGTGCCAGATCCTTAGCTGTTGCAAATTGAAGTAGGAATTCTGAAATTACTGGAGTGGTCTCACATTATGCCAGATGAGTATCTAGTCCTCTATTCTTAGTTCAGTCTGCTCAATATACATTATATGTGTGAGATTACATGCACAGAGAAGTGATCCTGAAATACTTAGGAAAATAAAAAAGAGAGTTAAGTGCAAATGTCCAAATTGTATTTTTTTTCTTTCTTTCAAGGCACTTTCATACTCCTATGTAAGAACTTTTTTTTTTGTTTCATTTTATACATGACCACAGAAATACCTTTTACAGTAACTGTACTTTTGAAAATGATGCGGTTAGAAATATTGCTAATTGTCTGTATTTTTTAAAAATTCTATTAAGGCAATATTGTTGCTCAAAGAAATGAGTAATTACGTTGTGCTCGTTCAGGGACATTTAATGAAATCCAAGCCTATTCAATGAAAGGCATGAAGTCCATATTAAATCCCGTCTGGATGTTTCTTTTTATTCACTGTAGTGTATTCCCAGAACATCACAGAAAATGAAGTTTGCCTTACTCCCAAGAGAGAGCAGCTAAACCAGCTTCTGTACACTTCAGTTTGTGCATCCTGACATCATGCTGCATATGAGGTCTTTCTTCCAGCTCTCCTGAGTGTCCCAGCATAGACGTGGTCTCACAAAACCAGGCACAGCTCAGGGAGGTTATGCACATTTCCTCACCAAGTTCTAGCAATGCAACTCAGACTCAACCTAGCATTTCTGTTCTGGTCCTCTTAGCACAGAGAACTGGTAAGTTGGGAACTAATAGGGCTGAATGATGTAGAAGTTTTTGCAAATGCAGTGATTATATTCTGGGATAGGGTCTTGAAAATAACGTTTGTTACCCCAAGGCAAGATTTAAACTATGGTAGGTTTTCCAAATAGGAGGATGAAAGTAATTTTCCACTCAGCCAACCCATTTTTATGCTTATTCTAATCAGGCATGGTAGATGGATGTAATATAATGATCAAATTAATTTTTTTTCTGTTAACTGCATCTTCAGAGAAGCAATTTTTGTGTTCAATGTATAATCTGAATCGTGTGCTCACTGTGCAGCAGTATGTCTGGTTACCTGCAATATGAGGTGTTTCAGCTGAGTTACCTGCAATATGAGGTGTTTCAGCTGAAATGGCTAGATAATGTGTTCCCTAGTAATTTCTGATATCTAGTTTCTAGTTAGCTATGTTTCAGCTTGTTTTCCAATTTTCTGACTAAATGATAGTCTGATTTCTCCAAGGGCTGGACGAGCAGTCAAATTTTTGGCATGAAACAAATGAAATAGAAGAGTTTGCTCCCTGGTAGTTGTGAAACTGCCCAGCTTTTTGAATGAAGTCCAGGATTGGAGCAACAGCTTGCGAGATGCTGTCAAGTCAGGACTAAGTCTGAAATAGTTTGATTGTAAGGTCTGTAGGAACTGATCCAGCATTTTGCTCTGTTTTTGCATCATTATACAGAAGTATTTGTTCATATAAGCATCAATAGCAGTAACCTCATCTGAAGTCCTACCTCCATCTGTGGAAGTTTCCTGCGGCAGAGGACAGAAAAGCGTAAAGCCATGGTTTCACATTTGGTGGCAGCACTTCTAAAGCAGCCCCCCAGCCCGCCTCTGCTGGCCACTCGTTTAAGTTGGATCCACTCTTGCTGTGGTTCACAAACAGCTGTGCTGGCAGCGAGGCAAAGGTCGGAATGAGTGGCAGCACCCGAGCTGCTGAACCTGGCAGCGGTGCTGCAGAAATAGCTGCAGAACCACAGTCTCCGTTACCTAATCTGCCACTCCTATTAACTGAAGTGCAGGGTCAAGTCTGTGGGATAGGTGGAATTTTTCAGAATGAAAACATTGTCTACAAAAATCATCCCTTGATCTTTAATCAAAAGGTTGTGTTGATGCAGGGATTTTTGACTAAAATCGAAGTAGCTGCAAATAATTGGCATGTTAAAACAATAGGGAAAGTACTGGGGCCTTTGGAGGGGACAGCTGTGATTTTCTTGAAGGAAGTTCAGATGTGATACCAGACGACAGAACTTTTCCAGATCTTTGCACTGCGTCCAAAAGCTGGGCTTGAAGGGAACGGGCGGAGCATAACCCCTCTAGAAGTGGGACGTCACTGCCAAGGGCTGCAGCGCTCGTGACAGGCTGCATTCTTTTATCACTATTCCTGGGGAAAGAAGTGCAATAATTTCTCAGAAGTGGCCATTACATAGCTGTCACTGTAGACAAGTGCTTAATTTATGGCAACTATTTTTTATTAGTCTCCACTGTCACAAAGTATTAACTTACAGGCTATCATGTTCCAAATGCCTTTTTTTATGTTTTTCCCATATAACACTGAAATATGCTTACTGTACCGCATCATGGGTTTATGAACACTCAGGCAAGCCAAACCAGTGATATTATTTTTGATGTGAGTACAAGTTTGATTTCCAAAGATAAGTGTAGTGATGTAAGAAAGTTCTGTAAGTCTGTCTTGAGTTGACATGACTTTTTGATTAATAAAGTTGAGGGATACAAAATCAACTTGGCACAAATGAAATGGATTAAACAGCAAACTAAAGCATAGATTTCACGAATAGTTACTTGTTAATGAGTCTTTAAAAGCGTGTTATTACAAAGGGTTTTTCAGGGGGCAATCATCAAATCAAAACCTATTTATTATTTTACCAGTGACACCAAGATTAGTAAGCTCTACAAGAAGTAATACCCTTGATTAGAACAATTGCTGACAATAAAAGATGTTTTTCTTCTTACAAACTTCCTTATACTTCTGTTGTTAGACTGTAATGCCTAAAGTACTGCTACTACAAAGACTGAGGGATGGGTAAATAGTGACGAGAGCAGATTGATGAGAATAGCTGGCTCATTGAGCAAACTGAAAGCAAGCAAACAGTATGCACTTCACTACATGCCAGCAGTTTATTTAAAAAAAAAAAGCAACAAATAACAAATGGAAGCCATAGAAAATGATAGTGATAGTATTGCAGCCAGAAAAAGGAGCAGAAATTTAAACTAAGTACTCAGCACAGTAAGAGGGGTTACATCAGCTGTATAGGGAGTATGGGTGCATCTACTAATGCAAAGCTATAGGCTTTCTTAGCTTTAGAAAGCTTTAAAAAATTGGAGGTTTCAGATTTAAGAACAGAGGAGTAATTAAACATTGGAAGATGTTTCTTCCAGGCAATTAACAAATTTTAGTTGATCAAAGGAGAATGTAACATAGTGTGATCACAGCTAATAAATATGTAAATGAGGAAATGTGGTAAAGGATGCATTGTCAAAGTAGTTGTTTTCATTAAAATCTAAGAATACCTGTTTTTTATAACTACTTTGTGTGGCATACTTACTGCTGGCTCATAGTAAAAGAGATTTGCCTGTAGGATTGCAAGTTGTTCCATGGATGTCACAACATTACAGTTGCCTGTGGGGACTGCTGATGGGCCAGGAGCTGAAATGAGTGGAGGCAGCTCATGTGAGGATCAGCAGTATAAAAATGTAGATTACACAGGACATCTGGTATGGGGTTTTGCATTTTCTTTGTGCTGGACAAAGGTTGTACATAGCAAATTTTATACTTTCAGTCATTTTGTTCTGATGGTTTCATTTTGACTTAATGGCTGGGGTGCAGCAGTGTTAGTTTTGGTGAGTAATAATTTTTCTGTTCTGTCAGAAAGCACCCGAGCTGCATGCTGGCACCAGAAAGAGTTCTGTATTCTATGACAGTTCTGCATTCACACTATTTGTTTTCCACTGTTCATGGAATGAAGAAATAGCAGTTTCTAAAATGCTATATTTAGGAGTTTTTGTCAACCTTACTTAAAAAATACATTTCATTTCTTCTGCCAAACTGGTACCAAACTACCCAGCTTTCTTTTCAGTGAGTTTACTTTGTATTTCTTTCTGACATTTCAAAATGTTCCATTCAAGAATTTCATGTGAGACACTTGGCAGTAACAGGGATAGCAGCTGCTGAGCAATGACTCTCACACCTAAAAAGGATGGGCATGCTGTAAACTTCCTTCTTCATCAGGATGTTTCTAGTATGCCTAGCAAGTAATTTGAACTTCTACAGTGACTCTGATTGCATCCTCATGCTACTGAATACACTCTTCAAAGTGTGGCATGATTTCTAAAGAAAGTAGGATGAATAGGTATGATGCTGTCACAGCTTTCAGGATACCATGTGGCTGGATTCTTTGCAGTAAGTTTTTCAGCCTTGTAAAATGGTGGTTTGGTTTTACCTTGTGGATATGCTCATTTCTATATTCTCCTAAATTCTAAAATGTTTCTGTTTTAGAAATAACCTTTATTGTTATTTTACGCTTATTTTGTGTCACAAGGTTTTTGAGGGTTTTTTTATGTGTAAAAGGTAAATTAGACATGTTTTAGGGAGACAGAATAAGAAATAATTAATATTTTCAAGTTGACAGTGTGTCTTTAAATATTCTAGCTAACCAATGTTTTCAATGGCTTGTTTATAAATAATTGAAATGTTTTCTTTGGTTTGTTCACAGCTATTTTCTACAAAAAAAAAAAACAGAAGAAAATTGTCTCAGAAGTTAAGCAAAATACTCTGTCTAGTAAAAACCAAAATCCTTTTCCCGAAAAAAAATCTAGCTGTTTAAAACATTGAAATGGCCTGCTAGTAGGAAAATAAAACAAAAATTTTAATTAGAAAATTTAAAAGGGTATGCTTCTATCTGTGGCATCTTTGCATTACTTGTTTGGGTTTTGTTTCTTTTCCCTGGGAACCACCTTTCTTTTCTCTTTATTTTGAGGGAAACACTGTGGGATTCTAGATTAGATTTGTTTACAAATTGAGACCAGAAACTGTATCAGCATTTGTTTTATTCATTTCTCTCTGGAAAATTCTGTAATTGATTAATTTGGAATGAGGTAGATGAAGTCTGTGTAGCTGCATGCCTTATCTAAGCAAGGGTGAAGAGGTCTCACAGCTGGGAAGCCCCCAAGAATCAGTGGATTTGTAGCTCTCATCTCAATTTTAGTAATTTCAGTGTGTTGTATGTTGCAAGGATAAGGGAAGTATTGTTGGGGTTAAAATTCTGTATTCTGAAATTCTCAAAGTTATTCATTACACAGGTATGGGATGGGAGGGGTAGGAAGAGTAGGGGAATCAGTTTTAGTCATATTTGGGTACCTGTAAATTTGGAACCCAGAGCTGCGAAAGACAAATGCTGCACCAACATGTTGCTTTACAAAACTAAAGTAAATGAGATCCAGTGCTTGCAGTTGTTTGCCATTTGCCAGGAAGTCTTTTTGTTTCCCCCTTTTTTATTTGTTGTTGTATGATGGTAGAACCAGCAGGCAGATCTGTCACAGACCCTTTCTCTTTCTTACCTGGTTCATGTACCTAACTGATGCGGGGACGCCATCGTCTGTGTTGCTCTGCTTTTTTGCTTTGGTGCCGGCTTTTGGTACTAGATGATTTTTTGGTGCTATGACTTGCTTCTACTTTGGAAGTACCTGATGTAGAGTGGTAATACCATCTTAATTTTTTAAATAAAATGCCCACAAATGCTACACACGCAATGCCACTCTTCAGCAAAATCAGTTCAAGGAAACAAATTACATTAAACTGACAATTATACAAATATTCATTGAAGACCATGCAGAGTTTGCAAGACTTTGTCTAACAGATATATAGTGTCTTGCATGAAAGTCAAAAATTTGGTTTGAATTTTGAGGAGTTTTCAGTGTGTTGCAGTTTGGTGGCATGAATTGTGTCTGCTCTGATTACTGAATTTAATCTCTGGCATGAATTCACTTGCTCAGAAAGGAAGATGGAAATAACAAGCTATGTCACACTTACAATTTATTTTTTTTCAGGAGAGGGAGAAGGTAAAAGGAAACTAGACAAGCTCAGAATTGTAAATGTGTGGTGGATGTTGAAGATCCCATGCCTGTTCTTAACATGCATCCTAACCCAGGATCTGAAAATAAATGTTGTGTTAGCAGGAACAAATACTATTTCATCTCCAGCAGGGATTGTAGCAAGACTCTAAATCTAGTAATGTCTGACATCACACCTTGAGGCTTATTAATTTCAGAAGCACACTTTCTATATACATTAGAATATATACCATATACCCAGCTTAAACATATGCATGTTCTAGTGCACATCCATGCTCGATATGTGCTGGGATGAGGACACTGATGGATCCTAGAGGGTGTCCTGTGCAGCCCTCTCCAAGTAATCCATACACTGTCACCCAGGTATTTACTGTGAAAATGAGGGCTATTTGTAGAGAAAGCAGCTGCGTTTGTCCGTTTACTTTTCAGCTCATCCTGGAAATTCCTCCTGTATTCCTTCCCTGTTCACAACACTGTGTGTGGCAAAAATAGGGTATTCATCTGTGTTACATTGCATTAATTGTTCTGTGAAGTCCCAGCATAATTAAAATTATCCCAAATAAGGAGAAATCTACCTTCTCTGTTTAAGCAATGCATCTTCAAAGGCAAATCAATGTAGGCAGGTGCTCAGCAGAACACAAAACCCAGGGAAGACTATTCCATTCCATCAGGGCTTGCTGGAAGTGCTTGGAGCTAAAATTGGTGGTACATGATGTTATAGCTTGCTGTGCTCTCCACTGCATGCCAAGGGCTCCGTGTGAGGAAGGTGCTCCATTTTTTGGAAGTCACTAACACAGAAGTGGGAACTGGATGTGCTACAAATGCTTCCAGAACACTCTAAAACTTCTCTGAGTGTAAAATTCTCATTCTCAGAAAGCTAAAAGTGGACTGAAATCAAACTGATCCAAAGACAGCCATATTTAACCCTCTGCAGAGGAGGCCCAAGGAAGGGAAAAAAAGTATTAGAAGAAGAGGAAGGAAAAGACAATATTCTCATTAATTCTCTAGACTAAGGAGCAAGATTTGTTTCTGTAATAAAATAGGTGTTTTTCAGGAGGATTATATTGCTATCAAATAGTAGACATCAGCTAAGGAAAGGGCCTCAGCTAAGCCTAAAGACACATGCAAAATTCCTGAGCCATTTCTGCTTTCATCAAGAATCCTTCTGGAATAAGAAAAGTAAAATTTGAGAATTAAAATAATTTTAAAATTCTGAATATATTTCTGTTCACCTGCCTGTTTTCCTCAGGGAAGAATACGTGTCCCTGAAAAGGTCATACTGTCAGGATGACTTTTTTGGCTGACAAAGTTGAAGTTCTAATAAATCAGCATTTGGTTTCCTTTTAATTTGGGAAATTAAAAGGATATATTATCTTTTTCAAGACACTTTATCAAGTACATTTTATCTTTTTCACATTTATATTTTATCTTTTTTACATGACACTTTCTGTGATAGGCATACAGACGACCAGAAGGATGTTTTCTTTGGTAGGAAATTACTGACTATTAGATAGTGCCTGTTTGTTACTGCCCATTCCCTTTCCCTTGTTCCTTCAAAGAAACAGGTTCCATGGGAAGCAATTAGCATGAAATAATCTAATTTAATGAGATTTCAGTGCATATGCACTAGATTCTTGCACTGATTCTAAAGCAATTTTCTCATTACCTGCCTTGCCTAATCTTTTGCAGTATCTTGAATGTGCTTTATTCTACTCAGATGTTCCGTAGGAGTGGTGCAAACCCAAAGTGAGACTTGCCTGAGAGACTGTGAGAGTTTGGGTTCTGGAGCTCGTCCTCACTAACTGGTTCACATCCTGCATTGATTCAGTGGCAGCTATCAGCACTAAGTACTATCACAGATTGCTGAAGTTGAGCACTAGAAAATAAGAAATTGCTCAATTTGTAACCACTGCTCTCTTAATATTTTGACTCCCAACCTGTGGCCATGACAGAAATGAGTTCTTTTTTGTAGCTGAATGCATTGTGTAAACCACAGCAGCATCCTTCTGCTAGGCTCATTACCAACACGTTTTAAAATGTGTAAAACAATATTGCCTGGGAACATGAAATTTCTGAACTGTATTGCCAGAGCATCAAATGATACAGCCTCAGAAGAACTAGGGAGCATCACGTGATATAATCTCAGTAGAAGTAGGTATTCTTTACATAAAACAGAATAAAAAGAATGTGAAAATGTGCCCAAGACTATTATAATGTGAAAAAATGTGGTAGAAATTGAGGACAACGTTCCCTCTGCCCCTGAATTTCATTTCAGAAGACTAATTCTGCGTGGCTGAAGAGAGGACTTTTCTTCCCAAATTTTTGTGTTTGTCTGATGGCCAAACTCCTCTTCCACGTGATGGATTCTTCTTGGAGATCCATATCCCCATCTGGCCAACGGGGGGGGGGGGGGGGGGGCCTGAGGCAGCCTCTGAGATACTCTTGGGAAACTTCAGGTGTTTTAAGGCTGGTTTTTACCTGTGGGTCCCCAAGCTTCACATTCTATCTTGAGCCTGTGGAAGGTGCAGCCCAGGATCATAGCAGACATCCCATAGAAAACGAAATTGCATTACATTTTCAGTCATTTATAAAGCAGTGTGCAGCAGATCCTCAAGCAGTTTATTTTCTTTAACTTATGTGTGTATCTCTGGAAGGAAACACATGTTTCTCCTCATGGTCAAGTCCTGGAAGTTGCAGTTTAAATTTGATGAAGTGTTTTATTCCCCCAGATAAAAACAAATAAATAAAAAATTAGATTTAAATGCATTTGTTGATGAGGAAAGTCAGGAATCCTCCTAATTAAGACATTTCTTAGAAAGGTAAATTTTTTATCTGGGAGCATAAAACACTTCATCAGTTTTAAAGTCACATCTGCAAGGAGTGGGTAAAGAGGAGAAACAGGCATTTTTCTTCATTCTGGCTTGTATGTGAGTTTAAGACTTTTAACAACAGTTTTAAAAATATTTAAATCCAGTTAGAAACACTTGCAATATAGTGGGGATAAAAGTGCCCTCCCTCCCTCTGTTTTTAATCTGGTTCTCTTGATGGAATAAACTACAAGGTTGAATTGGTAACTGGATTATTGCCTCATAAAACAGCACGAGGTTACTATTATCCTTTAATTTTATATCTTTATTAGGGAGTAATGTTGGTCTTATTTAAATCACTGACTGCTCTAATGGTTTTTCTCCCCTTTTACAAATTTATAAAACTAAACCCTAAAGGATTTGGTCTAAGTGCAATTGGCATAACTACCATTATAAAAATCTTTCTGTTAGCAGTTGGTTATAATCAGCTGCTTTAACTGGGCTCAGAATGAAGCAGAATTTAGCTGTTGATAGGTAGAATAATACTGATAAAATATTATTTCTGAATTTTATTTCAAAAAGCTCCATTTCCAGTAAGGACTTCTGAATTTTGAGGCAGTGTAAAGATGAATAGCAGTGCCCTGGAAACCTATAATTTAGCACGTTTGTGCAAATGATGTATGAAACATATTTTGTATTTCTACAAAGACTTAAAGAAGTTTGTCTTTGTCTTGAAATTCAGTAAAGTAACTTTAAAATTCATGAAAGTTAGTCTTTTTTAGAAGGCGACTAATACACGTGGCTTATTTAATGATGCATTCCAGTGAATACACCCACCTGAACTTTGGAACACAACACATACTGTGGGTGAATCATTGGCAGTTCTTAGTAGTAAAACTCCTATTGGATTTGTGTCATCATGGTGTATTTAAAATTTTGATACCCTGGGTTCATTTTTGGAAAAATGTGACATCCATTGGTTGATCTCAGAGTGCTTTGATTAAGCATCCATTAATAGGGAAAGAAACATGGGTCTCTCTGTTCTGGTGTAGCTCTGTGGCTGAGTTATAGTTGGGTTTTATACAGAAAGTGAAGAATCTGCCACCTTCAGTGCCTGACTGACAGAATTAGAGCATTTGCTGTTTGAATGCAAGCCAGATACTGACTTTTCAATCAGCATACTTAGAAACTGGTCAAATAATTTGCTGCAAATTTTGTATTTTGACCTTTTTTTTCTGAGAGCAATCTTACCAGTGCAATAACATGAACACACTAAAACCTTTTAATTAAATCAAAGCAGATTTTAAGTTATTAATGGAATATTTTAGTATCAGTCAGAATCATCACTGTGTTTGCAGTTGCCTCCTTTGATTGGGACTGCTGCAGGCAATGCCATGTAGAGCTTCTTTCTCTTAAAATATCCATTGTTCATGGCAGGCTCCTTTCTGAAAATTGCCTATAGTGAGTGTTTTAAAGAAGCCCTTCAATTCCTCTTTTAGCTTCATTGAACAAAGACTGGAGAAGATATTTATAAATACAGGAGTGTGGGCTCCACATTGACCAAAAAGTAATGGGAAGTGATTATAGTTTTGCTGAAGGCATTGTGAGGGAGGACATTGATGTCTTGGATCCCTCTGAAATTGAGAGAATACTAAAACCATTTTGAAAAGCATGAATTATTTTCAACTGTATGATATGGTGAAATACATGCAACATGATTTTCTTGAAATTTGTCTTTTCCTTATATAACATCATGGCAAAAATTAGTGAAATGCGAATGAAAATAATTTTGTAACCTAGGCAAGAGGGAAGAAAGAGGGTGTCATTTGGTGTCAGGAAAAGTCGAGGTGAAACTTGAAAGCAAGGTAGACTGAGGCTGTGCATTTGTGTGTGTTCTAGAAAATATCTATGCAAAACAACATTACTTTTGGGGATTAAGTGGAGGTATGGCAAGTAAGTGGCACCTGGGATTAAGAGAGGAGATATTCACAGGGCAATGCAGGGCAGTGGGTGAGAATATGTGGCTTGTTCCACTTAGGTTCCATGGGTCAGGTTCCTTTCAAATACTCTGCAAATGCCAATACAGCTGTCCATGTTTTACCCCTGGTTGTGTTTATTAGTGCTTGCTGGTCAGAATTTAAAACAAAGATCAATAATATGTTTATATTATTGAGCACAGTCCATGGTAATTCCTTGTGGTGCCTTCTTGATAAACAAATGTAGGTGATATTGATAAGCAAATCCTGGATGTTTGGGTTCCTTAATATATGTGTTTACATATTGGTTTTTTTAATGTAACATGAGTTTTGGTTAATGATATGATTATTGCATATATGAAATATCTCTGTCACTTTTTTTTTTGTTCTAAATGATGCAAATTTGCTTAAATCCAAAATGGATCTTTTCTGAGAATGGAGGTTGTAAAATAATAGTGTGGCTTTATAGTTAGGGTTACCATGATCATTCACAGGCAGAACTGGAAAACAGAATTTTCCTATTGAAGATCTCCATATTTGATGAGAATGATTCACCCTATTAGAGAAGGCATAGACATAGCAGATAATTAGGATAATGTCTCTCATTTAGCTCTTTGTAGGGAGCCGCTTGTTAGAAACCACTTTGTGCATTTAATTTAATCCTAAAGGAATTGAATGAACCTTAGAGAGGGGACTTCATGCTGATAATTACATAATAACCTGTTTTTATGTCAGACACTTAATGGCTAAGAGGTTATCATTAAATGTGTAATGAGCAGTTCTGTTCTATAACTGCCTAAGATGTTCTCTCAAGGGTTATCATTTGTTGACTACTTAAACAGCTGCCTGTATTCAACATTTTAGGTTCTTTATTGGTTTGTTTTCAGAGCTATTTTTTCTCTTGAAGGAGTCAAAGAAAAGTCCCTGTTTCTGTTGATATATAATAGATAGTTCCAAGAGTAATACTGAAAGTGTTGAAGCACTTTACATGAAAATAATCTTCATATGGGAACTTTGCTTCAGGTTTTAGTGAAACCACAACCTCAGTTAGGGTGTTTGTTAATTGCAGATTTGTCTTGGAAGTGAGGACAATAGATTAACATGTTGTTTTTTAATCTTCTCTTTTAATTTAGACTACTGAGCTGTAAATTGAAAGGAAGATAGTTTCTGCTTGTGGAGGAAAAGAAAGGTGAATGACCTCAATGGAAGACTCCCAGGATCTAAGTGAACAGTCAGTAAGTATAAATGTTGCTAAATTGAATGGAATAAATTGAACTCTGTTCAACAAAGTTGTGTGAAAGGATTTTACTTTGGATTTGAAAATTGTAGTGAGATCTGGGGAAACCTTCTGAGTTCCTAGTTTTAAACCTTTTAGTTTGTACATTAAATGGTAAAAGTGGCTTTAATCTTTTTTCCCTGTTGAAAGAAACAAGATCTTTGTTATGTAGTTTTGCTGAACTACAGTTGTTAGAGGGATATAATTAAGCTGCATTGGAAGAATAAAATGGTAGAATCGTTCACAGTGGTATGCCTTGTTCAAGTAATTGCATTAAAATGTATGTCCATAGTGGTCTGTCAGTTTTTCCAAATCAAGGGTTACCAAAAACAGAAGCAAAATATTTCAAATGGTCAGACTGGCAGATGACATACACTAATTTTTTCAGGATTCTCTTGGATTTCAAGGGGATTGTGAGAATTGGTACTCTATCTCCCATCCCAAGTCAGAGATAGATTCTTCTTTTCACTGATAACATTTCTGGGAAAAATGGGGTGGACATTTTTTCTCCTTTCCTTTCTTATTTTTCCTTGCCTTTAAGGATATCATCTTCAGATCTCCTCACCACCAGACTACAGTTCTGAAGGGACAGCAGGCTCTGAGGAAATTCAAAACTATCTGGGCTTGCCATCCAATGTATTGGGCTTTTTAGCATCTTAATTTTCTGCTGTTTCTTACTACATAAATAGGGACACATTTTGCCAGTACCATGATCTCTGTGATTCTCAGCTTGGACTTAGTGTACTAAAGATGAACAAAGGGATTTAGTATTTCTATTTCTGACATGCTGAAGGAGGTTATCCATGCAACAAACTTGAAAAGTCTGAATATATATATAAAATTTTAGAGACTTTTATGGGTAACATAAGTGCAAGTAAATGGGAAGAATTGCAGTGTTTCTGAAATGTCAGTAATTTTCTTTAATAAGGAGTACTTTGCTCCTGGCTGGGTAGCTCCTATCTGAGACTTTATCTTGGACTAGAGTTTTATTACTGATTTTAAATGGTACAGGACTGGAAAGTCTTAACAGTGTCTTAAGTCCCCATGGTGGCACTACCTGGGACAGCTGCACATATTTATGTATTTAAAGTGTTCCCAAGCAAAACTTTAGAGCCTGTAAAAGCTACATGGCTTTGTAATTTAATAAAATTTTATAAAGTTCATAAAAGATTAGGCAGAAGTTCATCTCTTGTAATCTGTGAAACACTTTTTCTGTGGAGTATTCATGGTGTGGTTATTAACAGGAGGTAGATGAGACAGTTTAGCTTACTGAAAAAACATCTTTCCATAGTAGTTAAAATGTTTTTGCAACACTGGATGCCTGATAAATATATATTTTAGAAGCAATTTTATGACCCCATCATAGTATAATCTCTGTAGTATTTCTCATAATTCCTACATGGTTTTATGCTACATGTGAAAATGGTCTGCAGATTGCAAATTGAGGTGAAATCTGTGCTGTGTTGCCTATGAAGGTGGTGTTTGCTGTCTTTATGCTAGTATCGCAGAAAGTAATGATTCCAGACAAGTTTATTCTTCTTACTGTTCACTAACAGTGTCAGAACTTGAAGGTAATGGGTGGGAGAGCCATTTCATCACTGCCTTTATCCAGGTGGGCACTGAGACTAAAATCTCACCTAGAGCTTGGGCACTGTCCTGGGAATTGTGTGAGGCCTGTCTGCCTAGAGCAGGCACTAAGCCTTCATTTCCCAACTTCAAAAGCCATTTCACTGCTACATCATGGTTAAACTCCTCTCTTAGCCAATTTTCAAAAAAGAAAATAGCATTTCTGGCTTAGTTCCTTACAAGCCACAGGGCATGTCTGTGGGCTAGAGATCTCAGGAAGCAGGAGGCTTTGGTGGTTTAAACTCTAAGGTATCAGATGTATCTGCTTGAAGTGCAGCTGTGCTGTTTTGTACTGGTTAATGCATTTTATACTGGTTAGCTCTGGGCAGTTTCTGCCCATGAGGCAGGATTTCTAATTCTTGAAGGGTTCAGGGAGCACAAGTACTTCATGCCAGCCTCAAAATTTCATTTGGGAATTAAATGCATAATATTTAGATCATGAAAATTCATGGAGCATTAAGGACCTAGCCTCTGTTGCATGTGTATTAGATTTTGTGAATAAGCATGAATGTGAGACCTGTGCTCAAACTTGTGCTGATGCCTTGGCTTCGAATAGTCTAGTCCTTGGTTACTTTAAAGACTGCCTTTCTCTGCAGCTGGGATGGGTTAGAAGGTGTTTGCTTTTGCATGGTGTGTTTGATGGACAGTCGAGTTTTCTGTAGAGAAAGATTCCTTTATTGGATTAATTTCCCAGGGAATTCTGTTAAAGAATCTTTCATCCTTGGGTAAAGAAGCCAGGCACAGTTCCTTGGTATAGTGAACAAGAATAATTTTCAGGTTTTTATTTAAAGAAAGGAAATTATTCTAACTTTTGAGAGTAGATCATCCTCCTGAAGCATGATATACTGTAGTGTAGCTTTTATTCTGACAGTCTTTAGTCTAAGTTTTAGATCACTACTAGTATTTTAACTCAAAAAAATGCACCAATAAGAAATGATTGGTTGTGTGATTCCTGTCCTGAAATTATATCAGTTAGGTGAAATTTATATGATCATACCTAAGAGCAATTTCACAGCATCCCTGTGGCCACATGAGAAATAAATTATTTCCCTTTTGTCTCAGTGCAATGACTGCATGACCACATACTGCTTCAGGAATCTGTGCTACCCTGTTCTCAGAGCCTCTGAAGAGTTGTTTTTGACTGAATTGAGCAGCTGCTGTTTTCTGAGATGCCAGCTTGATTAGATGTAATATATATATATACACACATATATATATACATACACATTATGTCAGTAATTTATTTGTTTCTCCTGTTTTTGACCAGAAGTCAGACTACTTGTCTAATTGTTGCACTGTAGAGCCTCTGTATTGGGAAACCTCTTGTGCCCCCTTTCCTCTGCCTTCCCTTTTTTGGCAGAGGTGGGGGAATCAAATCTTAATCATGATCATTCAGCGAGAAAAAGAGTCAGAATCAGAATTGAATTTATTATACTTTGGCTTTCCTGTCTCTACTCACAAGTGAATAGGTGAATGGCTCTATTTTGAAGACGAGGAGAAAAATGATGCAATTTACTATCTGATGCAGAGGTGAGCTGGGATCCATCAGGTGCAGTGGAGATCCAGTGGATCCTTGCGGCTGGCATGGAGCAGTCTGGGATGGGGCATATCATGCTACTGTACTTTCTAGGGTGGATGTGTGTCCAAAAAAGCTCATAACTCTCTTTTCCTTTCCAGTTCAGATGCAGAATATATTTGTACATCCGTGTATGGAATTTTCTTTAAATTTATGGGAAGGCTCAATTCTGAGTGAAAAAGACGAAAATAGTAAGACATGTATAGCATAGATAGAAGAAAATAACCAAATGATCCTTTTCATTTTCTGGCGTGAGGTTTGTCATCAGGTGCAGACCACAACTTACCAAGTGAAAGAATACTTTAAACAATGCCAATTGGTCTTACATGGACAGGTGGAGCTATGTTTAAGTTCTGTTTGTTTTGAAATGGAAGAGAAGGAAATTTTACAGATCTTGTATTCATGAAGAGTCTAGCAATAGGGAGACAAAAGTTTTTCCAGACTGGTCTTGGAGATGATAAATAAAACTATAATTTTTTAGCACCTAAATAGTTCTCTGCCGTGCTTCGGTATAGCAGACACACTTGGGATTTTGAGAACTACCAGTTTACATTCTTTATTTTGTCTCTTTTAGTCATCACTTTCTGTTCAGTCTGTATTAGTAGAAGAAGAACAATTTGGCTGCTAACTCACTAGTTTAGGGTTTCAAAGGGCCTTATTAGAAACTGGTGTAATTTCATCCCCTGGTCCTTTTATATAACAGCCTGCATATTTAGATTACTTCATTTTAACCTAGAATTAAACAATAGATTGCAGTGCTGTAGGACAGGACACTAGCAGATGTGAAGCTAAACCTGAGTGAACAGGTTTTTATTTTTGTGACATTTGGACAATCATCCCCCTTGTGCCCTGGGTAAGTTATTTTTTTTTATCAGATTGTACAGACTGTTATATCTGTTACTTGCATTTATGGCCCACTTGCAGATGGACGATCTTTGGCAACCTTTTTTGG
Organism: Zonotrichia albicollis; assembly: GCF_047830755.1. Taxonomy (NCBI): domain Eukaryota; kingdom Metazoa; phylum Chordata; class Aves; order Passeriformes; family Passerellidae; genus Zonotrichia; species Zonotrichia albicollis. Next base: position 69,613,272 of record NC_133821.1, on the reverse strand, counting down.
ATGGGGTTGTTTTCCCGTTTTTGTTTTGTTTTAATGTGTGAAGCTGTCAGATGTGATCCCTTTGCAGATCAGTTTTCAGCTGCAGCTACTTCTCTGTTGCATGAGCCCTGTACCTGCAGCATTTAATCTTCCCCACATCTGGGGTGGGCAGCCTGCTAGCACTTTGGCTGGAGCTCATTGCAAAGAAATAAAAATTAGTTTTAACTCTTTACCTGAATTTTAAAATGCATTGTTTCACTGTACTGCATTGCAGCAAAGCATGTTGTGGTTGCTATCTCTGTTATATCAGTATTAGTAGGACTTGGAATATTACAGGCAATTCATCTTCTCAGGTTAGTGATGTAGCTTGAAAGACTTATCTGGAAGTTACCTGGTCTAGCTGCTGGTCATGAAATGATGGCAGTATGCACAAATACTTCAGTTATGAAAGCAAGGAACATTTAAGATAGGTAAGTGAAAAAATTACGAATGTAGTAAGAAAAAATTAGTTTTCTTGATGAGTGATTATTTGCTTTTAATTAAAATCAGCCATTGAAGAAAAATGCCATAACTTCAACTCAGCTGTAATAGAAAGCAGTAGAAAACCAGGCTGCCTTTTTGAAGGTTTATTTCAGAGTATTATTGAGAATTGCTTAGGTATTTTACTACCTCCTTTCTACAGACAAGGTAACTGGCACAGAGAGGCGGTGTGCCATAGAGGATCCAAAATTGTCACCCAGTTTGAATTAAAGTAAATAAAGAATAAAATGTAATACCATAATTCCTTGTCTCTCATCTAATAGGAATTTGAGGTAGAAACATCAATGTTGTTCTCTCTCAGCTGTAAGACTTTTACATATGACATAACAACTTCTATGAACACACACTTTTTTTTGCTCTTTCCTTTGTGCTGCATCACTTCAGCATTCTGTCTCTGTACATTTCTGTACAAAAATCCACCACTGTTAAATTTGAAGGCACTTTTTTCAAACTACGTAGTAGTTTTATATATATTTTATTTCTGTCATTTCCCAAATGGGACAGACCAAATGAGACAGCACTCAGAAGCAATTAATGCATTTTGACATGCAGAATAAACTGAGTATACTTGTGTGTGGTGTGAATTGTGTATCATTGGAGAAATAGTTTGGCATGAAAGATGCAAATGTTCACTGTGTACGTGCATGTAATAGAAATATTCATTTTTTCTGAGTTGATTAATATTCTAATTTGACAGCACATTGCTTTAACAGCTAAGTATGCAATCTCTTAAAAATGTATCCAAGAGAATTCTACAGAATAATATCCATGGCTTGCAAATTTGCAAGATGGGATGAGAAGAGGAGTTGGCACAGAAATGCTCCTATCATTGTCACTGTCATGCTTCCTCTGGTTCAGCTCTCTTCCTGTCTCCTGGAAGATGTTACTGTGCCAGTATCAGAGGTTTAAATGGAAAGACACTGTATGGGCTTTATTTAATAACAAGGAAAACCAATAAAAGAAAATGTTCTGCTGTCACACGCTGTCCTTGGACTGCTGACAAGGACTGACACATAGCTACTATATAGTTTGTTATGGATGGTATTTCTGGCTCCAGAGAGGCCCCAGACTAGAATTTTAGGGATAGAACTACTTGGGAAAATTGCCACTGCCATAAGCTACATAAACTTTCCTCAAGGTAGATACCACCTTCTGCACAGGGGTCTCCAGGGTTCCTGGAGCATGAAATTCTCTATTACTGGTGATGTAACAGCCCTGATGTGATATGGATAACAGAGGTGACTTCTATTGTATTGTAACAGATAACTCCACTAGAAAAAATAACAACAAAAATTTGCAGGTGGAAAAAAATTGTCAAGGCCTGAAAACAGGGCCAGCTAGACCTTCTTTGACTCTTCTACAAGGAGCTGTTCACCTAAAAAAAGGTTGGTATCTGTGCATGCATACATGCATAATTTGGAACATGTGAGTCAGTCTAATAAAAGTATTATCTCTCTCTATAAATGATGCTTTTTAGAATAAATCAGAATCTGACAGATACATTCCAAGTTCGGCAGACAAATTTTGCTTGTAGGATATGATACATGTTCAAGCATTTAAAATACCACATTTATAAATACTATACTTCTAATTGATTTTAGTATTTAATTTTAACTTAGAATTACTCACAAAATTCCCAAAAGTGTCCACATTTGACATATTTGTGAATGCAAAATGGAAATACAAGTTTCATTAGCACAGAGATTTTACATCATCTTAGGCTTCTGATTTTGACAGTGTCCAGGTGAAGTTAACATGTTCAGAAATACTTTCTTCTTCTGTAAAAAGGGGTCAGGGTTTTGTAATGAAAGCAAAATATTCAACAAAATGACAGTAAATCAATCTTCTCTAGCCTTTTCATTTTGCAAGGCTAAATGCCCAGTGCCTTCATGCCTATTAAATAACTAAGTCTACATTTTCACATGAAAAGTATAGTTTACACTGAACATACATTAGGTTTCTACTCATTTGATTATTATAAAAAGTCCAGATGCAGCAGTGCGCTGAAGAATGTGTGGGACTTAGGGGATGTGATTAAGCCCACTTAAATCAATGGGATTTTTCATGTGCTTTAAGTTAGGCATGTGCTTAAATACTTTTCTGGAAAAGACTTGGAAATACAGTACAAAATAAAGGCAATAATTTCAGAAATATTTTACTAGCAAATACATCTGAATGATTTGTGGCTGCAGCTAATATTTATTCAGCATCATGTAACAGTCATGGTTTCTTTCTTCTCCTTATAGTAGCTTTTATTGGAGCTCTACCTACATATCCAAGTGGTTGACTTGCAAATCAACTTGTATTAAAAAAGAGAAGAATGACAGGGAGAAATATGAAATAATTTTTAAATAATAAAATTATGCTAGGCAAAGAATCTAATTTCCTATTTTATAAAGTATGTCTTAAACATACTGGGCACATGCAGACCATTAAACCACCCTCACATCCTTGTCCTCTCTTATATTTGGTTAAATCTTTAGCAATGTGAAGAAGATGTTAAAATCAAAGAAATGTTTTGGCTACAGTGAATGGAAATAGTTTTGCCATAATATAACTTAAGGCAGAACTTTTCCCAGAGGATCCCATTGGAATAGCAATTTGAAACTCATGTTTTTTATTTATTTATTTATTTATTTATTTATTAGTTAAATAATTTATTTTAAGAATTGTTCGTGCTCCTCCATGCTCTTGAAAGCAGCACCTAATGCTCTATGAGGATATTGTCATGGCAGCATCCTTTGCCTTGTGTCAGCACTTGGACTTGAGCAGTGATTGCACTTTAGTCAAGTTTAGGTTGGGTCACCAGCCCAACTGCGAAGCAGCTTGCATCTGGGAGACCCAGAGGTTTGTGTTGGAGTGCTGCTCTTACAAAGGCAAGCTCTAGGGGAGAAACTAAGAAACCAGGTGTGTTTAAGGGAAGGCTGAACAAACCTCTTCTTAAATGTAGCAGCAAATCTGGTTTATCGTTTCTCTCCCTTTCGTTTTCGTGCATGTTAACAGCAGAGGAATGAATGTTAGCTGACCATGATTTTTTGATTCTTTTTGGTTTTTTGTTTGGTTTTGGTACTGGAACCAGTGACTAATGGGATTTCTGTCATGAAAAAGAGCATCTTTTGTAGCACAGGTCTTTATTGTTCCTGTTTTTATGAAATCTTACTTGGCTTTAAATTTTTAGTCTTTGGTCCTGGGCCACATGAAATTTTTCTTTATGTGATTCAGTCAAAGTCTACAAGAGAAGGAGCTAAAGAAAACATCACTTATTTCTGAAATGAAAAAGAATGTTTATCCTTTTTCAGTTAGCAATGCTGTTAAAAAATTGTACAGGTTTTCAAGTCTCAGTTTGGCATGAAGTCACCTTCCCTGTGGAACATCTTATGGCTTGCAGAGAAATGTGCTGGGCCCCCACCTGAGCTTTTGGGGATTCACACAGTCACAGCCCACAGCCTGGGAGCCTGGTGTTGCTGGACAGGGCAGTGTAGTTACTAAATTCCATCCAATAAAATGTCAAACCATGCTTGTAGTCCAAAGTCCAGTAATCTGTGTTTTAACTGTTTTTAGGGATCCTTTTTACTGACTGTGCAAATAGAATTTGTGCATTTACCTGCCCAGATAGGATCAAGGGTGAGAAAGAACTTCTCACTAAATGGTGATCTTGACAGTTAGGAAAACCTCTTCTTACTCTTTTTTCCATTCATTCAAAGATTCTTACTCTGTAAAAATTCTTCCAGCAGCCTGTGCCTTGAATGCAGCATGTTGCTTTCCCAGCAGTTTAGGCCTTTGCTTGAGTGGAATGGGCTGACACTTCCTCTCCTCCTTTTTGATTTGTTTTCTTTCAGTTGTGAAATTAACTTGATAATATGACAATTTTTGAAACAGTGAAATTAAAATAATTCTGTAATGAAATGTGAGGAGTATTTCTATCATCCAGTGGGTTTTACCATCAGAGGGAGCAGTGTTTTCTGTAGTTAAAGGTTAGTTATATTGGAATCTCTGTTTTGCATCAACCACTATTAACTGCATTTATGTAAACGGCCTGACCCTGACAGGCCCTGATGCTTTAGGGTCACCTGAGCTTCCCTTGCTTTCCCTTGCTTTCCCTGGTTGCCATGGACCATTCCAGGAGGCTTTTAACTTCATGAACTAGATTCACTCAGTCTTCACTGCACTGGACACAGGAGCCTCTGTTCTCAGGGAAATACAGCACACAGGAAGAGTGAATGCTGTGCACAGTCAGTCAGATGCTGCATACAGGGGTACAAGTATTCAGGACCTTGAATCCAGCTACGGTTTCCCTTCACATGCATTTAATCAGTTTCTAATACACACCCTGGGCTACTGATTATCAGCTTCCATTATCTATCTATCTATCTATCTATCTATCTATCTATCTATCTATCTATCTATACATCTATACATCTATACATCTATACATCTATACATCTATACATCTATCTATACATCTTTCTGTATGTACTTTTTCTTGCATGTAGCAATAGTGGTTGTGGTGGTGCTGGAGCTTTGGTGGGCTGTGGACATGCAGATATCCTGCTGTTTATCCTGTGGTCTAAGTGCTTTTCTACCATGTTCTCAAAGTCATTGCCCAGGTTAACAGCTTTGATAATGAGTTTTAGTGGGTTTTTACTGCATCAGTGTAAAACTGATGGTTAACTTGTAGCCTCTGCATCTAGAAATTTCATAAAAATAAAACTAATTTTATCCCCTTATCCCGTAGCTTTGAAGGTGCAAGAGTGAGTTTGTAATTTCAAATTGAATGCTTATTATTAACTGTAGTAAATGATAATTTAAACCATACTCCTTGGGGCATCACAAGTGAAAATCATAGGCTTTCAAGAAGCTGATTCCAGATTGCATTTCATGCATAACTTGCTTTTAAGTCAAGGAATCCAGAGTTTAATTACTGAAGGAAAAGTATACATTTTCCTTGCAAGATAATAGATTTAATCTGAAGATATCTGCAAATTGAAAGTAGAAGTAGAGGAAACAGTCCTTGTAGGATCAAGGGAAGTTATGTGATGCACCATTGGCTGATTGTTCATAAACCCTTCAGTTCTTTCTTCTTAGTACTAGGGTTCAACAATACTCAATTTTGATAAAAGCAAACACATGAAGATTTAGCATTGACCTGAACTTCCCAGATTGAAATAATACCTAATTTTAAATTTAGCAGGGTAGAATTAGCTAGCATTTTGAGAACTTTATACTGAACTATTTACTGAAAATCTCTCAGTTCATGTAATTAAAACATGTCTATGGAAGCAGATGTATTGCAAAAACACTTCATCTGCTTTTCTGATGCTGCTGGATATCTTCTGTTTTGGACATTAACCATATAAAGAGTTGTGTTGAAAGTCCTGGTGTTGAGCTGTGATAAATAAAACTGAATAACTGCTTAACAAAACATCCTACCAAATATAATAAATTTGAAGAAGTGCCTTTTTTCCAGTTGATAGTCTATAGATCTGCTTTATATTTTTGTCTAAATACTGGTCTATTGATAAAGGAAGACTTAGAATTGCTTAAAATATAGGCATTTGGAAAATTGTGTATGCAGCTGGAGTTAACCACTTACATCTACAAAAATGGAATGGAAATCTAGAGCCTGATTCTAACATAGTTATGCAGCTGTAAAATTTGCCTATTGTTGAAAGCCCATCAGTAGGCCATCAAGCAGAGCTGCCATCCAAAAAGCTTATGTCAGCAATTCAAAAGAGTAGGAGAAAAAAAAGTATGTTTAGATTGTGCTAATTACTGCTTTCATGTTCTGTGGTGTATGGGAAATTATGTATTTTTTCAGACAAAGAAATCTTGATGTGGTCAACATGCTCAAATATACAATAATAAAACCCAGACTATAATGGTCAGGAAGCTTGTACTACATGCTCCTTAATGGATTAATGAATTTCTCATGCCTACCATGCAGGTCAAAAAGACCCCTGTAAAATTTTTTTGTCTACATTGAGTTCCATTTGTAACTGGTCTTGCAATAATATTCAGTCATTACTGCAGATATGACCTGATTGTGGATCTGCAAATCAGGCTGCAAAATTCAGCATGCTTACCTGTAAGAGTGTGGAGCTGAGAAATAAATGTAATTATCCCAGGGGCAGTGCTATATTCCTTGCTGTCTGGTTTCACCTAACATGATGTGCACTGAAGAGAAAGGATGCCAGATGGTTGGGAAAGAGCTGCACGCCAGCTTCTTTAAAATCACCAGTTACAGAAATCCATCTGGCATATGCCAAGAGCAGGAGCTGACCAACTTGCTGTCCTGTGATTTCCAGCAGTCTCAAGGGACGTTCTTGATGTATTGAGTGAATATGTGGTGCAGTGCCCAACCAGGAGCACTGGAGCATTTCAAAACATCTGAAATTTTCAGCTGAGTGCTTCACAGTCCTCAGAAATTATACTTGCTCAAAACATGGTTTCAGAAAAAGATAAGAAAAAAATATGAACATCTGTAATACTTACCTCAGTTCTCTTGGAAAATTTACATTTTCACACAGGAAATCATCAGTAGAGAGTATACATAGGAATGCATGGGTCATGGGTGGTTATCCTGCAAATTTTCAGTGCTGAAAGAAATCAAAAGATGGAAAATAGCATCCATAGGGAAAAAGATAACCAACTGTGTAAATGATGAATGTGATGATACTTTGGCCAAGTATGTACAGTAACGCAGAAAAATAAAATGCAGCCATGCTGTCTGCTGGGGTGAATAATACAGACAGGGCTCCTTGGCTATTGTTTTCACTAAGCCACTGTGCTCTTCATTTTTTATACTCTTCAGTGCTTCTGCTGTAGCAAAACATCAAAGTTCCATGACTGAGTAATACTTGAAAAATTAAACATATGTCATCTAGGAGAGGCCATTGGAACACTGTCTGATGTTTGGAGCTAACTTTGTCTGTTCCTAGTATTCACTTATCCTTTACTACTAGTTGCTGGAAGAGAATGGGGGAATAAGTCCCTGCTATTCTGCTGCTGCTCAGTGGTAGCTTTTGAGCTTAATCTTAAGAAAAAATGTATCGCAGACAATCAGACCGTTAAAAAAGTCTTGAAGATCATTAGAGGCACAAATCTATTAGTATATGCAGAGAAAATCTCCAGCTGCTTAATCTTTATTTTAGGTTGGTTTTTTTGGTTGTTTTTTTTTTTTTTCCTCATATCTTTCCTTGTGTCTTTCAGGGGAGCATAAACAGTTACCCTTGTAATTTGGGGTCTTCAAATGGTCTTCAACAGATGCCACAGTGCAAAGCAGGAAGGGAAAGTTTCTTTGTACATTTGTGTAAAGAAAAGTGTTTTATGTGGTGATAAAGACTCTGCAGTAATGTTTTCTTTTACAAAGAAATCTTTTCTTTTACTACAGACATAAGGCCTTTTTATTTGGCTACATAGAGAGTTTACTGTCATGTGAAGACCAAAAAAGTTCCTGCCATTTTCTTCCACTTCTTGGTCTACAGTAAGCTTTGTCCAGCTGGGGGAAAGGACTGCTCTGTCTTTTCATTTATAAGTGTTAGTAATGTCACCTGGTAAGTTTGCATGTATGATTTTTCTGCTTTTCCAGAAGAAAATGCCTCCATTCAAATTAGAGGAGTCCAATGAGTGATTTACCCAATTCCAGACTAAGTATGCTTGTGAATTTGAATACATGAACTCCACTGGAACTTGGCTTTATTCCCAGGACTTCCCAGTTAACATCATATGGTACATGCTGTGAAGGTATAATGCCCTCTAAGTCAGAGACTTAATGATGTCAGATTAAAGGGGAAAAGGGAGAAAAGATCCATCTTAGAAATTAACAGAGGCTGTAGCTGCCTTCCACATGGAAAGCAAATGACAGGATAAATCATTCTTCCATTCCTGGAACAGACTGGACTATTCTGCATTAATAAAAAGTGAATACAAAAAGTGCAGTAATGGTGTAGATGGTGTAGATGTCATGTGGGCTTGCAACCATCCTTCAGCTTTTTTCTGTTTTTTGTACTTCTCTTAGCTGCCTGAAGAAAGCTACTAATGCACACTATTCTATTGACAGTATTTACTAGAACACAGGAGATTACTGCTGTGCTTTCTCCGCTCAGTAACCCACACAAGGGATGTGTAGTGAAGAAGATAAGCCTTTTTCATGCAGAGAAGTAGAAATCATTGTGGCACAATTAGCATTAAAGGGTTCTGGTTTAGGTGGAAAATACGGGAAATATGTGTCAGCTCTACCCAACCATCTTTCTATCCCTATCTACCTCCGTACCATATAAAGAAACACACTTTTCACACTTGCTGTCAATGTAAATATTTTGATGTATAATATTTAGTGGAGATGGTTTGAAGATAGATTTTATTAATTGGTTTTAACATCTGTTACATCTCCAACAAAAAAGTCACTGTTTAAATACTGAAGTATGTTAATATTTTAAATACTGAATTTTGATAAGCCAATAAGCATCTGCTTACTCAGTAGAAAATTCTTGACTATCAAAATAACAGTAAAGAAAGAAGCAGAATACATGGTAACCAAAGCAAGCCCTACAGATCCCTCACTGTATTATGCAGTGGAACTAGCAAGTATGGGCACTTTATGTGCCAGTGTTTTGTAGATCATAATTGAAGTATTTGTCATTTGAGCAAACTCAACCTAAGGATGAGAGAAAAAATGGTGAATTTTTTGAAATGTAATCAAGCTTTTTTGCACTGCAATAGCATGTGTGCCTAGCATGTTTCTGTAAATTCTAGCTAGTAAGAGAAATAATTGGTGCAAAGAATGAGTTGAAGAGAATCATGAAGAAAAGCAAAAATCCAACCCAGAGTATTTGTAATTAGTATGGCTGTAGGATGTGATGGGCTTTGAACACCACAGAAGGAAACAACCTCAGAGAAGCTGTTATACTATAGTCTTCATATTCAGAGAAGAGGAACTTCTGCATCCTTATTTGCCATACTAAAAGCACACAGTAAAGAAGCTGCTGCATGATTGCATGGGTTTGTGGCTGGATGTGTGATCCTTTAGAGATCCTTCAGCGATTGTGACATGATGATAAGTAATGCCTTTGGAAACTCTAAGTCAGACTGTGGCAGCAATGCATTAATTAGAACACAGACTTTTCAGCCCTCTGCTCTTTCTGTCCTACCTGCTTGTCATGTTGCTGTGGCTGGAAGAGAACCTTGCTTCTCTCTCTGAAGTACATCTGCAGCCCTGCTATTCTGCTCAGGTTACGCACACCTTTCCATTATGCAGGGCTGGGCTGGCCGTCAGGATCTCATTCATGAAGGCTGCCCATTCAAACAATGTTCTGTTGGTTTAGTTGCATGATGTTATGATTTGGTGAGTGTAATTAAGAAATAATATCTCATTACCATGGCTTTCAATCTTTCAAGATTGATTTGAATAAGTATGCTTAATAACACTGCAACTGAATTGTACAAAGCTCTCTGCATTTTAATAGATGGACTGATTGCCAAAACATGTTAGTAATATTGTGAGAGTTTGTGTAGCTTCTGGTTTGTAAAATACAAAATTTAGAGTATCCAATACTTAATAAAATTTCTGCTGCTTTTCAATGTTACTAAAAATTTCCAAGGCATGAAACTACAGCATCTATTAAAATTATATTTCTCTTGCTTTGAAGGAGATTCTTTATCTCTTTGACCAAAGCTCTTGTGGGCAGCAGCATATTTTTGAACTTTGTGGCTCTTAGTGTAAAGTTTTGAATGGATCTGCTGTTACATACTTTTATTCAGTTTTAAATTATTTTTTAGTCATAGAAAGTCAGTGTGAACTAGGTGAAAAAGGTATTTCTTTTTAGCAAAAGAGTTATTTGAAACTAAATGAGGGGTCTGGTATTCCCATATATAGGCATAATTACCATTCTAAGACTTGGGTTTCCCCAGTACAGACCACAGGGTTTTCCTGCTGGTTTATAATCACATGCAGATATGACAGCATATCTAAACTTGGCATTTTCCAGACCTTGCCAGTGGCTCTTAATCCATCTGGCCCCTTGTGTGTCCCTGGTCAGCTTCCCGCTTTGCCTGGAGCAACAGCTGAGCCACTTCACTTGCTGGTGGCCACCTTGTTTTGCAGTTTTGGATTTCTCGGACAGCAGGATTGAAAGGAAGGGAAAATGCAGGGGTTTTGCTCTGTACTGCTGCTAGTGAAAAAGGAAAGTTGTTCTTGACATCTTCCCTGTTGCTTGATCAACACATCTGGACTTGTCTCCTTCCTTGCCTCCCTGTTTGTGCTGGCTCTGACTGGGTGTGCACCAGTAGATTCACTCCGTGTGACAAACAGCTCTTTGGCCACCAGCCATTTATCCCCATTTTATCAATATGCCCACAGATGTCCGTCTGCTGGAAAATTAAACAATGTGAACAAAAAGGGCTCTGCATCTTTTCCAGCACTTTTCTGCAGTGGATTAGGTATGTGAAGATACCAAATGGGTGCCAGGATCTGATTATACTCAGGTCTCCTTTTGTCCATGCTGCGTTTTACAGAGCAGTATGCTCAGCTGTTCTGCTTTAAGCAGCGCATCATATCTTAAAAAATGTAAAGGTATATAAATGAAAGCTTATGCTCTGGAGCTAAGTTCCCAGTTACTTTTACTCATGCATTTTATGTCTGTTATACCCATTTCCTATGGTACTATGGATCTGATTCAGAAAAGCATATAAGCATGTGCTTAATTAAGTGCTTTCCTGAATAGGTATGCTTTCCTGAATTGGAGCCCATGAGTAACTGGCATGTGGGCTGTAATCTCCCACCTGGGACGTTCTGGGGGTGGATATTAGAGGACAAACCAAGTTTTTTTCTACTTTTCCTGCTTTCTGGAAGTCTCCTCCTCTAGATGATTTCAGATTCTGATAAAGTGCATTCATCTTTGAGCTGAATCAGGCTTTATATTTATGGTATTCATCATTTAAATCCCTTTGTTTTGAACAAATACAGGTTTCAATTGATAGAAAGTATATTTGCATTTCATGCTAGAAAGCTAGATGCCATGGAAATTCTTAAAAGAAAATAAAGAAAGCTTTATTCTCAATTTGGAAATCACCTTCATAACCTTAGTTTTGGTATTTAGTACAGCTTAGGGGTTTTTTTACAACAAAATTAATTTAGTTATTTTGAAGATCATGTGATTGACTGCCCAAAGTGTGTTCTTTGGCACAGGTCCAGATTCTTGTTCTCTTTTGGAAGTGTTACAGCTGCAATAAATTTGATTTCACCCTTGATAATTTCTATAATGTGTAGTAATAATGTATTGCTGATTTAGTGTTGTTGTCTTTCTACTCAGGAAAAAAAAGGTCACAAATCACAAAATTGCAAATGTTATTATATTTAACACTCTTAAGTAGTTGTATATACATGAAATTCAAATATGCTTCAAGATTTGTTTGGTGTCTAGTTTTGGGAGGTTATTCAAATAACATAAACTCGGCAGTTTGCATGTTACTTGGCACTTCTGAGAATTCTGGTGGGTTCCACTGTTTCCTTTGAGGTCTCTGTTGAGTATTTAATGGAAAAAATACAAAATAATCAAGAAGATTTGCCTCTATATTCGCGGAACACATAATATTCTTTATACTTGGCAATGTAATAGAATATTACAAAGCACATATATCCAAAAGGATCTTTAGATGATTGGAAAAAAAGTTGGCTTTTTATTTTGGTAAGTTGTTTAATTTTTTTTTTTTTTGGTAAAGCTGTTCTGTAGTCTTGGTGAGGTTATGCTCATTTCATAGTTGTAAAATTTCTTCCAAACTGCCTTTCTGTTGCATAGTTTACAATCTATTGCATTGCTTACGCAGACAAATCTTAACATTGTAAGGTCTGTTGGTTTTTTTTTTTTTTTTTGTCATGGAAAAATGTTTAATACTCTATAAACTTTGCTAAAGAGATTGTCTTAGAAGGGAAACTTAGCCTGGGAGCAAAGGGAAGACTACAAAAAGGAGAGTGACCAAACCATGCCTTCCAGGTCCCAGTGTTCTCTGTGGTAATGTGGGACTTTCTCCATGAGGGCTGGTAGCACTTGCTGGTCGAACATTTCCACCTCTGTGTTAGTCTCATTAAGCACATTTTTTGGCAGGTAGGATGGATTATGTGCTTCCCCTGGTCAGCAGTTGTTAATGAGTGGGTTTGGACACTGCTGTGCAGCCCTCTGGAGCAGAGGCTGTTCAAGGGCTTGGCGCTGTCACTGGTCCTCCTGCCATGCCCATGTGCCACCCCTGTGTGGTCATGGACCCTTTTTGGCATATTTAAACCTGTCCTCTGCTGAGACCCCTGTTTTTATCTCATGTACCTGGTAGCAAAGAAAGGGCTTTGAGCTTCTCCCTTTTTATGGTATTTCTACCTGCTACCTGTTTTATAGCTTTTTAAGAGGAGTATCAGTAGAGAAGATAGTTTCCTTATTCAACCTTTAGGGCATGAGGTGCTGTGGTCACACTGGAACTGCAGCCTCATTTTTGTAACCCTTGAGGTGCAAGAGCTACTAAATATGAAGAGGATCATGAGACATTATAAGTCAACATAACCAGGAAAAATAGTGATTTCCTCTCAGGAAGAAATTTATTACAAGACAACACCTCTGTGGCTTCTGTTTCACCTATTTATTTATTTTTTTATTTCCCTCTTCTGTAAGTAGAAAAATAAGGCAAAAGGCACAAAACAACCTTTCAAGGGCATCTTTCCTCAGCTGCCCATTCAACCCGACAGGTTTTGTGAAACCAGAACTTTCCTTTGCTTCATTAGCTGCAAAGGAAGGTCCTTCTTTCCTTTGTTGTTCAGAGCACATTTTAAATAATTTAATAAGCACAAGTGATTAAGGCATTAAGAATTAAAGTAGCTTCAGAATGAGACTGTGGTAATGGAGAAGCATTGCCTAAGTTCCCAGCTGAGCAGAAAATGGGGAAAAGCCTTACCTATTCACCTAACTCCTGTAAGAGGGGCAAGGGATTAATGGAAAGAACCTGACTCAAAACCACATTTTTAGAAAAGATAATTCAGAACAATGCTTCTTGAGATAAACTTCCATGCTCACTCCTCTGTGAGTTCATCCTTAGAAAGCAGGGCATATTTTTGGCAGCATATATTTTACTAGAAAATCCTAAAACAAAAATATCAGTCCTTACTTTTTCAAGATTTGGGTCATCAGTGTCACCCTAACATATTTTCAACTCTTCATTAATAATTAAGTTTTCTGAGTCTTCACAGAGCATTGTTAAATAAGTAATAGAAAGACTGTTAATGAAAATGCTGGTTTTTCTATTAGATGGATGCAAGAAAAAATTACTCTGAGGGGAAGATATTTACACCAAAATGTAAATTAATTATTGTTTCACTTTGTATCCAGTGGATACAGAGCAGTGTTCTCTCTGTAACACTGTATGTGAAAACCAACATCTAGTAATTTCTTGGTCTGCTGCTGAATTGAGGTAATATGAACAATTCTATGAAGATATCATTTGTATTAAAATAATTTAATTTATTTGCTGAATTGCTAAACTTCAGGAAAGTAATTCAAAGAAGAACTAGTAAGAAGGCAATCTATTTTTAGTCGTGGTCCCATAACTATAAATAGTATGAAATACAATTATTCCCAGGAAGGCAAAATCAAAAGGAATCATAATCAATATCCATAGGAGATGGAAAACTCCAGAGAGGTGAAATAAGCTTTCCTTTTTTAAATAGAGCTTTGAGAGACTGAGCAGAATTACAGAAGCAAGTGCGTCCCCTTCCTTTCCGTCTTTTCACTCTTCCTCTTCCACCTCTGTTGCTTCTAATTTGTGACTCTGGCAGTGGAAAAGAGTTAAATATCTCATTTCAGTGACAGCATTGTCTCATGTCAGTGGTGAGCATTGCTCTCTTGCCTCAAACGGCCGGGGGGAGGTCCTGTGGATGTGGGGTTGGAACCAGGTGTTCTCTAAAGGTCCCTTCCAACCCAAACCATTCTAATAATTCTGTGATTCTAAAGGGAATAAGGGCAGGGAATGCCTAACAAACCCAAATCTTTCCCAGTAAAGCAGCCTGAAGTACCAAGCATCAACTGCTGTTGTCCTTGTCTGACTGGTCCAAGAAATCACTCGGGTGTGTTGTCTAAAATGCGGCATCTCTCTTCCTTTGAATTTTCCTTCAGTAATTATCAGTATAAAATGGTTTTTGTGCAAGAGATAGTAATAATTGCAATTACCAATTTGAAGGCAGGTGGCTGTGAGGTCTGTAGTTCTTCTCCCTGTGTCTTTGCATGCTTTCTGCTTGTGTTCAGTTGCAGTCATTCCTTGCTGGAGAAATGGCTTTTCCATCAGAAAAATACAAGTAGAGATACAATCAAGAGTGAATGAGGTATGTAAGGGAGAAAACAAATTCAGATCTGCTCCACTTTAATGACCAGAGTGTAATTTCTGAGACACCATGAGACTAGTGATGACCACCCATTTTGATGTAAAATAATATAGATTAGTAGTTACTGCTTTCTTAAAAAACTAATACAGAGTTCTAGAGATGGTGGGCAAAAGAGACCATTAATTCATGCAGGCTCGAATAAGTGAGATTAATGCACTTTCCCCCAACTTAACAGCAGTTAGCTTGGTGTTTACGTATCATCATCTTTACAACTCCACAATAATACCTCAAAATGTTTTCTTAGTTTAGTGTAAAGTTACCACAGGGAGCATTTGATAATTCTTCAAGACAATAGGATGACATAGCCCTGAGCATGCAACTATACATCACATTTTCCTTTATTTTTCCTACTATGCCAGAGGAAAACCAGGTGTGTAATCTGGTGAGTACAAAAGCATGTTGCCAAAGGCTTCTTCAAGAAAAAGAAGAACTAATATAATTTTGTCTGCTCACTACTACATTATCTTAACAGCACAATAAGATATAGAAAATCACTTCTCTGTGCGTTACCTTTATTCAACTGCTCTGTAACAGGTTTATTTTTTTTTTGTCTGGGTTTGGTGTCAATCCAGAATATCACTTTTGTTTTGCCTTTATTTTTTCTCCTTTGCCACAACACTTTTTAGAGAAGTTACCTCTCGAAAGAACTGGGCATGCCTGCACCAAGCAGTGGTACAAAGCAGGAGTACACAGCGGTGCCTGGGATAGTTAAAAGGCTGGCAGCAACGTGCTGAGCCCTGCCTGTTGGGATGTGTGGAAAGGTAGATAGAGTGTGAAACTGGACACATGAAGAAGCAGCTTTAACTGCTTTAACAACTCTAATTGTGGTGAAAATCCCAGAAATGGAATGTTATGTCTTTTCCATAAAACTACTAATAACTAGTAGTAAAATTTTCAATAAAATTATTGAAACCAGAAGAACAATTAAGTGGGATTTTCTCCCCTCTCATTTTTCAGAGGAATAAAGCCATGGAATTTCAGAAAATAAGGACATATCCGCCTTCCCCCCCCCCCCTTTTTTTTTTTTTTGTGGTTAGTGTTTTCAGCAGAGAAGTTGTAAATTTGATAAAGAGATACATATTATCATATTATATTATATGTATTATAATGCTTAACATTTGACAGTTTTTGATGGTGAGATGTTAAATGAAAATGTAAGTGAAACCAGTCCTTCAGAATAACTAAAATGTAGCTATAGGAAAAGAAGACGCTACAACATGCAGCAGAAACATGGAAATGACAAAATTAAACAGTGATTTTCTGTATTTCCCATTTTAGGTAGTAGTTTGTTGCTGAGAATCTAGTCTAAAGGTGTTAAAGGACTGATACATTAATTTTGCCAATGCTAAGAAAAGGTTAGAACAGATTTGTAGAAGACAGGTGTTTGTTTCTATAATATTTGAAAAAAACATTCTGTATGAATGCTTTAAAAATTCATACAGATATTTTATGATTTAGAACATTATATATATATATATATATATGCATAAAAGCAGTTTCCAAAGCTGCTTTGTAGTACTGTAATTTCCCTTTTACTTTTTTTTTAATAAGGAGGAACAGTTGTATGTTTTCCATAATTTTGATAAGGAACAAAATAGAATCTATGGTATTTGCAAGAATACTGAAGATGTACCATTCCATGATGCTTCATGGAGTTAAACCAAGAGAGTTTTATCAGTTTTTCAATTTAAGACATTTCTGGCTTTATGCAGAATAAGAGATTCAACATCAAGAAGAATAACACCTATTAAGTAGATGTTAACACTTTAGATGTTGACACGTACTACTCCACTCACTACTTGTCTCACTTTTGCATAAAAGCCATAAGAAAGATCCAAAGGACGGCAATGAGGATGGTGAAGGGCCAGGAGGGGAAGCTGTATGAGGAGTGGCTGAGGTCACTTGGTGTGTTCAGCCTGGAAGAGACTGAGGGGAGACCTCAGTGCAGTTACAACTTCCTTGTGAGGGAAAGAGGAGGGTTGGAACTGATCTCTCCTCTGGTGAACCAGTGACAGGGCCCAAGGGAATGGCCTGAAGTTGTGTCAGGGAAGATTTAGGTTGGAAATTAGCAGAAGGTTCTTCTCCCAGAAGGTGCTTGGGCACTGGAACAGGCTCCCCAGGGAAGTGGTCACAGCGCCAGCCTGACAGAGTTTGAGAAGCATTTGGGCAATGCTCTGAGGCACATGGTGTCACACTTGGTGTGGTTCTGTGCATGGCCAGGAGTTTAACTCAATAATCCTTGATGTTGTTCCCCAACTCCAACTATGACTTCATGGGGCATAGGATATTAAGGCCCTTGGGGGATATATCTGCATATGTGTCCATCTGTAAGGTTTTTTCATTCCTCTGGGACATGAGAATTGACATCCTTCATGATAATTTTTTTGCTGCATATCAGTCAGACTGAAAGCTTAAATATGTTTATATCTATTGCAAACTGTCTCTTTACTTTTCTATTGGGATACACTATCCTAGCATAAAAAAAAAAAAAAAAAAGCCAGTCTTCCCTAGGCACCTTACTGGGCCAGGTGGGTTATAGATAAGAAGCCAAGCCACAAAGTGGTGTATCACTGATTTAACTGGTAATTATGAGGTTGACAATCAAGCCCATTTCACCTGACCAGGTAGATAATTACAGTATTCTGACTGCCTTGGTCTTTCTACCTCTACGGATAGCAGATGGAGCCCAAAAAGTAAATTAGGACTCAAGATTCTACTTAATTCTGAAAATCTGAAATGGATATTCTAGATTTAGCTCTTGGTTACAGTTTTGGTAACAACCAGCAGACTGTTCAGTAAGATTGTCTGGTGATCAAAACAGCTGCCAGATCTCTCACCAGTGAGTAAGTACTACCTTATTCCTTATTCCCAATAAGAAACAGGAGCAGTGGTGGTGTATCTGCTAAGGACTTTGCTAACAGCAGTCCTGTGGCGGAGTTCAGATGATTTGAATGGTTCAGGGGCACCCAAGGGAAGTACAGCTTCTGCATTCAAAGTGTTTTGGGTGGTTTCATATCAGTACCAAAATATTTCAATTCTGTGGGATTAGTTTCACCTTTATTTTGGAGCACTCTGGTGTGAACAGAATTCTGCTTCAAGTGGGGACTGTGACTGTGCCTTCTCTGTGCCCTATTCTCTTTGTCTGATATATTCAAAACTTGTTTGGTGATCATGAACTTAAACATGTGTGGTGCTTTTCATGTACTAAATTGTGTTTTGGTGGAGTAGTGATATGTAACAGATCAAGAGCAGGCTGCTGGTCATGCCTTAGGAAAGTGCAGTTGCCTAAAAGTAGCACTGCTGACCCACAAATGCACATATTGGAGTGGTGCATCCCAGTAATTCAGCTTCATGCTTCTTCATTTTTCCTTACACTAAGACTTTTTAAAAAGTTCTGTGAGGTTTTCTGGAATGTAAACCGTCACTTTGACATATGGGACACTGGAGAAATAATAAAGAGAACACTTTTCCACTGTTTTGAACCTGCATTTGGTGTCACTACTTGCTCTTTGTTTTGTTAGCTCTGTGGTTTATGAAACACCTTCATTATCAGGCCTGTTCTGATTGTGCTGATTCACTAGCAGCTGCTATTCCATCAGATTATTTTAATTTTTTTTAGTTAATTATCAAGAGAAAAACTGCAAGCATTATGAAAAAGGTAGTGGGAAGTTGGATACAGCCAGGTTCATATTCCTCTGCTATCAGTAACAATTCCTGTTTTTGATTGTCTGTTTGCTGCAGGTCTTCAGACACTGAATTTGCAAATCCAGAGCAATTTTCTACTAAACTATCTGAAATAGATTTATTTGCTGCTCAGCTGTTTTGTGGTACAAGGGAGCACAGGGGCTTACAGTACTGATATGTAGGATCCTCACAATACTGAGGTTAGAGTTCCTTTGAACAAACTTGGAGCTGACCTTCTTATACTTCCTCCTGCCACACAGAGACATCCATAGACCTTTGTTTATACTTGGAAGTGCCTGTCTCACCTCATGTGAATTATATTCCATGCTGTGTGTTTTGCTTACGAAAATTGCTATAAATCTGTCGCATAATGTAGCTTTTCAGGTTACGACTAAACCCTTATAAATCTGTGTCATCAGCAGCATCTTTTAAAAGATGGCAGAAATGGTGACATCTGGGAGCCAATTCATCATTTAATTAAATTATCCTGTAATGAAATCTGCCTTAATGAGATTAATTTTAATTATTAATCGGGAGCTGACATGGACACAAGGCACCATAAATAATAAATGGGAGCTGTGTCTGGTCTGTTTCTAAGAAAAGACCTACTTTAGAAGAGCAGTGCTTTTCATGAAGCTGTTATGGGGGGGTTTTGTGCTATCATAATGTTTATTTTGTTGAGTTTGATTTCTGTTTCAAATTTTAAGGTAGAATATTAGTCCTCTTTCTGTTGAGTTACTGTTCTTTTAATATTTCATTTGATTCAATCCTTATATAACCAGCCACCTTCATTCTTCAAGAAATAAACTCTTATTTCTGTACCTAATTTTCATAAGTATATTTTAGAGGTAGGCAGGGTGGGTTTATTTTCTTGAGGCTTTGTGTGAGGCTTTGGGCTAGTCTGTTCTGTCACACCTATGTTTATTCATGTGCTCATGTACACAACTTCTCCCACCTTCTTGTCCATCTTCTTGTGGACTACATTTGTGTTTGTATTATGAATGCAGTTTATAAGGACTTCTGTGCTTGGCCATACCAGAATTTTATCAAGGAAGTATGGATGGCATACGAGAAATGGTCTTCAAGGGTACCAGCCACAAATACTCCACAAGTCCTGCATGAGGAGTGAACCTTTTACTTTTTATCTCCATTAACAAGCAGAACACCCCTGTGCACTCAGTTGCCAATTGCAAACTGGTTCCACAAGTCCCGAGCTGATTATTTGCTGCTCATAGAGTGTTTGCTTCTTTGGTCTCCTGGGCTAGGCTCACCTGCCATCTGCATTTGTTTTGAAGGAACTGCCATTTGTTTTAGTTCCAGCATTTCATGAGTATTTGGTTTCTCTTCATTGTCTTGTGTTGAAAAATCATTTTGCTTCAGAAAGAATCAAAAGACCAAAGTTAGAACAAGAGCTGTTGATGCTGAGGAGTGTAAGTAACAGCCTGCCATACAGAGCAGCTCTTGACTGCAATTTTTGTATGCTACATTAGCCTGATGGCACAACCCACATTTGGGCCTCATTGGGTGAGAAAAGGAGCAAATACAGAATTTCAGAATGTTCTCAGTTGGAAGGGACCTGCAAGGATCATCAAGTTGTAGGCTGAGGTAACTGTCATATTCTTCAGTGGCACCCAACAGTTGTCCCCAAAGAATTTCCCAGCTTTGTTGGCAGTGGTGACTGGAGAAGGCAACGAATTCTAGTACCACCTTTATGTAACCTTGCCTTCCTAGAAAACTGCATGGTCACATGATAACTATGTGGCTTTTTAGAAAAGATAAAGGGATTTGTAATCAAATTCTTTACATTGCTAGGTACATGGTAGAAGGTGGCTTTGTTTCTTCCTCCCTCCCAAACTCACATAGATGTACCATAGCAGCAGCTGGACCTCATGATGGCTTATCAATTGCAACGAGCAGTGGAAAGAGCAGAAATAGATAGAAATAACAGACTGAAATTACTTCCTTTTATTTTGGAAGATTATTTGTTGAAAATTATTTGTAACAGGAATCATTTGCATTCCAGAGATTTTCTTGTCTGCATCCCATAGTATTCTCAAGTGCCAAGGATTTTGGGAAGGACAGTTTTCACTTTTTTGTCAGCTTTCCATAGAATCTAAGGGGACATAATTGTTGACATAATACAGTTATGTTTGGGCTGTTTGTTCTGTAGAATCTATAATACATGATAGGAGTAATTAAAAGTATTATACAGGATAATTATATTATGCTTTTAATAAGTAGAGTATACAATGTGATTCAAAAAATTTTGTAAGATGCAAATTCAAGAAAGAAACATATCTCAGCCTAAAAGAATTCGTCTCACTTAAAAGTAAATTGTAAAAATTTGACAAAAAACATCAAAACTTGAAGCATGGCGAACACTTGATGAAATTATTTTTATTTTTTTTAACTAAGAAGATTGGTTATGTGGTTTTTTTTTTTAATTAAAAACATTAATTTCTCGGTATATGTGACATATAGTGTATATTTTGGTATAATTCAAAATTATCTTTTCATCCAGTAAGAATTTTAGGTCTCCTCTTGGCTCCTCCCCCCAATTCTTCTTCTATGGAATTGTACAGAAGAGAATGAAAAGGTTTGCATGCCTCACTGATGTTTTAGATCCCTCTCAGGTGAAGGAGATCTGGCTGATCTGTTTTTCATGTAGTTTCAAAAGGCAAACAGAAGTGTTCTGCATGGAACTGTTTGCTGAGGACATTTGGCAGGTTTGGGAGGAGAGGGTAGGTTCTCAAATGGATAAAGTTTAATTTGAAGATCAGGAAACTAGAGAAATGGTCGGAAAAGATTGGGTGACAATGGAAAGAGTTACTCTTTTTAAGTGTCAGTTTAAATAGTTAACATTTGAAGGTGAGAGGATTGGAGAATATTTTGGGCAAACATCACTATGTGATTTCCTTGTTCTTACACATTTTCTGAAGGCAGGATGTTCAGCTCAATGCATATTTTTTGGTATCTTGAACAAATCTACTTGGATTCTTAAGCAGAGTTGACTGCAGAAAAGTTTAGATTAATTTGGATGATGCCTGAGAAGCTCGTGGAACACAATGCAATAGTAGTCTCCCAAGCAGACTGCAGGGAGATCACACGTTCTAGGAATGCAGTGTGACTCACCCTGCTAGCACAGTGTGTATCCATTTGGGATCTGCATGTGCCTTCAAACAGAATACCTTGTGCTTCATTAGAGGGGCTCATTTCACTTGGTTCTGAGCCACTGAACTCAGTGGCCAGTTGGCCCTTGTGTCACTGTGTTCTGTTGAAACGCAGGATGTACCACTGTGTGTCAGCAGACAGGTTTATTTTCTGCATCTGGTGGATTCCTGCATACATGTGTGCATTACAGTCAAACTTTAAGTTGGCTTTGTTTTCCAGAAGCTGATCCAAAGCTCACTGATGCGTAGAGGAGTCTTCCAAGTAACTGCTGTAGGGTTTGGAGCAAGTTGAGTATTATTATACTATGGGGCTGGGAACATTCAAAGAAGTCACAGTTTCACACATGCACACACACACACACACAAGCTTAGATTTATTTAAAGAATTCATTATCCAAAGGCTATGGAGACTATTTTGTTCAGCAAACTGCACATAGAAATAATACTGTCCAGTCAGAAGAGAGAGAACGCACTTCTGGCACAGTGGCTTGGCAAAATCTGGTTTGGAGGGTGGGTGTGCACCCACACCCAGTGTGTCTGTGTTTGCAAAGCTGTCTGCTGATCCAATTCATCCACAGCGTCCAGGGAGAACTACTATTGCAAGATTTCAGTGATCTGTGGATTTATTTTAAAGGTTGTAGTTTTCTGTCCAGCTTTTCCCAGATGCATTCACTAGATGACAGATTTGAGAGTAATACTGGCTAGTCTTTATATATTTAACACTCTATCCTATTCTTTCGTCAGGCACATACTGAGATCCGCACAAATGTTTAATATCATTGTTAAGTTGCAAAATTAAACCTTGGCCAGTGGGACACCTTCTACTTGGAAGAGTGCAGCTCTGTAGAACATTCTGGTGTTCTTGGGCAGGACAGCCATAACGCTGTGCAGTCCCCCAAAATTGCCTTGGCTCAAAGTCAGAACAGTCCCCATGGTGTTAACTTAGCCTACCCTTAACTGCTGAGAAGTGCCTGCTCCCCACAGGATGCGGACCTAAACTCTCTGCATTTGGACTCGTACCCGTTTACTTTTTTTTCCATGTTGGCTCCTACTGAGTATAAAATATGCCATTTGAAACCATGTTTTCATTAGGCTTATCACGCTTGCATACTGATCTGCTTTTGATCTCACGGCGTCTGTGTCTGTTCCATAATTGGTTTGTCCACATTTCCTAATGTATAAATGGATAAGGAGATTTTAGGTGAGATATCTAACTTGCCAAGAAATTGGAATTTGTAAGTTCAGCCAATCTAGATTTCCACCCAGTTTCTGCTGTATACATGTGAATGTAAATTGGTTTCAGTCACTTTAATTTGCATACCAAAGAGCCAGAAGGAGGTGTAAGTTACCATAGGAATGGATAACTAACCTATTAATGTGTGCTCCTTTTAGTTGCATTACCTGCTTATCCTTTCTCCTCACCCTACCTTGTATCAGCAACATTTTTATAAGCTAAAACATATTTAGTAACTTGAATTCAGAAATGATACATATAAAGATGTAATCTACAATCCATGAATGAGTATGGATATAAATTTTGCTTATTTGATGGTTGTAGAGTGACTCATAGCAGTCTTAAGGCCAGTTCTGCCATCCCAAGAGTTAAGACAGGTCCTGGCCTATGACATTCATGGTAGATCTGCTCTTGACTTCAGTGGTGGAAGATCAGATGTTAAAAATTTTAATCTTCTTGTTCTTGTGTAAGACTTTGTAGAATTAAGTCATTCAGCTTCCCAGCGTTGCCTGGTTTTAGTCAAAGTGCAATTCTAACTGCAGTTTGAATCACCCATTAGAAAAAAACCCTAGACTTTATCTTGCTTTTTATGAGTATTTTAAAATTTGATTTTTCTTAGAAACCTTCTCCTTGACAATATATTCAAGAAATATGTACCTGTCTCACATGACTCCTGAAAATGAACTAATTTTGCAGTCTTACACAACCTCTGATTCTCAGTTTAAATATTGTTAAAAACAAGGATACTACATTTGTTATTTTGTAGAAATCTAAATTTGAACTAATTATTTGGATCAAATTTGCAGTTTGGATGCAAATCAGGGTCCCAAATGCAGGAAAACAATATTTAATTTCTTTTATTAAAATAAGCCAGTTGTAAATAGTTTGAATATATAACAAAAATATTTTCATGCAAATCTAAAGGATTTATTAGAGATGAGAATTATTAATGACAGATACTAAGTGAACTAATTATCATATTTAGACAGATTTTCAAAGCCATTTGGATACATGAAGGTGTTGAAAGAGATACAGGAAGATTTTCATATGTTACAAATTAAATTAATTGCTGATCTCTGAAAAAATGAGTTTGAATTGAGAATTAGGGTTTTTTTCCTGCTTAGATGCCTTTGAAGATCCATGTATCAGAAACCTTCAAAATACTAGTTTGACTAGTAAAGCTCAGCTTCTAATTTTTGTCCATTATAGGGATTGGAAAAGGAATAAAATTCCTGCTTTTGCATATCTTAATTGAATTCCTTTACATTAGAGGTAGAAGGAATTGATTTCCTTTGCTTTCCTGTCAGTCTTCTCAAACTGAAATTGGAAGTATCTAGGAAGGCTCATTTCTGTGCAGATGACAACAAAATATTTTCTGAAAAAAACCCAATTATATGGTGTTATCCATTATGAATTGCAAAGCAATTACAATTATTGTGTGTAGTTAGATTTGTAATTTACTTCTTAGTCTTGAGATATAATTTTTCTTCCTATTTGTGTCTGAGATTAAAAACGGAAGTTCTTGTTTATATGTTTAATAATGTCTCATTAACACAATTTTTAAAATTCTATTCACTCGGTAATTGTAGTAAGTTTTGTTGTTCCTATGGAACCACGTAATTATAAATATAATTTAACATACTCTAAAGCGAATACAAAACATTTAAATGATAGAAAATGCCTGTACTTTGAAATGTGGCTTCTCTGACAGTTTTTTCATATGTTAGACACAAGTCTTTTAGGATGTTTTGATACTTTTCATTATTTCTGCTACCTTTCCAGGCACTCTAATAGCCCTTTGAAGAAACTGGCCACCACTTTAGCAAGACAGAGTTGCCATATCCAGATAGCCATATCCACCCTGCCTTTGGGCAATTTGCATGAGTGATATTGGTGCCTCAGTCTTATCCTGGTAGACTTTCAGACGAACTTGGAGTGGCACGTGAATGAGCTCATGAAGCAGCTCTTCATAACCTTCCAACCTTGCAAAGTTTAAACATGAGGACAAAATCTGAAACATGCTTCTCTGAAACCTGTTGTATATCGTAATATACCAACCGCCAATGGCAGCAGGTTGGGGGCAAGGTGCTTGCTGGGGTTCTTACAACTCAAGCCATTCTTTGATAATGGTTATCCTGATTTATGCTCAAAGTTAGTGAATTTTAGTTGTCTTTTTGTCAAAATATGACATCTTTGGGGTTTTTAAGTCACTCTTCAGCTCTAATTTTTCATGTCGATTAAATTAGTTGTATGTCCTTTTATTTAGCCAAGAAGCGACTATGAAAACTGTTTTAATAACTGAAATGTCAAAAACCTGTGATTTAGTGCCCGAAATTCCTAGATAAGTTCCCAGACTGTAACATTTTTGTAGTATCCATTTTCTGCCTTTTTACTGTTAGCACAGCTCTTGTTCATATTCATTCTTATTTTTATTCCCTCTGAGTTGACTTAACCATCTGAATTTTCTTTCTGGCCTTCAGAAAATGGCTTCTGTTTACCTTAATTTGATGAAGAACTCCTGAGCTGATTTATTTATTAAATTCTGAAATCTAAAAATTTGTAATATTTTATTAGAAAAACAGAGAGGTAATAAAAAATTCAATTTTCCATCTTCAACTTTTAAGGACCCCCGATTTCATCCTTATCTGTGCTGAGGTATATGTGATAAAGATCCAGAGAAAGAAAGACAGAGTTTTTTTCATGCAGTAGGAAGCTGTATGATCTTTTCATGTAGTATCAAATGGAAGGCATGAGTTAATGTTTTCCAAATGCTCAAGGCTGATTGTTCATTCACACATTTGTTCTTTGAAACAGTCGTTCAGCTTTTATTTCTGTTTGATTCGCTACGTTCTGTTAGGGTGGTAGCTGTTTCAATCTACTTGTCCCCCTCCTCCCCAGAATTCCTCTTCGAGGTGGTGCTTAGGTTATTCTTAAATTCAGTGCACCTCCAGGTCCTGTTTGTGTTCCTGTCTCAATAACCAGCTCTGAGGCAATGTGTCCCTCTGAGCTCAAAAAACTAACATGGTAATTGGTGGCTGTCACCCACTTTTTGTCTATATAGTAAATCTTATTATAGAAACCAGAACTTTAGATTTTGTTTAACTAAGAACTAAAGTATCAGCTGCAAGGTTCACAGTGTTGGGTTTCTTTTCCAGTAAAGAAAAAAATGAAATCCATGCCTTGTGTTCAATTCTATTTGCTCAACATGCTAAGGATTTGGAAGAATTACAAAATTCAGATATGGGAAATGGAAATTAATTAAGATATTCAAACCCCCAACTCTCCTTTATGGACTGTGACAGATATAGTTGACAGATGAGTGCAGTAATGTGTATGCAATAATGACTACAATAGAGACAGTGGGTCAAGTGATACAATATAGGGAGTATGAAGAGAAACTGAAATACGTTTCTGCCTAATAAAAAGGAATATTTTTCTACTGACACATAATAAAGATTTGGAATTCACTGCCACTAGAGAACATGAATGTCTCTATGCCTGAAATTATTTAATGAAAAATAAAACATTCACAAATACTAAATAGTTTTGGTTTGGTCATATAGAAATATTTGTATTTCACAACAACAAATCCATACATTATAGAAGTAAGTTTGATCTTCTTGTCCTGGCAGATTGTTCTATAACTTCACCAGACCAGGGGCTGACCCTTGGATCTACTTTAAAAATCATCAGTAACATCCACTTTCATAAGTATTTCATTGTATACTGTATTATACAAAGATCTAATCTGGTAATCTAATTCATAGTAGAGACTGAAGGCAGAGATATCACAGCTGGTATCTTCTAAACTTAGCTCTCAGCCATCTCTGGAGTGCAGCACTCACTGAGGAAAAAAACATAGGTCTATTCCTTTTCTGTTGGCTGTGGTTCCTGCTCCTGAAACTCTCACACAGGAATTCTGGGCAGGAGGACTGCACTTGGGACTGTTTTCCTACCCTGCCCTTATGTGCAGGCATAGCCAGGCATTCATATGATTTTTTTGAATGCACTTGGGAGGTTGTTTCAATTTTCCTTTTATCTCTCAGTTGCTTTAATACAGCATTTGTGCTTTGCCAGCAGAGACAGAAAGCAGAGCTGCAGTTACACCCAGTCACAGGGTACTGGTTAGGGTTATGCCCTGCTCTGTCCACAGTTTTGGGCCAAATCACCATAAACCTTTCATACATGCTTTTCCCAGTCAGTCGCTCTAAATAGGTGATACCATTTTTCTTGTAGTGAAGTGGTTCTGCTTTATTTTAGCTACATATTTTCATTGCCAAGTTGCATATTTTCTCTCTTTGCTGTGCACCTTAAGTTATTTAAAATACTCTTTGGTATTTTCTAATATTCCCTTGAACTCTTGCTAAAACTGAAGATATTTATAGTTGATTCATTTTGAATTAATATATGTGTGCTTGAAATGTTTCAAATCTCTGAAGTAATATGTTCATCCACTATGTACTTTTTTAGTAATATCTCTAGGTGTTTGTACATATCTAGAAATAAATGTGAGCAGTTAATTCTCTTTTCTAATTTTACTTGCACAGTGCCATGTCTTTTTTGTTGAAAACAAGTATTACAAATCTGGATAGGTGAATAGACTGAAATTCCTGGTAGAAACAACACTTTTTCAATTCAGATTCCATTCTTGTGGTGATTTATACATATGTCTAACTGCACTGTGTGAATTAAACACTTACTAAAGCCAGTGGAACAATCCTATGTGAAGAGATAATCACATGCATATGTTTTTTAATAGATTATGTTGAATACTTGTATTGACAAAGAAACCAATATTTTTAAAAAATAATTTGCTTAAATGTGTATCTCCAAATCACTTCCTTGTATCCTAAAAATTGTCAAAATACAGTTATGGATGTCTGAGGGAGAAGAAAAAGATTAATTTTACTCTCCTTCTAAGGCCAATGACCAGAATCACCGCATTAGTTTCAAAGTTAGGAGAAATTGCTTTCAGGTACTACGAGGAAATGCCATCAATGGTTTTTACTTGTATAAACCACTTGGGTTTAGTGCTTGGCTCCCAGTTTGGACAGTTTTCTTTGCATGCAAAATTTACAAGGTTTTATTCTTCCATTTTGTATGTTCATTCTTTTGTTTCAGTTCACTTCTTCCTCTGCAGAATTAAAAAAAATGAAGTCTCTAAATTTTATTCTCAGTTTTTGAGTTTTAGGACAACATAAATTTTAAACTATACAATAAAAATCCCTCATTGTGGGATTTTTTTTATTTGAAGCACTGTGTAAGTAAGTTCTCATGGAACTGACCAAAACCTGATTTCATTAAAGCTGCTGAATCATGTTACAAAATACTATGATTTGTGATATTTTATTCTTCATTTATATGTGCAGATCTAGGTAGTAGATAAAAGCAACTTATCTACATTTCTGCACTTGTGTCCAGAAATAGAGATGATGATGTAAAACAAGTAGTTCTTCCAAATGCTGATGCTGAGAGATTTGTTATGATGATGGAGGATGTTTGCTCTCCAGCTCTAGTCACTTGTAAGATGATCCACCTTTGAAGTTGTGGTTGGGAAAAAACTCTGAAACACTATATTTTTGAGGAGGGTGGTGTTGAAATCTGTATCCTGATCCAGATTTTGTTCTCACCACAGTGCAACCCCACTGACTGTAGCTGAATTGCAAGTGTGTGAGAAGAAAACTGGATGCAATGAAATAAAACTTTATACACAGAAAGTTAATTCTTTATACACAGAAATACTAGTTAAAAAAAAAAAAAACAAAAAACAAACACAGCAAGAGCCAATTTTTGCTGCTGTGTCATGGATAATTTTAGATGGATACATTACTCGAGAGTGTTGTCATAAGGGGTCATTACTACCATTGTATTTCCAATTGCAAATCTATATGTTTGAAAAATACTGAGGGAGTGTAGAATTCTTAGGTGTTTTACAAATTTAAAAAGCTTGTCATGTTTAGTAACACTAAGTTAGTTACTTGCTACACTGTAGTGATCAATTTAATGCCATGATATTTTGGCAAAACTATCCACATTCTGCTCCTGATTACTGGGGTGCATTCCACCAAAAAAATGATGAATGCCTCTAAAGAACAGATTATGACCCTGTGTTTTCCTTGGTTTCCTAGGGATAAAAAAAATTAACTCAGGCTTCAGCATGGAACAGCTTAAAGCAAAGGGTGACGTTAATAAAATTGAAGAGAGGGAGGATTGTATTTTACTTAAGCAGTATGCTGCCACTAGAAGAGAAGGGAATAAAAGGCTATAGTTTAGCACAGCAGAAAAAGGAGCAAGCTGCTGAAAGCTTGGATAATTTGGGGATATAGAGATGTCACTTCCTCCCTTTGCCAGGCTGTGAAGTTTTTTTGTAATTCCCATTGGTAAAGTTGCCAACACAAACAAAGGCAAAAATGAAAACTTCCGTCCAAATCCTCCTTTGATGAGTAAAAAGACATAGACACTCAAGGGACCAAATTTGTCAGCACCATCTTACCCAGATAAAGAAAGTATATAGAAAATTTATCAATTATTTATAGTGAAAGATTGTTAGAATTACACTTTTAAGAAATTATTTTAGTATCAGATGTATATCTAAAAGTTACATTGTCATCTGTAGCTATGGGAGAAAGACGGCTGTGTGGTATCAGAGGATTTTTTTTTTTTAAACTAGCTGTTGGCTTCTTTATATCAAAAGACTGAGACCTCAATAGTTATTAGGCTCAACAGGATTTTCAGAGTATGGATTCTTTATTAAAACATTTGTAACATATCGCATAAAAGCTATAAAAACGTGGTATCAAAAGTGTTACATTTATTTGTCTTATTTTTGATACAGCTTTTGTTCAAAATGCTAATGGACACTGGTAGGACAGTGTTTGGTAATTGCCTGAGAAAAGCTGTTTCCAGTAAAGGCTGAGTTAACCAACTTGTAAGCTACATAACCCCTGGAATGTCCAGACATAGGGATGGAGAAACCCAAGAATTTTCACCATGTAACTCAGGTTTGCTGCTACTTCTTACTTAAGGCTCCCCTTCAAGTTTTGCATACAGCAAAAATCATATATTTATAGAAGGTAACTGGCTTCCCCAAATTTATGAAATATAAGCTTCATTCACTCAAAACCAGAACTTTTCTCTGGTTGTGTTTAATAGAGTTAGTGTACTGGCAATTTTTTTCTTCTTGTTTTTTTTTTAAACATTTATTATTTTTACCAATTTAGTTTTAGTGCATGCATAAATTTTGCCTTGTTTCATTGAAAGTTTGTATTTTTTAAGAAAGGAAAATTGAATTCTTCATACATACTTACATATCAAGGGAAGTGCCCTCAGTGAAAACTGCTGACTTAATAATCCTTTAAACTGAAGAAGGCCTAAAAAGTTTATTTGCTAGGAAAGAGCCATATAGCAGATCTTTTTCAAAGTCAGCCATTCCTTAATTCCCATGTCTCCCAAGTCAGAACCTAAACACCATCTTTTCCATCATGCAAAAAGCACTTCCCCTGCCACACTGGATTTTGCTCCAGGCACAAATAAACAGTGTGAGTCCTAGCACTGTGCCCACAAAGGTCGGGATCTATTGCTGCTGCTCCCGTTTTTCCCTGCCCCGGCACAGAAGTACCACCTTGAAGTGGTTTGCATACCACAGCATAGGAATCCCTGCGTTGGATGTCTCCAACCTGATACTGCTCCAGCCTTCTGTTGAGAAGGTCCGTGGTAATTACAGAGGTGCCAGCCAGCTTTCAAAATAAACAGTAAGTTAAAGCAGAGATACAGCTCTTGTTTTATATGAAAAACCCATCATGCCATCGCTCAGATATTCATCCTTTTGGTTCATTCTGTGTTCACTGTAGTAATCACTTGTGCATGGAGAGAGGGGGATTGAGAGAGGAGAGCTGGTCCTGTCACAGAAGAAGAAGAAAAGCTGAATGAGTTGCTCAGTACAGGCTCAGTACAGACCATGTACACATGTGAAAATAAGAGATACAGATGGACTGTGTTTTGTGTACTCAAACTGGATGTTACCTACAGCGGGAGGCTTGACTGAGAGCAGTCAGACACACGGACACTCTCACTCAGTGTCTTTGAACACTTCATGGTTAAAAAGAGAGAAAATGGAGCCTGATGACAAGGAGTTCAAGTCAAAATCTCTAATGGTTCAACTTCTTCCTTCTCCTGCAGCTTTTGAGATCCACTTCAAAAATTGAAACTCCTGAACTTTCACATACAGTCTCTCCTGTACTTACTTCAATAAAATTTTTATTTGGTCGTAAAATAAACTTGGAATATTATACTAGAGTTGATTCTAGAACCATAAATAAAACTAACTTTAAGATTCCAGGATTGAGATCATATTTGTGACTAGCACTGATCACTGAGCATGTTACTCATCTTGATTGTAACCCTAGAAAACCTGGTGATAAAAACACACAATAATTAGCAGGGGTTTGAATGAATACTCTCACCATATTTTTTCCCTTGGATGCCTTTGAGAGGTAAGGTGTCATATATCAACTTTCCCTAATGAGAATTTGCATGAAAAATCTTTTCAGAAAGTCTGCACCTTGAACTTGGCATGCATTTTGTAAAGCTCAGATGTTTTTTATTTGTTTATTTCAAATGAGAATTATTATCACAGACACTTAAAATGGTAGATGTAAATGACATGTAGATGAGCAATTTTTAGAAAAAGATTCAATGAGACCAGTGAAAGTGGAAGATGGAGGCAAAATACTTTGTTGCCAGTTGCAACAATTTTATTGTGTTGGTCATTAATGTTTAAAGTCAAAGGCTTGATATTTTGGCTTAAAGGCTGAATTGCAAGACTGCAGAAATAAATCAGAAATTGCAGATGCTGACAAAACAGAAGACAAAATAGAAAGACCTCTAAACTCTTATTTTAAAAGTGGTGTTTAAAAGCTCTTTCAGGAATGTTATTTGTAAATATGTACAGTTTGTTGCTCTTATAAATTTCTGTTTATTTATGTTTATAAACTTTTTCAGTTATCACTGAAAATCTGATATGATCAGATGTCTGTTTTTTCTTTGAACTTAAAATTTAGCTGGATTTCATCTGTTTTTCAATTATTTTATTGAGATTTAGGACCACAGAATCACAGATCTTTCCATCTGTTTTCAATCCCTTTTCTGAGATTTACTCAGTTTTTAGTTTTTGACAGCAGTTTCAGTTATGAGAAAAGTGCATTCTCTTAAGTCCATCTAGTATCCACTGTTTTGTTATTATTCTCTATATCCAAGAAGAGTCTCTGCAAGGCTGAGGTGAACAAGGGGAGGGAAACTGGTGGGAACTGTGATAGAACCACAGACTTTGCTCTTAGAAGCCTCAGGCTGGTCAGTGCCCAGGCAGAATGTAACACAGCTTTAGTGGTGGCTGGAGAGTCTAAAAAATACAGCATCATGTATACATAGAAGTATTAGAATATGAATTATTCTATTTTGATCCCTTGATTTTACAGACAAGTCCTGGAACAGGTGTGAGGCACTCATGAAATGAAATTCAAATGGTAGTTTTTCTTTCCATAAAGTCTGAGGAATTGCCAAAAATACAGCTCAGATAAAACAAACAAAACAAAAGTTACAAGTCAATAAAGCCATCTTGGAGAGGGTTGTAAGTTTAAATCTAATTTAAATTTCTTGAAAAAGCACAGTAGTTTTGATCTGAGAATTTATAATTTATCTTTGAACTAAAAATATGAACTAACAAAAAAACAGTTGAGTTAGTTTTTTTGAAAAAGCTAGGCATGTTGGAGGTGCCATTATACCATTATCCATTCTGTGGCTAAAATTCCCCCACCCCCACCCAGGGCCTGTGGTGGCTTGCCAGAGCCAGCCAGCCAGGGAAATGTGGAGAGACCCCAGAGAGGGGAGAATCAGAGGGGAGTGCAGCTCACTTGATCAAAGCATCTTCAAACCCTCTGAATGCAAGATCCACTAAAGAATTCAGGAACATACCTACATGTCAGTGAATCTGATCTTCAGTTGCAAAACTGTTGACCAACCCAAAATCTGAGAGGCATCCCTTTCTTCAAAGGTGCCTCTACTTACATTCTTCTTTTTGTGATTTTTGTCATTCTATTGCTTGAAAAATAGAATCACTCAAAACCTGAAGTGGTTGTAGTGATTCTCAGGATGTATTAGAGAAGGTTGCTCAATAGCAACAAAATGCACTGCTGCTGTGTATTTTTCCCTGCAACGTACATTGAGAAGTACTTCACATCCTATGATGAAATCTGAAGGAATAGTAAAAAAGCAACTTACTTGCAACTTGGCAATGTCAGTCCATGACATTTCTTAAAATGTAAAAGCTTGCTGATGTGGTTTTCTTTTTGGTTTGGTATTTTCTGTTTTGCAGGCAAACAGTAAAAAACAGTGTCTAATACAAAGTTTAGAACAGGAAAAAAATAATACCAGAAGTAATTTTCACTACTGTGGCTCTGAACCAAGCAGTTTTGGTTGCAGAACTAATTGAGAAATTCAAAATACTTAACATTTCATGCTTTCATATTTTCTGAAATGACTGCAATTTTTCTTTGCTAATGTGTGCTCTTTTCCCTTCTTACATTTGTTTTGTAAGAAATGCCACATTTGTGTCCTTAGAATGATGTTGTAAATAAAGAGCATGAAGAGGCTTCTGATTTACGTGTCAATAAAAAATATCTCCCTCTTAGTAATCTCAGTTTGCTGAGAAGTTAATCCATCACAGCGATGTTGGGACAGTGGTTTCCCTGTCAGTCAGTCTGACAAAGGAGTACATGCTGTGGATTTTCTCTGGTCATCTCTTGACACTACTAGCTTGTGCACCAAATTCTGGCATAGAAATTTTTTATTGCTGCTATGTGATAAACACCTTTAGAAGTGTGTGGGACTGTCCCTTGCCTCCAGGCATCCAGACCTGAGAAACAATAAAATTGTCTTGTGCACCAAGGAAAAAGGAGGAAGGCTGGTGGTTGTTTCTTTGGTCCTTTCATTCTTGGTGTTTGTGTGTGACAGAGGACAGGAACACAGAGGTGAAATGGTGACAGGGAGTGGCAAACAATCTGCTTTGGTTTGAAGCTGCTGAGTGAGGACTTCCTGCACACCGAGGTGGGCAGAGGGAGTTGTGGTGTGCTCCTTAACTGTCAGTGGAGTCCAAGCCCAGGCTGGGTTTTGTCTGCCTGATGCCTGGGAGAGGAAGAGACAAATTTTATTCCTTTTCTGCTACTGTGATGACTCTCCACTGCTCTGATGACTCTCTGCAATTCATTGAGTAGGACTGGAGCCTTGGAGCCCCCTGTTCATGTACATCCTGGTGCTTTCAGTCTTCTTTGGCAGCATTTTCTGCAATAGCCTTTTCCTTTGTTTCCTTTCTTTTGATGCCAAAATCCCCAACCAATCTTGATTAGCCGCCTTCCACATCTGATATGTTGTTTGAGCAGTTAAGAACGAGTTTATGTCCAAAGCTAATGTCAAAAACAACATCTGAAAGCTGATTATGTTCTCCCCAGTACTTTGAATATGCTTCAGTGGGTTTTCATTGTCAAAGAGGTGGGCCTTCATTATACCACACAATGCAGTAAAATGAGGATTACTTGGATTTCAGTGCATGAGATTATAGCAGCTGACAGGCACCTGTTTAAGGAAGTACATTGTATTTCTAAGCACAAGTATTTTATAAAAATTGAGTGAGATTTCACATGAAAAAATCTTTCATATTTAAACTTCATTAGTAGGTTTAAGTACCAAAAAAAGGCATCAGGGAATCTGGATGAATGTATTTATTAGTGGCCCTTATAGTCCTGACAGTCCATTCTAATAATAAAGCATGGAACCTGTCAAATGATGGCACAAATATCCTGATCTGAACTGACATGGCTTTCTAGTCCAGTTCATAAATCATGGTTTATTAGCTTTAGCAGAGCCAAGCTGCTATCTGTCATTTTGATGCTGCCGTGGTGACAAAAAATGGTGCCGAAAATGTGCTACAGGTGTAACTTTCACTCAAGAGCATTTCTGAGCAGCAGTCAGACTTTGTTTGCATGGGGAGAGAGTGCCATCTTCAGTTTCACATCCTCACTGAAACAAGGCTGAAATTCCTAGTGCTGCCCGATGGCTATGGAGTGAGGAAAAGTACTGGTAGAAGTTTGGAATTCTTATTTTTGTAAGACTCCTGAAGGAAAATACTAAACATCATTTCCTTGTCCTCATTTTAAGATACAGTTAATTTAGATCTATTTGTTATGATAAGCAATTTTCAGGTGGTTTATTCTTTTGGTTTGCTGTGCTCTATAAAGAAAACAATTGCCAGTTGGATCACAAGCCTGTTGTAACCAGTAGCACTTGTATGCCTAAAAAATGAGAGCTAGGAGGCTCTACACTGCTATAGATGTACTGTGTTTTGTAAGAACCATCAGTTCCATGTATTCTTTCAGCCCAGAACTGACTTGATGTTTTCACTGGGGTCCTGGCACTTGACCCTTGTTTTTCTTGGCTCTATATCATTTTACAGCAGAGTTCGAGGACACTCCTCATCTCTTGTTTCCAGCATGTTAACATATTCAAGTAAATATTATCTGGCACAGGCACATGCATTATCCTTCTGGGGAGTATTTGTAAAAGTTTTAAATCCAGATCAAACAATGACATCCATCTTCCTTCCTCTTGAATTTCTTTTATTCGCAAGATGAATGTTGCTGGCAAAATTCTTTGATCTTTAATAAGACTTTCTGTTGCTAATATTCGCAGACAAGGTAAGCACTTATAAATACCTGAATTACTTGCAGAATATATGCCCAGGTATGACTTTTCTGTATATTTTAACACTTAATAGGGCTTTGCACAATAAGGAGCAGATGTGTCATAGCGACAGCAGGCGAGCAGGGACCAGGAAGGTGGTTTCATTAAAAGGGCCTTGGGATAAATGCAGCGCATTAGATACCCACTGAAAGACAGGAGCTGTTGATGGGGTGACCTCTGAATGCAAGTCATCTTACTATAAACAGGAGGGTGTGGAAAGCCATTGGACAGAGCCAAGCTTGTTTACTATCTAGATCTCCTCCTAGTTAACTTAAGTAACTGGACTGTGCTAGGCTCGGCATGACAGTTCAAGGAAGAACAAAGTGTCTTCAGTTTTCTCGGGTTTAAAAAATCCTAGCTGACTGATGTAAAAGCTTTTTGGTCCTGAAAACCTGCCTGCACACCTTAGCTGCTCTACAGTGGAAGTTAATTCGTGTGAAACGAAACAGATATTCTCTCCTTTTTTTTTTTGTCCTGGAAACTGACTTTGCGTGTCTGGTTCTGTTTGATTTCTTTTCTTCAGAGACTACTAAGGTAAGGTTATGATGGATTTTAATTTGCAATATTGATGTAAATGTTGTTTAATGATAAAATGGGAAATATAAAATGAGTATTAATTCCCATTCAGATTTTGTTCTGAAAAGGAGATTTGATTTTAATTTCTGTAGTCACAGTTTCAAACTTGGTTTTGGAACAAGCTATTTATTCATGGCTCCAGAGTGCACGAGTTTAGATAGGTCATAGGACTGGTTTCATCAGGTTCTTTCAGGAGCAGCTTTTGTTTACTACAGTTTACCACTTGTTAAGTAGTGTAAGAAATAAATAGTGTCATTCTATAATGTGCTGCAAATAACACGATTTGTCAAATCTGTGAACACTTCCTTGGTGTGTTATTCGATAACATATTTATAAGAGACACTTAAAGACCAGTTGGCTGAGACAGGTGTCTAGATATAAGCTGATTTCAAATTAATTATCTCTAAACTACAAGAACTGTGGATACAACAAAATAAATTTATTTTCCTAATACTTAATTAAAATCCATTTGTTTAATTTATAAGTTGATTAGACATGCATTTGGAACAAATAATGCTGAAGTGTAAATATGTTAAAGCATCTGTCCTACCTCCTCCAAAGTTTGCTGTCTCTGCAATGTCATCTATTGTTTTTAATGCACTTTTTGATTGAACAGACTGGGTTTTTGGTGGATAAATTGTGATTAAAGCTTTCTTCAGGGAACCCATCTGCATGTGCTGCTGTTGTACTCAGGTGCTGTTCCCTGCCGTGGGGTCTGCGCAGCAGCAAGAGCAGCGGTGCAGAGGCCACGGTGGGAGCTGGCATGGGGATTGCTGCTCCTTAAATGTCTCTTTCATTCAGGGAAACTCAGCCGGGGCTCACTCTGGGAGCGCTGCTTTATTATCCTAGAGCAGCAAGCAAAGTACCAGGAAAGAAAGAGCAAGGCAGTTTGGTTCAGCTGTAAACAGGCATTTACAGCCTTAGGGATCTGTAGTAGGTAGGGAACCTCTCTGGAAGAAAAATGTAAATTCTTACAACCACTAAGTTCTTCGATTTTTGTGCCTGTGGTCTGGTAAGCAGCAAGCAGCAGGATCCAGTTACATCTTTCTTTTCTTGGTCTGTTCACTATTTTCTGAAATACATTCCAGCTAAGCAGCTTTCGACTGTCTCAGTAACTTTTGTGCCGTTACAATTTCTTCTAAAGTAAATCAAATGTAAATTTGAAAAGGGTATATAAACCAAGTAATATTTTAAATTCTTGACTTAAAAAATAGTTCTTGCCAAAGCATTTTTCCAAGATAATTTGAGATTTATAAAGGTATATCTTGTTATATGGTACAACAAATCAAATAGCAGCAACCTTGTGTGAATGTGGATAATATCAAGCAAAAGAACTTGAATTTGGCTTTGGAAAACATCTGTATGTTTGTATGTTCGTGCGATCACGCACACACATATATATGCGTGTCAGAGTGCGCACACAAGGAAGCTAATTCATCTGTTACAGAAATTAGAAGTCAAGGTTATTTTCTTTAACAGAATGTGGTTAGTGAAATGTCTGAACACACTGTTAAATAGAAGAAGCAGATGAAAACCCACACTGCATACTGTCTCGTTCACATGCTTACCTATCATTTTTATATTTTTTCTCTGTTGTTTTCTTTTTTTGTAAATTTTATTGAATTTGCATTTGCTTTGGGAGAATAGAGAATAATAAATAATTAGCACTTTGTTCACTTTTAAGCTTTGAATTGTAAAACTTACTTAGTAAATATTATTAGCAAGGGATTAAAAACCTAACATGTTGTTTCAGTATTTTTAAATAAAGGGAGACATGGCTGTATTAAATTTATATACAAAAAGTATATAAGCAATTTGCAGAATTTAATGCTGTAGCTAATATGCTACTTGCTTCCTTTTATGTTTTACTTTATTAAAGATATTTTCAATCATATTGCTGGAAAAAATAAATAGTATAAATTTCAGGAATAGCTTAACAGGAAAGATAATATCTGTGTGGTTTATTTCTCTTTGCAATATTCATTCATTGCTCTGAATTAATACATAATTAAACAGTATTCAATTATAAGTAAATATCTGCAGAAAAGGTGAAGATTTTTTTAAAAGCTGATTTTAAGATGGATTCCTTTTTAGCCCCAGAAGGATACAGTTGAAAATACACATTGAAGAAGAACCTGGATTGATTTAAAAAGTATAATTATTGTATTGTTTGCATTAGGTTGAACAGATATCCCAGGCAGAATCCCAGGATAGTAAAATTCACATATTATTTTACTAGGCTGATTTAATCGATGATTTGCTTCTTAGATATTGAAGAAAAGTCCTTTGCTTGTTCTCATAGTAAATCTGTAATTGTTCTTCACAATAATTTCAGGGATAAGTCATAACTTATAAGTCATTAAATTACCCTTACAATCACATAAGTTTGGCTGCTCATCTGGCATAACTCATAGTAAAACCTTTGGAAGACAAAATAATCTGAAGTGATTTAACATAAACAGAGATTCTGTGTATATTATCAGTATTTATTTGCACACAGAAGTTATTATATGCACCAGAAGTTGCTTTTGTGTGTTTACATGAATGACTGAACAATTCCTTTCAACAAGGGTGTTCTCGTGGATAAAATGAATTTGTCCCATTATGAGATTTTTGCTGTACTTGACGTATTTATACTGCTATCCCAGGTGAGCTCTGCATTCAATTAGAGCCACAGCTAAGAACCAAATGTCCATGTTGCTCTGAACATTCAAACTGTTAGCTCCACTGAAGCACAGTTTAACTTGATTGATACTTGGATTTTAAAGCAAATAAGGACTAACTTTTGCCCGTGGCAAAATATCTTTGAAGTTTCGTGCCTGTGCCGGGGCTGGATTAGCAAAGTGATAGCACTGGGGCTGGGACTGTGACCCTGTTGTGCTTGGCAGGCTGTGATAAATGGGGGAATCTTTCTTAACCTCGTGGCCAAAACATTCCAGGATCAGGCTGGGGAGACAGGAGAGAAGGGAGGAGAGTCGAAAGATGCAGGAGATTTCGCATGTTGAGCCGGAGACAAAGGACACTTGCTCACTTGTCTGGAACAGGGGTGAATGCACAGAGTCTTGTGGGAAGAATGGCTGCAGATGCATTAAAAATGTACTTTATTGTACCTTATTGTAACTCCTGGGCATTGCCCTGGGTACATGAAATTCATCCATCACTATGAACTGTCTCTTTATTTTTGTTTTGAAAGCTTTGAGAGTTTAGGGAATCTTGGTTGTTATATTTTCCTAAAATAAAGAGGCTTTTTTCTTTAATACTTGAGATGGGTATATAAAACCATCCAAAATAAATTGGAAGAATTCCTTATTCCAAGTAATTGCCTGCTGGCTAAAGAATTTACTGGAGGACAGCAAATATAAACAAAATGGTATGAATTTGGAAAAACAAACCCCGACAAGTTAATTGATTGCTTCTGGAAAACTAGTTCAACTATTTTGTATATAAAACACCTTTAAAATTAAAAAATTCTTTCAAATATTTTCTAATTATGAATTTTAATATAGCAGTATTAAAAATAATAATAATAAAAGAAAATATCTTTAGATACACTAAAGATCTATAGTGAGATATTACCAGTGAAATTTTCAAACCTGAAAAAAGAGACAAAATTGGCCTACATGTGAGCTGAAATGTGATCTGTCAAGTGGTTCCTTCTTGTGGCAGTATTTTAAGAGCTGTATTGCCTCTGATGTTGTCCCCCTTGGCTAATAAAGAAAAATATATTATTAGCTGATAGTTTGAGATTTATTTACATACTTTATGCTGTAAATACAGCTATTCTGACTAGTGCTAAGAACTACAGCATAATGCAAGTGGCAAAACCAAAATTAAATATTCTTACTGTGATTTCTAATTGTGGCTGTTGTTACTAGTATACAACCAAATGCATGTTGTATTCCTGGGTATAGATGCTATTAATCCTTTATCCTTTTATGATTAATTTCTCTGAATGACATTTCAACCCTTCAATATTAACAGGGTTTTAAATTGTAATGTAAAAATTGAATTGTAAATGTTCATTAATAATTGAATAATCAAATCTAAATCATATGTATAAAAAGTGGTCTCACTACATAGGAGTTTGCTTCTGTGATGCTTGATAGCAAATAGTAACTATAGTGCACAGTATGTGCAGTATATTTTCCTGTGTTTAGTAGAAAGTATTTTGTCTGTAGTTTGCCTTTGCTAAATTATTATTCTTTTCCTTATACCCCTTACAAAAAAAAAAAAAAAAAGGGCAAAAAAGAAGAAGAGCAGCATTTTCTTCCGTTTTACTGACATGTTCCAGAAGCACTGAAACTTACAGTAACCAAAAACAGAGTAAATTTGGTTCCCTGATGATACAAATGCATGTGAATAGGTCTTTAGTTTATATCCAGTGCTTGTGAGATTTTACACGGCAGCAGTGTGTCCTTTTATCTGATCTCTAAAAAATTATTTTTTCACCAGTTGGATAATATCTGGACCACAAAAACCTGATTATGTAATTTTCACTGTCAAGTAGTTTGGAATACAAATAATCCTTTGCATCCTTACTATGAGAGGAATAGGCGACTGAAATTCTTAGTTATCTGATGTAGTTTATAATTGTTAGAACAGCTGCTAGAAGTTGTTGCTAAAATTCTAAACAAATTAGCTTCAGAAACATATGAAGCTAGGAAAAAGCATAGCTGTTCACTGTTAGTGTACAGATTTACTTGGTAATTCTCTAATTAGGCTATGGTGTGCACTTATTACCTTCTTCTTCCACTTTTTTCAAAAGCTTTGAACACATTTTTTAAAATTATTTGTAGCAGTCATTTGCATGCATTTAAAGCAGGTGGTTTTAATTGGAATAGCCTCAGTGCATTGTGCAAAAATACTAGTGTTGTATAATTAGATGATGACTTCAGCTTTCATGGCAGTTTTCATAGACCAAATTATTTGATCATGATCAGATTTATAGATATTATCTGTGGAAAAGTCAGATCTTTATAGCTGAATACCTTTGATCTACTACCAGGAGAAAAGCTACTGCAGAAGAGCAGAACCCTTTTTATTGCTGGGGCTTTGTGGTAGGCTTTTTTCCAGTTTTATTTTATTTTAGTACTGTTTTAACATAATTCCCATCTTCCACAATGCCTACAGGACTCTGCCAGCTGTTAATAGGTAGACAGGTGCTGGGCTAAAATCATGTTCGTATTACCTGCTCATATTACCTTGTTCATCTCCTTCCAACCTGTCTTATTGCTCTGTCCACCTGTTGCTTCTTGGCATTAATTGAGCCTCCTGTGCTACTAAGGCGTATTCAGACTCCCCTTCATTATTCTGAATTGTTACACTGACAGTAACAGGCCAAACAAGCCCGATCTGATTTAGGCCTAAGCTTAAATCTTTGTGGGCTCGTCCTAAGGTTGATAACCCCTCTGCTCAGGGAATGCCTTTTGCTGGAGGAGTGAATACAGCAGCACCTCAGGCAGCTGTTGCTGAAGCCGTGCAGAATTTGGCAGAACTGGATCTCACTCTGCAGTCACTGCACTTGGTCACGAAGAGCCTCTTTGCATCTTTGGGTCTCTGCATACGCACCCAGCATAAACGTGCTCTTGCCTTTCAGGGCTGTGAAGGAGCACAGTGAATAACAGGTATTTTTACTGATAAAAATTATCAATGTTTAGATAATGAAGAAGTCAGATGTTCTTAACTGTCTGTGGATAATGCTCAGTTTCATTTTCTCATCGTTTTGGTACTCTGCGTCTCTTGCAACACTGTCAATTGAATATGGTTGTCTCTCCTGAGAGATGAAGAAGGATCCAAAAAACACAGAGGAGACTTGAGTCCTTCTTACTAGCTGCACACTGAGAAATGTACTGAAAATCTGCAGTGGTTTCTCTCCTTCTCTGAAGGACCTGTGCAACGTTACCTCTAATTCTGTATGACATATGTGTGATGGACAGGTCACACAGGGTGGCAGACACTGCAGATAATAACTGGTCTCCTACCACTACATCTGGCTCATACAGCTTGGGTAAGACCAAAAGTGAAGAAAAGTTGGCTGAAAAGTATCTGAGCAAAATTGGCACCACTGAACAAGTGGCTAAACTTGGAAGAGCTCATAGGAAGAGCTTACCGTGTTGTCTGGAATAATTCAAACCTCAACCTAGGAACTCTGGATTGCCAATAAATCAAGTTGTCATGTAGCTGAATCCATATACAATGCTTTCAGTGTGCCCAAATTATTCCATCCCATTCTGTCAGACCAGGATCTGAGTCAGGTATTCATTCATTCTTAAACAGGTTGTACTTCTATGAAGACTTCAGTGCTTGAAAACTAATTAGTACAAAGGTCACATCAAGTAAGGGTATGGTGAACACATTAGAGCTGTTTTTCTCTTCCTGAGCTTTTTGAATATAGTTCAAAACCACAATCCTTGTCCTTAAATCCTTTGAACTCCTTTTAGCTCTGGGATGAAGAATGCAGCTGATGAATATGCTTCTCCAAGACAGAGAGGATAGCGAAACTGGTGGGTTTTTAGACATTGCTTACTTAACACTGACCCAGCGTTGGTGGGTTAGCTCTCAATGCAGCTAAGAAACAAAACATATTTGACCAAGAATAAGACACCATTTCCAGGGGCTGATCTCCTTTAACCTTAGCACATTGCAATATGTATATTAAAAACACAGAAGACAAAAAAAAGAGTACAAGGAGAGTAAAAGAACATTGCTAAATCAGAATATTTTACATGTATGTATTTAGTCATCTGTAGTGGGGATGAGTATTTGAGAGATGTGAGATAATGTTGTTTACTGCACTGGGGTATCAATATGCTCCTTGGTAAAAACCAGGATAGTGAAGTACAGAAAGGAGAAGATGATCGACAAGGTCATTTGTTTAAATTTCATCTAAGTGAGGGATGGAAAAATTGTGACAAGTGTTCTTTGATCTCAAGGGGAAAGACAGATTATTTTCTGATGAGGCAAACGAGTCAGGAGAGAAGTTGTCCTTTGTTCCTGCGGGAGTCAGTACGTAAGCTCTTGGGTGAGCTAAGGGGAAGCTGGATTCCAATGAGACACCAGCATTGTCAGAACAGAAATGTGCCTTGAGGCAGAGATACTTGACTGGTGGTGGAGAAGCCAGCATTAGCAGTAGAAATACACTGTACTGTTCCTCATACAAGTTGGTTTCCACTTGAAAAGAAAACAGCATGTTTTATTATGCTTTATGGCACAGTACTATAGACCTTTAACAAAATAGCTTGAAGTATTTGCATGATCTATTTGCAACCTGGCCAAGTTAACACAGCCATAGGAACATTAACTTTTGAACTTCCTGACTTTCATTGCTTTAAATTTCAGCTTCAAAGTTTACTCTTTTTTTTCTTTGCATTTGTTGGCCCTGGTTGGTTTTGAAAAACAGGAGGGAAGAAAATAAGTTCAGGTTTTCTGAGAAGATTCTGAATTTTATGCATATAACAGGAGATGACTTGATATTCCTTTGAATATTAAATGATACCTCCAAAGCAGCTTCAGTACACCTAATTTGCTTACAATATTTCTGTGGAGCTGAGGAATCACAAGGTGAAATCTAGAAAACACTGCACAGCATAACTGTTTTCCTGCATTTCAGTATGTTGGGATTTTTTTGCCTGAAAAGAGATCAATGGTATTTTGGGAATGCTGATATTTAAAAAGCAAACACTTGAATAAAAATGATGTGATTGCAACAAAACTGGAGGACATCATGGGAACATAACTGAAGTAAAAGCAGTAAGCATTTTCCATGTCTACATTAAGAATGGTATCTTCTAGCTACTGCCAGTTTGGAGATACCAGGAAGACACCAAGGGTATACTTGCAGATTCAGCCTCACTGAGATATAGTGCTGACTTGAAAAGGCAAAAAAAAAAGCCAAAGGTTTGTATTTAGGTTGGTGTGGGCATTTTTTAAGAGATGGTGGGGGTGGGGCAGATGGAGAGAGCTAGGAAAATAATGTGAGAGAAAGAAAA
Source organism: Zonotrichia albicollis (assembly GCF_047830755.1). NCBI lineage: Eukaryota > Metazoa > Chordata > Aves > Passeriformes > Passerellidae > Zonotrichia > Zonotrichia albicollis. Next base: position 69,568,899 of record NC_133821.1, on the reverse strand, counting down.
GAGAATGAGGGAAACCAGTGTTAGTGCATTAGTATTTTTTCATTAATCTGAATTTGTTGATAAATGAGCTCCAGGCTGGTGGAGTTTCCAAACTTTTGGCCTTTGGAAGACCTGAATGGGGAACTAATTCCTTCTCTTCTTCTCCTCCTCTCCTCTCCTCTCCTCTCCTCTCCTCTCCTCTCCTCTCCTCTCCTCTCCTCTCCTCTCCTCTCCTCTCCTCTCCTCTCCTCTCCTCTCCTCTCCTCTCCTCTCCTCTCCTCTCCTCTCCTCTCCTCTCCTCTCCTCTCCTCTCCTCTCCTCTCCTCTCCTCTCCTCTCCTCTCCTCTCCTCTCCTCTCCTCTCCTCTCCTCTCCTCTCCTCTCCCTCTTTTCATTCTTTTTTTTCTTTTCTTTTTCAAAGGGAGCCAGGCCCACCCTCCCAGCTGCAGGGAAAAGAATTCTGTGAGCTCTGAGCTATTAGGTAACTCAGGCTGAAACAAAAAGTGCCATTGTAGTATGGCATTTGCCCTGCCTGACCCACCATTTAAGGGAAGGCGTATTTCCTTCTTTCATTGTACACAAACAAACAAAAAGAAAAAGAGAATGCCAGTTTCTCCCACAGTGCATGCATAAGTGCTTTTCAAAATGTAAAAGTTAGTACTTTACAGGTTCCAATTGCTTAAATTATGACTTGACTGTTACGCTGTTACACCCTCTGATATTTTTAGTGCACTTGTGCCAAAGGCAGTTTAAAATGTGTTTTAAAAATGTTTGCAGGTATAAAGGATTTTAAAAACGCTTAGAGCTCTGGACTGTTTGAACCCATTAGTCATGTTGCAAAAACAAACACATAGGAAACCTTTCCACAAGCAAGAAATTACCAAGGAAGGAATGTTTAGTCCCCAACGATAGCATATGAATAAGAAAATTGAGGAATTGAAGTTGTCTCAGATTTTATCAATCATGTCACCTTAATGATACCTTCATTCTCTAAAACTTCTCAATAGAAACAGAGTTTTATGTTTTATTTATATAAAGCTTTCTGATTTATGCTTCACAAAGGTTTGTGTCAATGGTAAGACTGTGCAGTGTGCCCAAAAAAAAGAGCATTATAGTCTCATTGGAAATATGAAAAATGCATTTACCTGGATGGATTAAATTCCAATTAACTTCAATATGTATGTAATGTGCACACCAGCAAGAGCTCTAGTGTGTCACTGCTCATCATTCCAGCCTGGTAAAATAAGACCTAAATAAAATGCAGTGCCTCTTTGCAGCTCTTTGGGCTGTCCATGGACTGGTTCCTGGTTTGTCCACACTGTTCTCATCAGCAATTGTACAGAAAACCCAAAACATTGTGAGAGTCATGAAGATTGTCATCTCAAGAAGTGGAAGCATTTAAGATTATTGAACGCTTTTTAAGACATATCTCCTTCTTAAAATTATTAAGTTCAGTGACTGGTTCAAAGGAGCTGAGGCTCTAAATCATGTAACTTCCATGGGAGACATCCCTCTCCATTGTTATAATCAGTGTTGCCAACAAAGAAGACTGCATGGAAGATGTCATGAGGCACACAGGCTTTGTTCCTCTCTCTTTTGCAGCTCTATTTATTTTCCTCAGTGTTTCCCAACTACCTGCGTTTCAGCAGGTAAGTGGAGAGTAGAAGCCATTAGTCACAGTTAATTTGGTGTAATTCCCCTCTGCCTGAAATGGATGACTACTCTAGGTCTGGTGAAATACATCTGTATCTTTCTGTTTAATGTAAAGGAAGCCCTTATGTGACAAGCCTAGACTGATTAGATGCCTGAACTGTAGGTATTTAATACTAAATATATCCCTTCTGGATTAGTATTCCTTGGAAGTTAGGTGTACATCTCCAAGTGGTTCTGGCCAGAGTGACTACTGTAATTTCATGATGCATTTCATTGAGAACAAATCTATCTCAGGAAAGTTTTGCATGGAAAACAAAAGTGATGGTGGAACAGCACTGACTTTTCTGGTTCCCATACCTTGCTCTCACCCCTTAGAGGCATGGAAACATATCTGATGTCTTTGAATATGAAGTCTCCTCTGCTGTGTTACATAAAATGCAAAGGTCAGCATTGCAGTCTGCTTTCATACTCAAAACTTTTAAATAATTTGCACTATACTTTCTTTTAAAAAAATCAAGCTGTAATCTTGTTTTGGTTAAAGTTGTCAATTGTAGTTGATGGCATAATGAATGATTTCATTGCTAAGAAAAGAGATGAGACCACTGAATAGCTAAACACAGTTTAGCTATGGTGAGCAGACATGTTGTTTCCACTAGAGAGCTAGCTCATATAGACTTGTATTAAGAAAAACCAAACCAACAACCGAAAAACTCTTTGAACAGTGAATTTTAAATCAATTTATGTACCATATTTTTACTCATTCTTCCATTGCAGTCAGAACTCTTGTTGTCAGATCTGCTGAAATATGCCAAACCTACTTCAGGGTGTGATTCAAGTAAAATACAGCTATGTACAGTCTTTGCACTGTGAAAGATAGAGGGAAAAAATACATTTTCTATTGCTTCAAGTTCTTTCATTCAACAGTAGCATCAGTGTTTGGGTTTTTAACTACACCAGAAATGTAATTAAAGTTTGCTTGTGCACAACTGTGTAGTCTTACATTTTCATTTACATTTTCATATGGATTTTAATTCTATTTAATATGTATTTTAATATAAGGTTTATATAATTTTAATATTGTCACTAGGTTTATGGAAGTGTGGCAGAATAGTGAATTCCTGTGAAAAAATCAGTTCAGAATTTGGGATTATTTAGAATTCTTTTCATATGTTTCTCTAGGTCTACTCAGCATATGTTTGATTTTGCAGAAGCTTCACTGAGATTTTGTATTCACAGGACGTACATAGTTGGAGTATTATTTGAATTCAGCCATCAAAAACTGCTTCACTTTCAAGAATATTTGTTGTTCTGTTGTGGGTTTTTTTAAATTAAATTGAAAGCACATAGATTTTCTGCATGGCTACAATTTGTGACTCAGTCCCAGAGCTGTATCTGTAAGCAAAACCTTGCCCTGCTTTTTGTTGGTCAAGCAAATGACATTATTTGTTTTGTGGTATCAATGACATCACGGCAGCAAAAAAAATCTTTGGCAAATGATGTGTACAAAGGCATTGTAAAGACAGTCTCCATTAAGGTTTTTTTGTTGTCAAGACGGTTATAAAACTCCATGTAAACACTATCAAAGTCAGCATCTAAAAAACATTTGAGGAGAATTACTTTTCTTTACTGTTCATACGCATAACAGTGTCAATATCCTGAGTCATGTTCTTCTACCTGGTATTTCCATCAAGTTGTTCCCCTGCCTGTTCCGTCCTCTCCTGGAGTTGTTCCACAGACATAGCCCCTTCCCTGGACAGCAAGCAGAGATGGGTCAACTCCCTCCAGAGTAATTTGCTGTAGGGAACCATCCAGGCAGTCGAAGTGCACTTGCTCTGCCCATACTCCAGCGCAATCACACAGGCTGAGGAAGCACAAAGATGTGATTTGAGGTTGTCCTTGGGTCTGCAAAAAGTACTTTTCTTCATTCTTGTCTCCTTGATGTTAGAATCTCCACGGCTCCACCATGCATAGCTGCTTCCTCCCAAAGTATTGCAGGCTCTACTTAGCCCTGTTACAGCCCTACTGATTTAGGAGGGACCTTCAAGGCCATAACTGCTGCAGTAGATGAGGAAACTCAGCAAATTCATTGCCAGAATAATTTAGTGCTGATGTGGCAAGATTTTTCAGCTGTAAGTGTTAGAAGGGATTTCTCACCTGTGTTGCATTACGAGTTTAATACCACCAGTGTGTGTGTGTGTGTGTGTGTGAGTGTGTGAGAACACCTCATAGAGCAGGACCATTTCATGGTTTAATATTTAGTGTAATGGGGTCCAATAAAATCATGTTAAAAGATGTTAATGTTGCAAAGAAAAACATCAGAAGCAAGGAAATGCCAGAATTAATATGGCCTGTGGAAATTCAGCTTCTTGCACATTATGGTGCAGATCTTATTACCTGACATCCTAGGCTTTCCAGGGGGTGTCTTTTTTTCCAGTGAATGCATAGTTGGATTTTTCTTTTAATGTTCCTCACTCTATCTTTGTTAAACATGAAGCATCCAAAGCCCAATTAATAGAAAATCCTTCATCATATAAATATTTATCATATACCTTTATTGCAGTTTTTTGCTGCCTAATAAATGCATATCTTTTTCACAGTGACCTCAGATTATCAGACACTTTTAACAGTGCTCGTATTTGAATTCTGATGAACCAAATCAGGTGAAGTTAGAAATTGTATACAACTTTGGGTTTTAATAAAACTTTGATTTTTAATAAAAGTTTAAGCCAAGTGAGACTTTCATTTTTCTACATAAAAGTAACATTTATACACAATCATCTAAGTTCAAAGTATATTTTCCCAGCTTGGATCATTAATTAGGTCTTCTGTACAGCTGGAGTAGCAGAACTAGTCCATTGCTCTGGGCAGACTGGTCACTCATGACTTTTGTAATGAGTTTCACAGGTATTTGATGAGTGCTTAGGCTTGTATTTGTAGTGTTAGGCCCAAATCAAGAAGAGAGGAGAGCAAACTGTGGTGTTCCATCTCAGCCAATCCCAGTGTTCTTCTGCTGTCCACACCACACCCCTACATCTGTCACATTTTTTTTTCACTTGGCTTCTGCTCTCCTCTAGTTTTGCCACCATGGAGAGCCCATTCTTTTTTTGTGCCCTGATTTCTGTTCCCTCTCCCTGTTTGGTTTTCTGGGGTTTTTTTCCCTGTTTTTCTTCTCTTCATTTGAGTCTACAGGGTTTTTTTTTTCTTTCAGGGTACTGCCTGGGCACCCTGTACTCAGGGCACTGCACAGTGGGGGTAGAACTAAGCAAAGAGGGAGAGTTTTGATAATGTCAGATTTCCCGACAGCATGGGGTTCTCCTGGCACTCTGAAGTAATCCTAAGGCTTGTTCAGCACCAGCATGTTTGAGATGGAGAGTATTCAATGCAGATAGGGTGTTCAGAAATTGAGGAGCCACACTGCAGCAGGAGTTCACCAACAGTGTGACAACAGGCCTTTTAGAATCTTACAAACTAAAATAAATGTGGACACTATTTCACAGAAATTATCATTTCTGGGTATTAGTACCTCTCCCCCTGCCCTTTCAGTTTTGGGATTTTGCCTTCAACTTTCAGGTGCTGAAGCCAATCAGCAGCATAATGATGTGACATTCAAAACATGAACACAGCAGTCTGTTCTCACAAATACTTGTATTTGAAGGTTTTTAGCTGAAACTTTACAAACATTTTGTAGCAGGCAACCAGAGTAGGAAAGTTCAGTGCAGTTCAACAGAATTCAAACTGAAACTGGATTCTTACTCTTGTGAATGATTCTCAACATGCATTTAACTAAAATGGTGAGAAAACCTGTGTAAACAGAGAGGGGGGAAAGGAAAACGGAGCAAGAGTAAAGAAAAAGGTTCTTTTTATAGCATTTAACACATGAGAATGTAAATAAATGTGGTGTTAGTGAAAGTTAATTATTTTGAAAACAGTCAGCAAGGCAGATTAAGAGGTAAAACAGTGCAGCTGAAGACAAAGGAAACAATATTTAGCCTTTGATCAGACATTTTCACAGTGATTTTCTGTTCACCTTCAAGGGAGGCATAATTTTATGAATAACAGAATTTGTTTTGCTACTTGAGTAGCCTTGAACAGAAATAGTGTTGATTCCATATGGCCACTTGAAAGAAAATCCCATGCCTGTTCGTCCTTTAAGAAATAACATTTTTATTTATTAAATCTTTTTTCTCATGGAGGGACCTAAAGATACACAATGAAGTTTACATTTAGTCTCAGAGGACAAGCCAAATCTCTGTGCTTCTGCACATTTCTTAAGATAGTGTTCATGGATGAACTACATCATCTATATGCCAAGTGACAAATCTGAAATACTCTCACTTTTTAAGCATTTTGCTTTCATTGCAATATTCTTAGATAAAAAATACTCACTTTTTTTCCTCCCCAAGTTTGTTGCATCATACAGGAAGTGAGTCTTTTTGATACAATTGATCAGTGGCTTTTCTGCTGTGACCTTTCAACTTTTATCGAAATTTATCAGTTGGGGCTTTTGTTGGTAATTTTTTTGGTTCTTTTTTGTTTTAATGTTTAATGTTAATTTATATGGATAAAGCATAATCTTTCAGATATTTAGATTGCTTTGTTATGTTGTTCAAAACAAAATGCAGTAGTCGTGTGAACTATGGTAGGAAAACTGATCTGTGAGTACCGAATTAGTGCATTATCCCTGCCCAGGAAAACCAGAGGTTTTAATATATTCTGTATATTAAAAATGCTTGGATTATGTTAATGTGTGCTGGAGCTATCTTTGGGCTGCTGTGGTAACTCCCCACCACAGGGTGTTGGGATGTCTGGGTGACAGACTCTCCAGCAGCTGGTTAAAGTCAGTGGTTGAACTTTCCTGGGGAGTGAGATCTGAGCCCTGGTGCAAATGTGAGAGACAGTGCTAACGGTGGCAACCACAGAACAGAAAATAAATTGGAAAGGAATGTATAAATTCCAGTAAATTTAGAGTAAGGAGATAATAAAAATATGCTGGAAGTGAGTATGCTAAAGGGACATGGAAAAAGAAGATTTACTAGGGTTTATGCTATGTAGCTACTAGGCATATACTTCTTTTTCTAATTAATTTTAATTATGTTATTTCATTTTATAGCTCTAAATACATTCTGTTTTCAATAATTTTAAATTATATTTTATATGTTAAATGAAAATATTATTTTTCTGGTCAAATCCTTTGTAAAGCAGTTGAGACCAACTGCTCCTGAAATTAAACACATCCTGTCAAGGAGAGGCTGTTGTAATTTCAATGTCTTTAAATGATTTTAAATATATTTTTTGAACAGTTCCCTCTGACACTGACACACTCAGGAGACACAATAATCTGAATAACTATTTCTCATGTTTGTATATAATGCACTCTGAAGGCATTTTTTATGGCAGATGGTCATACACTTATATATCTGAAGTATTTTACTGTACTTCAGATGTTATGCTACTTTAATAACAATGTGGTTAACATAAAACTATAGCAATGATGTTTGCACCTGAATGTTTATGAAATACTGCCCGTCAGGTTTGGGTTTGTGTGAGCCCTGACTGTATCTCATGCTCTGTGAGTGGCTCATCTCTGTGAGTGATGTTCTATGGCATTCAGCTGAGGGAACTTATATATACATATAATATTTAGCATTAGTCAAAACCTTTTTTCTGTTGCGCCTGGTGAGTATTTTGTCCTTTGTCAATAACTTCAATAGAAGTGAGTCAAAGTCACTTTTTTTTTTCTCTGAAATATTTTTGAAGTAGCAAAATGCATGGAAGAGTTTCTTGATGCAAGGTATCCTGAAACTTGTCATTGAACTTGCTGGTTGTAAAGGGAGTGGGTTTCTTTATTGTGTCTCTCACACCAAGTGAACCTCAGTGAGCGATATTTCTAGGTGGCTTTAAAACTGGAACTTCGAAACCTCCCACAGAGCCCTGGATTTTACATTAGCGAGCTAGTGAGCAAAATATTTTTTCCTCTGCTGAAAATGCAGGTAATTTAGATTACCAGAAGGTACAATTAAATTTTTGCTGGAAATCATGAAGATCCCAAGGAGATACCTAGTCTGCAGGAAAACAGTATTCTAGTTTTTTTTGACAGTGATGGATTTTATCACCTCCAATCAGCCTACAGCAGTGTATTGCAGAGATCAAATTGGAAGCTTTTATGTACTTATGTATTGCAAATATGAGTGAAAACAGTGCATGTATTCATTGATACAAAAGGAAAATATAGTTAACACACAGTTAGCAGATTCACAAAATTAAAAATACCATATGAATTATTTAACTAATGGTGCGCTTTGCCCCAGAACCTGGTGTTTATTATTTTGAGCTTTAGCAGGAAACAGAAGCAGTATCAACTGGGGAAACATTTCTTGGCCAAGCTGAGAACAGTATGGCTTTCTCATTTCAAAGTGGGGAACCTGGTTCTTTGGTTTCTTTGTTCCTAGTTAAGACTACTCCCCAAGCTATTTTAGCTGAACATTTAACCCACTAATGGAGCCTGGGGAAGTGCAGTTGGCAGCTGTTCATGGGATAATAATGAAACACACTGTTTAGTACAGCAAACCGCTGCTGTAAAGTGCGGGAAATATTTTATAGAGATCCCGGTGAGCAGAGCAGGATCCGCTTTAAGTTCTGCTGGAATGGGGAGGGGGGGCAAGAGGAAGTTGTGTTTCAGGTGAGAGTAACCAGCACTGCTTTGCTCCTGCAGGTGAAGAAGCCGTGTCCAGAGTCCGATGGTTCAGAGCCGCAGAATCCCAGGTATGGTGCTGGAGGCCCGACGCCGACTGACTGCGGTGAGGTGGCGGAGAGTGAGGCTGAGCTGGGCTGTGGATTTGTAACACCAGAGCCATGGAGTTATGTTTTGCAAAGAACGAGTGGTTGGATCAGTTGTAATGGTTTTCACTCTAGAAAAGGGATTTTTCCCTTTTGCCGGTCAAAGATGCAGCTTAGAGTCTAGGTTGTTGAATTTAGATGGTGGCATAGCGCTGAGTGGTCACATTCAATTAAAAAACAATCCCAGCTATTAAATAGTGTAGAGAAATCTGTGTGATTGGATCTCACTTTCTTCAGTTATCCCTTTACTGCATATCTCAGTCTTGAAGTTTATTGGAAATATAGTTTATTTCCAGTGTGGAAAACTAATTATTTATTTGGGAAAATTTGCCCTTACCAAAACTTTATTTTGTTTTGACATGTGAAAAACATGCTGTGTTCATAAGCTGGAAAGAAGCCCTACATTCCTTTCCAGCACAGTCATTTCCAATATCATGTACATGAGGAAAAGGATTTAACTTCCACGTTCCACACATGTATGTACCTGTATGGATAATTTTGAGCAAGTGAAGTAGTAGCTGTTTTAGATGTACATCTTCCTTGTGTTTAGTAAACTGGTGGATAGTTTTCTTCAATATTTAGTGAGTACTCCGTGTCTTTGCCTTGCTTCTGTATAGAAGACTATTTCAGTGTCATGAAAGCTCAGAAGCTTTTGTTGTAAGGGGAGAGCTGCAAAATAAACCTGACATTTCACTAACATTGTCACTAAAACTCAGAAAAGTTAAATAATTCAAGGTTTGTACCCCAAACACATCCTTACCTATATCTTAACTATGCTCCTTAATTATTGCAGCAGGATCCTCTGGGGGTAACCTGCAGCATCCAAGGCCATTATAACATCTGTGCCTTGAGCTGCACTGTGCACCATCTCAATTTCTTTGATTTGCTCATGTCTGTTATTAATATGTATTTTCATTTAGTTTGATTAGAACTGAAAAGGTAAGAGATACTTCAATGTCCAAGTATGCTTTCAGCATAGTCAGTAGCAGTTTTGACCAGGACTTCAGTGGAAACCTGCTTTGCCCTTCAGTACTCGCAACTTCTAAATGAAAAACTTATCTGCTGTGCTTTGGATTAAAATTTATTATAAAGGTCAGATTCCTTCTGACTATTTTGACACCATGGAGAATCCCAGCATAGCACAACACTCATATACAAGTGTGTAGTTTTAAGTGTTGTGATTGCCAAATGAGACTATTGTATGTCAAGCCTTTAAAATCTATGAATTCCAGTCTGATGTTATTTCATCAAAGCGTGATGAAAACAAACTGCAACAACTGAGGACACTGAATGCAATGTACTGTTACTATCTTTGCACATCTGGAAATTTCTTGCAAGCTATAGTTAAATTCTTCATGCTGTGTCTGAGGAACAAGATACTTTTTTTTCTCCTGAATGTGCAAGAGAACCCATGTTACAAATAGTTAATCTGGTAGTTTCAGTTTTTGAAGTGTGTATTCAAACAGAAACACTTTTCATTTTGAGCTCTGCAGCCTCAGTTAGAGGTTATATCAGACAGAGTTGAAATTAGTGTTCCAAGCCTGAGCATACGCAGTGCTGTGTATACAGCCTGAAGTGGGATTTTTTGGTTGCAATGTGACTTTTGGTCTTAGAGGGGAATCTCTGACAGACCTGACAGGCTGGAGCAGCACTAGAGGGCTCTGTGTGGCACATCACACTTCAGAGCCTGGAGCAAGGTAATTCTTCTCTAAACAAGGCTTAAGTGAAAACACTGCACATAAAATGAAACATCAGCATAAAAATGTATGCTGGAGACACACAGCCTTACAGAATAGCTCCTGGCTTGGGACCTAAGGCCAATATCATTCATTTATTTAGCTAGCTTTATAGTCTGTTAGTTTTGGATTTGAAACTATTACAATAAATGCAGATGGAAAGTGTTTTTACAGTAGGGAAGTAATTAAATTGGGTGTGGGAACTTTGTCAGGAGAATTCTTGGAGTGACATGTGTGTATCAGCAGATTCTTTGTCTTGCTTGGCCTGGGTTTGTCTTTTAGAAAGAAGCAGTCAAACTGCAGATGTGACTACTAAATTTTTAAGGGATATACTAACCTATGCAGCATGTTAAAAAATGCTTTCCACAAGTGACCAGCTATACATACAATAAAAATCAACCTTCCCGGCATTTATTTATTACAGAAAATGCTTCTTGTCTTAACAGACAGGTAAATTGCACTGAAGGAGAGAGATCTTTAGTTGAGAATTGAAGTTATGGTGAATAGGTGAACTGTAAACACAAAAGGAAACATATGAGTCGTCACTGACAGATATTTTGATTCACAAACAACTTTGTCTTAAAAATTCTGTCATAGTTTCTTGGGAGTTTTTTAATCAAGTCCCTATGAAGGGGTTCTGAATACTTCCTTTTATACCTAGATGGTGGTAAATATATATATATATATATATACCTTTTATACCTTACAGTAGTGGTGTTGTGACTGTATCAATATTTTGGCATTCTTTCTTTATAATTTAGTAGTAAAAGTCAAATTCACCCTGCAACCCTGTACAGTTATGTAGTCATGCAAAATGCAATGCTTTCTAGGGATTTTGGTGTGTGATACAGAGGCAGTGAATAATTGGGACTTGCCAACTGTTCCACCACAAGTCTGGATCAGGCAAGAGCAGCATGATGGACAATTCTGACATGCTGGTCCTGTATCAAATTCACTAGCAAGGTTAGGGAGAGAAGTTCCTGTCTTCAGAGCCTACAGACATGCGTTGCTCTTAATTTTCTTTTTTGACAGATGACTTTAAAATGGTATCAATCCTGACTGTGCTGAACAGCTCCTTTGTGAAATTCAATGTTATAAAAGAATTGCTGAAGTCTAGTGCAGTGCTTGAAAGTTAACTTCTTTGTAATTGTCAACAACCTTCCTTTTTACTTAAACAATAAAAAAGCCATTTTAATTCTAATAAGGAAAAATTTTGTTGCCCTGAAACCTGTAAGCTACATTTAAAACCTCATACTATATGACCTGTGGAAATACTAGAATATGTGTTATTCTGAAGTCTGGTAAAATGCTAAATATGAAGTCTGAGACTCCTGCTCACACTCAGCAACAGCATATTCTATTTGGTCACACATCCCACAGCAGTATCTTTCTTTGACATAGCAGTCTGCTTGACGGATGCATCTCTCCTATCCCCAAATCCTCCTTCTCATACCACCAGGCCTGACAGAGATTCCACTGTAAGATGAAAGTCACATCAGGAATTGAGGCATGAGAGTAAGTATTGTTTTTTCTGGGCCATAAAATTGAATAGGGAGGAGAGAAGTTAAATGAGGGAGTGGAAGTCATTGCAAATGGAAATTCAGCAGGGTCTTCTATTACTTCCTCAAAGTTCACTGATTATAGGAAAAAAATAATGGTTTTTTACCATCTGGAGGATGGAAGACTGCAGCAGAATGAAGATATTTTACTGACAATTTAAACACAGTTTCATTTTTTCCTGGAAGGGTAAAGGAAAATGGCTGAATATTTTGCATACTTTCCTTCTTTAGCTATGATATTTATGTTGTGATGAAGCTGTCTGTAGGAAGAAAGGGAAAACTTGAAGGTTTTGATGAGTAGTTTTGTAAGTTAGGGATAAAAGTTAGCTGACAAATCAACTTAGGAATACTTAGCATACATAGTGTCAAAAATACATTACTTGTGTATGTACAGAAGGGCAATGGATTTTTGTATTAGTAAGTTAAAATTAAGCCCCATAGAGCAGGAAGCCCTCCACTTTATTGTTTGATTTTTACTACAAATCTGTGTATCCAGTATTTCCAGTAATATCCATTCTTCCTGGCTTTTCCTTTACACACTTTAAAAAAATTATCCAAAAGCAAAGTAAAAGGAAATTAAGCCAGTCTTATGTAAATCCTCCCATTTAAAACTTTATCAGATGCTGCAAGAAGAGTGTAAATCAGGGGCATTACAGTTACTACATTGATGCCAGTTAGATGGGGTTTTGATGATCACTGGTGAATTCTGAATCATATGCACAGATCAAGTTGCCAGATAAAGCAGTTATCCAAAAATGTCCGCAGGGATTTTTTATGTGTTTAAAATGGCCTCCAATATTTCAATTCAGTATGGGCTTCAGTGAGGTTGCTAGCATAGATTGCAGCTGTTCATCAGATGATTGCTGTTCTGTTTTTCAACACCCATACTTCTATGTGGACCACAAAGTAAGATTTAAAAGATATGAATTCCTGTTTCTGTTTCATCTTAAAAGTCTTTTTAAAAACTTTTGAATGAGAAGTAGGCTTTCACATTTTCTCACCAGTCTCATTTTGATACCTACTCATGGTTTTTAATTGCTCAGGATACAGAGTGCGCATACACATCCAGAGACAATTATTGTTATTAATGCATTCACCAGTAAATAGATGGTATTGAATGTCAGTGAGAGCTACCACAGTTTTCCCATTCACTTCTCTTGATCAAAGTTTATTTCCTGTGCAGTTTGGGCTCACTGTTGTGGATGCAGTATTTACTATGATCACTGGATCTGAGCTATGCTAATGCTGCACGTATGCATTACCAAACAGTGTTTCCGTGACCATTCATACACTTAAAAACCCATAAAAATAAAAGTAACATGCATCTTCTGTGTCTTATTCCAAACAACCAGATCATCATGTTTCATTCTCATTGGTTTCAACTAAAATACACCTGAAATTTCTTCCACCAATTCCCTCAACAAGACCTTAACAGTCTTATCTCAGAATGATCACAGTGATAGTTCATTCTTTCAGTCAAGCATTGGCTGGCCCATATTTACTAGATCTAACACTGTAACTCCTGAGCCCAAATCCAAGCTTTACAGGTACCTTCTGTGATGAAGATTTCATGCCTTTTCCATGACTTTGAAAGCAGCTGACCATCTGCATACACATTCCTAGTAGAGCGGGATCAGCAGTACCTTCCCATTCACTTGCTATTCAACTGATGAATAGCATTATTGTTACATAGTAAAGTGGAGCTGCAGTTGAGCTGCTGAGCAATAAAAGCCAGCAATAGGTATGGAAATTGTGATTGAAGTTTCAGCAATTATAATTTTAAAAAATGCATAGTATTTGTTGTGCAGTAAAAATGAGCAAACCAGTCTACCCAGATTTCATATGTGCTGTTTAAATACATTAGGGCCTCTAATTTTCTTCTCATCCATGTCTTAGAAGGTTTTTTAGAAGGTGTTTGTTGTCTTGTGAACCATATGTATGGAGCTTGTCTTGACCAGAGGATAATGCTTTTGTGAGTCAGAAGTGTAGCTCCACTGTATCCCGTATTGAATAATCTGTAGATCATTATGACATTATAAATGGGCTTAATTTGAGAAAATTAGTTATTGAGACCACTCTGAATTAGACTTTGAAGGTGAGATTCCTCTCATCCTGAAGTAGACATGTAAGGTAGGCACTTATGAAATGTCATTTATTTGAACTTCTTTCTGTTGACACCTTACTGCATCCCTCTTCCCCTGGGAAACCATGGAGACTCCACCAGCAATCACCTGTTGCTCTGCTAATTTACTGTAAGACCAGCTAGATGCACAGTTTGACCAAAGGCAATGAAAGCCTTCTTTCAATTTTACAGATCAAGCATTTCTGCATAACTGGTCAGTTCCAGAAGGGAATACCTGCAAAAATAATATTCATCTTCAGCCAGGAAAAAAGACTTTTTGACTGGCTTCTGGTATTTCTTAGAATTGGAGCAGGCTATAAGGAGAAACAGCAAAACAAATTTTCTATGAAAAGACAGATTAATTAAATTGAAAGATTGTCACAAGTAATTTTGGAGACTAGAAGAAAAACTAGTCAACAAGAGGCATGGTATATGCCAGAGTATAACATTCATGTCAGTGAGGCCACTACAGTTACAAGCACTTCACCTAAGAGAAATGTTTGGCAGGATCAAGCCCAAACTACTCAGTCAAGACAGTGACTGACAAAAAACATACAACAATTTTCCAATTTTAAAATAACTTCATTGTGGAATAAGATTTCTCCTAAAGACTACATTCTGGGACACACAGACTTAGCTTGAAGAGAATGTTTTACACAAATGTGGTACTTATTAGAGTTTTGTGCACTCATTTAGTCTGCATGCCACTTAGGCAGTTGGAATCAATCAAAGTGTTTGGGAGATGATTCTTCACATACGTGTAACTGAGCGATACACAGCAACCATGACAATTGCACCACAGTTTCTGCAAGGAGTAGTGCCTTGCTACATGAGTTTAATTTTCAGGCATGTAGTTTTCAGGCAACGCAAGTCTCTCCTTTTTTTTTAGATCAGTCTGTGTGGTGTCTCTCTGCCTTCTGAGCACTGATGTTCTCATTCTTTAAATTTAAAAATATCAGTCTTCTGATTACCCAAGGCCTGTTGAAGCTGGTCACTGTCTGCCCATCAGGTTTTGTTGGCTCTGGATCAAACCCCAAAGAGTTCTAAAAATGTATATGATATGTTTACAGAAATTACAACAATCTATTTAGAGTGCAAATACATGGTAACTGATGACATCACAGGGAAGTATTTTAATGGTTTATATTAACAGATCCCTGTGGCTTATAACAATAAAAGTAATGTATTTTTTTATATTTAATGTGTGTTAAAAATTCCTGGGGTTTTTTGTTAATATTGGGCATAACATGTTTTCTGTGATATTAATAATAATTTGTCCCTGTGATCCCAAGCCAGATCATGTCACTGTTAAGATCTCCATTAACCTGAATCAGTGATGGGTCAGAATTCAGAATGAATGAAAGCTACAAAACCTAAGGGATTTTTTTTGTCTATTTGTTTGTGTTTATTTTTGGGGTATTGTTTGGTTTGGGGGATTTTGTTTGTTTGTTTTTATCACTACATTGAAAAAATGGATAAACAAGATTCTAACAGAAATGTTAGTGGAAGTAATGTGGAGATTTTGAAGATCAAAGTGCCTTGTGATTTTTGAGTTTGCTAAAGAGAGCAGGATTTCTGGATTAATTAATGTATCCATCAAACTTTTACAATTGTTGAATCTGCAGGAATATCTTAGGGTAAATACTGGTTTTGAGTGAAAGAAGATAACCTAGGATTACACCTACAAATGTTTTTGCTTGATCCAGTAGTCTCTTAGAGCCTTATCCTAAAATTTTAACTGGATTTCGAGCTGTAAAATAAGCGTGTTTGTTCTTCTTACGTGTGTAGCTCATGTAATAACAATGAGAAGGAGCTCTGTTTCTTTCTCCTGTGGTCTATTTTTTGCTCTGTCATATCACATTACAGCAGTACACAGAAGAACTAATTCAGACTCTGTTCCAACTTCTTTGACCTCTTGTATACTCTAAATATATTTTACCATTGTTGAGCCTGAATAGTAAAAGTATTTGATTCCACCTACTTTGCACTTCAAATATAGCTGAAAAAATTCTGAGAAGAATGTAGACAATAATAAGAAAATGCCCACTGAGATCTAAATCTCCTGTTCTGAGATTGGTTTGCTTTTTACATGAATCACATTTTTTCTCAGATATTTATAAGTGTAATTTCTTGGCTAGATGTTTCACATTTTAAATGTTGTCAGCCAGTCCCACGTACTCAGTAAACAGTTAACTAACACCACTCAGTTAATATGCTGTGCTCATATTTTCCATACCA